>NC_133120.1:45139935-45878792 GCF_033568475.1 Henckelia pumila
CCGGCCCAAAGTCAAAGCCCAAATTCTCTTCCGAAGTCTAATAACACTCCGAAATTGATTAATTACCAACCCTTAATCATGTTTATCATATTATTATCTTAAAATGGAATATGAGTTACTACAATTAATCTGGCTGTTTTGATTTGGAATTGTTACTTCTGTCATTTAACAGATGATAGAACTTCTTTATTTTTTTAAAGCTGTTAGAAGTCTTTTTGTTGAATCCTATTTGTTCTAATAGATTCTGAAAATCCTTCGAAAATTATCAATTGAAGATTGACAACTTTTTGAGATGTTTCAAATTGTTTTCACAATTTTCTATATCAAAATTTATATTTTGTGAATATAAATTAAAGATATTTGCTTTGGTATTTGCATATATTTTCTATTTAGTAAAAATTGGTATTTTTAGTATTTTGTTTTTGTTGAATCGGGTTTTGATAACAAAGTTTATTCTTATTCATAAACAGATTGTTATTTCTTTAATTTATTTCATTTTCAGATAATTTGTCATTAATCATTTTCCAGGTGTCTTGAAAAATGTTCCTTTTTATGATTTTTGATGTATAGGGTTTGTAGTTCTTTTATTCTAAGCCAATTTTGATTTATATTAGACAAGGATCTTTTAGTATTAGATTTATTTTATAAAATAAATTTTTAATCTCAATATCTAAAGTTAATCAACGGCATTAATAATTTGCTTTTATTTAACCCGCTCTTTGATACCAGGTTGCGGAATTCTTCTGAAATTTCTCATTCTTATTTTTCAGATCTGATTCATTTGTAACACTGTATAAATATTTTTCGATTAATTTGGGTCCTTTCATAGGTTATTTTTACAAATTTGAGTTGAATAAATTGATTCAAATATGGTTAAATCAGAAGTATTCAAACGATCTATTCTTGAAATGTATCACTATTCATGATCATCTTCTAATTTCAAACCAGTTTTTTATTATTTAAACTTCCATTGTTTATAATGGATGATGGGACATGATTAATAGTATTTTGACTATTTATTTAAATTAAGGGCGGAAGGAGTTTTGGGAAGGTTACCTTGATTGAATGAGTCTTGGTTTTGAGCAGAGGCATAATCCTTGCTTTCCCTTAACGAGCACTTGATCAACTGGTACTTGCTTTTTGAATTTCCAGGTTTACTCTAACCATGAATCTTCTCAATGGTTGGCTTCCAACTCCTTATCATCATTACGCCCTGCTTGTTTAGTTTTTGGCCACAAGGCTTAATTTTGTTTCTGATTTTATGTTTTTAGTTTTTTGTTAGTTTTTCTTTACGTCTTGTATGAACCTGTTTGTTAGAAACTTAAGAAAGAGAGTGATACTCAAACTGTCACTTATTCATTTACACAACAAACATCTCCTTTTTATAGGGTTGGTGAAACTCTTACAGTATAGTAAATAATTAAGGAAGAGGGGGACACCCATCCGGACACTACATTTGGAAAATAGCTCATATTACATCTGAGTGGATGCCTTTTCCACATGTGGTTTGGTCCACGATGTCAGTTGTTTTTACTTTGTGTATCACCTTCTGAATCAACTGGTACATTCGGACAATTTCTTTATTGGTTTGTCTTCTTTTGACTGCTGGTTTGTCCTCTTTGACAAGATGCTTCTTCTGTCTGTATGGGTTGACAATGTCCACATTTGTGAGTGGGAAATTCATTGGTCTTAGTCTTTGACATAGCATTTGTTGGGTTTACTCGGTTCATGTCAACTCGTGCTTCTATATAATGGAGCTTCGGAATTGAGCTTACTATGGCTTGTTCTTTCTTTTGGGATTGTCTCTTTTGTGTCCATTGGTTAATTAAAATTCTTTCTGGTTGCAACTATTTATTTTAACCTGTGAGTTTTCACATCATTCCTTTCAGGTCTTTGAGATTCATGTCATATCAATGTTATTTATGCTTTATATCTAGGAAGTGTTGAGATATTCCATTACTTGATTTCTCTTCATTTGATCCTTCAAATAGGAACTTGGGTTTTTTCTTTATTTTTTCGACATTGAATGTATATTCATCGGTTGATAGAATTTGTCATTTTCCCTATCGGGAAGGGTTGAATGAATACTTAATGGTTTAACACTGGTTCGTGCCTTGAAGACTGCATTCTTGAACTGGATAATACTTTTTCTTAGTTGATATGGAAATAGTTCTATCTCTTGGATTGAATTGGGACTGGGACTTCTAATCCGCTTATTTATCCATTTGAAAAGATTCTTGCGACTTCATGCGCTGGAGCACCCTTGTAGTGTTCTTGCATCTTGATATGCTCTGTGTTCACTAAGTTTGAAGCCAAGTTCCTGCAGATGGTTTGGCTATTCTCAAATTGTTTTAGTGTTTCATATAATTCTGTTTTGTTTTTTTCATGAAAAATTTGTTTTTCACAAAAATTGGATTTTTGTAGGTTGCAGATTGACCATCTTTCTTTCTCTTGTTTCAAGGGCGCTTTTAATCAGTTCCTTTTCATTTTTTTTCATTTTTCTCGGTGTTGGATGTGACCACCCGGTCTTTCTTCTTTTCTTGTCTTTTCATTTTTCTATTTTCTTTGTTATCAGTGTTGGCTGTGACCACTGACTGTTTTTCATTCATCTTCATTATTTTGGTCAAATGGAGTTGCTAACTGATTGGTGTTCTTGGTGAGGATGATGATGACGAGGTTTGTCATCTTTTCTTTTATCCTCTGAATTTTTTCATTTATATTCTTTTTCACTTTGTTGAAGAATCTGAATTTCTTCATCTATGTCAATCAGTTGATTCTTTTTAATTGATCTTAATTGCTTTCATCCTGCACAAGAAACATATATATATATTATATATATATATTATTATTGAAAATATATAAATATTTTTATATATATATAATATATATAATAAATAGTTAGAAATTTGTAACTCTTTATCGTGAGGTAATTCGGAATAGGTTTTATTATGCGTTATTCATTGCATTTATTATTTCTTTTGCAAGAAGAATTGAAACCAAATCTTTCATGAGATTGATTATTTTACCTCATAGAGTAATTCATGTTTTCTGATATAAATTCTCATTTTCATCCAATATTATATTCCTCATGCTTTCTTAAAGGGCAATGTTTCGGATGACTTGAATCCATATAAATAATTTATGTTTTTGACATAGAAATCTTATTTTCATCAATTTATATTCCCTATGCGTTTCCTATAGGCAATATGTTTTGGATTGACTCGCAGTCAATTTTCTTATGGATCACTTAGGGGATTCTCTTTTTTGTTATTCTCGGTACTACGGGATAGTATTTATTTGGAAGAATGTTCTCTAGTTTAATGCATCGAGTACATGTATATGTATGTTCCTTTGACTTGCTGCGGAATCTCGATACTGATAATGGTTCAATTCCAATTGCCATCCTTGCTGCATTTCTTCCCCTGCATATTCTTGATATTTTTCTTGTCTTGAAATATGTTTAAATTCATATTATCCGTTCTTACTAAAAACGGTTTTTTTTAGAAAATAAGAGTTAAATCTCATAATTTCAAATTGGTATATATTAAAGCCTAATAATTCTTTTTCATTTGAATGATAACTTCTAGTTGTGGACCATTGAAAAGTTGCCTGAATTTAATAATTACCATAATTCTTCCATTATTTCAAAGTAGCTGTTTTTAGTAAGTTCTTCTAATATTTCTTTCTCCTGTATAAGCTTTTAAAACATGCTCCCCAGAGTATTCATCTGAGGCGTCTGTTTCAATTATTATTATGTTTTTTTATTTGAAGAAAAATATAATTATCTGGAAGTTGTACTAATTATTATTTCTTTTTAATAGTGTCCTATATAATTTATATATCTTCTTTTGACCATTTCTATTTATAGTCCTGTTTAAGTTTTACATGAAGAGGTTTTAATGATTTTCTGCAAGTTTCATAATGTAATTTCCGAGAATAAGTTATAATAATTCCTAGCAATATTCTTTAATTGATCTTTATCTTTGATTTTCACTAGGAAAATTACATGATTTTCTTAAAGTATATGTTGTTTTGCAAACACTGTTTTCAGTCTTCTATTTGTAAAAAATCCTAGGATAATGTTATTTTTGTTTTTAAACAATTGTGCATTTCTTTTACAGGAAAGTATAATTCCACTCAATTTATGACAAATATCTATACTGTCATAAGGTCTCTATAATGTTGATCTAATGTTTTTGAGTTAAATTAATTTATGTAAATATATGTAAAACACAAAACAACAAAAACTCTACATAAGGTTTAAAATGATTCATCCATGTTATCTTTGAAAGATACCTGGAGCGTGTTTAAGTCCGAAAGGTATATACAGTCCATTGATATTGTCCTTTTGGACAGCCGAATGCTGTAAGGTGTTGTGTTTGTGGTTCTAAGCTGAATTTGCCAAAAATTCCTGATTTACAATCTAAACTGGAGAAATATTTAATTCCTCCTATATAAGATAGTTAAATCAGTTCTTGTTTGGGATGTAATATCCATCCATTATATTGTGTGCATTATTCATTTTTCGATATTCACATTACCATTCTTTTCTTATCAGTGTCTTTCTTTACTGACATTTAAAAGGCTGGTGAAGAGATGTGGATTTCTTGTTTGTGATGATTTATCTAAAGTTTTAGTAATTCTTGGAACCTCTTTTTCGAATATTTTTACATCATCCATGTTGGCAATCTTCTTGGTGCACTTCACGATTTGTGATAATAGGGTCTTTTTAAATATTTTTATTGAATTGAGCAAATGAATTGTTTTTCTTTTCTTTAATTTTTGTCCTGAGGATTTTCAGAACAAATATCATGAAATTTCTTCATGATTTCCTTTTTCACAATTGATTAATTGTTAAAATATTTTTCTATTTTTTAGTTCTATTGGGATTTGTATTTTCGTTTATGAAATTTTTTTGTAAATCCTTCATTTCCTACACGAAATGTTAGTTCGTATTTTAGGAAAATAAAATCAATTGATGATCCTTTGTTTAAAGTTATGTGATTTTCAAATTGTGTAAAAAGAAGATATTCTCTTAAAAAGTTATTTCCCTATTATGAATGACATTTCCTGATTCTATTTGGTATATAATGGGTATTACAAATTTTGTATTTTCCCCCGTCTCAATTTCTAATTTTTATATTTTTTCTGCTACTGTTATCAAGCATGATTAAATTGATCTATCTCCTATTCGGGGACTTTTAATCCTTTTATCATATTTCTTCCAATAAATGATTTGGAAGTATATGTTTTGTTTTCTAATAACTACATATTTTGCTCATGTATCAACAATAAAACATGTATATGATATGGTTTTTGTTCTTTGATTTGAATCTTTATATATATATATATGTAAAGTAGTGGGTGCCCCCGGTGAGCCAACTTGTGGCTAAGGGCTTGTTATGACTCTTATAAGTAATAAACAAATCTTTTGTTTAATATAATTTACACTTTTTATAATGACATTTACTTTATCTTTTATCAGATTATTATGTTGTGACCAATACTACTAAGATGTTTAGATGAAGACCTTGAATATACTATAGTGTATGTAAGATGTTGTGGCACATGGGGATGACTATCATGAAACACATCTTATAGTCACTGTATATTCTAAACAGTTCCTAGTCGATTGAGCCTCCGTTAATAAGGATAAGGATCGCTCAAGATTGAGACTACATTTGCGATGCCGAGTACCACGTTTCATTGGTATGGAACATAGAGATGTTCAAAGCATGCAAATGGGTATTCATACGATGAATGATCGAACTACCCTATCCGGACTTTCCAAGTGGTTATCACTTATCGAGTGGATAAATTCCGCGGTTTTGGTTGTACACCATTAGTCCTTACTACTTGAAACATCATTGAGACTCTATATGCTAGTACTGTACTTTGACTCGTTTACCGACTCTATTGGGGTCATCATGTGTCGGGATTGGTACAGTTACGACACATATAGGATCGATGCTTTGTTGTCAAGGATTCACCACATACTTGCTAGTGTGGATATCCTATGCAATCTGAGGAGATATTAGTGTGACGAATATCTGGCCAGAGTACATGATGTGTTTTAAGAAATGGTTTCTTAGTAGCACATGCGATGTCACTATTTGATCTTCAAGATGCATTGCATAGTTATCGAATCTCGAACGACTCTCAATTTACCAATAGTTGTTGATTCGATCGGGATATATGGATGAAGGGACCGTACTGTACGCTAACCAAAATCTATTGGTTCTTGCAGGCACTATCAGTGATACCTAGGGAATCATGGGGCGATGTTTGCTAGGCGCTCTTACCATGATTCGATGGGCAAGTCTGTAATTGTTGTTCCGAGTCACAAGGAGTTGTGAGCCCACGGCTAGCTGTATCCCTGAACCATTGAGGGTCACACAAGTAATGGATTTTTAATCTCCGTTGAGATAATTAAATTTAAAGAGTTAAATTTAGTGAATAAATAAGTGGGACTTCTTATTTAAGAGTAGAGGGAGTAAGATTTCCTAAAATGACATAGTGATGGACATTTTTGGAAACCACTGAATTCGGATTCAGAAAATTTATCTTGACTTTAAAAGATGCAGAAATGGTTTCTGTGCACATTGGTGAAATTGGTTTATCAATCTGAGTCACGATGAATTTTATATTAATTTCTGAACATGCGGGCTTTGCTTGTCAGTCTTGAACTTAGGACTAATGGGCCCTAAGTTGTTAGAAGCCCACATTATAAATAAGTTATTGCAGTACAGAAATTACATACAACTTACACTCAGATTTTCGAAAACCCTAGCCTCCAGTCTAGGAATTTCGGCCGCCCTCTCTCTCTGTCTTAGAGAATTTTCAGTCTGCGAATTTTGAATTTGCAGTCTGAATTAGCAGATCATATATGTTCTATCTCTTCGCAGAAACTTCTGATAGACTTTCTAGTACAGTCTATCAGAGGGATTAAACTTCTGTTCGTGGACCTGATTGAAGAATTGTTCGTTCATCAGTTCTTGGGATATACAACAAGAGCAGTTTAATCTGTTGGTGTCCATAATCTCGTTTCGAGATTTTAAGGTAAAATTTATATTGTTTAAATTTTATATTATCAATTTTAATCGTAGGAATTTGATACCCATATGGAATCGTTCCATATAAAATTTTAAAACTTCCGCTGCACCGGGTATCACTTTCTTTTTCAATCCGGAGAACGACCGTGTTCCAACAGTGGTATCAGAGACAGGCTGTTCTCGGATTTTACGATTAAAATTTTATCGATTGTACAAAGCCTCGATTTTTCAGAAAAATAAAACAGAAAAGAAAAAAAATATATATATATATTTTCGGGGCTGCCCGCTGCCCGAAAGCAGCGGGAAGTGCCGCGTGCAGCCCTGCGCGCAGATGGCTGCACGCAGCAGCCCTGCGCGAGCTAGGGCAAGCGTTGCCCTAGCCCGCGCAGCTGGGCCGCATGGAGCGGCCCACCGGCTGGGCTGGACGAGTCCAGCCCAGCGACGGGCGGGCAGCCCGGGATTGTCCCGGGCTGCCCAGAAAATTTTTTTTTTTATTAAAAATTAAATTTTTTCGTGAATTATGAATTCTAGCCCAAAATGATTTTGGGTCCAGTTTTTGGCCCAATTGAAAATTGTTTCAGTTGGTCCACGAGGCAATGGGTCAAAATTGTTTGAGCCCAAAATTTTTAAGAAAATTAATTTTTGGATAAATTTTGAATTTTGAAAATTTATAAATTTAATCCCATAAATTAAATCTTTAATTATTAATTTTGGTACAATAGATAATAAAATATGATTTTATGTATAAAATTGGATTTTATATGTAAAATATGATTTTATGGATAAACTAGATAAAATATGATTTTATATATAAAATAAGATTTTATGTATGAAATATGATTTTAACTATTTATATTTATTGTCATTGCATGATATCCAATAAATTAATTTTTGAATTAAATATTATTGGATAAGGATGATCGATTGCCATGACCAATATTATAGGTGTATGTTAGGTTGTTTACATTTGACTTTATTATTGATTGTTGGGTTTTTTTAATGGGTCTGGTTTATGGCCCAAATTTGATTTTATCATTAGTAATAAAAGTGGACCTGGTTTATGGCCCGTTCCCACCCTCTACAATGTATCCCTTTATTTGTCATAGTAATTTATTGTAAATTCACTAGAAATAGTGGGAGTTTTTTGAAGATGGAGGTGGGACCAGCAAGCAATGATAAAGACTGAAGAAATGTAAATTGGAAGCACAATGTAATAGGATTGCATTGCATACTTGCATATCACCTAGGATTAGACTTAGACTCGTGATTGGCAACCACGGGTCGATTAGTAATGGAATCGATCATCCTAAAATATAATATATGATATTATCGTTGTATGCATGTTTAGACTAAATTGTATGAATCTCGCAAGCATACAAATTTTAAATGATGTGACAAATTTTCAAATTAAAATCCCTCATTTTAAATATGATTTAAAATTGATTATCAAGATAAATAAAGGAAATTTAAATATTGTTTAAATGTTCCTACCTTCCATCAACGATCAATGTATGAGATGCTACCCGCGGATACGGTCCGGCTCATATTATTGGGGGGACCCGTTCGTCGGAAAGCTGTACATTGGATCGACACATTTTGTAAGTTGGATGGAACTCCCATGGGATTGGCTCATATTATTGGGGATCCACATGGCGACCGTCCATCACAACTTGATATTGATGGGTCATCTTGACATGTCACAATAAACGGCGTCATATTATTGGGCCCTTATTGGACATGAGGTAAAAACATGGAGGTTGCTTTGGAAGCAATTGGGCTCTACCTTTTGAAAATTATGGTTGGCTGATATTATTCGGGACTATAGTTTGTCAATTGGACTCCATGTTCCCACTAAAGAAAATGTTTCTCGTTTTCACTAGAGGGTAGTGAAATCGTTAAAATAGTGGGAGTGAGATTTCATAAAATAAATTAACCTATTTTATGTCTTAGTAAATTAATTAAACAATCACTGATTATTGTCTGTTTTCTTTTCAGTATTTCATTAAGATGAATTCGCGCAATCCACTTATTCTCTATTCTCGAACAAAATAAACTGACTGGCGCAAACTATACGGAATGGTTCCGTAAGTTGAAGATTGTCTTGTACCTCGGAGAAGATGTTCTTACGTGTTAGAAAAATCTCCTCCGAAGGAAGCACCAGCTGATATAAGTCCGGAAGAGTTGGCCAAACTTGATAAATGGTGGGACCATGATATCAAGGCCAAATGCTATATGCAAGCTTCGATGTCTGATGAACTCCAGAGGCGATTTGAGGATACCGTGAATGCTGCTGACATTCACGTACAACTCAAGGAACTTTTTGGGGCTCAATCGAGAGCTAAAAGGTTCGCTACTGTAAAAGAGTTAATGACGTGTCGCATGCGTGAAGGGACTTCGGTCCGTGATCATGGGGTACGCGTGATTTGGCTCATTCAGAAGTTAGTAACGCTTGATTTGGTATTGGAGCATGAACTCAATGTGGACTTATTACTTCTCTCTCGTCCTTCAACGTTTGACGGTTTTGTGGTGAATTTCAATATGAACAAGATAGAAGGCCTCCCTTGAAGAGATGGTCAATATGCTTGTAACTTATGAAGCCACTTTTAAAGAAGGATAAACGGTTCTCTTGGTGGGCTCCTCTTCTTCTGCTAAGAAGGGGCCAAGTACAAAGGGTAAGAAACGTTCTTCCCCATCCAAGAAAACCGGACCCGAGAAGAAGAACAAGACAAAGGCTTCAAACATGGAAAAGTCCAAGGATGTTTGCCATCACTGCAAGAAACCTGGTCATTGGAAACGTAACTGCAAAGAATATCTAGAGCAGTTGCGAACTGCGAAGGGTATGTTTTATATTGAAATAAATGTTTCACTTAATACTACTTCTTGGGTATTGGATACCGGATGTGGATCTCACATTTGCAATGATTTGCAGGTGATGACAAGAAGTCGCAAGCTTAGAATGGGTGAGACCCAGCTGAGGCTCGGAAATGGTTCTAGAGTTGAAGCCAAAGCTGTGGGAGACGTTTATTTAATTTTGCAGAACGATTTTAAGTTACTTTTGAGAGATGTTTTAATTTGTTCCAGACTTGATTAAAAAACATTATTTCTGTTTCTATGCTTGATAGAGATGGTTTTTCTTGCAATTTTGTGAATGGGATTTGCAATATTTACAAGAATGAATGTTTGATTGGAAATGGACAACTTGAAAACGATCTATATTACTTAAAATTAAAAGACGTTCCAATAAATTATGTTGATAAACCGGTAACAACGAACAAAAGGAAAATCGATAGTCAAAACCCGGCAAACCTTTGGCATGCTAGGCTAGGTCATATTTCATCAAGGAGGATGAACAAGCTAGTGGGAGAGGGCATGTTTGATATGTCTGATATTAACTCTCTAGCTACTTGTGAGTCCTGCCTGAAAGGAAAAATGACTAAATCTCCTTTCAAAGGAAAACCTGAGCGTAGTCAAAATCTATTGATTTGATCCATACGGATGTTTGCGGACCATTTAGTATTGGTACAAAATTTGGTCACACCTACTTCATTACCTTTACTGATGATTATTCTAGGTATGGGTACTTATATTTGATGAAATATAAGTCTGAATCATTTGAAAAGTTCAAAGAATTCAAGGCTGAAGTAGAAAACAAACTAGGTAAGAGGATTAAAGCACTTCGATCAGATCGAGGTGGAGAATACTTGATACCGAGTTTTTGAGCTATCTAAAAGAGAATGGGATTCTCTCTCAGTGGACTCTGTTCGAGAACGGTGATCAGATCAATCAGAATTGTTACACGGTGCAGCGGAAGTTTAAAAATTTTATATGGAACGATTTCCATAATGGGTATCAAAACTTTACGATTAAATTGTGCGTGTAAAAAAATTAAACAATTATAAATTTTTACCTCCAATCTCGAATCGAGATTATGGACACCAACAGATTACTCTGCTCTTGTTGTATATCCCAGGAACTGATGGACGAACTGTTCTTCAATCAGGTCCACGAACAGAGATTTAATCCCTCTGATATATTGCACTAGAAAATCTATCAGAAGTTTCTAAGAAGAGAATTAACGAATTTGATCCGTTAAACCAGACTGCAAATTCAAAATTCACAGGCTGGATTTTCTCGACAGAGAGAGGGAGGGGGCGGCCACTTTAGAGAGAAAAGCAACTATGTTTTCGAAAAATTGTGACCTCTGTTGTATAATTTCTGTACTGCAATAACTTATTTATAATGTGGGCTGCTAACAGCTTAGGGCTCATTAGTCATAAGTTCAAGCCTGACAAGCAAAGCCTGCATGTTCAGAAATTAATATAAAATTCATCGTGACTCAAATTGATAAACCGATTTACCAATGTTCACAGAAACCATTTATGCACCTTTTAAAGTCAAGATAATTTTTTTTTGAATCCGAATTCAGTGATTTCCAAAAATGTCCATCCCTATGTCATTTTAGGAAATCTTACTCCTCTACTCTTAAATAAGAAGTCCCACTTCTTTGTTCATTAAATTTTAACTCTTTAAATTTAACTATCTCAACGGGGATTAAAAATCCATTACTCTGTGTGACCCTCAATGGTTCAGGAATAGAGCTAGCCGTGGGCTCACAACTCCTTGTGACTCGGAACAACAATTTCCGACTTGCCCATCGAATCATGGTAAGAGCGCCTAGCAACATCGCCCCATGATTCCCTAGGTATCACTGATAGTGCCTGCAAGAACCAATAGATTTTGGTTAGCGTACAGTACGGTCCCTTCATCCATATATCCCGATCGAATTCAACAACCATTGGTAAATCGAGAGTCGTTCGAGATTCGATAACTATGCAATACATCTTGAAGATCAAATAGTGACATTCGCATGTGCTACTAAGAAACCATTTCTTAAAACACATCATGTACTCTGGCCAGAGATTCGTCACACTAATATCTCCTCAGATTGCATAGGATATCCACACTCGCAAGTATGTGGTGAATCCTTGACAACAAAGCATTGACTCCTATATGTGTTGTAATTGTACCCAATCCCGACACCTGATGACCCCAATAGAGTCGGTAAACGAGTCAAAGCCCAGTACTAGCATATAGAGTCTCAATGATGTTTCAAGTAGTAAGGACTAATGGTGTACAACCAAAACCAGCGGACTTTATCCACTCGATAAGTGATAACCACTTGGAAAGTCTGGATAGGGTAGTTCGATCATTCATCGTATGAATATCCATTTTGCATGCTTCGAACATCTTTATGTTCCTTACCAATGAAACGTGGTACTTTGCATCGCAAATGCTAGTCTCAATCTCGAGCGATCCTTATCCTTATTAACGGACGGCTCAATCGACTAGGAACTGTTTAGAATATACAGTGACAATAAGATGTGTTTCATGATAGACATCCCCATGTTCTATCCACATCTTACATACACTATAGTATATTCAAGGTTTTTATCAAAACAACAATAGTATATCATAATATAACAATATGAAGAAAGATAAAGTCATTTGACATTAATAAAAGTGTAAATTATATTAAACAAAAGATTATTTATACAAAGAGTCATCAAAGCCCTTAGCCACAAGTTGGCTCACCGGGCACCACTCTTTCAATCTCCCACTTGCCCTAAAGCCAACTAGTCATACTACGTAGACCCATTGCTTCGCGATGTTTGTCAAATAATGGTCCTGGCAAGGGCTTAGCAAGTGGATCAGCGATATTGTCTGTAGAGGCCACTCTTTCGACAGTGATGTCTCCTCTTTCCACGATCTCCTGGATGATGTGGTATTTTCTCAGTACGTGTTTGGATCTTTGATGAGACCTTGGTTCCTTTGCCTGAGCAACGGCACCCGTGTTGTCACAGTACACCGGGACTGGACCAACAACTTCAGGAATGACGCCCAACTCTTGGATGAAATTTCCTCATTCCAAACGGCCTCTTTAGCAGCAGCTGATGCTGCAATGTATTCTGCCTCAGTGGTGGTATCCGCTGTGGTGTCCTGCTTGGATACTCTTCCAAGAGACAGCACCGCCATTGAGCATGAACACAAATCCAGAGGTTGACTTCGAGTCATCCACGTCACTTTGGAAGCTAGAGTCGGTATAGCCTTCCAATTTTAGTTCTCTTCCTCCATATACCATGAAACATATTCTTAGTCCTTCGTAAGTACTTAAGAATGTCCTTCATGGCTTTCCAATGCATTTGACCGGGATTAGCATGATATCTGCTCGTGACACTCAGAGCAAATGCTACATCCAGTCTGGTAGATATCATCCCATAGATGATACTACCTATGGCTGACGCATATGGTACATGTGTCATTTTCTCTATCTCTTCATCAGTCTTGGGACACATAGACCTGAATAGAGAAACTCCATGACACATTAGGTAGATGTGCTCTCTTGGACCCATCCATTGAAAAACCGTTTCAATATGGTGTCGATGTAGGTTGCTTGAGTGAGTCCTATCATTCTCTTAGGATCTATCTCTATAGATCTGTATCCCTAGAATATAGGATGCCTCACCCAAATCCTTCATCGAGAATCTACCTGATAACCATATCTTTGTTGACTGCAACATCCCTACATCATTCCCAATGAGTAGGATGTCATCAACATAAAGTACTAAGAATGTCACAGCATCCTTAACTACTTTCTTGTACACGCATGGTTCCTCCGGGTTCTTGATGAAACCAAAATCCTTTATTGTTTCATCAAATTTCTGGTTCCAACTTCTTGATGCTTGTTTTAAACCATAGATTGATCTCTGAAGCTTGCATACCTTATGCTCGCTTCCCATGGATGTGTATCCCTCAGGCTGCGTCATATAGATCTCTTCCTTAATGTTTCCATTAAGAAATGCAGTCTTCACATCCATTTGCCATATCTCATAGTCATACCAAGCAGCTATGGCAATAAGGATTCTTATGGACTTGAACATTGCAACTGGTGAAAAGGTTTCATCATAGTCAACTCCTTGTCTTTGAGTATAACCTTTCGCCACCAATCACGCCTTGTAGGTCAATACCTTACCATCAGGCCCAAGCTTTCTCTTGTAGATCCATTTACACCCTATTGGAACAATTCCATCGGGAGGATCTACTAAAGACCAAACTTGGTTTGTATGCATCGAATCTATTTCCGACTGCATAGTTTCAGGCCATAAATTTGAATCCGCATCAGAAATTGCTTCCTTGAAGTTTCTTGGATCACATCCAACGTCGGGTTCATCTTGATCCCCTTCAAGAAGAAGACCATATCGAATAGGAGGTCTAAAAGTCCTCTCGGATCTTCTAGGTATAGGCGTGTCTATCAATGGTTCCTGAGGTGTAGGATCATTATTTTGTATTTCGGGTTCTTCTCGAATTTCTTCGAGTTCCATCATCTCGCCTTTCTTATCCAATAAGAAACTCCTTCTCCAAGAAGGTGGCATTCCTTGAAACAAACACCTTTGTTTCAGCAGGATGATAGAAATAATATCCGATTGAATTCTTCGGATACCCTACAAAATAACATAAGGTGGATCGACTATCCAACTTTTCTCCACTGTCTGCTTCACGTAAGTAGGACATCCCCAAATCCTCAAGTACGAATACTTAGGAGCTTTGCCATTCCATAACTCGTATGGTGTTTTATCCACTGCTTTAGTGTGGACGTTGTTCAACAACAATACCGCCGTTTCAAGCGCGTAGCCCCAAAACGAAGGTGGAAGCTCAGTGAAGCTCATCATGGATCGAACCATGTCCAACAAAGTTCGATTACGACGCTCCGATACACCATTCAGTTGAGGTGTCATAGGAGGAGTCCACTGAGAGAGAATCCCATTCTCTTTTAGATAGTCCAATAACTCGGTACTTAAGTATTCTCCACCTCGATCCGATCGAAGTGCTTTAATACTTTTACCTAGCTTGTTTTCTACTTCAGCCTTGAATTCTTTGGAAATTTTCAAATGCTTCAGAATTATATTTCATTAAATATAAATACCCATACCTTGAATAATCATCAGTAAAGGTAATGAAGTAGGTGTGGCCATATTGAGTTACACAATTCTAAATGGACCACAAACGTCTGTATGGATCAAATCCAACAGATTTTGACTACGCTCAGGTTTCCCCTTAAAAGGAGATTTAGTCATTTTTCCTTTCAGGCAGGATTCACAAGTAGGTTAGAGAGTTAATATCAGACATATCAAACATGCCCTCTCCCACTAGCTTGTTCATCCTCCTTGAGGAAATATGGCCTAGCCTAGCATGCCAAAGGTTTGACGGGTTTTGACTGTCGATTTTCCTTTTGTTTGGTGTTACCGATTTATCAACATAATTTATTGGAACGTCTTTTAATTTTAAGTTATATAGATCATTTTCAAGTTGTCCATTTCCAATCAAACATTCATTCTTGTAAATAGTGCAAATCTCATTCACAAAATTGCAAGAAAAACCATCTCTATCAAGCATAGAAACAGAAATAATGTTTTTAATTAAATCTGGAACAAATAAAACGTCTCTCAAAAGTAACTTAAAATTGTTCTGCAAAATTAAATAAAAACGTCTCCCACTGCTTTGGGCTTCAACTTCTAGAATCTATTTCCGTAAAGCCTCAGCTGGGTCTCACCCATTCTAAGCTTGCGACTTCTTGTCATCACCTGCAAATCATTGCAAATGTGAGATCCACATCCGGTATCCAATACTCAAGAAGTAATATTAAGTGAAACATTTATTTCAATATAGAACTTACCCTTCACAGTTCGCAACTGCTCTAGATATTCCTTGTAGTTACGTTTCCAATGACCGGGCTTCTTGCAGTAATGGCAAACATCCTTGGACTTTTCCATGTTTGAAGTCTTTGTCTTGTACTTCTTCTCGGGTTCGGTTTTCTTGGGTGGGGCAGAACGTTTCTTACCCTTTGTACTTGGCCCCTTCTTAGTAGAAGAAGAGGAGCCCACCAAGAAAGCCGGTTTATCCTTCTTTAAAGTGGATTCATATGTTACAAGCATATTTACCATCTCTTCAAGGGAGGCCTCTATCTTGTTCATATTGAAATTCACCAACAAATCCGTCAAACGAAGAAGGAAGATATAGAAGTAATAAGTCCACGTTGAGTTCATGCTCCAACACCAAATCAAGCGTTATCAACTTCTGTATGAGCAAAATCACTCGTACCCCATGATCACGGACCGAAGTCCCTTCACGCATGCGACACGTTCATTAGCTCTTTTACAGTAGCGAACCTTTCAGCTCTCGATTGAGCCCCTAAAAGTTCCTTGAGTTGTACGTGAATGTCAGCAGCATTCACGGTATCCTCAAATCGCCTCTGGAGTTCATCAGACATCGAGGCTTGCATATAGCATTTGGCCTTGATATCATGGTCCCACCATGTATCAAGTTTGGCCAACTCTTCCGGACTTACATCAGCTGGGGCTTCCTTCGGAGGAGATTTTTCTAACACGTTAGAGCATCTTCTCCGAAGTCAAGACAATCTTCAACTTACGGAACCATTCCGTATAGTTTGCGCCAAGTCAATTTATTTTGTTCGAGGATAGAGAAAAGTGGATTACGCGAATTCATCTTTATGAAATACTGAAAAGAAACAGACAAATATCAGTGATTGTTTAATTAATTTACTAAGACATAAAATAGGCAAAATTTATTTTATGAATCTCACTCCCACTATTTTAACGATTTCACTACCCTCTAGTGAAAACGGGAAACTATTTTCCTTAGTGGGTACATGGAGTCCAAATGACAAACTATGATCCCGATTAATATCAGCCAATCATAATTTTCAAAAGATAGAGCCCAATTGCTTCCAAAGCAACCTCCACGTTTTTACCTCATGTCCAATAAGGGCCCAATAATATGATGTCGTTTATTGTGACTTGTCAAGATGACCCATCAATATTAAGTTGTGATGGACGGTCGCCATGTGGATCCCCCAATAATATGAGCCGATCCCATGGGAGTTCCACCCAAACTTACAACATGTGTCGATCCAATGTACAGCTTTCCGTCGAACGGGCCCCCCCAATAATATGAGCCGGACCGTATCCGCGGGTAGCAATCTCATACATTGATCGTTGATGGAAGGTAGGAACATTTAAACAATTTTAAATTTCCTTTATTTATCTTGATATCAATTTTAAATCATATTTAAAATGAGGGATTTTAATTTTGAAAATTTGTCTCATCATTTTAAAATTTGTATGCTTGCGGGATTCATACAATTTTGTCTAAAACATGCATACAACTATAATATCATATATTTTATAGGATGATCGATTCCATTTCTAATCGACCCGTGGTTGCCATTCACGAGTCTAAGTCCAATCCTAGGTAATATGCAGGTATGCAATGCAATCCTATTACATTGAGCTTCCAATTTACATTTCTTCAGTCTTTTTTGTCTGCTGGGCCCACCTCCGTCTTCAAATCTTCATCTCCCACTAAGGTCTAATGTATTTACAATAAATAACCATGACAAGTAGGGGATACATTTTAAGGGATGAGAACGGGGCCATAAACCAGGCCCACTTTTATGACATATGACAATTCATATTGGGCCATAATCCAAGCCCATTAATAAATCCAACAGCAATAAAAACAAATGTAAATTCCTAACCATACACTAACAAAATTGGTCATGGCAATCGATCATCCTTATCCAATAATATTTAATTCAAAATTAATTTATTGGATAACATGCAATGGCAATTAAATTTAAAAGGATAATATCATATTCCATATATAAAATCTTATTTTACATACAAAATCATATTTTATCTTTTTATCATATAAAATCATATTTTACATATAAAATCCAATTTTATACATAAAATCATATTTTACTCAGTATTTCCATATGATCATATCTTATCATCAATTGTACAAAAAATAATTAATTTCATAAAATCTGATTTAACGGATAAAATCTATAAATTTTCAAAAAATTCAAATTTATCCAAAAATCAATTTTAAAATTTTCGGACTCGAACAATTCGATCTGACGCCTCGTGGACCAATCAAAAACAATTTTCGATCGGACCAAAAATAGAATTTTAACATGTTAAAATTTTAATTTAAAATTAAAAATTAAATTTTTCTCGGACGGCCCGGGACACTCCCGGGAAGCCCGTCGTTGCCCCTAGGGCAGCGATCCAATCGCTTCCCGTGTTTTGCCCGAAAAAAAAAAAAATTTATTTTAAAAAATTTATTTTGTTTCAAAAACCGAGGCTTAAAAATTTTTGTACAATCGATTAATTTAATCGCTTGATCTGAGCAACCGGGCTCTGATTCACTGTTGGAGATCGGTGATCAGATCAATCAGAATTGATACCCGGTGCAGCGGAAGTTTAAAAATTTTATATGGAAACGATTCCATTATGGGTATCAAAACTTTACGATTAAATTGTGCGTGTAAAAATTAAATAACAATTATAAATTTTTACCTCCAATCTCGAATCGAGATTATGGACACCAACAGATTACTCTGCTCTTGTTGTATATCCCAGGAACTGATGGACCAACTGTTCTTCAATCAGGTCCACGAACAGAGATTTAATCCCTCTGATAGATTGCACTAGAAAATCTATCAGAAGTTTCTACGATGAGAATTAACGAATTTGATCCGTTAAACCAGACTACAAATTCAAAATTAACAGGCTGGATTTTCTCGACAGTGAGAGGGAGGGGGCGGCCACTTTAGAGAGAAAAGCAACGAGGTTTTCGAAAATTGTGACCTCTGTTGTATTATTTCTGTACTGCAATAACTTATTTATAATGTGGGCTGCTAACAGCTTAGGGCCCATTAGTCATAAGTTTAAGCCTGACAAGCAAATCCCGCATGTTCAGAAATTAATATAAAATTCATCGTGACTCAGATTGATAAACCGATTTTACCAATGTTCACAGAAAATCCATTTCTGCACCTTTTAAAGTCAAGATAAATTTTTCTTGAATCCGAATTCAGTGATTTCCAAAAATGTCCATCCCTATGTCATTTTAGGGAAATCTTACTCCTCTACTCTTAAATAAGAAGTTCCACTTCTTTGTTCATTAAATTTAACTCTTTAAATTTAACTATCTCAATGGGGATTAAAAACTCATTACTCTGTGTGACCCTCAATGGTTCAGGGATAGAGCTAGCCGTGGGCTCACAACTCCTTGTGACTCGGAACAACAATTTCCGACTTGCCCATCGAATCATGGTATGAGCGCCTTAGCAACATCGCCCCATGATTCCCTAGGTATCACTGATAGTGCCTGCAAGAACCAATAGATTTTGGTTAGCGTACAGTACGGTCCCTTCATCCATATATCCCGATCGAATCAACAACCATTGGTAAATCGAGAGTCGTTCGAGATTCGATAACTATGCAATACATCTTGAAGATCAATAGTGACATCGCATGTGCTACTAAGAAACCATTTCTTAAAACAACATCATGTACTCTGGCCAGAGATTCGTCACACTAATATCTCCTCAGATTGCATAGGATATCCACACTCGCAAGTATGTGGTGAATCCTTGATAACAAAGCATTGACTCCTATATGTGTTGTAACTGTACCCAATCCCGACACCTGATGACCCCAATAGAGTCGGTAAATGAGTCAAAGCACAGTACTAGCAAATAGAGTCTCAATGATGTTTCAAGTAGTAAGGACTAATGGTGTACAACCAAAACCGCGGACTTTATCCACTCGATAAGTGATAACCACTTGGAACTTCCGGATAGGGTAGTTCGATCATTCATCGTATGAATATCCATTTGCATGCTTCGAACATCTCTATGTTCCTTACCAATGAAACGTGGTACTTTGCATCGCAAATGCTAGTCTCAATCTCGAGCGATCCTTATCCTTATTAACGGACGGCTCAATCGACTAGGAACTGTTTAGATTATACAGTGACTATAAGATGTGTTTCATGATAGACATCCCCATGTTCTTCCACATCTTACATACACTATAGTATATTCAAGGTCTTTATCAAAACAACAATAGTATATCACAATATAACAATATGAAGAAAGATAAAGTCATTGTCATTAATAAAAGTGTAAATTATATTAAACAAAAGATTGTTTATTACAAAGAGTCATCAAATCCCTTAGCCACAAGTTGGCTCACCGGGCACCCACTTTTTCTGACTCCTCCTATGACACCTCAGCTTAATGGTGTTTCAGAGCGTCGCAATCGAACTTTGTTGGACATGGTTTTGATCCATGATGAGCTTCACTGAGCTCCCACCTTCGTTTTGGGGCTATGCTCTTGAAACAGCGGTATTGTTGTTGAAAAACGTTCACACTAAAGCAGTGAACAAAACACCATACGAGTTATGGAATGGCAAAGCTCCTAAGTATTCGTACTTGAGGATTTGGGGATGTCCTGCTTACGTGAAGCAGACAGTGGGAGATAAGTTGGATAGTCGATCCACCTTATGTTATTTTGTAGGGTATCCCGAAGAATTCAATCGGATATTATTTCTATCATCCTACTGAAACAAAAGTGTTTGTTTCAAGGAATGCCACCTTCTTGGAGAAGGAGTTCTTATTGGATAAGAAAGGCAAGATGGTGGAACTCGAAGAAATTCGAGAAGAACCCAAGATACAAAATAATGATCCTACACCTCAGGAACCATTGATTGACACGCCTATTACTAGAAGATCCGAGAGGACTTCTAGGCCTCCTATTAGATATGGTTTTCTTCTTGAAGGGGATCAAAGTGAACCCGACATTGGATGTGATCCAAAAAACTTCAAGGAAGCAATTTCTGATGCAGATTCGAATTTATGGCTTGAAGCTATGCAGTCGAAAATAGATTCGATGCATACAAACCAAGTTTGGACTTTAGTAGATCCTCCCGATAGAATTGTTCCAATAGGGTGTAAATGGATCTATAAGAGAAAACTTGGGCCTGATGGAAAGGTACTGACCTACAAGGCACGATTGGTGGCAAAAGGTTATACTCAAAGACAAGGAGTTGACTATGATGAAAATTTTTCACCAGGTCGCAATGTTCAAGTCCATAAGAATTCTTATTGCCATAGCAGCATGGTATGACTATGAGATATGGTAAATGGATGTGAAGACTGCATTTCTTAATGTAAACATTAAGGAAGAAATCTATATGATACAGCCCGAGGGACACATCCATGGGAAGCGAGCATAAGGTATGCAAGCTTCAGAGATCGATCTATGGTCTCAAACAAGCATCAAGAAGTTGGAACCAGAAATTTGATGAAACAATAAAGGATTTTGGTTTCATCAAGAACCCGGAGGAACCGTGCGTGTACAAGAAAGTAGTTAAGGATGCTGTGACATTCTTAGTACTTTATGTTGATGACATCTTACTCATTGGGAATGATGTAGGGATGTTGCAGTCAACAAAGATATGGTTATCAGGTAGATTCTCGATGAAGGATTTGGGTGAGGCATCCTATATTCTAGGGATACAGATCTATATAGATAGATCTAAGAGAATGATAGGACTTACTCAAGCTACCTACATTGACACTATATTGAAAAGGTTTTCAATGGATGAGTCCAAGAGAGGACATCTACCTATGTGTCATGGAGTCTCTCTATCCAAGTCTATGTGTCCCAAGACTGACGAAGAGATAGAGAAATGACACACATACCATATGCGTCAGCCAGATGTAGTATCATGTATGGGATGATATCCACCAGACCGGATGTGGCATTTGCTCTGAGTGTCACGAGCAGATATCAAGCCAATTCCCGGTCAAATGGCATTGGAAAGCCGTGAAGGATATTCTTAAGTACTTGAGAAGAACTAAGAATGTATTCATGGTTTATGGAGGAAGAGAACTGAAATTGGAAGGCTTTACCGACTCTAGCTTCCAAAGTGACGTGGATGACTCGAAGTCAACCCCTGGATTTGTGTTCATGCTCAATTGGCGGTGCTGTCTCTTGGAAGAGTTCCAAGCAGGACACCACAGCGGATTCCACCACTGAGGCAGAATACATTGCGGCATCAGCTGCTGCTAAAGAGGCCGTATGGATGAGGAATTTCGTCCAAGAGTTGGGCGTCATTCATGAAGCTGTTGGTCCATTCCCGGTGTACTGTGGACAACACGGGTGCCGTTGCTCAGGCAAAGGAACCAAGGTCTCATCAAGGATCCAAACACGTACTGAGAAAATAGCACATCATCCGGGAGATCGTGGAAAGAGGAGACATCACTGTCGAGAGAGTGGCCTCTGCAGACAATATCGCTGATCCACTTACTAAGCCCTTGCCAGGACCATTATTTGACAAACATCGCGAAGGCAATGGGACTACGTAGTATGACTAGTTGGGCTTTAGGGCAAGTGGGAGATTGAAAGAGTGGGTGCCCGGTGAGCCAACTTTGTGGCTAAGGGCTTTTATGACTCTATGTATAAACAATCTTTTGTTTAATATAATTTACCACTTTTATAATGGCATTTACTTTATCTTTTATCATATTATTATGTTGTGACATACTATAAGATGTTTAGATGAAGACCTTGAATATACTATAGTGTATGTAAGATGTGGTGTGCACATGGAGATGGCTATCATGAAAACACATCTTATAGTCACTGTATATTCTAAATAGTTCCTAGTCGATTGAGCCGTCCGTTAATAAAGATAAGGATCGCTCAAGATTGAGACTAGCATTTGTGATGCCGAGTACCACGTTTCATTGGTATGGAACATAGAGATGTTCAAAGCATGCAAATGGGTATTCATACGATGAATGATCGAACTACCCTATCCGGAGTTTCCAAGTGGTTATCACTTATCGAGTGGATAAAGTCCGCGGTTTTGGTTGTACACCATTAGTCCTTACTACTTGAAACATCATTGAGACTCTATATGCTAGTACTGTACTTTGACTCGTTTACCGACTCTATTGGGGTCATCAGGTGTCGGGATTGGGTACAGTTACGACACATATAGGAGTCGATGCTTTGTTGTCAAGGATTCACCACATACTTGCTAGTGTGGATATCCTATGCAATCTGAGGAGATATTAGTGTGACGAATCTCTGGCCAGAGTACATGATGTGTTTTTAAGAAATGGTTTCTTAGTAGCACATGCGATATCACTATTTGATCTTCAAGATGCATTGCATAGTTATCGAATCTCGAACGACTCTCGATTTATCAATAGTTGTTGATTCGATCGGGATATATGGATGAAGGGACCGTACTGTACGCTAACCAAAATCTATTGGTTCTTGCAGGCACTATCAGTGATACCTAGGGAATCATGGGGCGATGTTTCTAGGCGCTCTTATCATGATTCGATGGGCAAGTCGGAAATTGTTGTTTCGAGTCACAAGGAGTTGTGAGCCCACGGCTAGCTATATCCCTGAACCATTGAGGGTCACACAAGTAATGGATTTTTAATCCCCGTTGAGATAATTAAATTTAAAGAGTTATATTTAGTGGAAATTAAAGTTGTGGGACTTCTTATTTAAGAGTAGAGGGAGTAAGATTTCCTAAAATGACATAGTGATGGACATTTTTGGAAACCACTGATTTCGGATTCAGAAAATTTATCTTGACTTTAAAAGATGCAGAAATTGATTTCTGTGCACATTGGTGAAATTGGTTTATCAATCTGAGTCACGATGAATTTTATATTAATTTTTGAACATGCGGGCTTTGCTTGTCAGGCTTGAACTTAGGACTAATGGGCCCTAAGCTGTTAGCAGCCCACATTATAAATAAGTTATTGCAGTACATAAATTACATACAACTTACACTCAGATTTTCGAAAACCCTAGCCTCCAGTCTAGGAAATTTCGGCCGCCCCCTCTCTCTGTCTTAGAGAATTTTCAGTCTGCGAATTTCGAATTTGCAGTCTGAATTAGCAGATCATATCTGTTCTATCTCTTCGCAAAAACTTCTGATAGACTTTCTAGTGCAGTCTATCAGAGGGATTAAACTTCTGTTCGTGGACCTGATTGAAGAATTGTTCGTTCATCAGTTCCTGGGATATACAACAAGAGCAGTTTTAATCTGTTGGTGTCCATAATCTTGTTTCGAGATTTTAAGGTAAAATTTATATTGTTTAAATTTTATATTATCAATTTTAATCGTAGGAATTTGATACCCATATGGAATCGTTCCATATAAAATTTTAAAACTTTCGCTGCACCGGATATCACTTTCTTTTTCAATCCGAAGAACGGCCGTGTTCCAACAATATACTATTTGGATTAGTTTTGTTTTTATTATCCATTCTTTTTTTTTTTTTTTAAATAAGGGTATTTTAGGGATTTGTGGAAAAGTTTCTCTCTCCAAGGAGTGGAAACTAAGTTTTAATTAGGTAGAGAGTTATAAATAAGTTGATTATAGATTTAGGGATTTATAAGCAATTTATTCATAAAATAAGTCCAGCATTAATTTAAAAAAATATGGACGAGTAAAACAATGAGGATAAAAATATATTTGGATCGATATATTCTTAACTGGAATTACTATTTTATATTTTAATTTATTGTTCTTCTATCCAACAACAAAACTATCCGGAGTCATCACACAACTCATCATTCGACCAAATTTTGAAAGAAATGACACAAATTCATCAACCATATACAACGTCTTACAATACTTTTCGGTTAGGTGTGATTGATTATGTTGGCAAGTCGAAATTGAGTGAAATATTTCTACTTAAGCCAAATTTGTGTAGGCAACTAAATCATGAGTTAGTATCAACACGAAAAGTCATGAGAGATCGTGGATGTGACCCAAACTGTGAAAGTACTGCTTTTTGCTTCAATGAAATTACTGACCATGTTGAGTTGTCTCATCTAACCAAAAAAAAAAAAAACACTTAACTCGTCCTGTTTCTTAAATATGGGCATCAAAAGGCATTTTTGTCAGTGTTGCTCAAGCAGGCATATTCACAAGTGTGAGAAACATGAGAAAGTGAACCCCGAATATGCTAGAGTGTGTGTGTATATTTTGATTGTCATTTAATCAAATCAATCAATACAGAAAAAATCATTTATTCATTTGAAAATGGCAAATAGACACAACACAATCGAGTCGTAAATGATATATAATTTACAATACAAGATGAACACAGCAAGCACACAAAAGAAGAAGAAGGGCAGATCAGATCAGATCAGGTCAAGCACAAGCACATGAATTATCCGCCGCGATGGCCACATCCTCGTCACCGCTCCTGAACAACAGATTACCCAACACCCAACCCCAGCACCACCGCAATAAAAACGCCGCCGTTGAAGGACATAATCGCCAGCATCAGAAGATAGCCGATCGCGGAGTTTAGCCCAAATAAGATCGCCCCGGCGAATCTGGCAGGAGACCACTTCTTCAATTTGGAGGAGATCAAGGGGGTGGAGGAGGACGGTGGCGGCGGTTTCTTGAATTGCAGGCGGCGATTTTCCATGTACTGGTAAAAGAGTGAGATGAGGAAACAGGCGGCAAGGGAGAGGAGGTAGCTGATCCATGAATCGGTTTTCCAAAAATCGAACAGTATGGTCACCTTTCTGCCCCAATAAAATGTCATGTGCATCATCTTTCTCTCTTTTTAGACAGAGAAAGTTTGCAGGTGATAATGATATGGTTGCTTGCTTGGTTGCAAATTTGTTACCTCTTTTTAATTTTATTATTATATTATTGTGTAATTACTTCATTAATATCTCCTTTTCTATTTCATTCAGATATTTAAATATATATAATCATGGTTTTTTTCAAACAATATGACTGATAATTATTTCAACAAATATGAAAATGCAGTACAAGGTCTAACGTATACAAGTACAACTGTGAACGTAGTAGTACAGTAACTACAATAATATGTGATAATAATAATTTCATATTCCATCAATAAATTTGCTTGTATTTTCATGATATTGCCTGCGCACGCCTCTACAGGTTTGATGTAATGCCTCAGCCCGAAAAAAAAAATGCAGCACGTAGAATAATACAAACACAATACGATGATATAGAATGTGCCAAATAGTATAATCAATTGGTCAAAACAAAAAACAAAAAACAAAAAACTTGGCTTACATATCACATGATTTATGTTAACACATCACTAGCCTACTAGAATGAGATAATCAAAATCCAAATACAAACAATTGGTATATGATGAGTTCTCAAGAAAGAATGGTTTTAGCTACAAGATTTTTGCCTCGCTTGGAAACATGGATGAAAATAACGAACCCCTTCAAGATATAAAGAAGTTTGCATTTCGATCAAAACGTGAAAACCTGCATGGAAATCACATCAATAAATTTTCAAATATTCAACCCGAATGTCATCATTCCAAGCTGATAAGAAAAGCTATGGTGGTGCTGTAACAAGAAATACTCACAGCTCTTCGAAATGCAAACATCTCCTCTTGACCAGATAGAAGTGAAATGATTCCGGAGGGCGCACCCCCCGAACTCACACCACCTTTTGCCAAAACATCTCGCCGAAGCTTAGAGCCTTCTGTTTCTGTTTCAAACTGAAAGCTGGAAAAGGAAAATACCGATAATCAAAATTTAACCTCTTAGTAAATCAGATATTTGTATTACAACAGTAGGGGATAACTGTGGAAACTAAATGAAAGGTCCCATATAAATTGTAGGCTGCACGAAAAGTTACATTATATTCGCTAGTGATATGGTTCCTGAAAAGTTTCATACTGTTCAACACTCGAAAGAGTTGTAAGTTAAGCAGTTATTGGGTAGAGAAAAGTGCCCTAAGCGATAAAAGAAATGGCACTTAGGTTGCTACATATTGGCAAGCGATCTACACAAATCATTTGAGGCTAAGCTGAAGTTTGAACTTGATGTCAGGATAAAGTTCAACAAACTTAATTGTTCTTAACGTACAACCATTAGGTCCTTAAAAAAAACATACACCATTAGGTAACTGAGATACTAGCCTCTCTATGTCGAACAACGATCCTTCCTCGGTTCCCTGAAACAATTCTTCGATTGACGTGGCAACAGAACAGTAGAGGCAGCAATGGTGATTGTACAATTCATCCAACAAGGGTGATAAATCTCCGAGCCTGCCAAAGAAAAGAAATAGCTCATAACAGAAACCAAGTAATAAGAAACGATCAACTGACTGGAAGAATCATACAAGATATTAACACAAAAGACGCAATAAATATAGCAAGCATCATCAGAAGAAAACCTCTAAATGTTACTAGCAATGATATTATCAAGCAAGACAAGAAGATAATGGATCAGGTAAAACAGAAGGAAAGCTGTGGAATCTCAGAACACATCTATTCTTTCTACTGTAATGCATTGTTAAATTTCATTATGGCACAATTTTTTTCATTAGAGTGCAAAATATGATGGGTAATTAGGGAAGTTACAGGAAAAAGAGAGTAATGAAGGAAGTAAATATATTTGGATGTAATTGTGGTATTAAGTGTCATTAATCATCTAAATTCATTCTAAAGAGAATCAACAATGAGAAAAGAATTATATATCAAACATGTCGAGTAGTTAGGATTTGATAGGATTTAATTTTAAATAGGATTTTATGTTATTGGTATTATAGGATATTTCCCAGATTTGTTGAGATTTGATTTTTGTTCCTTTGATCTATGTAAAGTGTACCAATCAATAACTTTATTATCAAGAAATAAGTTCTCCTTCCGTGTCTGTCATTATATTCCGCATGATATCAGAGAGCCAGGGATCGACCATGAATTTAAAGCAGCTATGGTCGATGCCGGTTCAAGTGGTGACTGGTGACAATGGTGCAGGCCCAGTCAAGTGTCCGCTTCCTCAGATTATTCCCTTCAAATAACGATCCACAAATTGAATGGGATGAATTACTTGGAGTGGGCACAATCGGTCCGACTAATGATTGATAGTAAAGACAAACTAAGGTTTGTGACCGATGAAGTGAAAGCTCCGAATTCGACTAACTAAAAATACAAACAGTGGTGTTCCGAGAATTCGTTGGTCACGGCATGGTTAATCAATTATATGGAGCCAGAAATCGGCAAACCTTTCATGTTCGGACCCACGGCCCATGATGCTTGGGAGGCGGTCAAAGAAACTTACTCCGATTCCGAAAATTACTCCCAACTGTACGAGCTAAATACTCATTTATGGAAGATGAAACAAGGTAACAAGGATGTCACAACTTATTACAACGAGTTAATGGTTCTATGGCAGGAATCTCCTTGACGTCGATGAGTGGGAGAGTTGCTACTCAACACAAAACTGGACAGCACCAAGATGTTTGTCTTCCTTGCTGGGTCAAATAAGGAACTGGATGTGGTTCGAGGCTGTGTACCTGGCGAAAACCACTGCCCAGCCTTCGGGAAGAGTTTTCCGAGGTCAGTCGTGAGGAAAGTCGCTGCCAAGTGATGCTGAAACATGTTGTACCCACCATAGATTCTGAAGGTTCTGCCCTAGTGAGTCAAGAGATGGGATACGAGGGCAGACCATTCTGTGAGAAGTGCAAGAAACCGTGGAACACTATAGAAACGTGCTGGAGAATACATGGTAAACCAGCCCATCTTAAGAAAAATTTTGGCAACAACAGATCGATCACTGGTGGTCGTTGTTCTTCAAGCAGGGTCGTGAAGATTCTGGAACACCCTCATCCCCTCTCAGATTCGCTTCCTTTCGCAAAAGATCAGTTAGAGCACTTGTTTCAAATTACTTGACTCTTGCCATGACATATCCAATCCTTCGTGTTCCTTGGCCCAAACAGGTATTTATTCTTGTGCAAATATTTCAAAGACAATACTAAATTTATATCAAAATCTTTTAAAATATATATAATATAATAAACTAAAGGAAGAGAAAAAAATTATCGAAGACAATATTTCTTTGTTATTTCTTCTTACTCTACATGCAAGTGATATGTCAACAAGAAATGGATCCATGAATTTGAAGGTATTGACATATTGGTAATTAATGTATTGCATTGATAATAAAATTAACTACTATTAAATTATCCACGTGCGAGCCACGTGCTTCTTGTTAGTTTAATAAAAATCAGAAACGGTTAAAGTAATTATATACAACATTGGGTGTAAATATGAACAAAACAAAACACAAACAAGGATATTTTTTGACGAGGTCCGGCCATAGATGCAATTTAAGGATGTTTGTTTGCTTAACAAAAGCTATCGATAGGATTAAATCAGCTTCAAATTGTAGAGAACCACAGAATGAACAATAGTACAATTCCAAAAAAAAGATACTAACTACAAAAAAATAATGATTTTAAGTGACAATAAAGAGTTCCAGCATCCATAGTTAGCTAAGTTCTATCAACCACCACTGAGATTAGAATGAGATACACATACAAAGATTCTTACTAGTGGATCTAGGTTTGTGACACTAACAAGATGTGGAGAACAATGTTACCTTATCTCGAATACGCATACTCATAACAGGAATGTCTGATATGAAGACTGTGTGATACGTTTTAGCAATGGCAATATAATCAGGTGCTCCTACCTGCAGGCATAAAATTGCATCCCCAAAAAATAAACCAATGGCTAAATGGATGACAGTGTCATGCAAAATTGACATGTACTGAAAAACGACCATGAAAATATGGTTGATTGCAATGATAGAAGCTGGTCAACATTAAAAGATGTTAGATTTAGTACCCTTTTTTTTAATCAGAATTCAATTCAGTTGATTAAGATTAATCATGGATTCACTTTATTAATTCCGTTGTGAGCAAAGTCAAAGCAATCCGAAAGATATAACACTTTTTCGCTTTCATTTTAGGCATGCACATGACATGGATGTAGCAATATTTCATTGGTTGCATTGCCAGTGAGTCAAACTTCAATTAGCTATACTAGACTCTTCCCAAGTATAAAAAGTGAAATAACGCATTCACAGATGTGATGTAAAGAAAAAAAATTATAAAACCTGTCTAAAGAAAAGGACATACTGGACGACCACATAGAAATTCAAAACTGAAACGTGCCACCCCATTGCAGCTTTCGGGGACTTCCAAAGTTCTGATCACAGGTGAGAAGAAAGATCACAACTATAAGTCCCACGATCCCTAAAAGTTGGCTATTCTAAAGTTGAATTACCTTCCAAACATCACTGGAAGAGTTTGAGAAATGACCTTCCCTCCCAACCGTCCCGTGATCATGCTCCATGTTTGTTCGTACTCACTTTTTTTTATGCTATTCAGAGGCCAAAAGTAATGAGCCTGAAGATACATAAAATAAACGAATGAATTCTAGATTGAGGACAACACATTTTCAACATTTGACGTCCCTAGCACTGAACTTTTGAATGCTAGAGCATTGGAATGTGAAAAGGAAAAACTGAAAACAAAGGATACTAAAATGAATTGATTTTGACATGGACCGATAGGCATCAACAAGATTCATAGGATTTGGAAACTAAAGGCTAATAACCATGAAAAAATAATGAACAAGGCATAATAATTTATTCAATGCTTCAAAGATCATAAAATACAGCCTGATGTTTCAGAATATATAAAAACTTCTACAACTAAAAGATAAGATATCAATCTTATTTAAAATTAAAATAAAGAGATAAACCAAGCTACTATTCCTAACAATCTTATCAACAGAAACAATGTAGAATCAATAGAATTATCACGAGTAAAAAAGAGAGTTAGATGCAAACTGAAGAAGATAGGTCTATAGGCATTCTTGAAGCATTTAAAGGGCACATCCATTATGGACAACCACAAAGTAATGATCAAGTCCTAGCAACCAGCAAATGATAATGAGATGATAGCAAGTGCTGATTTCTCGTTCATTCAAGAATAAACTTCTTAACTTTCAATTCCTCCCTTATTGTGGTACATTAACGAATATCTGCTTTATGTGAAAAAGGTAGTAAGCTGTCAAACATTCAATATTTAATTATGAACAAGGGGGGAACAGATACAGATAGCAATCTAATATTCATGGATCAATTTTACGTATATGAATGCACCCATCAAAGTTTGCACCCTAAAAAGAAGTTATACACAAACTTTTAAGTTTCTTGCCTGATCAATTGATTTTTGTCCCATCTGACGTCTGTAATCAATATCACTTCCGATAACAACATTTTCACAATGCTCCTCCAATCTGGTCACAAATTCCATGAAGATATCTCTTTGCATGCCATCCTGAAAGAAAAGGAGGAATCGTGGATGATATGTATACAACCACTAGAGAGGGAATAATTCATCAACAGTGATGAAGAAAGAGATTTTTTCCTAAAAGATTTAACTTGACAAGAACCTGATTTAAATCCCTTGGTGCACGATTACTAGTCGCCACAAGAATGGTTCCTGTACTCAATAATCTACTTAAAACTCCAGATAAAGCCACAATAGCAAATACATCAACCGTCTACAATAGAAAACCAAGATATATTATGTTTTAGCTAAAGAAAAGAGGCCAATAACTTGGCAAAGAATAATCACAAGGAACAAGAATACACAAGAAAGAACAAGCAAACCATATGTGGTCGCCAATATTCATTATCATTTTGTTGAGAGCCAGGACTAGGAGACAGAAGCAAACTCATAAACATTCAGTAATCTTACTAGAAACAGACAGTTCAGCATATCATCAGGAGTCCTATTGACCATGCATCAGATATGAATTAAACATGTGTTTTTGCTCTGGTAACACAAGCAGTACATGCTAGCACAATTAACGGTTCTCACTATGAAGTTGAGATAGTGTAAGACAAAACTTACATCCAAATTATCAAATTCAATGCGGAACAAAAATTGTAGGATAATAAACTCTTGGCTTATCTTATTTAGTTGTATAAACACTAGCTATTTATTTGTATTTAAATATTTCTTTTCTACTCTCAACTTTCTCTTCACTAACTACATGTATCAGATGTACAGGACCTTCCATGACAAAATACGGCATGGCCTCACCATCCAAATCTTCCAAAACCGATTCTGAAACCACACCTCCAACCATGCCTATCAATCCAGCAGTTGTCGATGTCTCATCCATCCCGATCACTTGTCACAAATTACATGGCCAAAACTATTTACAGTGATCTCAATCTTTGATGATGTTTATATGTGGAAAAGGGAAAGAAAACTTCATCTCCGGCACTTTGACTCGTCCAGATTCGACAGAAAAGTTCTATATGGATGACATTGTTCTTACAGGTGATTATGTGAATGAAATAGCCCAAGTAAAACTCCTGCTCGCAAAGGAATTTGAGATGAAAGACCTCGGACATATGAAGTATTTTTTGGGAATGGAAGTGGCAAGATACTCCCTTGGCATATCAATTTGACAGAGAAAATATGCCCTTGACCTTTTTGAAAGAAACCAGTGTGTTGGGATGCAAGCCCGCGGATACACCAATGGACCCAAACATAGGATTGCCCTCCAGTTGACAAAGGAAGATATCAAAGGCTAGTGGGCAAACTTATATATCTGGCACATACACGACCATATATTGGGTTCACGGTAAGTGTAATCAGTCAATTCATGAACAGTTTACAGTCCAACCGAGGAACACATGGACTCTGCAAATCGGGTACTAAGATATCTAAAAAGGAACTCCTGGGAAAGGTCTGCTCTTCAGAAAATGGTCACCCGAGAAATCAAAGTTTATGGTGATGCAGATTGGGCTGGTTCTTCTACTGACAGACGTTCCACATCAGGGTACCTGCTCGTAGTAGTGCTGAATGTGAATTTCGAGTCTTGGCCCATGGAATTTGTGAAGGAACGTAGATCAAAAGATTGCTATGCGAATTAAATGTGGAAGACGATTATCCAAGGAAACTCCTATGTGACAATCAAGGAGCCATTGGCATATCCAAGAACCCAGTTCATCATGATCGGAACAAAAATGTTGAGGTGGATGGTGGATCGACACTTAATCAGTGAGAAGATTGAAAGTGGGATTATCAACCTCAGCTACATCCCTACTCAGTTGCAAATTGCAGATATGCTAACAAAGGAGCTTTTCCGGTCGAATTTTGAAGAGTTGTGTTCCAAGCTTGGCATGATCAATTTACACGGTCCAGCTTGAGGAGTGTTGGATAATAAACTCTTAGCTTATCTTATTTAGTTGGACAAACACTTATCTATTGATTTGTATTTTAATTTTAAATTGCTAGAAGTAGATTGGTTTATTTTTCTGATTTGTTGAGATAGAGTTAGGATAGTTCTTTATAAATAATTTGTAGCGCATTACTTTGAACGACAAGTGAATACAAATTTATTTTCTTCTCTCAAATTTCTCTTCACAAACTACAAAAAATAATAAAATTAAAATAAGGAAAAAAATCAAAAGTCAAACCTGTATTTCATCAAAACAGAGAACACTAGCTCCTCCTTGATTTCCGCGTCCATTAACAAGGAACTTATCAGCCACATCTGGAAGAATATTTTTCATCTTCATCTCCTGTCTATATCTTTCTTCTTCAACTAACCATTCTTTAATTTTTGTTTCAAATGGAAGATTAATAACCCATTGAGAAATGCTAGATTGAATAGATTTTTCTGTTTCTTGACTCTTCCATACTTTATGCATGAGGTCATGTACTTGAAGCATAGCCTGACATGACAAATTACACAGTTTTTTAAAAGTGGTTATATGTGGTTATATTGAAATGAAGATGTAATATTTTAAGATAAGTTTGATGTCTCTGAAAGGCCCATATTTACCCGAACATATTTCTTCACATTCATCACATAGTTTTGCTTATAAACTTGATCTTTATTCTCTTTCACCATGAAGCCGAAAATAATCAGGGAAATGGCATAACACACCCATACTGTGTTTTCTATATGCTAGTGTGTAAGTGCATTACAGAAAGTGCAAGCAAGCACTTGCCTCATGAAAGTGAAACCTTTTTCGATGTTGAACAATTCCTTCTGTGGCACCGTAAAACATATCCATGAGCATTGTCTTCCCTATGTAACGTACATTGATTTAGTTTCATAATGACAAGAGTGAGCAAACAAATCTCTATTTAAAAGAATGTACAAGAAGACGGAAGGACTAAAAAAGCATTATACTTCTTCAATAGTTGAGGATCGAGATAGAAGAAAGTCAAGAGATCCTTGAGCGAATTCAATTCAGAAAGAAAATGCATAACATGTATAAGGGCAATAGATGAAATTGAGAGAGATGCAGCGAACCACTTCCAACATTTCCAAATATATATAGTCCTTTTGGGGCGGGAGGAGCAGTGGGGCGCTGGCCAACCAATGAATCCAATCTCTTTTCTCTGTTCAGATAGGACACCCATTTCCCCACGCCAGGTTCAACATTATCAGGTTTCCTGCTGAGTCAACGCACATTTCATTATGACATGAACAAATGAGAGGAGCAGGCAAAGAAAGAGGCAATATATTCTTAAGAATTTAAACTATGACAAATTAGTACAAATGAATAGATACTGCAGCCTGGTCACCTATCCATGAAGCCACTCAATTCTAGTAAAATAATCATGAACACTTGATTTTTAACCTTGAATGTACAACAATGAAAAGTATAGATATATGGAACCTTTTAAATCAGATAATTTCACATTATCCCTGATCCAGAGCGTTCCGCGAGCATTAACCAAGTCCTGCTCAAGTATTTGAAATTTTTATTGACCCACAATGATTGAAGAATTTGATTGTAACTAGAGCCGAAACATCTAATGGGGATTTCTTGTTGTTGCCCTTAGTATAGATAAAGACAAACCTCACCTCTTGAGCTAGCTTTTGAGATGAGTTAGGTCCAAGTCAATTTCTAACATGGTATCAGAGCCCAGACCCTTCGTGTGTGTTGGACCGCCCATAATTGGGTTGCCTATAGGCTATAGTTAGATCACCCGTTAATATCTCCACGCTCCAGATGTTCATTTCTGGGAGTGTGGGATGTGTGTTGAAATATTGTCCCACCTTAATATAAACAAAGACAAACCTCACCTCTTGAGCTAGCTTTTGAGATGAGTTAGGTCCAAGTCTCATTTCTAACACTTGCCACAAGCAACAGAAAAGGGAGATTGTTATCTTGATAGGACCTACACCACACAAACCCAAAACCCGGATGATGAAATAGACTTCTGAAAATTAGTCTGGACAATGATTAAGTTTTTGCTCATTCAAATAATTCTTTTTTTCTCCTCTGTTTGACAAGATATCTCATCATATGCAAGTCTTAAGAAAATGAAAATAAAGGCATGCAAATTCATGACCATGTAAGATACATGTACGCTGGGAAACATGTAAGATTCTCAATCAACAAGTAGAACAATTTTTTACTGCAAAGATAATCCCTATGCATGTGAACTGTGACATGCAACGAGACAAGCAGCACACAATCACAACCGCATCATAAAAAAAATCGCCTCACCGTGACGTCCACATCTTGAAATAATTGCTACGCTTTTTCACAAATGTCATCGCACCTCCCTGTTGTTTCGCTTCCTCTATCAAAAGCTTCCGTCGAGTATTTTCCCGGTCCTCTTCCCATTTCGCAAGGTTTGCCTACGAAAAATGCAAGAACACAAAAGTAAGAAAGCATGGGCTACATGAATATAGGATTTATGTAATGCATCATCTAAGGCAATAGTCCCACATGAAATACTTCCATTTCTTTCTCGTATCGACTCAACCTCCCAAGCAAATTATCCAGTTCAAAAGCAACCTTTTCCTGGCAAGGATCGTGTTGCAACTTCCCTTGATCAACTAAACTCTTGTAATGAAAAAGCGGACCTGCAACAATTGTGTAAATGAAACGTAAGGATAATTCATACAAAAAATTCAGGGATTTGTGAAAGCGGATGGGAACAATTTTATTTGGTTCCAAGTCTGATATCTTTCGATATAGAATAGTAAATTTAAGAAAAAGAAAATCAGTCAAAGCATTTGAACACATGAGGTATTAAATTATACAGAGTCGATGATACCCATAAATCAATCAATCACTATAAGAAAAAACAGACACACGCACGCACGCACGCACGCACGCACTAACCAGGACGCTTGGAAAGAGAAGAGTGTGAGCGGTCACAAAAGAACCGAAGAAGACGAATAACACCAACTTCAGAAGGTCGATTGGTAACTAATAATGTTTTAGCGATGGGGAAAAGCATTGTCAGATTTTTATCTGCTAAAATTTTCATCCCCTTCCCTCTGAAAACGCTTGCTAAATTTCAAAACTCCAGCAGCAGATTCCGCATCAAACCGATCATATAAGCGATTATGCATGTTTTAGAGTTAAATGTGCTTGCTTGAGTTGACATCAGAGCCCACCTATCTTCGAATTGGTACCGTAGGGACAGTGAATCTGAGACGTTATAGTAACTTTTATCTACCCAAAATCAAAATTAAAACAATAATAATTTAATAAAGTTATCACTTCAACTTTACTTTTAACTGTTTTGTATGGATGAAGAACTTGCGCTAACCAGTCATGGACAGGAGTCAGCAACCAAGAAATGTGTGGTTAATATCGATATATTGTGAGAACTAAATGATCATATTTTATTGTCACACTATAAACAATTGATACTCAAATATCACTTATTAATATTATATTTTTAATGCTTTGTATAAATTTTTATCCGAGAAAAAACACGAGCCAAAACTGTAGAAACACGTTTTGAAATCAAAGAATGCAAACTCATATTTTTTTCTGTGAAGGGTGAATACAAACTTAAGTTTGGGTTTCGATATCTAAAAACATATTTACCCAATAAATAACTACATTAATAATTAGAATAACAATGATTGTATGAATAAATAACAAGGACATGCCAAGGAGTGAGCACGAGAGCTTGCACGTTCAACAACTAAAACTTAAAAAGATTTCCTTTTTTTTTCTTTAAAAAAAAAAAAGGTATCCCGAAGGAAACCCCATTTCACATGAGTAATGCGGAGGTTAAATCGAGGGATGTGCACGAGCGACATAGATCAGAGGGAGTAAGCAATATGACCAACCCTCAGAGCATATCCCCATCAAGCGCAGATCCAATTCAACAATTTAAGAAGAAAAGACAGTCGATCAAATGTGTAAACTTCTTCCTAGAAAACAGCCCAACACGTTAGTGATATAAACTCGTGCATATTTTAAAACGTGAATTTGTATCCTCGATTGTGCATATTTTAAATATATGATTCTGAAGCTGATTTTGCAAGGGTACTCAGCTTCCAGTAAGTTGTTCTTGCAAGGCCAGAGGAATGGTCGGTCTCCATGATGTGCCGTCGGGGCTGTCCATGAGTGCTATGCCCACAGCTGCCAAGTCCTTTCGAATCACATCTGATTTTTCATATTCTTTATTTTTTCTGGCCTTGCTCCTCTCTTCCATCTTCTGCAAAACTTCATCTTCAGTCAACTTTGACCGCTTCAGAGCATAATTCCTCAGCTGCTGCAATGTCTGGAATATGTATAAAAGCTTACTAAAATCACATTCCTTTACACCAAAAATAAAGAAAATTATGAATCTAACAGCAAGGCATGAAGTTTGGAAACTGAGTGACACATTTATAGCTAAATGTGAAGCATCAAAATGAAAGTAACTGATCACTTTACGAAATCAAATCCAATAAATTTAAAGCAGTGGAAGCGGCTGAATAGTGAATATCAAAAGGTCACGAAACAGAATTCCAAGACGATTGAGAAAGATATTCCTATAGGTCTTGAATCTTAAGTAGACTGCATAGCGCATACAACCAATATTCACATTCACAGAACATAAAAGGCCGACAAGGAACTCATAAATCTGAGAGCAATGACTACTTGCAAGCATAACATTCAATTGTACACCTTACTCGCAGCCCGCAGGTACATATTTTTGAGAAAACCATGACTCGACATATGGTCCCTCTCACAGCTGCAAACAAGTACATTCTTCCCCTGCCCCCTCTGTGTGTGCACGTGCGTGCGTGCGTGCGTGCGTGCCAGAATGAGAGTTATTGTGGGTTACCTCAGAGTAGCTATCTGGCAAGAGCCCCAAAATAGTAAGAGCACTTCTAATTGTCTTTTCTAAAGCTGCAAGTGACTCTAGTCTTAACTCTTGTTTCTTTCCCTGCAGAAAGAAGCCTACAGGTTCACAACTATCCACTTCAAATTTTCAATCATGTACCCAAATGACTTTGCCACAGTCAAAAGGAGCGAAAATTAATCCATACATGACAAAGCAGCTTTACCACTGAATGAGCTAGAAAACATGCGAGCCATATATACCATCTTACTATTCATGCCAATATTTTATTAAATATCAAGAGCCGGACATATTTGAACTCGAGGAGGTAAACGCATTGAGTAAAAACTGGAGCCTGTGAAACTGCATCGAAAATTAAAATTGCTTCCAGATTCCAATTAAGCACCTTACGAGTATGCAGAAGATCATTGATGGTTTTCAATGGTTCTGACATAGCAGCCAATGCTACAGGAGTGTGAAGATCATCAGACATTGATGTCAAACACTCATCATGGAATTTATTGATGCAAATTTTTGTTTCTGTTGGAATGGAGTCCTTCCCAACCAGCTTGGTCATGCCGGGTTAGGACAATCTCACAATCATGCAATGTCTGCAGTCAGAACAAACTCATGGTTGAAAATCTCACACACAAAAAATTTGCGGTGTCATAGTAATAAATATCCAAGACAAGTAAAAGGTGGACTTTCTTCTCAATTGCATTAAGTATAAAACAAGTCGAAAGTGAATATTGGTAAAAGTTTCTAAAAGCTTCATGTTTTGCAAAAGTATAGGTTTAATTTCTTTGGAGTTTGGATAAAGCAACACGCTTTTCTATTTGCACGGAGAACCACCATATGTGAACTAGACATGCTCTGTCGCACTAGTTGCAACCTCGAGTTTCCAGACCTAATATTTCACAAATTTTTTAAGGCATGATGCACACCAAACTGTTTAAAGCATCAGAATGACCAGATCAGAAAACGACTTCAAAATAGCAGAAACCATACCAATTGCAGGAGCTAAAACTTGTAATTGGGAAAAGTAAAGAGCTGTCTGGGTACGCAAATGAAGAAAAAAATAGAATCTACATCAATCCTACTGTTGTATTGAGAACTATTCTGCACCTGATAAATATAAAAAACACGGTCAGAAGCACTTTCAAGCTGCATGTCAGAATAATTGATCGGGGAACGATAGTGAGTGCCCATTAAGAAAAGCCTTAAAGCCAGTGGATGATAAAGCTCTATGACCTGAAATTAAAACCAAAAAAAATCCAATTATCTACATTTCTTAAAGATGAATACTAGTAGTATGTGTGCCAGAGAATAAAAGGTTGGAACCATATTTTAATCCTTGTACCTGTCTGATAGTGAAAAAGTTCCCAAGAGACTTTGACATTTTCTCAGAGTCGATGGTCACAAATCCATTATGTATCCAATAGCTAATATTGCTTTGATGGCACGCAGCACGACTTTGTGCAATCTCATTCTCATGATGGGGAAAAATCAGATCCATTCCACCACCATGTATGTCAAAAGAATAGCCTAAGTAAGTAGCACTCATAGCACTGCACTCTATATGCCATCCAGGTCTTCCAGGACCCCATGGACTCTCCCAAAAAGGTTCACCCTCCTTTGCTGACTGCATAAAAAAGAAAATCATAATCTTGAAACCAGAGATAATCTAAAGGCTACAAATTTCTCCAATTACACTACACACAATGGCTGTATTCCCTATTATCAAGAGAACAAAATATGAAGCTCAAGGACTTTTAGAACTTTGCGGGGGTGTCTCCTAAATTGGAATGTCCAGAAAAGTTGTCCTCAATCACCCATATAAAGAATTGATAAAGCTGATAACTCAAGGGGCATAATTTAGAAACTGCTCTTATCAATGGACATGAACATCTCTTTTTCACAGAAATGAGAAGTTTAATTGTAATTCAATCACAAGAAGTTGTTTTTGTGTGGATGTAGAAATACATTTGAACTCTAAAGTTAAGGAATTACTTTCCATAAAGCAAAGTCAGCTGGGTTCTTCTTCCTTGAGTCTACCGCAACCCGTTCACCAGCCCTATTATCTTCCAACCTACGCCCTGATAATCGTCCATATTCGGGAAATTTGTCAACAGAAAAGTACACATCACCACCGATGGTATATGCACACCCATTCTTGAGTATCTGTAAGAAGAGAATGAAAACATGTTACGTCACCAAATAAAGCTCAATAAAATCCCATCCACATTTCTTTGTCAGAAGACTAATAAGGAAAGCAGAAATTATTGTGACCATACTGCATTACATATACCATTATCATTGACCAGAACAGAAATGCCAACACAAATAAATATCAGTACAGCACCTGTTCAATCATGCCAATGATTTGCGACATGTGTTCAGAGACACGAGGTTCCACCGAAGGAGGAAGGCAGTTAAGAGACGTCATATCAAGATGAAATTCATCGCAGTACCGTCTGCTTAACTTGATAGGATCCTCACTCAATTCATTTGCTCTGATAATGATCTACAGAATTCGAAAATGCGGGCTCAGCTATCCTGTCATAAATATGTAAGAAGCAGTTGGTACTTCTGAACAAACAAATTTTGTTGTTTTCCCCCCCAAAATGCTCCTAAAAGAGTAAACTTAGCAACTACTATAAAAAAATTTAAATTCACCACCATATTACCCTAAGAATAGTTTTTGCAAGAACATGAAATGTAAAAAAGGTATATAGGAACGAATAGTTTCATGACTCAATTTTCTAAGCACGCCAGAGCCCACCTTATCATCGACATCAGTGAAATTGCGGACATAGTTGATCTCATATCCCAAATACTTGAGGTATCTGCCTAATTTCGAAAGTAAGAACAAAAGTAAAAGATTAACACAATACCAAATATTGACAAATGCCCCCAACGATAAGAAGGAAGAGCAATGCAATAAGTACTTAAAAAATCATGAAGCGGACCCATTTTAACTTAGATTTGGAGTACATAAACTTTGTACTAAAGTAACTCATTTCATAGACAAACATCAATAAATAAATAATATTGACTTCAACTGTTTTCTATTTCTTTTTCAGTTTTTGACTGTCCCAACTCCTACAGATCCACCAGCAATCAATTCTCATAAGCAAAGGAAAATGTCCACGATATTGTCACAAATAGAAAATATATTTGACCTCTTCTAGGAACACCTTGCTTACAAGTTACATGTGAGATTTTATTCGTTCTCAGCAGATAGCAGAGATGAACCGGAGACTCGCCTCTCAAAGGGAATAATTTTCTCAAAATTGGTAATGTTTGGAAAAAAGCTTTAACTCTCCCAAAATAAAACCAATATAATGTCCCAAAAACTCAATTTGCTTTCAGTCTTTTTAGAGGGTGAAACTAAGATCGAAGGGGGATGAAACTAGTGTATTCCTCATGTGCGTGTGTGTCATTTATCCAAATAAAAATCTTAAATTTACACCAAACAGGCTATACGGAGAAAGAGAATGCCAGAAGAATGTATGTACCGGTAGAGAACGTCAAAAGCAACGTAAACACGAGCGTGGCCAATGTGACTGAGATCGTAAGCAGTGACGCCGCAGACATACATCCCAACTTTACCCTCAACTTTAGGCTTAAACAACTCATTCCGCTTGGTCATCGTATTGAACAGCCGCAGCTCCTTCATTAGCAAATCATCATCTTTCTTAGAATCAATTTTCCCACTACAAGTGGTCAATGAATGACGAGCGTTGCAGCAACTAATTGGGGGAGAAAAACGGAAGCGTGAGTGGATGGATTTTGATGCGAAGGCTCTGCGGTGTAGGAGTGGGAGGCGGAGGCGGAGGGAAGCAAATATTTCAAGAGAGACGCCATTGGAGTGGCTAAACGTTATCCAGACTCATTTTGGGGAAACTGCTTCAATTTATTAAAAAAAAAAAAAAAAAAACAAATTTGACCCCAAACCCATTCCACACGAGTCAGAGGTCCTTTGGCTTATGCAAAGGATAAATCGAGGAATATGCACGAACGGCAGAGACCTTAAGGAGGAAGCACATGGCCCAATCCCTAGAGTATACCCCACAATATTTCAGCAGGGAATATGCTCCACACGAGGATCGAACCCGCAACGCTGAGAATTTTTTTTCACGTCACCTCAAGCCTTATCAACTTGTCTATGCCAGGGAAATTGCTTCAATGTGTCAGAATATACTTGGGACATGGGAAACTCAGCGTTCTTTTTATTTCATAGACCTCTTAATAAAATACATTGTTTTTTCTCGCCTAATTTTTCCATTCTTCTTTTATTTTATTTTTGTTTTTCCTACCCAGCCCAGGCGATCGACCATGGATTGGGTCGACCCAGGCGGTCGACAATGTGTTAGAATATACTTGGGACAAAGGAAACTCAGTCTTGTTTTTAATTCATAGACCTTTGAATAAAATACATTATTTTCTCTCTACTAATTTTCCCATTCTTTTTTATTTTATTTTTTTTCTTTTTCCTACCCAGCCCAAGCGGTCGACCATGGGCTGGGTCGACCCAGACTTGGGTCCACCTAAACCAGTATATATTTTTTATTTGTTAGAATCCAGGAGGAGAGATAGAGGAGGATGGGAGTTTCAAATAATTGATTTTTTTTCCAAAAAAAAAAGACCAAACTACTGAGACGCTTTGACTGAAATAAAAAGTCAAGAGTCCCTTTTATTGAATTAAAAATAAGACCAAACCTATATATTTAAATGTCCCCTTGGGACAGCCTCCGTTTTATTGATTTTATTTGTTTTAACTCTCTAAAATGCCCAAATTACTAAAATATTTTTATATATATTTTTGGGACAGTCTCCGTTTTATTGATTTTATTTGTCGGTAGTTCAGTTACAATATCTTTTTCTCGGGATCCCAACCGATGAAATGAGAAATTCCTTGATAGAAACTTGTTTTTAAATCATGCATTTTATTTCATTTATATCATGAGTTTGATATATAACTTGATTTGCATGTTTGTTGCTTTTACTGGGAAATATGTTTCTCACCGGATTTATCTGGCTGTTGTCGTGTTTGTATATGTGCATGAAAACAGGTGGTTCAGGAACAGGGCAAAGATGGGCTTGACGAATCGAGACTTGAGAGATTAGAGTGATGATCCGGTGTAGATGTATAGTTGCTGTCAACTTTTGTTAGTTCAAGAACAACGATCTTGTAGTTGATAGACTTGATCTTTGGTCTAGAGATTCTTCTACTTGAATATGTATAACACTTGCTCATGTTGTGTTTACTCTAGCAATGATATGGTGGAAGTTACGTTGTTGCTTGATGATGTTTCTTGGACTTGGTAACGCATGTAGTTGGAACAGAGAAGCCTGGACATCAGCTGTGTAAGAGTGGGTGCCCAGTGAGCCAACTGTGTGGCTATGGGCTTTGATGACTCTTTGTAGAAACAATCTTTTGTTTAATATTATTTACACTTTTTAATGGCAATGACTTTATATTACTTCATATTGTTATATTGTGATATACTATTGTTGTTTTGATAAAGACCTTGAATATACTATAGTGTATGTAAGATGTGGTAGAACATGGAGATGTCTATCATGAAATACATCTTATAGTCACTGTATATTCTAAACTGTTCCTAGTCGATTGAGCCGTCCGATAATAAGGATAAGGATCGCTCGAGTTTGAGACTAGCATTTGCGATGCGGAGTACCACGTTTCATTGGTAGGGAACATGGAGATGTTCGAAGCATGCAAATGGATATTCATAGGATGAATAATCGAACTACCCTATCCGGACTTTCCAAGTGGTTATCACTTATCGAGTGGATAAAGTCCGCGGTTTTGGTTGTACACCATTAGTCCTTACGACTTGAAACATCATGGAGACTCTATATGCTAGTGCTGTGCTTTGACTCGTTTACCGACTCTATGGGGGTCATCAGTGTCGAGATTGGGTACAGTTACGACACATATAGGAGTCGATGCATTGTTGTCAAGGATTCACCACATACTTGCGAGTGTGGATATCCTATGTGATCTGAGGAGATATTAGTGTGACAAATCTCTGGCCAGAGTACTTGATGTGATTTAAGAAATGGTTTCTTAGTAGCACATGCGATGTCACTAATTTGATCTTCAAGATGTATTGCATAGTTATCGAATCTTGAGCGACTCTCGATATACCAATGGTTGTTGATTCGATCGGGATATATGGATGAAGGGACCGTACTGTACGCTAACCAAAATCTACTGGTTCTTGTAGGCACTATCAGTGATACCTAGGGAATCATGGGGCGATGTTGCTAGGCGCTTTACCATGATTCGTTGGGCAAGTCGGAAAGTGTTGTTCCGAGTCACAAGGAGTTGTGAGCCCACGGCTAGCTGTATCCCTGAACCATTGAGGGTCACACAGTGTAATGGAGTTTTAATCCCCGTTGAGATAGTTAAATTTAAAGAGTTAAATTTAATGAACTAAGGAGTTGGACTTCTTAAATAAGAGTAAGGGAGTAGGATTTCCTAAAATGACATAGGGATGGACATTTTTGGAAACCACTGAATTCGGATTCAGGAAAATTTATTTTGACTTTAAAATGTGCAGAAATGGTTTCTGTGCACATTGGTGAAATCAGTTCATCAATCGGAGTCACGATGAATTTTATATTAATTTCTGAACGAGCGGGTTTTGCTTGTCGGGCCCCAGCTTATGATTAATGGGCCCTAAGGTGTTAGTGGCCTGCATTATAAATAAGTTATTTCAGTACAGAAATTACACACAATAGCTCATTATTTTTGAGAGAGAAAAATCGAAACCCTAGCCTCTCCTCTAGAATAATCGGCCGAACCCCTGCCTTGCTCTGCACGAGAAATTTCGGTCTGTGATTTTGAATCGCAGTCAGGAATAACGAATCAGATTCGTTTAATCTCTTCGCAGAAAACTTCTGATAGATTTTCTAGTGCAATCTATCAGAGGGATTAAACCTCTGTTCGTGGACCTGATTGAAGGAGTTCATCGGTTCCAGGGAGAGACAACAAGAGCAGATAAAATCTGTTGGTGTCCAGTAATCTCGTTGCGAGATTGAAGGTAAAATTTAATTAATTGTTATTTGAATTTTACACACACAATAATTTAATCGTTGAATGGTTGATACCCACACCATGGAATTGTTCCATGATAAAAATTTTAAACTTCCGCTGCACCGGGTATCAATCGTGATTGATCTGACCGCCAGTTTTTCCAACAGTGGTATCAGAGCCAGGTTGCTCAGATCAAACGATTAAATTAATCGATTGTACAAAATTTTTGAATCTCGGTTTTTTGTAAAAAAAATAAATATTTTTAAATAAAAAAAAAAAAAAATTTTCGGGGCAAAACCCGGGCAGCGATTGGATCGCTGCCCGGTGGGGCAGCAATTGTTGCTGCCCCGGGCGGCGCACGGCGCCGCCCAAAGGGGGCGCACGGCGCCGCCCAAGGCGGCGACCGTCGCCGCCCAGGGCGGCGCACGGCGCCGCCCAGGACAGCGCTGTGCGCTGCCCAGCGCAGCGCTGGGCGCTGCGCAGGGCAGCGCTCGGCGATGCCCAGGGGCGGCTCTCGGCGCCGCCCAGCGCAGCGCTGGGCGCTGCGCAGGGCGGCGCTCGGCGCCGCCCAGGGCGGCGCCAGGCGCTGCCCTAAGGGGGCAGCCGGGCTGCCCCCGGCCCGCGCCCCGGGTGCGGGCCGGCCCGGGAGTGTCCCGGGCGGCCCGCGGGAAAAATTATATTTTTTTAAAAAAATTAATTTTAATATTTAAAATTTTATTTTTGGTCCGGTCAAAAATTGTTTTTGATTGGTTCATGAGATTTCGGATCGAATTGTTCGAGTCCGTAAATTTTAAAATTGATTTTGGATAAATTTGAATTTTTGGAAAATTTTAATATTTTATCCGTAAATTGAATTTTGAAATCAATTATTTTGGTACAATTGATGATAAGATATGATCTTATGATATATTAAGTAAAATATGATTTTATTTGTAAAATTGGATTTTATAGATAAAATATGATTTTATTTGATATAGAGATAAAATATGATTTTATATGTGAAATGAGATTTTATATATAAAATATGATTTTATCTTGTTTAAATTTGAATTGCCACAGCATGTTATCCAATAAATTAATTTTGAATTAAATGTTATTGGATAAGGATGATCGATTGCCATGACCAATTTTGTAGGTGTATGTTAGGAATTTACATTTTGTCTTTATTATTGTTGGTTTTATTAATGGGCCTGGTTTATGGCCCGATATGAATGTCATATGTAATAAAAGTGGGCTTGGTTTATAGCCCGTTCCCACCCCTAAAAATGTATCCCCTACTTGTCATTGTTATTTATTGTAAATACATTAGATTTAGTGGGAGATCAAGATTTGAAGATGGTGGGCCCAACAGACAATGAAGACTGAAGAAATGTAAATTGGAAGCATATGTAATAGGATTGCATTTGCATACTGCATATTACCTAGGATTGGACTAAGACCCGTGATTGGCAACCACGGGTCAATTAGAAATGGAATCGATCATCCTATATAATATGTGATATTATGATTGTATGCATGTTTAGACATAAATTGCGTGAATCCGGCAATGCATGCAATAAATTAAATATGATGAGACAAATATTTTTATAAATAAAATCCCTCATTTTAAATATGATTTAAAATTTATATCAAGATAAATAAAGGAAATTTAAATATTGTTTAAATGTTCCTACCTTCCATCAACGGTCAATGTATGTGATGCTACCCGCGGATACGGTCCGGCTCATATTATTGGGGGGGCCCGTCCGTCGGAAAGCTGTACATTGGATTGACAAATGTTGTAAGTTGGGTGGAACTCCCATGGGATCGGCTCATATTATTGGGGGATCCACATGGCGACCGTCCATCACAACTTAATATTGGTGGGTCATCTTGACATGTCACTTTAAACGGCGTCATATTATTGGGCCCTTATTGGACATGAGGTAAATACATGGGGGTTGCTTTGGAAGCAATTGGGCTCTACCTTTTGAGAATTATGGTTGGCTGATATTATTCGGTACCATAAGTTTGTCAATTGGACTCCATGTTCTCACTAAGGAAAAAGTTTCCCGTTTTCACTAGAGGGTGGTGAAATCGTTAAAATAGTGGGAGTGAGATTCATAAAATTAAATTCGCCTATTTTATGTCTTAGTAAATTGTTAAACAATCATTGATATATGTCTGTTTTCCTTTTCAGTATTTCATACAATGAATTCGCGAAATCCTTTATTCTCGATCCTCGAACAAAACAAGCTGACTGGCGCCAACTATACGGAATGGTTCCGGAAGTTGAAGATTGTCTTAACTTCGGAGAAAATGCTCTACGTGTTAGAGAAAGCACCTCCGAAGGAAGCACCAGCTGACATAAGTCCGGAGGAATTGGCCAAACTTGATGCATGGTGTGACCATGACATCAAGACCAAATGCTATATGCAAGCCTCGATGTCTGATGAACTCCAGAGGCGATTTGAGGACACGGTGAATGCTGCTGACATTCATACGCAACTCAAGGAACTTTTTGGGGCTCAGTCGAGGGCTGAAAGGTTCTCTACTGTTAAGGAGTTGATGACGTGCCGCATGCGTGAAGGGACTTCGGTCCGTGATCATGGGGTACGAGTGATTTGGCTCATACAGAAGTTAGCGACCCTTGATTTGGTGTTGGAGCATGAACTCAATGTGGACTTGCTGCTTCTATCTCTTCCTTCTTCATTTGATGGATTCGTGATAAATTTTAATATGAACAAGATAGAGGCCACCCTTGAAGAGATGGTCAATATGCTCGTTACATATGAATCCACACTTAAGAAGGATAAGCCAGCTTTCTTGGTGGGCTCCTCATCTTCTGCTAAGAAGGGGCCAAGTATGAAGGGCAAGAAACGTTCTGCCCCACCCAAGAAAGTGGAACCCGAGAAGAAGCAAAAGACAAAGGCTTCAAACAATGGAAAATCCAAGGATGTTTGCCATTACTGCAAGAAGCCGGGTCATTGGAAGCGCAACTGCAAGGAGTATCTTGAGCAGTTGGGAACTGCAAAGGGTATGTTCTATATCGAAATAAACATGTCACTTAATACAACTTCTTGGGTATTGGATACCGGATGTGGATCTCACATTTGCAATGATTTGCAGGTGATGACAAGAAGTCGCAGGCTTAGAATGGGTGAGACCCAGCTGAGGCTCGGGAATGGTTCCAGAGTTGAAGCTACGGCCATTGGAGATGTTTGTTTGATTTTGCAGAATGGTTTTAAATTATTGTTGAGAGATGTTTTATTTGTGCCAGATTTAATTAAAAACATTATTTCTATTTCTATGCTTGATAGAGATGGTTATTCTTGTAATTTTGTGAATGGGATTTGCAATATTTACAAGAATGAATGTTTAATTGGAAATGGACAACTTGAAAACGATCTATACAATTTAAAACTAAAAGACGTTCCAATTAATTATTTTGATAAACCGGCTACAACAAACAAAAGGAAAATCGATAGTCAAAACCCGGCAAACCTTTGGCACGCTAGGCTAGGTCATATTTCCTCAAAGAGGATGAACAAGCTAGTGGGAGAGGGCATGTTTGATATGTCTGATATTAACTCTCTACCTACTTGTGAATCCTGCCTAAAAGGAAAAATGACTAAATCTCCTTTTAAGGGGAAACCTGAGCGTAGTCAGAATCTGTTGGATTTGATCCATACAGATGTTTGTGGTCCATTTAGAGTAGGGACTCAACATGGCCACACCTACTTCATTACCTTTACTGATGATTATTCAAGGTATGGGTATTTATATTTAATGAAATATAAGTCTGAAGCATTTGAAAAGTTCAAAGAATTCAAGGCTGAAGTAGAAAACAAGCTAGGTAAAAGTATTAAGGCACTTCGATCGGATCGAGGTGGAGAATACTTGAGTACCGAGTTTTTGGACTATCTGAAAGAGAATGGGATTCTCTCTCAGTGGACTCCTCCTATGACACCACAGCTTAATGGTGTATCGGAGCGTCGTAATCGAACTTTGTTGGACATGGTTCGATCCATGATGAGCTTCACTGAGCTTCCACCTTCGTTTTGGGGCTATGCGCTTGAAACGGCGGTATTGTTGTTGAACAACGTCCACACTAAAGCAGTGGACAAAACACCATACGAGTTATGGAATGGCAAAGCTCCTAAGTATTCGTACTTGAGGATTTGGGGATGTCCTGCTTACGTGAAGCGGACAGTGGGAGATAAGTTGGATAGTCGATCCAGCTTATGTTATTTTGTAGGGTATCCGAAGAATTCAATCGGATATTATTTCTATTATCCTGCTGAAACAAAGGTGTTTGTTTCTAGGAATGCCACCTTCTTGGAGAAGGAGTTCTTATTGGATAAGAAAGGCGAGATGATGGAACTCGAAGAAGTTCGAGAAGAACCCGAAATACAAAATAACGATCCTACACCTCAGGAACCATTGCTGGACACGCCTGAACCTAGAAGATCCGAGAGGACTTCTAGACCTCCTATTCGATATGGTCTTCTTCTTGAAGGGGATCAAGATGAACCCGACATTGGATGTGATCCAAGAAACTTCAAGGAAGCAATTTCTGATGCGGATTCGAATTTATGGCTTGAAGCTATGCAGTCAGAATTGGATTCGATGCATACAAACCAAGTTTGGTCTTTGGTAGATCCTCCCGATGGAATTGTTCCAATAGGGTGTAAATGGATCTACAAAAGAAAGCTTGGGCCTGATGGTAAGGTATTGACCTACAAGGCGCGATTGGTGGCGAAAGGTTATACTCAAAGGCAAGGAGTTGACTATGATGAAACCTTTTCACCAGTTGCTATGTTCAAGTCCATAAGAATCCTTATTGCCATAGCTGCATGGTATGACTATGAGATATGGCAAATGGATGTGAAGACTGCTTTTCTTAATGGAGACATTAAGGAAGAAATCTATATGAAGCAGCCTGAGGGGTTCACATCCATGGGAAGCGAGCATAAGGTATGCAAGCTTCAGAGATCAATTTATGGTCTAAAACAAGCATCAAGAAGTTGGAACCAGAAATTTGATGAAACAATTAAAGATTTTGGTTTCATCAAGAACCCGGAGGAACCTTGCGTGTACAAGAAAGTAGTTAAGGATGCGGTGACATTCTTAGTACTTTATGTTGATGACATCCTACTCATTGGGAATGATGTAGGGATGTTGCAGTCAACGAAGATATGGTTATCAGGTAGATTTTCGATGAAGGATTTGGGTGAGGCATCCTACATTCTAGGGATTCAGATCTATAGAGATAGATCTAAGAGAATGATAGGACTCACTCAATCAACCTACATCGATACCATATTGAAACGGTTTTCAATGGATGGGTCCAAAAGAGGACATCTACCCATGTGTCATGGAGTTTCTCTATCCAAGTCTATGTGTCCCAAGACTGATGAAGAGATAGAGAATATGACACATGTACCATATGCGTCAGCTATAGGTAGTATCATGTATGGGATGATATCTACCAGACCGGATGTAGCATTTGCTCTGAGTGTCACGAGCAGATATCAGTCTAATCCTGGTCAAATGCATTGGAAAGCCGTGAAGGACATTCTTAAGTACTTGCGAAGGACTAAGAATATGTTCATGGTTTATGGAGGACGAGAACTCAAACTGGAAGGCTATACCGACTCTAGCTTCCAAAGTGATGTGGATGACTCGAAGTCTACCTCTGGATTTGTGTTCATGCTCAATGGCGGTGCTGTCTCTTGGAAGAGTTCCAAGCAGGACACCACAGCGGATTCCACCACTGAGGCTGAATACATTGCAGCATCAGCTGCTGCTAAAGAGGCCGTTTGGATGAGGAATTTCGTCCAAGAGTTGGGCGTCATTCCTAAATTTGTTGGTCCAGTCCCGGTGTACTGCGACAACACGGGTGCCGTTGCTCAAGCAAAGGAACCAAGGTCTCATCAAAGATCCAAACACGTACTGAGGAAATACCACATCATCCGGGAGATTGTGGAAAGAGGAGACATCGCTGTCGAACGAGTGGCCTCTGCAGACAATATCGCTGATCCGCTTACTAAGCCCTTGCCAGGACCATTGTTTGACAAACATCGCGAAGCAATGGGTCTACGTAGTATGACTAGTTGGCTATAGGGCAAGTGGGAGATTGTAAGAGTGGGTGCCCAGTGAGCCAACTGTGTGGCTATGGGCTTTGATGACTCTTTGTAGAAACAATCTTTTGTTTAATATTATTTACACTTTTTAATGGCAATGACTTTATATTACTTCATATTGTTATATTGTGATATACTATTGTTGTTTTGATAAAGACCTTGAATATACTATAGTGTATGTAAGATGTGGTAGAACATGGAGATGTCTATCATGAAATACATCTTATAGTCACTGTATATTCTAAACTGTTCCTAGTCGATTGAGCCGTCCGATAATAAGGATAAGGATCGCTCGAGTTTGAGACTAGCATTTGCGATGCGGAGTACCACGTTTCATTGGTAGGGAACATGGAGATGTTCGAAGCATGCAAATGGATATTCATAGGATGAATAATCGAACTACCCTATCCGGACTTTCCAAGTGGTTATCACTTATCGAGTGGATAAAGTCCGCGGTTTTGGTTGTACACCATTAGTCCTTACGACTTGAAACATCATGGAGACTCTATATGCTAGTGCTGTGCTTTGACTCGTTTACCGACTCTATGGGGGTCATCAGGTGTCGAGATTGGGTACAGTTACGACACATATAGGAGTCGATGCATTGTTGTCAAGGATTCACCACATACTTGCGAGTGTGGATATCCTATGCGATCTGAGGAGATATTAGTGTGACAAATCTCTGGCCAGAGTACTTGATGTGATTTAAGAAATGGTTTCTTAGTAGCACATGCGATGTCACTAATTTGATCTTCAAGATGTATTGCATAGTTATCGAATCTTGAGCGACTCTCGATATACCAATGGTTGTTGATTCGATCGGGATATATGGATGAAGGGACCGTACTGTACGCTAACCAAAATCTACTGGTTCTTGTAGGCACTATCAGTGATACCTAGGGAATCATGGGGCGATGTTGCTAGGCGCTTTACCATGATTCGTTGGGCAAGTCGGAAAGTGTTGTTCCGAGTCACAAGGAGTTGTGAGCCCACGGCTAGCTGTATCCCTGAACCATTGAGGGTCACACAGTGTAATGGAGTTTTAATCCCCGTTGAGATAGTTAAATTTAAAGAGTTAAATTTAATGAACTAAGGAGTTGGACTTCTTAAATAAGAGTAAGGGAGTAGGATTTCCTAAAATGACATAGGGATGGACATTTTTGGAAACCACTGAATTCGGATTCAGGAAAATTTATTTTGACTTTAAAATGTGCAGAAATGGTTTCTGTGCACATTGGTGAAATCAGTTCATCAATCGGAGTCACGATGAATTTTATATTAATTTCTGAACGAGCGGGTTTTGCTTGTCGGGCCCCAGCTTATGATTAATGGGCCCTAAGGTGTTAGTGGCCTGCATTATAAATAAGTTATTTCAGTACAGAAATTACACACAATAGCTCATTATTTTTGAGAGAGAAAAATCGAAACCCTAGCCTCTCCTCTAGAATAATCGGCCGAACCCCTGCCTTGCTCTGCACGAGAAATTTCGGTCTGTGATTTTGAATCGCAGTCAGGAATAACGAATCAGATTCGTTTAATCTCTTCGCAGAAAACTTCTGATAGATTTTCTAGTGCAATCTATCAGAGGGATTAAACCTCTGTTCGTGGACCTGATTGAAGGAGTTCATCGGTTCCAGGGAGAGACAACAAGAGCAGATAAAATCTGTTGGTGTCCAGTAATCTCGTTGCGAGATTGAAGGTAAAATTTAATTAATTGTTATTTGAATTTTACACACACAATAATTTAATCGTTGAATGGTTGATACCCACACCATGGAATTGTTCCATGATAAAAATTTTAAACTTCCGCTGCACCGGGTATCAATCGTGATTGATCTGACCGCTAGTTTTTCCAACAAGCTGGGCAAAACTATTTTTTTCTCTGCCCGTTTGAGCGCACCCGCGCTGGCCCAAGCACACCCGCGCCCTGGCAGAACAAAAGTTCTGTCAGGTTGGGCGCGGGGGCGCTAGCATAGGGCGCGACGCACCCGCGCCCATATTGTTAAAAAATTTTTTTTTTGCTTTAATGCTTAGCTTTAATTCATGAATCCTGGATTAATATGATGATTTGAGAGATTAAGAACCGGGTCGTCACAATTACACTATAGTAAAACTAAAATTACACTAGGATTACACTATAGTATAACTAAATTTACACTACAATAACACTATAGTATAACTAAAATAACAATAAGATTACACTATAGCATAACTAAAATTACACTAGGTCTACACTATAGTATAACTAAATTTACACTATAATAACACTATAGTAAAACTAAAATAACATTAACATTACACTAAAATATAACTAAAATAATACTATGATTACAGTATAGTATATGTGAGGACCTCGGGTTGTTAATCTCGTCTTAGGGCAATTAATAATTAATTAAACAATTAATCAAACAATTAAAAGATAATAAATCAAGAGCAGAATTTTTTTTATTTTTTTATTTATTTCCGGAGCCTCGCTCGATCGGGCAGACTTCACCGATCGAGCGAGCTATAAAAATCAAGCTCTCGGGTCTGCATCGTTTTTGGTCTCGCTCGATCGGTCAAATCCTACCGATCGAGCGAGCAAGAAAAATCAAGTTTTCTGCCCAAGAATAACAGGCCTCGCTCGATCGGTAACATTCACCCGATCGAGCGGGCACTGTGTCCAAAAAATTCTGCTGCTGATTTTTGCTGTCAAAACTTGGAACCAAGTCATATATTCTCAATACAAATTGATAAAAAAACATGCTACAATATCTAGGAACATGCATATAATCATATATAATGACTTGAGCATATAATCATGCAATTCTTACATCAAACAGATAACGTAAAAGACATTAAATCACAAGCTACACTAAAGTCATAAGTGAGCTTCAAGTCTCAAGTCTTCTACTAGGTTTGATGTAATCTAATACATATTCGTTCAGCTATAAACCCGAGTCCTCACGTGCTAAATCTCGCTCCCAAGCTGTCAATGTCATCTCAGACCAGCTCCTGCCCCACCTGTTGCCATGCACACATACAAAACAAAGCAACAACCGAATAAACTCCGGTGAGAAATCATCTCAGTATAAGCAACATATCAAAAGCGTTAAATAAATCATATCAACTCTATTTAACTCGACGCAACAAATAGAGTAATTAACACTTCGATTGATCAATCAAGAATTGATTCATATCTCATCGTTGCCATCAAGATTCGTATCCGATCTTGACATGGATATCCATCTATCGAAATCATTCCGGATTCAAAAATAAGGGCGTCCTCCGACCCCGACATAGAATCAATTTGTATCATTCTCATATCATAATCATATCGACTCAAATCAAAGATCCACTACCTGGGATGGATCGATAACATCAAAATCAAATCGAAACATAAACAAGTATGTGGTTTTTGCGGGACAACTCAAGAATAATCGATCTTGAGTTTCAAACTCCCTGACTCGCGATGTCGTCATTATACCTTTCATTCTCGAGTTTGTCATGTTCCACATCTGGATAGGAAGTACAACAACTCCTACAAGAATATGATCATTCAAACATCAATCAATCTTCAATCAAATTCACTTCAATCTTGATAACTTCTTATTCGTTTCAAGTTGAGATTCTTGAGTCAATAGTCTCCTATTAAACTCTGAAACATAGCATCAAAACATGCATATCAAACTTCATTCTATTCAATCATTTCAGAATCGAGTCAAAATCATCAATATAAATTCAATCAACATCATTTCAAACTTCAACTTCTTCTTATTCGGTACAACTCGGAGTCGTGAATCGTTAGCCTTCGAAACTCAACTGAAATCAAGAAATAAAAATGCCATAACATTCATAACATCTAAACAACTATCTCAACTCAGTTATAGGCTATCAAAACGATGTCAAAACATCAACCGACGACGTAGCGATTGAAAATCGGTAATCGACTCGGTATCGAATTCATTATTAACTTCTTACCAACTTCTAATCAATTCATATCATTCATACTCCTCATATCAGCAGCTATAATCGTATTCTAACAATACAAATACATGCTGAAATACTCAGAAGTTCATATAACAATAAATCATCGTTTCGGTCTCGACAACGAAACACATATAAGATCAAGAACATGAAACTATATCAAAGTACTGATCTCTGCCAAATTTCGTTCTTCAACACATGCCAAGATGATTAAATACTTACATCAAATCGAAGGCTTCGTTGCAAGGATTCCAGAACACTTTTCGGAATCAAAATCGGACGATCGGATCAAAAGTTATCGACGTTTGAAAATCAAAAATCAAAAGAAATGGAAGAAGGTTCGAACTCTGTTCTTCAATTCTGAATTCATTCTGAAGAATACACGTATGAATTCTGATTATTATCTGTAATAATCGGATATATATTGCTTAATTGCAATTTAGTCCCTCAAGTCTTCATTAATTGCAATTCAGTCCTCGACCTTCGTTTTAATTCAATTTCAATCCAAAATAATTTAAGAATATTAGAATTTAAATCGAAACCCTAAATATTCCCAAATTAAATATACTCGGAATAAAATTAAATAAATTCGAATTAAATCAATAATCCCGGCCTTTTGCACTTTAGCCCTCGAATCTTCGATATTTTCAAATCAACCCCTGATCGGGTTTCATCTTCAAAATTAATCTTCTTTAATTTCCGAAATATGGAATTTAATCTCAAATTCCATAAATAGTCAAATCGAATATTTATTCTTTTAATTTAAGAATTCTCGGAATTTAATTCTCAAAATCCGGAAAATTTTAAATTAAATATTTTCGGCTTGGAAATTAAATCTATAATTTATTTCACTTCTTAAATCAATATTAGCCCATAATATGAAATTAAATTCTCAAATCCCATAATTAATAATTTAATATTTTCGGGCCTTACAATTCCTCCCCTCTAAGAAATGATTTCGTCCTCGAAATCACATTCAATCGAACTATTCAATCTGATAGACTGAATGATTATCTGAAGTTATTCTCACTTCAATCATATAGCTCTGAACTTCGTATCTCATCTTTTCATCTCCTATCAGATTTTTTTTTCTTCGAATCTGCTTCTAATCTCTTGTACTTTAATTCACTGAAAAGAATTCTTTCTGAGTTAATTTTCTCCTTAATCAAGGATCTGTTGAATATTCAACTTAACTCAGAATCTCTTCGCTATCTATTTCATTTGATTAAAGTACATAGGAAAATCAAACTGATACTTACTTAACTTGGATATGTGGAACAAATCAGATCCATCATATCAAGCTGAAAGGAATTAAGCTTCCAATCAAATCATCAATTCGGTATAACATCTCAGTCAATGAAATTCAGCTTCAGTGATGACTTGTTGTTTTCTCACAATCATTCTATGCTTTCTGCAAACATAGAACAAGTCTACACTGTCATTTCATTCATCACTTCAAGATCAGTATTCAACTTCATATTCTGAATCTGTAAATGAAACTCTGCTCTTTCTCTATTCTGAATGGAATAATATTTTACGAATAACTTTTTCGCTTAACTAATCAGTTTCAGCTTCAACAGTTATATCTATCATTCAATTATTAATTCTAATTCTTCTTCTCAGTTTTCATTTCGTACAGATTCATCTTCAAATTCTTTGTGTGTCTCAAATCAAATCTGATCTGATATCGACAAATCATGTCTGATCTGATGTCATATAGTTCGGTAATATTATTTCAACACAAGGAAATCAGATTTCTTTTCATCATATCATCATAACATTATCTCAAAATCGATTCATTAGCTGTTACAGGAATTGTAATCATCAAGTGGCAACACATCAAGATAAGTAATACCGAATCAGTTATTAAAGTTCTGAGAATAGTCTCAATATCTGGAAAATCAACTCAGATAATCCATCAATCGAATTATGGTATAATGCAATCACATATAACCACCTCTCAGAACATCAATCAATCAATTGATGCCACATTTTGTTGAATAAATTTAAAGTCTTAATCATGACAATAGATTTTAATCATTCCTGTAATTTCATCATATCTCTATCTTCCTCACAGATTTGAATAGATAGCTGTTATTCACATCTTATACAGTGTATTATACAAATCTGTTAGTCTATTCGGACTATCTATTAATCAGAGTATATGCTGTATTCACAGATTTCAAAATATTCAGAGCTGTTGATAATCAGTATCATGACAAATAAAATTCATTCTCGAACTTTGATTCATCTTCTCTGACTATTCTTTCAATTCAACAATAATATGTTGTACCTTTACCTCAAAAAATACTCAATGTCTTCTGATCATCTGTATTACAATGTAATAGTAAACCCAATGTTTCAATCTGAAACATTATTTCTTGGCTTACTGTTCGTCTTGCAACAAATCTAATCACGATTCAGTGATTTGATTTCACAGACAGATCATCGTATACAGTAATTTTAATCAATTTGTTCATAACTACCACCTGTTTACATCATCTATACTGTTTCATCATGGTAGTTTCGCAAAATATTCTTTCAAATCATAATCTCGTTCCAAATTTTTTTTTTTTTTTGGAGTTTCTAAACTATCACTGAACTCATCTGGTCAATGATTTTCAAATTCATCGGAAACTCTCTGTACGTTTAACTTCGAAAACGTACTAATTCTGTTACTTCTATTTGCTTTATCGTCTGATAAAACAATTATCGGATGAATATTGAATTCATTTTTGTGCAATTCTTCAAATTCTGATATCTCTTTTCGGAAATATCAGACACAATCAAATAATAAATCATAATAGAATTCATTCATTCTGATCTGAGGCTTCACTTCATATCTCAATCTGGCATTCTTTACTGAATTCTCATCGCTTCAGTTTACTTTCTGTGTTTCTTTCATCTTCTGAACAGTTCTGGCTTTCTTTCAATCGAAAATCATTCTGATTGGTTATATATTCGTCTGAATATTCAAACAAAAAGGCACAGAAATCTGAAATCAATTCATCGGATGCATGTTTCATTCTTCATTTCTATTTATCAATTGAATTCTAATAACTTGATCTTATCTCAATGTGCTTTCATCCTTCCAAATCAATTCTCACTTAATTTGGATTACAGCAATTCTGACTATTTTAGTATCTATCTTGATACTCAAGCACATAAATTCAAAGATCAATCAATCAAATATTCATCTCGTTTCTTCGTTCTATTTCCCAATTCGTAACAAATCATATCATCAACCCAAACTTTTTCCAAGACTTGAATTGAAATTTCTATCAGTTACGAGCCAAAAATATTATAATATACTGAATGCATACATCAAACAATCAGTAACTCTTGAAATTAATAATCAGGGAAACTCACTTAAGTCAAGGTCATCCACAGAACAATAATATGAATGACAATATGCTAAGTGAAAACAACTCACTAGCATCTCAACTCAAGACGAGTAGATCAAATCAGACTCTATAAAAGAATAAGAGTCAATCAAATCGATTAAGGTCGAATATCAAAACCTCATAATCGATATCACGAATTTCAAAAATTATGATTTTATGATGTAATAACTTCAGTAGAATCAAATAAACACTCATCTGTAACTAATTTTCTTATCATCATCTATTTTGTAAACCTCAAAAGTAGTATTCAATTCATAAACTTATCAATTCGCAATTAAATTCCAGTTCACAACTTAAACTAACATCGAAAAGCTTACTGGAATATATCTATAATCTCTATTCATTAGCATACTTATCAGTGATAATTAGATCTTGAACATATCTAGTGTATCGAATATACTGATTTCGGAATATTTTTGTAATAAAAAATCATATATCAAACCGAAATCACATAATCTTAATTCGAGATTCTATATCATATCGTCATATTAATATGCACATTATGATCTTGCTGATCTAATTTTATCGCTTCTTATCATCAATTCTTCTACTAATCTGTATTCGATTATTGCATCATCATCTATCATGCAACATAAACAGATATTTCAATATGAACAAAATCATATTCAGTTTCAGTTCATCAAAGCAATAGTTCCATTCTTCAGTTCAATTCACACAGTCTCTTTTCTGATACAGAGGTGATCATATAATAAGCTTTCTGCTATCATGAATCTATTGCACCAATAATAAACAGGTCAAAACAAAATAAATCTGTTACCTGAAATTTCATTCTCAGGTGCAATTTCATTCTGATCCTCTATATACTTCTGGAATAGAAATTATAGCTAAATATGTGTTTCTCTCACACACCGTAGCATCTTTACAATTTCAGTCCTTTTGCTTCATCATTCAACTTTAGTTTTATTAAACAAGACTATGTCTTTCATAACATTTATTCAGACATAATCTTTGAATTCAAGCCATAATTAAACAACTTAATCTTGAGCTTCATTATTATCATCCACAATTCAAAGAATCATAGTAGGCTTGCAAATTCTGATAAGGCATTCCTCAAAATTCAAAATATTCAGCTTCAAGAGGGTATATTTTCCTTTCTCATCATTTCTATCCGTTGTGGCAAAGAATAATAAACAAAATTCTGTTCTAAGCACTTACCAACAATCAATATACCTCTGCCTTCTCATCATTTCTTCATCAGAATCCACCAGCTGGTTGCTAGATTTTCGAAGTTGGTATTCAATCAATCTAATCCGATATTTGAACAACTGATCAAATTCTTCAAGTCCACTTCTATCTATAGCAACATCTATTCATTCGCTGATGTACTATTCTGTTCTGTTCAATTAGAGATACTTCATTCAGCTGAGCAATAATACAGTTCTGTTCAATCTGACCATACCATTATGTTCAGTCTGGCCATACTATGCTGTCAGTCTGGTGTGCTTACATCACCCAAAGAACACTGTTCTCTTCAATTCTGGGTGCTTACATCACCCGGGGAAATTCTTATAATAACATCGATAAGAATTTGAAAATTTACAAATCAATAAATTAATCAATTCAATTTCAAAAGTAGATCAAGAGCACATGCAATTTATTAAATCATAGAATCAAATACTGCATAATCATGCAATACTATAAATGCATGTGACTCACTCTACCCCGCTCAGCTTCTATCTCAGTCCAGAACCTACGCTCTGATACCACCTGTTGTGGGGACCTCGGGTTGTTAATCTCGTCTTAGGGCAACTAATGATTAATTAAATAATTAATCAAACAATTAAAAGATAATAAATCAAGATCAGAATTTTTTTTTTAATTTCCAGAGCCTCGCTCGATCGGGCAGACTTCACCGATCGAGCGAGCTATAAAAATCAAGCTCTCGGGTCTGCATCATTTTTGGTCTCGCTCGATCGGTCAAATCCTATCGATCGAGCGAGCAAGAAAAATCAAGTTTTCTGCCCAAGAATAACAGGCCTCGCTTGATCGGTAACATTCACCCGATCGAGCGGGCACTGTGTCCAGAAAATTCTGCTGCTGGTTTTTGCTGTCAAAACTTGGAACCAAGTCATATATTCTCAATACAAATTGATCAGAAACATGCTACAATATCTAGGAACATGCATATAATCATATATAATGACTTGAGCATATAATCATGCAATTCTTACATTAAACAGATAACGTAAAAGACATTAAATCACAAGCTACACTAAAGTCATAAGTGAGCTTCAAGTCTCAAGTCTTCTACTAGGTTTGATGTACTCTAATACATATTCGTTCAGCTATAAACCCGAGTTCTTACGTGCTAAATCTCGCTCCCAAGCTGTAAATGTCATCTCAGACCAGCTCCTGCCCCACCTGTTGCCATGCACACATACAAAACAAAGCAACAGTCGGATAAACTCCGATGAGGAATCATCTCAGTATAAACAACATATCAAAAGCGTTAAATAAATCATATCAACTCTATTTAACTCGACGCAACAAATAGAGTAATTAACACTTCGATTGATCGATCAAGAATTGATTCATATCTCATCGTTGCCATCAAGATTCGTATCCGATCTTGACATGGATATCCATCTATCGAAATCATTTCGGATTCGAAAATAAGGGCGTCCTCCGACCCCGACATAGAATCAATTCGTATCATTCTCATATCATAATCATATCGACTCAAATCAAAGATCCACTACCTGGGATGGATCGACAACATCAAAATCAAATCGAAACATAAACAAGTATGTGGTTTTTGCGGGACAACTCAAAAATAATCGATCTTGAGTTTCAAACTCCCTGACTCGCGATATCGTCATTATACCTTTCATTCTTGAGTTTGTCATGTTCCACATCTGGATAGGAAGTACAACAACTCCTACAAGAATATGATCATTCAAACATCAATCAGTCTTCAATCAAATTCACTTCAATCTTGATCACTTCTTATTCGTTTCAAGTTGAGGTTCTTGAGTCAATAGTCTCCTATTAAACTCTGAAACATAGCATCAAAACATGCATATCAAACTTCATTCTATTCAATCATTTCAGAATCGAGTCAAAATCATCAATATAAATTCAATCAACATCATTTCAAACTTCAACTTCTTCTTATTTGGTACAACTCGGAGTCATGAATCGTTAGCCTTCGAAACTCAACTGAAATCAAGAAATAAAAATGTCATAACATTCATAACATCTAAACAATTATCTCAACTCAGTTATAGGCTATCAAAATGATGTCAAAACATCAACCGACGGCGTAGCGATTGAAAATCGGTAATCGACTCGGTATCGAATTCATTATTAACTTCTTACCAACTTCTAATCAATTCATATCATTCATACTCCTCATATCAGCAGCTATAATCGTATGCTAACAATACAAATACATGCTGAAATACTCAGAAGTTAATATAACAATAAATCATCGTTCCGGTCTCGACAACGAAACACATATAAGATCAAGAACATGAAACTATATCAAAGTACTGATCTCTGCCAAATTTCGTTCTTCAACACATGCCGAGATGATTAAATACTTACATCAAATCGAAGGTCTCGTTGCAAGGATTCCAGAACACTTTTCGGAATCAAAACCGGACGATCGGATCAAAAGTTATCGACGTATGAAAATCAAAAATCAAAAGAAATGGAAGAAGGTTCGAACTCTGTTCTTCAATTCTGAATTCATTCTGAAGAATACACGTATGAATTCTGATTATTAACTGTAATAATTGGATATATATTGCTTAATTGCAATTTAGTCCCTCAAGTCTTCATTAATTGCAATTCAGTCCTCGGCCTTCGTTTTAATTCAATTTCAATCCAAAATAATTTAAGAATATTAGAATTTAAATCGAAATCCTAAATATTTCCAAATTAAATATACTCTGATTAAAATTAAATAAATTCGGATTAAATCAATAATCCCGGCCTTTTGCACTTTAGCCCTCGAATCTTCGATATTTTCAAATCAACCCCTGATCGGGTTTCATCTTCAAAATTAATCTTCTTTAATTTCCGAAATATGGAATTTAATCTCAAATTACATAAATAGTCAAATCGAATATTTATTCTTTTAATTTAAGAATTCTCGGAATTTAATTCTCAAAATCCGGAAAATTCCAAATTAAATATTTTCGGCTCGAAAATTAAATCTATAATTTCTTTCACTTCTTAAATCAATATTAGCCCATAATATGGAATTAAATTCTCAAATCTCATAATTAATAATTTAATATTTTCGGGCCGTACAGTATAACTAAATTTACACTACAATAACACTATATTATAACTAAAATAACACTTGGATTACATTATAGCATAACTAAAATTACAATAGGTTTACACTATAGTATAACTAAATTTACACTACAATAACACTATAGTATAACTAAAATAATACTAGCATTACACTAGAGTATAACTTAAATTACACTAGGTTTACACTATAGTATAACTAAAATAAGACTAGCATTACACTATAATATAACTAAAATTACACTAGGTTTACACTATAGTATAACTAAAATAACACTAGCATTACACTATAGTATAACTAAAATTACACTAGGATTACACTGTAGTATAACTAAAATTTCACTAGGATTACACTATAGTATAACTAATTTTTCACTACAATAACACTATAGTATAACTAAAATAACACTAGGTTTACACTATAGTATAACTAAATTTACACTACCATAATACTATAGTATAACTAAAATAACACTAGAATTACACTATAATATAACTAAAATTACACTAGGATTACACTATAGTATAACTAAATTTACACTAAAATAACAATATAGTATAACTAAAATAACACTATCATTACACTATAGTATAACTAAAATTACACTAGGATTACATTGTAGTATAACTAAAATTTCACTATGATTAAACTATAGTATAACTAAATTTACACTACAATAACACTATAATACAACTAAAATTTCACTAGGTTTACACTATAGTGTAACTAAATTTACACTACAATAACACTATAGTTTAACTAAAATAACACTAGGATTACACTATAGTATAACTTAAATTACACTAGGATTACACTATAGTATAACTAAATTTACACTACAATAACACTATAGTATAACTAAAATAACACTAGGATTACACTATAGTATAACTAAAATTACAATAAGTTTATACTATAGTATAACTAAATTTACACTACAATAACACTATAGTATAACTAAAATAACACTAGCATTACACTATAATATAACTAAAATTACACTAGGATTACTGTAATGCCCGGGATTAATTGAATTAATCCGAGAATTATTTAATTTTAATCCGAGTATATTTAATTTGAGAATTTTGGAGTTTTGAATTAAATTCTAATATTCTTAAATTATTTAAGATTGAAATTGAATTAAAAAGATATAAAAATATCACAAACTAATGCATACAAAAATGCACTCATCAGTATACGATGAGATATAACTAAATTTACACTACAATAACGCTATAGTACAACTAAAATTACACTAGGTTTACACTATATTGTAACTAAATTTACACTACAATAACACTATAGTATAACTAAAATTACACTAGGATTACATTGTAGTATAACTAAAATTTTACTAGAATTAAACTATAGTATAACTAAATTTACACTACAATAACACTATAATATAACTAAAATTTCACTAGGTTTACACTATAGTGTAACTAAATTTACACAACAATAACACTATAGTTTAACTAAAATAACACTAGGATTACACTATAGTATAAATTAAATTACACTAGGATTACACTATATTATAACTAAATTTACACTACAATAACAGTATAGTATAACTAAAATAACACTAGGATTAAACTATAATATAACTAAAATTACACTAAGTTTATACTATAGTATAACTAAATTTACACTACAATAACACTATAGTATAACTAAAATAATACTAGCATTACACTATAATATAATTAAAATTACACTAGGATTACTGTAAGGCCCGGGATTAATTGAATTAATCCGAGAATTATTTAATTTTAATCCGAGTATATTTAATTTGAGAATTTTGGAGTTTTGAATTAAATTCTAATATTTTTAAATTATTTAGGATTGAAATTGAATTAAAAAGTTATACTATAGTATATCTAAATTTACACTACAATAACACTATAGTATAAATAAAATTACACTAGGTTTACACTATAGTGTAAGTAAATTTACACTACAATAACAAGTCGAAGCAAACCATATAATATAACTAAATTTACACTACAATAACACTATAGTATAACTAAAATAACACAAGCATTGCACTATAGTATAACTAAAATTACACTAGGTTTACACTGTAGTGTAACTAAATTTATACTACAATAACACTATAATATAACTAAAATGTGACGACCCGAGTTCTAATCTCTCATTAATCAAATCATAATAAATAATAGACAAAGAATCAAAGTCTAAATAAAGTAAAATAATTTTTTTTTTTAGAATTAGAGCACCTCGCTCGATCGGGGAAAAACTTCCGATCGAGCGAGCCCTCAGCTCAGCTTCTCGGGTTTGCAAAGTTTTGGCCTCGCTCGATCGGTTATATTTCACCGATCGAGTGAGCCAAATGTGCTCAAGATTCTGTCTTCGAAATGAAGGCCTCGCTCGATCGGCAGGAATCGCCCGATCAAGCGAGCTCCTGCCCAGAAGAAGAAATACAGATCCTATTTTGCTGTCAACACAAGTTCTTCCATTCAATTTCATGTAACATCAACTCATACAAAGCCTATTCCAAATCCAAAGCTATCATGCATTCTAACATGATCAAGTTGATGGAAATAAATCATAACAAAGCCTTAAAATCAATTCAAGAAAGGCTCACATAACAAATAATAATCTTTGTTATACAAAAATGATTAAGCTACAACATGTTTTCTTAAGGATTTACAACATCATCTCAAATCCTATATACATCAACAAGACAACCACTTAATAACCAATAAGTCTTGGTACAAGTAGCTATAACATGATCATGTTTTGAGACTCAACACAAACATTGACAGCTCAAACCATCTAAACTCGGATCATCACACTATTCTCTCATCTCTTTCATCCCTTGTTCTTCAAGATCGCTTTTGTCCTGTTCCACTCCTGCCTATTGCCATGACACATACAACACAACAATAGCCGGATAACTCCGGTGAGAAATATATTTCCCAGTAAAAGCAACTAAACATGCATAGCAAAGCATATATCAAATTCATGATATAAAAGTAACTACAATGCATGTTTTAAAATAAGGTTCTCTAGTTCATCGTTTGGGATCCCGAGAAGAAGATATCATAACTAACCACCGACTCTCCCGATCGAGGTGGGGCTACTTATCTTACTTCTCTAGACTTTGAAGCCATTATATATGTAAATCAGACGCTAGGCTAAATCAACCACCCAGGCCATTCATATACAATTCCTCAAATCGTCTAATCGAACGTTTCCGTTCATTTCGAAATCAAGGAACAAGTCTTACAAGATGAATGCAATATATATCAAAAAAATAGCATTCATTAACATCAAGACTCATTCAACCATTCATATAAAAGCAAATAAGCACATAAGTATGTGATTTAGGAAACTCGATACAAACCATCTCGAGTTATAATCCCAATCGAATCCTAGTTCACTCTTACCTTTCAAATGCGAGGTTTCAAGGTGTCTTCAAAGCTATCCAAATCTGAACAACAACAAAACCACACCTCTATCAAAAATCTGCACTCAAGTTCAACCCAACTTCAAGGCAAAAAGGCTACAAACCGTGTTCTTTCTTCTATCGGTTTTGAAGTCGGAATTCTCGAGTTGACGTCCCCTGTTTATGAACTGAAATCACAACATATTGACCAAGGAAACATCAGCTTTAATTCATGTCAATGGCAGCTCAAGTATAAGATAACAAAACAACTTCAAATCAAAAGTTCGACGACATATCGGTATTATTCGGCAATCCGAAACTCAACTATATCAAATATAACAATCATCTACATCTGATATTCATCAAAACCAGCAAGAATTTTTCAATATATCAGCAGGTATACTTTCAAATAATCAGCTAGAACTATAAGAATAAAATCGATAGCCATCCTTCAACCCGAACTCGATAGAACAAAGAATACAAGCTCAACAACCTCAATACAAACACAAATCTGATATCTGTCATTTTCGAATTCTCAAACCATAATGAATCAAAAGAAAACTTACATCAAATCGAAGGTCTCATCTCAAGGATTTCAAAACACCTTTCGGAATCGAAATCGGATAACCGGAACTCAAGATATTGCAATTACAAGTTGAAGAAAATATTGAAGCTTTCCTTGTCCATCCCATCGGTTCCTTCCTCTGAATATTCTGATGGAATGTGTTGTATCACACGTGAATACATATACAAATCACAAGTGTCCAACAATTTTCAACTATTTTCACTTTGGCCCCTCAAGTCTTCAATAATTGTAATTCAGTTCTCAACTTCTCATTTCATTCAATTTCAATTCTAATCAATTTAAGAATATTAGAATTTAAATCAAAACTCCAATTATTCCCAAATTAATTATTCTCAGATTAAAATTAAATAATTTCGGGCGTTACAATTCTCCCCCACTATGATTCGATTTCTTCCTCGAAATCGTAAGTACGAACAACACATAAGATATATCAGATAACAGAAAACTAAAGGAGAACTCACATCATTGAAACATCTCTAGAAATCGCTGTCGTATATCTGATTCCGTCTCCCAAGTAGCTTCTTCAATACCATGACGACTCCACTGGACTTTCACAAGCGAAATAGTCTTTGTTCGAAGTTGCTTCTCCTTACGATCAAGTATCTGAATTGGCTTTTCAAAATAACTCAAAGTTTCGTCGAGTTCAGCCTCATCAGATTGAAGCACATGAAATTCATCAGCAAGGTATTTTCGAAGCATGGATACATGAAAGACATCATGTATTCCAGATAAGGATGGAGGCAAAGCTAATCGATAGGCAAGATTGCCTATTTTCTCCAAAATCTCATAGGGACCAATGTAGCGTGGATACAACTTTCCTCGCTTGCCAAAATGTACAGTACCTCTGAACGGAGAAATCTTCAAAAATACACGATCCCCCTGTTCAAAAGACAAAGTTCGACGTCGGATATTGGCATACTTCGTTTGTCGATCCTGTGCTGTCTTTATTCTCTTCTAAATAAGCTTCACTTGTTCAGTCATATCTCGAATCATGTCAGGTCCAATGTCAGGTACTTCAGAAATATCATCCCAATACAAAGGAGAACGGCATTTTCTTCCATATAAGGCTTCAAACGGAGCCATTTCAATACTCGATTGATAGCTGTTGTTGTACGAGAATTCACAAAGTGGTAGTGATTCTTGCCAACTGGTGCCAAAATCAAGCACTACAGCTCTCAACATGTCCTCCAAGGTCTGAATGGTACGTTCAGACTGTCCGTCCGTCTGTGGATGATATGCTGTGCTCAAGCGTAGCTGAGTACCCAAATCACTCTGTAAACTGTGCCAGAAGTGTGATATAAATCGGGGATCACGATCCAATACAATAGACTTCGGCACTCCATGTAATCTGAAAACTTCTCGGACATAAATCTCTGCCATCTGATCGTGTCTATATGTCATACGATAAGGTATAAAACACGCTGATTTCGTCAATCTGTCAATAATCACCCAGATAGCATCGCAACCTCTAGAAGATCGAGGTAACTTCGTCACGAAGTCCATGGAAATATGATCCCATTTCCATTCCGGCACTGATAAACTCTGTAACAAACCAGGCGGTTTCTTCCTTTCAGCCTTCACCTATTGGCAATTCAAACATCGAGACACAAAATCAGTGATATCGGACTTCATTGGTTTCCACCAATATCGAGTCTTCAAATCGTTGTACATCTTCCTCCCACCAGGATGACTACTATAACGACTACAATGCGCCTCTTTCAGTAGTTGTTGTCGCACATCAGAAATATCAGGCACTACAAGGCGATTGTAAACATAAAGAAGATCATCTCGAATCTGGTATTCAGACACATGCCCTGATCGGACTTTCTCAATTGAATTCTGCACATTCTGATCAAGTTTCTGAGCTTCTCTGATTCGCAATAATAACTCTGGTTCAACTTGAATTTGATAAAGTCGAAGAGGCTGATAATTCGTATCAAATACTAATCCAGATAGACAACAGTTTTCAATCAAATGTGATACACCAATCGTCGATAAGGACAAAGAACATACCTTTCGACTCAATGCATCAGCTGCTGCATTCGATTTTCCCGGATAATACTTAATCTCACAATCAAAATCTTTAAGCAAATCAAGCCATCTACGCTGTCTCATATTCAATTCTGACTGTGAAAACAAATATTTCAGACTCTTGTGATCAGAATATATCTCAAACTGTTCCCCGTACAAATAATGTCGCCAAATCTTCAAAGAAAATACAATGGCGGCCAATTCAAGATCATGAATCGGATATCTGGTCTCGTGAGGCTTTAGCTGTCTTGAGGCATAAGCAATCACATGCCCTCGCTGAATCAAAACACACCCCAAACTGTGATGAGATGCATCACAATATACAGTGAAACCACCAGTACCTGAAGGAATCGTCAAGACTGGTGCACTGGTCAATCGCTTCTTCAACTCAATAAAACTGGATTCACAGGCTTTAGACCAGATAAATGGAGCATTCTTCTGAGTCAACTGAGTAATCGGCTTCGCAATATTGGAAAAATATTTAATGAAACAACGATAATACCCAGCCAAACCCATAAAACTACGAATTTCAGGAACAGATGTTGGTCTCGACCAACTGATCAATTCCTCGACTTTACTTGGATCAACAGATATACCATCTCCGGATATGATATGTCCAAGAAACACAACCTGTTTCAGCCAAAACTCACATTTCAACAGTTTAGCATACAGTTTCTCAGATCTCAGAGTCTTCAACACAGTTCTCAAATGCTCAGAATGATCAATCAGATTCTTCGAATATATCAAAATATCATCAATAAAAATTATCACAAAATCATCAAGATATTTCTGAAACACACAATTCATTAAAGCCATAAACACAGCTGGAGCATTTGTCAGACCAAACGGAATAACTATAAACTCATAGTGGCCATACCTGGTTCTGAATGCAGTTTTCGGAATATCAGAATCCCTAACTCTCAGCTGATGGTATCCAGATCTCAGATCGATCTTGGAATACACTGAACAACCCTGCAACTGGTCAAATAAATCATCAATATGAGGTAAAGGGTATTTGTTCTTTACCGTTGCCTTGTTCAGTTGCCGGTAGTCGATGCACAATCTCATTGAACCGTCTTTCTTGCGAACAAATAATACTAGAGCTCCCCAAGGAGAAACACTGGGTCGAATGTATCCCTTGGCCAGTAAATCTTCCAACTGATCTTTCAACTCCTTCAATTCTACTGGTGCCATTCGATAAGGTGCTTTAGAAATCGGTGCAGTACCTGACATTAGTTCTATGTTGAAATCAATCTCACGATACGGAGGTAATCCTGGAATCTCATCAGGGAAAACATCCGCAAATTCACTAACCACTGGCAAGTCAGCCAGGTTCGGGCTAGTTTTCAAAATATCAACTGCATAAACAATAAATCCCTCCGCTCCTTTCTGCAAAAGTCGGGTCATAGATAATACAGAAATCAGAGGAATCTTAGCCCGAGAACCCTTACCATAGAATTTCCATTCTCCAGCCATCTCAGGTCTGAATCTCACTATCTTCTAAAAACAGTCTACGGTATCTCTGTACTTGTTTAGCATATCAATCCCGATAATGCAGTCAAAATCAGACAAACCAAGCACAAAACAATCTATCTCTATCTCATTATCGTCATACTGTAACAAACAATTCTTAACTGTCTGAATAGATATAAGACCTCTCCCCAAAGGAGAAGAAACAGATACTACAACAGGTAATGATTCAACAGGCAAAGCATGTAAGGATGCAAATCGTGCAGAGATAAACGTATGGGATGCACCTGTATCTATCAATACATATGCAGGATAACCACAAATAGAACAGTTACCTGCAATCACGTCATCTGGTGCTCCCTGTTCCTGTTCCTCTGTCAGTGCAAAGACATGAGCCTGCTGTCTCTGAGGCTGACTGACTGTCTGACTTCCTCCTGGCCTTGACTGTTGCTGTGGTTGTGGTGGTTGAAAGGAATGAACAGAAGAGGCTTGCCTTGCAGGTTGAGCCACTGATCTGGATGACTCTGTACCTCGTGACTGTCCAGAACCTCTTTGAGGACACACCCTCGCAAAATGGCTAGTCTGATGGCATATATGGCACCTCCCAGATACACCTCAGCACTGATCGGTTGGATGACCTCCACCACAACTGTTACAAAACACTCCTGTCTTCTGTTTCGTGCCACTGGAACTCGAAGAACTGCTCCCTGACTTCTTAAATTGTTTTTCTTGAGCTTGCAAATATCCTTTCATGCCACTGCTACTGCCACCACCTTCAAATCGAGGAGGTTTTTGCGAAATCGGAGCTGAGGGTTGTGACTGTCTCGGAGGCTGAGCGATATACGAAGCTCCTCGCTGTTGTATCAAACCAGCTTCTGCTCCTTTGGCACTGTTCATAGCATCAGCAAAATTATTCGGTCGCCTTGTGTTTACCAAAGTAAAGACCTCCGGAGTCAGTCCATTAATGAACTGATCAACCATAGCCTCGTCACTATCAGCAACATGTGGAGCAAAACGTAGCAATGTAGTGAATTTTTCAACATAGTCTTCAATATTTAAGTTGCCCTGCTTCAGGTTCGCAAATTCTGCACCTTTATCTTTGCGGTAAGACACTGGAAAGAAGCGTTGGTAAAACTCAATTTTAAAGACATTCCACGTCAGTACAGTTCCTCTACGCTCCAAAGCTTTCTTGGTCGTGGACCACCAGCTCTTCGCAACCTCATGCAACTAATGTCCAATTAATCTGACTCTCCGCTCATCACCATAATCAAGCAAATCGAACAACATCTCCATGTCATCGAGCCATCCTTCACATACAACTGCATTTTCAGTACCGTTCAGAGTAGGCGGATGGTATGATTGAAATCTTTTCAATAATGTTTCCATCGGTGTGGCAGTCATATCTATCATATCTCGAGAGGTACTTCCCTGTTCATTGCTCGGGACCGCAGCTTGAGGTACTATCGATGTTACCACTGTCTGTTCTGGCAGAGAAGTATGAACTGTCTGCTTTGGCACAGGAGTAGGAACCCGTGGTCTAAGAGGAGGTCGTCCTGGTCTTCGAGACATATCTGATTATCAAAAGAGTTAGGATACCACAATCATCAAATCTATCTCAGTCCTCCTCTGATCATCTTACCTCTGATCAAGACTCGGTTCTGATTCAATCTTAAAATAAAAATAATCGAAGTACTCAACAAGACATGCTTCCAATCCATTCAGATAATCAGGTAGCATATCATAATTCCTCAGAACACATGCCTCTAGTCATTTCAGATATTCCAGTAAGCATGCGTCTTCATACTTTCAAATAAAATAAATACAACATCATGTAATAAAATACGTGAAAGTAAATCATGCTAGCATTTACCACATGTAATTCAACCATGTAATTAATCATAGCATAATAAAATAAATAAGCAAGGAAAATGACTCGATCTACCCCACTCGCTATCTAACTCAGTCCAGAATTTTCTCTTGCTCTGATACCACCTGTTGTGACGACTAGAGTTCTAATCTCTCATTAATCAAATCATCATAAATAATAGACAAATAATAAAAGTCTAAATAAAGTAAATTTTTTTTTTTTTAGAATTAGAGCACCTCGCTCGATCGGGGAAAAACACCCGATCGAGCGAGCCCTCAGCTCAGTTTCTCGGGTTTGCAAAGTTTTGGCCTCGCTCGATCGGTCATATTTCACCGATCGAGCAAGCCAAATGTGCTCAAGATTCTGTCTTCGAAATGAAGGCCTCGCTCGATCGGTAGGAATCGCCCGATCAAGCGAGCTCCTGCCCAGAAGAAGAAATACAGATCCTATTTTGCTGTCAACACAAGTTCTTCCATTCAATTTCATGTAACATCAACTCATACAAAGCCTATTCCAAATCCTAAGCTATCATGCATTATAACATGATCAAGTTGATGGAAATAAATCATAACAAAGCCTTAAAATCAATTCAAGAAAGGTTCACATAACAAATAATAATCTTTGTTATACAAAAAGGATTAAGCTACAACATGTTGTCTTAAGGATTTACAACATCATCTCAAATCCTATATACATCAACAAGACAACCACTTAATAACCAATAAGTCTTGGTACAAGTAGCTATAACATGATCATGTTTTGAGACTCAACACAAACATTGACAGCTCAAACCATCTAAACTCGGATCATCACACTATTCTTTCATCTCTTTCATCCCTTGTTCTTCAAGATCGCTTTTGTCCTGTTCCACTCCCGCCTATTTCCATGACACATACAACACAACAATAGCCGGATAACTCCGGTGAGAAATATATTTCCCAGTAAAAGCAACTAAACATGCATAGCAAAGCATATATCAAATTCATGATATAAAAGTAACTACAATGCATGTTTTAAAACAAGGTTCTCTAGTTCATCATTTGGGATCCCGAGAAGAAGATATCATAACTAACCACCGACTCTCCCAATCGAGGTGGGGCTACTTATCTTACTTCTCTAGACTTTGAAGCCATTATATATTTAAATCAGACGCTAGGCTAAATCAACCACCCAGGCCATACATATACAATTCCTCAAATCGTCTAATCAAACGTTTTCGTTCATTTCGAAATCAAGGAACAAGTCTTACAAGATGAATGCAACATATATCAACAAAATAGCATTTATTAACATCAAGACTCATTCAACCATTCATATAAAAGCATATAAAAGCAAATAAGCACATAAGTATGTGATTTAGGGAACTCGATACAAACCATCTCGAGTTATAATCCCAATCGAATTCTAGTTCACTCTTACCTTTCAAATGCGAGGTTTCAAGGTGTCTTCAAAGCTATCCAAATCTGAACAACAACAGAACCACACCTCTATCAAAAATGTGCACTCAAGTTCAACCCAACTTCAAGGCAAAAAGGCTACAAACCGTGTTCTTTCTTCTATCGGTTTCGAAGTCGGAATTCTCGAGTTGACGTCCCCTATTTATGAACTGAAATCACAACATATTGACCAAGGAAACATCAGCTTTAATTCATGTCAATGGCAGCTCAAGTATAAGATAACAAAACAACTTCAAATCAAAAGTTCGACGGCATATCGGTATTATTCGGCAATCCGAAACTCAACTATATCAAATATAACAATCATCTGCATCTGATATTCATCAAAACCAGCAAGAATTCTTCAATATATCAGCAGGTATACTTTCAAATAATCAGCTGGAACTATAAGAATAAAATCGATAGCCATCCTTCAACCCGAACTCGATAGAACAAAGAATACAAGCTCAACAACCTCAATACAAACACAAATCTGATGTCTGTCATTTTCGAATTCTCAAACCATAATGAATCAAAATAAAACTTACATCAAATCGAAGGTCTTGTCTCGAGGATTCCAAAATACCTTTCGGAATCGAAATCGGATAACCGGAACTCAAGATATTGCAATTACAAGTTGAAGAAAATATTGAAGCTTTCCTTGTCCATTCCCTCGGTTCCTTCCTCTGAATATTCTGATGGAATGTGTTGTATCACACGTGAATACATATACAAATCACAAGTGTCCAACAATTCTCAACTATTTGCACTTTGGCCCCTCAAGTCTTCAATAATTGCAATTCAGTTCTCAACTTCTCATTTCATTCAATTTCAATCCTAATCAATTTAAGAATATTATTTTAAATCAAAACTCCAATTATTCCCAAATTAATTAATCAAAACTCCAATTATTCCCAAATTAATTATTCTAGGATTGAAATTGAATAATTCCGGGCGTTACATAAAATAACACTAGCATTACACTATAATATAACTAAAATTACACTAGGATTACTGTAAGGCCCGGGATTAATTGAATTAATCCGAGAATTATTTAATTTTAATCCGAGTATTTTGAGAATTTTGGAGTTTTGAATTAAAATCTAATATTATTAAATTATTTAGGATTGAAATTGAATTAAAAAGTTATACTATAGTATATCTAAATTTACACAACAATAACACTACAGTATAAATAAAATTACACAAGGTTTACACTATAGTGTAAGTAAATTTACACTACAATAACAAGTCGAAGCAAACCATATAATATAACTAAATTTATACTATAATAACACTATAGTATAACTAAAATAACACTAGCATTGCACTGTAGTATAACTAAATTTACACTACAATAACACTATAGTATAACTAAAATAACACTAGGATTACACTATAGTATAACTAAAATATTACTAGGATTACACTATAGTGTAACTAAATTTACACTACAATAACACTATAGTATAACAAAAATTACACTAGGTTTACACTATAGTGTAACTAAATTTACACTACAATAACACTATAGTATAACTAATATAACACTAGGATTACACAATAGTATAACTAAAATTACACTAGGATTACACTATAATATAACTAAATTTACACTACAATAACACTATAGTATAACTAAAATAACACTAGCATTGCACTATAATATAAATAAAATTACACTAGGATTACACTATAGTATAACTAAATTTACACTACAACAAAAATATAGTATAACTAAAATAACACTAACATTACACTATAGTATAACTAAAATTACACTAGGTTTACACTATAGTGTAACTAAATTTACACTATAATAACACTATAGTATAACTAAAATTATACTAGGTTTACACTATATTGTAACTAAATTTACACTACAATAACACTATAGTATAACTAAATTTACACTAGGTTTACACTATATTATAAATAAAATAACACTAGGATTACACTATAGTATAACAAAATTTACACTATAATAACACTATAGTATAACTAAAATAACACAAGGATTACACTATAGTATAACTAAAATAACACTAGGATTACACTATAGTATAACTAAAATTACACTACGATTACCCTATAGTATAACTAAATTTACACTACAATAACACTATAGTATAACTAAAATAACACTCGGATTACACTATAGTATAACTAAAATTACACATGGATAACACTATATTATAACTAAATTTACACTACAATAACACTATAGTATAACTAAAATTACACTCGGTTTACACTATAGTGTAACTAAATTTACACTACAATAACACTATAGTATAACTAAAATAACACTAGGATTACACAATAGTATAACTAAAATTATACTAGGATTACACTATAATATAACTAAATTTACACTACAATAACACTATAGTATAACTAAAATAACACTAGCATTGCACTATAATATAACTAAAACTACACTAGGATTACACTATCGTATAACTAAATTTACACTTCAACAAAACTATAGTATAACTAAAATAACACCAACATTACACAATAGTATAACTAAAATTACACTAGGTTTACACTATAGTGTAACTAAATTTACACTATAATAACACTATAGTATAACTAAAATTTAGGGGTGGAATAGGGTCGGGACCCGTCCCGTAAACCATCTACCCAACTCCCATCTCGAAAATAATCGAGAAATTTTTTTCCTCCCGACCCGTACCCAAAAGATTTCGGGACCCGACTATTCGGGATCCCAAATGTTCGGGATCCCGTCGAGTAGGGAAATAAAATCCCGAATTTTTTTTTAAGTTCAAGATTTCGTTCAAAAAATAAAAAAATGTGTTAATTTTATTAAATATACTATTTAAAAACTTATATTTATAAATAAAAATAAATATTCAACTAAAAAAATATAATATTAAAATATTCCAGATAATGTTTTAAAGTTTTGTTAAGAGAAAAAATAATGTATCTGATAATTATTAATAAAATGTTCGGATAAAATTACTAAATAAATTTTGTTAAATATATTGTCAAATTAATCTTTTGAGTTTTGTTCTACATATTTGTTCTAATTAGATAATTATAAATATTAATTGATTAAATTTTTTAAAAAAATACACAAAAATAAAATGGCATTTCATGATTTTACAATTTGATCGTCCCAACAAGAAAAATTATGCGAATTAAGTCCACAATTTAGTGTTATATGAGTTGAAACCTAATAATATTTAGCTTATTATATTAATAAAATATATAATTATATTATTTCGGGACGGGTCGGGAATCTCGTGTGGATAAGGTTTTATTCCCGATCCCTCTCCCGATATTAATCGGGATGAGAAAAATCCCGAAAGTTTGGGTCGGGAAAATTTCGGTTTGGGATTTTTTCAAGACGGGAATGGGATGGGATTCGGGAAGGGTCAGGATTTCGGGAATTTTTGCCACCCCTACTAAAATTACACTAGGTTTACACTATAGTGTAACTAAATTTACACTACAATAACACTATAGTATAACTAAAATAACACTAGCATTACACTATAGTATAACTAAAATTACACTAGGTTTACACTATAGAATAAATAAAATAACACTAGGATTACACTACAATATAACTAAAATTAAAATAAAATTACACTATAGTATAACTAAATTTACACTACAATAACACTATAGTATAACTAAAATTACACTATAGTGTAACTAAATTTACACTACAATAATACTATTGTATAACTAAAATAACACTAGGATTACACTATAGTATAACTAAAATTACACTAGGATTACACTATAGTATAACTAAATTTATACTACAATAACACTATAGTATAACTAAAATAACACTAAGATTATACTATATAGTTCAACTAAAATAACACTAGGATTACACTATAGTATAACTGAAATTACACTAGGATTACACTATATTATAACTTAATTTACACTACAATAACACTGTAGTATTACTAAAATTACACTAGGTTTACATTATAGTGTAACTAAATTTACACTACAATAACACTATATATAACTTAAATAATACTAGGATTACACTATAGTATAACTAAAATTACACTAGGATTACACTATAGTATAACTAAATTTACACTACAATAACACTATAGTATAACTAAAATAACACTAGGATTACACTATAGCAAAACTAAAATTACACTAGGTTTACACTATAGTATAACTAAATTTACACTACAATAACACAATAGTATAACAAAATTAACACTAGCATTTCACTATAATATAACTAAAATTACGCTAGAATTACACTATGGTATAACTAAATTTACACTACAATAATACTATAGTATAACTAAAATAACACTAGGATTACACTATAGTATAACTAAAATTACACAAGGATTACACTATAGTATAACTAAATTTACACTACAATAACACTATATTATAACTAAAATAACACTAGCATTACACTATAATATAACTAAAATTATACTAGGATTACACTATAGTATAACTAAATTTACACTACAATAACACTATAGTATAACTAAAATAACACTAGGAATAACACTATAGTATAACTAAAATTACACTAGGATTACACTATAGTATAACTAAATTTTCACTACAATAACACTATAGTACAACTAAAATAACACTAAGATTACACTATAGTATAACTAAAATTACTCTAGGATTAACTATAGTATAACTAAATTTACACTACAATAACACTATAGTATAACTAAAATAACACTAAGAATAACACTATAGTATAACTAAAATTACACTAGAATTACACTATAGTATAACTAAAATAACACTAAGATTACATTATAGTATAACTAAAATTACACTAGGATTACATTATAGTATATCTAAATTTACACTACAATAACACTATAGTATAACTAAAATAACACTAGGATTACACTATAGCATAACTAAATTTACACTACAATAACACTATAGTATAACTAAAATAACACTAGAATTACACTATAATATAACACTAGGATTACACTATAGTATAACTAAAATTACACTAGGATTACACTATAGTATTACTAAAATAACTAAAATAACACTAGGATTACACTATAGTATAACTAAAATAACACTAGGATTACACTATAATATTACTAAATTTACAATACAATAACACTACAGTATAACTAAAATTACACTAGGTTTACACTATAGTGTAACTAAATTTACACTACAATAACACAATAGTATAACTAAAATAACATTAGGATTAAACTATAATATAACTAAAATTACACTAGGATTACACTATAGTATTACTAAATTTACACTACAATAACACTATAGTATAACTAAAATAACACTAAGATTACACTATAATATAACTAAAATTACACTTGGATAACACTATAGTATAACTATATTTACACTAAAATAACACTATAGTATAACTAAAATTACACTAGGTTTACACTATAGTGTAACTAAATTTACACTACAATAACACTATAATATAACTAAAATAACACTAGGATTACAATATAGTATAACTAAAATAACACTAGGATTACACTATAGTATAACTAAATTTACACTACAATAACACTATAATATAACTAAAATTACACTAGGTTTACACTATAGTGTAACTAAATTTACACTACAATAACACTATAGTATAACTAAAATAACACTAGATTAAACTATAGTATAACTAAAATTACACTAGGATTACACTATAGCATAACTAAACTTACTCTACAATAACACTATAGTATAACTAAAATAACACTAGCATTACACTATAATATAACTAAAATTATACTAGGACTACACTATATAACTAAAATTACACTAGGATTACACTATATCATAACTAAACTTACTCTACAATAACACTATAGTATAACTAAAATAACACTAGCATTACACTATAATATAACTAAAATTATACTAAGACTACACTATAGTATAACTAAATTTACACTACAATAACACTATAGTATAAATAAAATAACACTAGGAATAACACTATAGTATAACTAAAATTACACTAGGATTACACTATATTATAACTAAATTTCACTACAATAACACTATAGTACAACTAAAATAACACTAGGATAACACTATAGTATAACTAAAATATCACTAGGATTACACAATAGTGTAACTAAATTTACACTACAATAACACTATAGTATAACTAAAATTACACTAGGTTTACACTATAGTGTAACTAAATTTACACTACAATAACACTATAGTATAACTAAAATAACACTAGGATTACACAATAGTATAACTAAAATTACACCAGGATTACACTATAATATAACTAAATTTACACTACAATAACACTATAGTATAACTAAAATAACACTAGCATTGCACTATAATATAACTAAAATTACACTAGGATTACACTATATTATAAACAAATTTACACTACAACAACACTATAGTATAATTAAAATAACACTAGCATTACACTATAGTATAACTAAAATTACACTAGGTTTACACTATAGTGTAACTAAATTTACACTATAATAACACTATATTATAACTAAAATTACACTAGGTTTACACTATAGTGTAACTAAATTTACACTACAATAACACTATAGTATAACTAAAATAACACTAAGATTACACTATAGTATAACTAAAATTACACTTGAATAACACTATATTATAACTAAATTTACACTACAATAACACTATAGTATAACTAAAATTACTATAGGTTTACACTATAGTGTAACTAAATTTACACTACAATAACACTATAGTATAACTAAAATAACACTAGGATTATAATATAGTATAACTAAAAATACACTAGGATTACACTATAGTATAACTAAATTTACAATATATTATAACTAAATTTACACTACAATAACACTATAGTATAACTAAAATAATACTAGGATTACACTATAACAAAACTAAAATTACACTAAGTTTACACTATAGTATAACTAAATTTACACTACAATAACACTATAGTATAACAAAAATAACATTGGCATTTCACTATAATATAACTAAAATTACACTAGAATTACACTATGGTATAACTAAATTTACACTACAATAACACTATTGTATAACTAAAATAACACTAGGATTACACTATAATATAACTAAATTTACAATACAATAACACTATAGTATAACTAAAATTACACTAGATTTACACTATAGTGTAACTAAATTTACACTACAATATGTTACTAAATTTACACTACAATAACACTATAGTATAACTAAAATAACACTAGGATTACACTATAGTATAACTAAATTTACACTACAATAACACTATAGTATAACTAAAATAACACTAGGATTACACTATAATGTAACTAAAATAACACTAGGATTACACTATAGTATAACTAAAATTACACTAGGATTACACTATAGTATAACTAAAATAACTAAAATAACACTAGGATTACACTATAGTATAATTAAAATAACACTAGGATTACACTATAATATAACTAAATTTACAATACAATAACACTATTGTATAACTAAAATTACACTAGGTTTACACTATAGTGTAACTAAATTTACACTACAATAACACTATAGTATAACTAAAATAACATTAGGATTACACTATAGTATAACTAAAATTACACTTGGATTACACTATAGTATTACTAAATTTACACTACAATAACACTATAGTATAACTAAAATAACACTAAGATTATACTATAGTATAACTAAAATTATACTTGGATAACACTATAGTATAACTAAATTTACTCTAGGTTTACACTATAGTGTAACTAAATTTACACTACAACAACACTATAATATAACTAAAATAACACTAGGATTACAATATAGTATAACTAAAATTACACTAGGATTCCACTATAGTATAACTTAATTTATACTACAATAACACTATAATATAACTAAAATTACACTAGGTTTACACTATAGTTTAACTAAATTTACACTACAATAACACTATAGTATAACTAAAATAACACTAGGATTAAACTATATTATAACTAAAATTACACTAGGATTACACTATAGTATAACTAAATTTACATTACAATAACACTACAGTATTACTAAAATAACACTAGCATTACACTATAATATAACTAAAATTATACTAGAATTACACTATAGTATAACTAAATTTACACAACAATAACACTATAGTATAACTAAAATAACACTAGGAATAACATTATAGTATAACTAAAATTACACTTGGATTACACTATAGTATATTGTTGGAAAACTGGCAAGTTCCCAGACCAATTACGATTGATACCCGGTGCAGCGGAAGTTTAAAAATTTTTCATGGAACGTTTCCATGGTATGGGTATCAACCGTTCATCGATTGAATTACGTGTGTGTAAAATTTAAATAACAATTAAATAAATTTTACCTCAAATCTCGCAACGAGATTAATGGACACCAACAGAACAATTCTGCTCTTGTTGTCTCTCCCTGGAACCGATGAACGCCTTCAATCAGGTCCACGAACAGAGGTTTAATCCCTCTGATAGATTGCACTAGAAAATCTATCAGAAGTTTTCTGCGAAGAGAATACACGAATTTGATTCGTTATTCCTTACTGCGATTCAAAATCACAGACCGGAATTTTCTCGGGCAGAGGGAGGGAGAGGCGGCCGAAAACGTTTTGAGAGGGGCTAGGGTTTCGAAAATCCTGTCTCAAAAATTATGACCTGTTGTGTGTAATTTCTGTACTGAAATAACTTATTTATAATGCAGGCCACTAACACCTTAGGGCCCATTAGTCATAAGCTGGGGCCCGACAAGCAAAGCCCGCTCGTTCAGAAATTAATATAAAATTCATCGTGACTCCGATTGATGAACTGATTTCACCAATGTGTACAGAAACCATTTCTGCACATTTTAAAGTCAAAATAAATTTTCCTGAATCCGAATTCAGTGGTTTCCAAAAATGTCCATCCCTATGTCATTTTAGGAAATCCTACTCCCTTACTCTTATTTAAGAAGTCCAACTCCTTAGTTCATTAAATTTAACTCTTTAAATTTAACTATCTCAACGGGGATTAAAACTCCATTACACTGTGTGACCCTCAATGGTTCAGGGATACAGCTAGCCGTGGGCTCACAACTCCTTGTGACTCGGAACAACACTTTCCGACTTGCCCAACGAATCATGGTAAAGCGCCTAGCAACATCGCCCCATGATTCCCTAGGTATCACTGATAGTGCCTACAAGAACCAGTAGATTTTGGTTAGCGTACAGTACGGTCCCTTCATCCATATATCCCGATCGAATCAACAACCATTGGTATATCGAGAGTCGCTCAAGATTCGATAACTATGCAATGCATCTTGAAGATCAAATTAGTGACATCGCATGTGCTACTAAGAAACCATTTCTTAAATCACATCAAGTACTCTGGCCAGAGATTTGTCACACTAATATCTCCTCAGATCGCATAGGATATCCACACTCGCAAGTATGTGGTGAATCCTTGACAACAATGCATTGACTCCTATATGTGTCGTAACTGTACCCAATCTCGACACCTGATGACCCCCTCAGAGTCGGTAAACGAGTCAAAGCACAGTACTAGCATATAGAGTCTCCATGATGTTTCAAGTCGTAAGGACTAATGGTGTACAACCAAAACCGCGGACTTTATCCACTCGATAAGTGATAACCACTTGGAAAGTCCGGATAGGGTAGTTCGATTATTCATCCTATGAATATCCATTTGCATGCTTCGAACATCTCCATGTTCCCTACCAATGAAACGTGGTACTCCGCATCGCAAATGCTAGTCTCAAACTCGAGCGATCCTTATCCTTATTATCGGACGGCTCAATCGACTAGGAACGGTTTTAGAACATACAGTGACTATAAGATGTATTTCATGATAGACATCTCCATGTTCTACCACATCTTACATACACTATAGTATATTCAAGGTCTTTATCAAAACAACAATAGTATATCACAATATAACAATATGAAGTAATATAAAGTCATTGCCATAAAAGTGTAAATAATATTAAACAAAAGATTGTTTATACAAAGAGTCATCAAAGCCCATAGCCACACAGTTGGCTCACTGGGCACCCACTCTTACAATCTCCCACTTGCCCTATAGCCAACTAGTCATACTACGTAGACCCATTGCTTCGCGATGTTTGTCAAACAATGGTCCTGGCAAGGGCTTAGTAAGCGGATCAGCGATATTGTCTGCAGAGGCCACTCGTTCGACAATGATGTCTCCTCTTTCCACAATCTCCCGGATTATGTGGTATTTCCTCAGTACGTGTTTGGATCTTTGATGAGACCTTGGTTCCTTTGCTTGAGCAACGGCACCCATGTTGTCACAGTACACCGGGACTGGACCAACAAATTCAGGAATGACGCCCAACTCTTGGACGAACTTCCTCATCCAAACGGCCTCTTTAGCAGCAGCTGATGCTGCAATGTATTCAGCCTCAGTGGTGGAATCCGCTGTGGTGTCCTGCTTGGAACTCTTCCAAGAGACAGCACCGCCATTGAGCATGAACACAAATCCAGAGGTTGACTTCGAGTCATCCACATCACTTTGGAAGCTAGAGTCGGTATAGCCTTCCAATTTGAGTTCTCGTCCTCCATAAACCATGAACATATTCTTAGTCCTTCGCAAGTACTTAAGAATGTCCTTCACGGCTTTCCAATGCATTTGACCAGGATTAGACTGATATCTGCTCGTGACACTCAGAGCAAATGCTACATCCGGTCTGGTAGATATCATCCCATACATGATACTACCTATAGCTGACGCATATGGTACATGTGTCATATTCTCTATCTCTTCATCAGTCTTGGGACACATAGACTTGGATAGAGAAACTCCATGACACATGGGTAGATGTCCTCTTTTGGACCCATCCATTGAAAACCGTTTCAATATGGTATCGATGTAGGTTGATTGAGTGAGTCCTATCATTCTCTTAGACCTATCTCTATAGATCTGTATCCCAAGAATGTAGGATGCCTCTCCCAAATCCTTCATCGAAAATCTACCTGATAACCATATCTTTGTTGACTGCAACATCCCTACATCATTCCCAATGAGTAGGATGTCATCAACATAAAGTACTAAGAATGTCACCGCATCCTTAACTACTTTCTTGTACACGCAAGGTTCCTCCGGGTTCTTGATGAAACCAAAATCTTTTATTGTTTCATCAAATTTCTGGTTCCAACTTCTTGATGCTTGTTTTAGACCATAAATTGATCTCTGAAGCTTGCATACCTTATGCTCGCTTCCCATGGATGTGTACCCCTCAGGCTGCTTCATATAGATTTCTTCCTTAATGTCTCCATTAAGAAAAGCAGTCTTCACATCCATTTGCCATATCTCATAGTCATACCATGCAGCTATGGCAATCAGGATTCTTATGGACTTGAACATTGCAACTGGTGAAAAGGTTTCATCATAGTCAACTCCTTGCCTTTGAGTATAACCTTTCGCCACCAATCGCGCCTTGTAGGTCAATACCTTACCATCAGGCCCAAGCTTTCTCTTGTAGATCCATTTACACCCTATTGGAACAATTCCATCGGGAGGATCTACTAAAGACCAAACTTGGTTTGTATGCATCGAATCCAATTCTGACTGCATAGCTTCAAGCCATAAATTCGAATCCGCATCAGAAATTGCTTCCTTGAAGTTTCTTGGATCACATCCAATGTCGGGTTCATCTTGATCCCCTTCAAGAAGAAGACCATATCGAACTGGAGGTCTAGAAGTCCTTTCGGATCTTCTAGGTGCAGGCGTGTCCAGCAATGGTTCCTGAGGTGTAGGATCGTTATTTTGTATTTCGGGTTCTTCTCGAACTTCTTCGAGTTCCATCATCTCGCCTTTCTTATCCAATAAGAACTCCTTCTCCAAGAAGGTGGCATTCCTAGAAACAAACACCTTTGTTTCAGCAGGATAATAGAAATAATATCCGATTGAATTCTTCGGATACCCTACAAAATAACATAAGCTGGATCGACTATCCAACTTATCTCCCACTGTCCGCTTCACGTAAGCAGGACATCCCCAAATCCTCAAGTACGAATACTTAGGAGCTTTGCCATTCCATAACTCGTATGGTGTTTTGTCCACTGCTTTAGTGTGGACGTTGTTCAACAACAATATCGCCGTTTCAAGCGCATAGCCCCAAAACGAAGGTGGAAGCTCAGTGAAGCTCATCATAGATCGAACCATGTCCAACAAAGTTCGATTACGACGCTCCGATACACCATTAAGCTGTGGTGTCATAGGAGGAGTCCACTGAGAGAGAATCCCATTCTCTTTCAGATAGTCCAAAAACTCGGTACTCAAGTATTCTCCACCTCGATCCGATCGAAGTGCTTTAATACTTTTACCTAGCTTGTTTTCTACTTCAGCCTTGAATTCTTTGAACTTTTCAAATGCTTCAGACTTATATTTCATTAAATATAAATACCCATACCTTGAATAATCATCAGTAAAGGTAATGAAGTAGGTGTGGCCATGTTGAGTCCCTACTCTAAATGGACCACAAACATCTGTATGGATCAAATCCAACAGATTCTGACTACGCTCAGGTTTCCCTTAAAAGGAGATTTAGTCATTTTTCCTTTTAGGCAGGATTCACAAGTAGGTAGAGAATTAATATCAGACATATCAAACATGCCCTCTCCCACTAGCTTGTTCATCCTCCTTGAGGAAATATGACCTAGCCTAGCATGCCAAAGGTTTGCCGGGTTTTGACTATCGATTTTCCTTTTGTTTGTTGTCGCCGGTTTATCAACATAATTCACTGGAACGTCTTTTAGTTTTAAGTTGTATAGATCGTTTTCAAGTTGTCCATTTCCAATTAAACATTCATTCTTGTAAATATTGCAAATCCCATTCACAAAATTGCAAGAATAACCATCTCTATCAAGCATAGAAATAGAAATAATGTTTTTAATTAAATATGGCACAAATAAAACATCTCTTAACAATAATTTAAAACCGTTCTGCAAAGTCAAACAAACATCTCCAATGGCCGTAGCTTCAACTCTGGAACCATTCCCGAGCCTCAGCTGGGTCTCACCCATTCTAAGCCTGCGACTTCTTGTCATCACCTGCAAATCATTGCAAATGTGAGATCCACATCCGGTATCCAATACCCAAGAAGTTGTATTAAGTGACATGTTTATTTCAATATAGAACATACCCTTTGCAGTTCGCAACTGCTCGAGGTATTCATTGCAGTTACGTTTCCAATGACCGGGCTTCTTGCATTAATGGCAAACTTGTTTAGTCTTGTCCAATTTTGCATGTAACATTTGGCCTTGAGATCATGGTCCAACCATTTCTCTAGTTCGGCCAACCTTTCGGTAGTTACATCAGCCGGGGCTGTTTTTCGGAGAAGCCCTTTCTAACACTTAGAAAATCTTTTCCGAACTTAGGACAATCTTAACTTATGGAATCATTCTATATTGTTTTGCGCCAATGAGTTTGTTTTGTTGGAGAACAGAAACATGTGGATTACTGAGATAAAACAGACAATTATCGATGATTGTTTAAGCAATTTACTAAGACATAAAATAGGCGAATTTTATTTTATGAATCTCACTCCCACTATTTTAACAATTTCACCACCCTCTGGTGAAAACGGGAAACTTTTTTTTCCTTAGTGAGAACATGGAGTCCAATTGACAAACTTATGGTCCCGAATAATATCAGCCAACCATAATTCTCAAGAGGTAGAGCCCAATTGCTTCCAAAGCAACCCCCATGTGTTTACCTCATGTCCAATAAGGGCCCAATAATATGACGCCGTTTAAAGCGACATGTCAAGATGACCCATCAATATTAAGTTGTGATGGACGGTCGCCATGTGGATCCCCCAATAATATGAGCCGATCCCATGGGAGTTCCACCCAACTTACAACATTTGTCGATCCAATGTACAGCTTTCCGACGGACGGGCCCCCCCAATAATATGAGCCGGACCGTATCCGCGGGTAGCATCACATACATTGACCGTTGATGGAAGGTAGGAACATTTAAACAAATTTAAATTTCCTTTATATTTATCTTGATATAAATTTTAAATCATATTTAAAATGAGGGATTTTTAATTATAAAAATATTTGTCTCATCATATTCATTTTATTGCATGCTTGCCGGATTCACGCAATTTATGTCTAAACATGCATACAATCATAATATCAAATATTATATAGGATGATCGATTCCATTTCTAATTGACCCGTGGTTGCCAATCACGGGTCTTAGTCCAATCCTAGGTAATATGCAGTATGCAAATGCAATCCTATTACATATGCTTCCAATTTACATTTCTTCAGTCTTCATTGTCTGCTGGGCCCACCATCTTCAAATCTTGATCTCCCACTAAATCTAATGTATTTACAATAAATAACAATGACAAGTAGGGGATACATTTTTAGGGGGTGGGAACGGGCTATAAACCAAGCCCACTTTTATTACATATGACATTCATATCGGGCCATAAACCAGGCCCATTAATAAAACCAACAATAATAAAGACAAAATGTAAATTCCTAACATACACCTACAAAATTGGTCATGGCAATCGATCATCCTTATCCAATAACATTTAATTCAAAATTAATTTATTGGATAACATGCTGTGGCAATTCAAATTTAAACAAGATAAAATCATATTTTATATATAAAATCTCATTTCACATATAAAATCATATTTTATCTCTATATCAAATAAAATCATATTTTATCTATAAAATCCAATTTTACAAATAAAATCATATTTTACTTAATATATCATAAGATCATATCTTATCATCAATTGTACCAAAATAATTGATTTCAAAATTCAATTTACGGATAAAATATTAAAATTTTCCAAAAATTCAAATTTATCCAAAATCAATTTTAAAATTTACGGACTCGAACAATTCGATCCGAAATCTCGTGAACCAATCAAAAACAATTTTTGACCGGACCAAAAATAAAATTTTAAATATTAAAATTAATTTTTAAATAAAAATATAATTTTTCCCGCGGGCCGCCCGGGACACTCCCGGGCCGGCCCGCACCCGGGGCGCGGGCCGGGGGCAGCCCGGCTGCCCCCTTAGGGCAGCGCCTGGCGCCGCCCCTGGGCGGCGCCGAGCGCCGCCCCTGGGCAGCGCCGAGCGCTGCCCTGGGCGGCGCCGTGCGCCGCCCTGGGCGGCGACGGTCGCCGCCTTGGGCGGTGCCGTGCGCCCCCTTTGGGCGGCGCCGTGCGCCGCCCGGGGCAGCAACAATTGCTGCCCCACCGGGCAGCGATCCAATCGCTGCCCGGGTTTTGCCCCGAAAATTTTTTTTTTTTTATTTAAAAATATTTATTTTGTTTCAAAAACCAAGACTCAAAAATTTTGTACAATTGATTAATTTAATCGTTTGATCTGAGCAACCTGGCTCTGATACCACTGTTGGAAAAACTGGCGGTCAGATCAATCACGATTGATACCCGGTGCAGCGGAAGTTTAAAATTTTGTTATGGAACAATTCCATAGTGTGGGTATCAACCGTTCAACGATTAAATTATTGTGTGTGTAAAATTTAAATAACAATTAAATAAATTTTACCTCAAATCTCGCAACGAGATTAATGGACACCAACAGAACAATTCTGCTCTTGTTGTCTCTCCCTGGAACCGATGAACGCCTTCAATCAGGTCCACGAACAGAGGTTTAATCCCTCTGATAGATTGCACTAGAAAATCTATCAGAAGTTTTCTGCGAAGAGAATACACGAATTTGATTCGTTATTCCTTACTGCGATTCAAAATCACAGACCGGAATTTTCTCGGGCAGAGGGAGGGAGAGGCGGCCGAAAACGTTTTGAGAGGGGCTAGGGTTTCGAAAATCCTGTCTCAAAAATTATGACCTGTTGTGTGTAATTTCTGTACTGAAATAACTTATTTATAATGCAGGCCACTAACACCTTAGGGCCCATTAGTCATAAGCTGGGGCCCGACAAGCAAAGCCCGCTCGTTCAGAAATTAATATAAAATTCATCGTGACTCCGATTGATGAACTGATTTCACCAATGTGTACAGAAACCATTTCTGCACATTTTAAAGTCAAAATAAATTTTCCTGAATCCGAATTCAGTGGTTTCCAAAAATGTCCATCCCTATGTCATTTTAGGAAATCCTACTCCCTTACTCTTATTTAAGAAGTCCAACTCCTTAGTTCATTAAATTTAACTCTTTAAATTTAACTATCTCAACGGGGATTAAAACTCCATTACACTGTGTGACCCTCAATGGTTCAGGGATACAGCTAGCCGTGGGCTCACAACTCCTTGTGACTCGGAACAACACTTTCCGACTTGCCCAACGAATCATGGTAAAGCGCCTAGCAACATCGCCCCATGATTCCCTAGGTATCACTGATAGTGCCTACAAGAACCAGTAGATTTTGGTTAGCGTACAGTACGGTCCCTTCATCCATATATCCCGATCGAATCAACAACCATTGGTATATCGAGAGTCGCTCAAGATTCGATAACTATGCAATGCATCTTGAAGATCAAATTAGTGACATCGCATGTGCTACTAAGAAACCATTTCTTAAATCACATCAAGTACTCTGGCCAGAGATTTGTCACACTAATATCTCCTCAGATCGCATAGGATATCCACACTCGCAAGTATGTGGTGAATCCTTGACAACAATGCATTGACTCCTATATGTGTCGTAACTGTACCCAATCTCGACACCTGATGACCCCCTCAGAGTCGGTAAACGAGTCAAAGCACAGTACTAGCATATAGAGTCTCCATGATGTTTCAAGTCGTAAGGACTAATGGTGTACAACCAAAACCGCGGACTTTATCCACTCGATAAGTGATAACCACTTGGAAAGTCCGGATAGGGTAGTTCGATTATTCATCCTATGAATATCCATTTGCATGCTTCGAACATCTCCATGTTCCCTACCAATGAAACGTGGTACTCCGCATCGCAAATGCTAGTCTCAAACTCGAGCGATCCTTATCCTTATTATCGGACGGCTCAATCGACTAGGAACGGTTTTAGAACATACAGTGACTATAAGATGTATTTCATGATAGACATCTCCATGTTCTACCACATCTTACATACACTATAGTATATTCAAGGTCTTTATCAAAACAACAATAGTATATCACAATATAACAATATGAAGTAATATAAAGTCATTGCCATAAAAGTGTAAATAATATTAAACAAAAGATTGTTTATACAAAGAGTCATCAAAGCCCATAGCCACACAGTTGGCTCACTGGGCACCCACTCTTACATATATAACTAAATTTTCACTACAATAACACTATAGTACAACTTAAATAACACTAAAATTACATTATAGTATAACTAAAATTACTCTAGGATTAACTATAGTATAACTAAATTTACACTACAATAACACTATAGTATAACTAAAACAACACTAAGAATAACACTATAGTATAACTAAAATTACACTAAAATTACACTATAGTATAACTAAAATAACACTAAGATTATACTATAATATAACTAAAATTAGACTAGGATTACATTATAATATAACTAAATTTACACTACAATAACACTATAGTATAACTAAAATTACACTAGGTTTACACTGTTGTGTAACTAAATTCACACTACAATAACAATATAGTATAACTAAAATTACACTAGGTTTACACTATAGTGTAAATAAATTTACACTACAACAACACTATAGTATAACTAAAATTTAGGGGTGGAATAGGGTCGGGACCCGTCCCGTAAACCATCTACCCAACTCCCATCTCGAAAATAATCGAGAAATTTTTTTCCTCCCGACCCGTACCCAAAAGATTTCGGGACCCGACTATTCGGGATCCCAAATGTTCGGGATCCCGTCGAGTAGGGAAATAAAATCCCGAATTTTTTTTTAAGTTCAAGATTTCGTTCAAAAAATAAAAAAATGTGTTAATTTTATTAAATATACTATTTAAAAACTTATATTTATAAATAAAAATAAATATTCAACTAAAAAAATATAATATTAAAATATTCCAGATAATGTTTTAAAGTTTTGTTAAGAGAAAAAATAATGTATCTGATAATTATTAATAAAATGTTCGGATAAAATTACTAAATAAATTTTGTTAAATATATTGTCAAATTAATCTTTTGAGTTTTGTTCTACATATTTGTTCTAATTAGATAATTATAAATATTAATTGATTAAATTTTTTAAAAAAATACACAAAAATAAAATGGCATTTCATGATTTTACAATTTGATCGTCCCAACAAGAAAAATTATGCGAATTAAGTCCACAATTTAGTGTTATATGAGTTGAAACCTAATAATATTTAGCTTATTATATTAATAAAATATATAATTATATTATTTCGGGACGGGTCGGGAATCTCGTGTGGATAAGGTTTTATTCCCGATCCCTCTCCCGATATTAATCGGGATGAGAAAAATCCCGAAAGTTTGGGTCGGGAAAATTTCGGTTTGGGATTTTTTCAAGACGGGAATGGGATGGGATTCGGGAAGGGTCAGGATTTCGGGAATTTTTGCCACCCCTACTAAAATTACACTAGGTTTACACTATAGTGTAACTAAATTTACACTACAATAACACTATAGTATAACTAAAATAACACTAGCATTACACTATAGTATAACTAAAATTACACTAGGTTTACACTATAGAATAAATAAAATAACACTAGGATTACACTACAATATAACTAAAATTAAAATAAAATTACACTATAGTATAACTAAATTTACACTACAATAACACTATAGTATAACTAAAATTACACTATAGTGTAACTAAATTTACACTACAATAATACTATTGTATAACTAAAATAACACTAGGATTACACTATAGTATAACTAAAATTACACTAGGATTACACTATAGTATAACTAAATTTATACTACAATAACACTATAGTATAACTAAAATAACACTAAGATTATACTATATAGTTCAACTAAAATAACACTAGGATTACACTATAGTATAACTGAAATTACACTAGGATTACACTATATTATAACTTAATTTACACTACAATAACACTGTAGTATTACTAAAATTACACTAGGTTTACATTATAGTGTAACTAAATTTACACTACAATAACACTATATATAACTTAAATAATACTAGGATTACACTATAGTATAACTAAAATTACACTAGGATTACACTATAGTATAACTAAATTTACCTACAATAACACTATAGTATAACTAAAATAACACTAGGATTACACTATAGCAAAACTAAAATTACACTAGGTTTACACTATAGTATAACTAAATTTACACTACAATAACACAATAGTATAACAAAATTAACACTAGCATTTCACTATAATATAACTAAAATTACGCTAGAATTACACTATGGTATAACTAAATTTACACTACAATAATACTATAGTATAACTAAAATAACACTAGGATTACACTATAGTATAACTAAAATTACACAAGGATTACACTATAGTATAACTAAATTTACACTACAATAACACTATATTATAACTAAAATAACACTAGCATTACACTATAATATAACTAAAATTATACTAGGATTACACTATAGTATAACTAAATTTACACTACAATAACACTATAGTATAACTAAAATAACACTAGGAATAACACTATAGTATAACTAAAATTACACTAGGATTACACTATAGTATAACTAAATTTTCACTACAATAACACTATACTACAACTAAAATAACACTAAGATTACACTATAGTATAACTAAAATTACTCTAGGATTAACTATAGTATAACTAAATTTACACTACAATAACACTATAGTATAACTAAAATAACACTAAGAATAACACTATAGTATAACTAAAATTACACTAGAATTACACTATAGTATAACTAAAATAACACTAAGATTACATTATAGTATAACTAAAATTACACTAGGATTACATTATAGTATATCTAAATTTACACTACAATAACACTATAGTATAACTAAAATAACACTAGGATTACACTATAGCATAACTAAATTTACACTACAATAACACTATAGTATAACTAAAATAACACTAGAATTACACTATGTGACACCCGGAGCCAAAAAGTCCTAGGGCGGTACATGGTCCGCAATATGGGTGTTTAATACCTGAAAGATGAAAACCCCACCAAAGAATGGGCGATGGGTGACATGAATGAACCGATCCCGTGCCGGAATGAGAGGGGATTCTGAGACTGTGTAGGTATGGGACTACATAGTTGAGGAGGGCATAAAAGATTTCATATGTACTACTCATATCAAGAAGGTGCATCTTCTTTTCGGAAGCTCATCACATAAGAACTCCAAAGTTAAGCGTGCTTGACTTGGGGCAATTATAGGATGGGTGACCCCCTGGGAAGTTTTCCAGGGTGCGTGTGAGTGAGAACAAAAGCACGCTGAAAAGACCCGTCTTGATACAGTGGGTCGTTACAAATGGTATCAGAGCCGACCTCTCTTAGTACGGTATGGTTCGGGGACGAACCAAGCGGAAGCTGGTGGGCATGTGACACCCGGAGCCAAAAAGTCCTAGGGCGGTACATGGTCCGCAATATGGGTGGTTAATACCTGAAAGATGGAAACCCCACCAAAGAATGGGCGATGGGTGACATGAATGAACCGATCCCGTGCCGGAATGAGAGGGGATTCTGAGACTGTGTAGGTATGGGACTACATAGTTGAGGAGGACATAAAAGATTTCATATGTACTACTCATATCAAGAAGGTGCATCTTCTTTTCGGAAGCTCATCACATAAGAACTCCAAAGTTAAGCGTGCTTGACTTGGGGCAATTATAGGATGGGTGACCCCCTGGGAAGTTTTCCAGGGTGCGTGTGAGTGAGGACAAAAGCACGCTGAAAAGACCCGTCTTGATACAGTGGGTCGTTACACACTATAATATAACACTAGGATTACACTATAGTATAACTAAAATAACACTAGGATTACACTATAGTATAACTAAAATAACACTAGGATTACACTATAATATTACTAAATTTACAATACAATAACACTACAGTATAACTAAAATTACACTAGGTTTACACTATAGTGTAACTAAATTTACACTACAATAACACAATAGTATAACTAAAATAACATTAGGATTAAACTATAATATAACTAAAATTACACTAGGATTACACTATAGTATTACTAAATTTACACTACAATAACACTATAGTATAACTAAAATAACACTAAGATTACACTATAATATAACTAAAATTACACTTGGATAACACTATAGTATAACTATATTTACACTAAAATAATACTATAGTATAACTAAAATTACACTAGGTTTACACTATAGTGTAACTAAATTTACACTACAATAACACTATAATATAACTAAAATAACACTAGGATTACAATATAGTATAACTAAAATAACACTAGGATTACACTATAATATAACTAAATTTACACTAGAATAACACTATAATATAACTAAAATTACACTAGGTTTACACTATAGTGTAACTAAATTTACACTACAATAACACTATAGTATAACTAAAATAACACTAGGATTAAACTATAGTATAACTAACATTACACTAGGATTACACTATAGCATAACTAAACTTACTCTACAATAACACTATAGTATAACTAAAATAACACTAGCATTACACTATAATATAACTAAAATTATACTAGGACTACACTATATAACTAAAATTAAACTAGGATTACACTATAGCATAACTAAACTTACTCTACAATAACACTATAGTATAACTAAAATAACACTAGCATTACACTATAATATAACTAAAATTATACTAGGACTACACTATAGTATAACTAAATTTACACTACAATAACACTATAGTATAACTAAAATAACACTAGGAATAACACTATAGTATAACTAAAATTACACTAGGATTACACTATATTATAACTAAATTTCACTACAATAACACTATAGTACAACTAAAATAACACTAGGATAACACTATAGTATAACTAAAATATCACTAGGATTACACAATAGTGTAACTAAATTTACACTACAATAACACTATAGTATAACTAAAATTACACTAGGTTTACACTATAGTGTAACTAAATTTACACTACAATAACACTATAGTATAACTAAAATAACACTAGGATTACACAATAGTATAACTAAAATTACACCAGGATTACACTATAATATAACTAAATTTACACTACAATAACACTATAGTATAACTAAAATAACACTAGCATTGCACTATAATATAACTAAAATTACACTAGGATTACACTATAGTATAAACAAATTTACACTACAACAACACTATAGTATAATTAAAATAACACTAGCATTACACTATAGTATAACTAAAATTACACTAGGTTTACACTATAGTGTAACTAAATTTACACTATAATAACACTATATTATAACTAAAATTACACTAGGTTTACACTATAGTGTAACTAAATTTACACTACAATAACACTATAGTATAACTAAAATAACACTAAGATTACACTATAGTATAACTAAAATTACACTTGGATAACACTATATTATAACTAAATTTACACTACAATAACACTATAGTATAACTAAAATTACTATAGGTTTACACTATAGTGTAACTAAATTTACACTACAATAACACTATAGTATAACTAAAATAACACTAGGATTATAATATAGTATAACTAAAAATACACTAGGATTACACTATAGTATAACTAAATTTACAATATATTATAACTAAATTTACACTACAATAATACTATAGTATAACTAAAATAATACTAGGATTACACTATAACAAAACTAAAATTACACTAAGTTTACACTATAGTATAACTAAATTTACACTACAATAACACTATAGTATAACAAAAATAACATTGGCATTTCACTATAATATAACTAAAATTACACTAGAATTACACTATGGTATAACTAAATTTACACTACAATAACACTATAGTATAACTAAAATAACACTAGGATTACACTATAATATAACTAAATTTACAATACAATAACACTATAGTATAACTAAAATTACACTAGATTTACACTATAGTGTAACTAAATTTACACTACAATATGTTACTAAATTTACACTACAATAACACTATAGTATAACTAAAATAACACTAGGATTACACTATAGTATAACTAAATTTACACTACAATAACACTATAGTATAACTAAAATAACACTAGGATTACACTATAATATAACTAAAATAACACTAGGATTACACTATAGTATAACTAAAATTACACTAGGATTACACTATAGTATAACTAAAATAACTAAAATAACACTAGGATTACACTATAGTATAATTAAAATAACACTAGGATTACACTATAATATAACTAAATTTACAATACAATAACACTATAGTATAACTAAAATTACACTAGGTTTACACTATAGTGTAACTAAATTTACACTACAATAACACTGTAGTATAACTAAAATAACATTAGGATTACACTATAGTATAACTAAAATTACACTAGGATTACACTATAGTATTACTAAATTTACACTACAATAACACTATAGTATAACTAAAATAACACTAAGATTATACTATAGTATAACTAAAATTATACTTGGATAACACTATAGTATAACTAAATTTACTCTAGGTTTACACTATAGTGTAACTAAATTTACACTACAACAACACTATAATATAACTAAAATAACACTAGGATTACAATATAGTATAACTAAAATTACACTAGGATTCCACTATACTATAACTTAATTTATACTACAATAACACTATAATATAACTAAAATTACACTAGGTTTACACTATAGTGTAACTAAATTTACACTACAATAACACTATAGTATAACTAAAATAACACTAGGATTAAACTATATTATAACTAAAATTACACTAGGATTACACTATAGTATAACTAAATTTATATTACAATAACACTACAGTATTACTAAAATAACACTAGCATTACACTATAATATAACTAAAATTATACTAGAATTACACTATAGTATAACTAAATTTACACTACAATAACACTATAGTATAACTAAAATAACACTAGGAATAACATTATAGTATAACTAAAATTACACTTGGATTACACTATAGTATATAACTAAATTTTCACTACAATAACACTATAGTACAACTAAAATAACACTAAAATTACACTATAGTATAACTAAAATTACTCTAGGATTAACTATAGTATAACTAAATTTACACTACAATAACACTATAGAATAACTAAAATAACACTAAGAATAACACTATAGTATAACTAAAATTACACTAAAATTACACTATAGTATAACTAAAATAACACTAAGATTATACTATAATATAACTAAAATTAGACTAGGATTACATTATAATATAACTAAATTTACACAACAATAACACTATAGTATAACTAAAATTACACTAGGTTTACACTGTTGTGTAACTAAATTTACACTACAATAACACTATAGTATAACTAAAATAACACTAGGATTACACTATAGTATAACTAAAATATCACTAGGATTACACTATAGTGTAACTAAATTTACACTACAATAACACTATAGTATAACTAAAATAACACTAGGATTACACAATAGTTTAACTAAAATTACACTAGGATTACACTATAATATAACTAAATTTACACTACAATAACACTATAGTATAACTAAAATAACACTAGTATTGCACTATAATATAACTAAAATTATACTAGGATTACACTATAGTATAAATAAATTTACACTACAACAACACTATAGTATAACTAAAATAACACTAGCATTACACTATAGTATAACTAAAATTACACTAGGTTTACACTATAGTGTAACTAAATTTACACTATAATAACACTATATTATAACTAAAATTACACTAGGGTTACACTATAGTGTAACTAAATTTACACTACAATAACACTATAGTATAACTAAAATAACACTAGCATTACACTATAGTATAACTAAAATTACACTAGGTTTACACTATAGTATAAATAAAATAACACTAGGTTTACACTTCCGTATAACTAAATTTACACTAAAATTACACTATAGTATAACCAAATTTACACTACAATAACACTATAGTATAACTAAAATTACACTATAGTGTAACTAAAATTACACTACAATAACACTATTGTATAACTAAAATAACACTAGGATTACACTATAGTATAACTAAAATTACACTAAGATTACACTATAGTATAACTAAATTTACACTACAATAACGTTATAGTATAACTAAAATAACACTAGGATTACACTATATAGTTCAACTAAAATAACACTAGGATTACACTATAGTGTAACTAAATTTACACTACGATAACACTATAGTATAACTTAAATAACACTAGGATTACACTATAGTATAACTAAAATTACACTAGGATTACACTATAGTATAACTAAATTTACACTACAATAACACTATAGTATAACTAAAATAACACTAGGATTATACTATATAGTTCAACTAAAATAACACTAGGATTACACTATAGTATAACTAAACTTACACTAGGATTACACTATAGTATAACTTAATTTACACTACAATAACACTGTAGTATTACTAAAATTACACTAGGTTTACACTATAGTGTAACTAAATTTACACTACAATAACACTATAGTATAATTTATATAACACTAGGATTACACTATAGTATAACTAAAATTACACTACAATAACACTATAGTATAACTAAAATAACACTAGGATTACACTATAGCAAAACTAAAATTACACTAGGTTTACACTATAGTATAACTAAATTTACACTACAATAACACTATAGTATAACAAAAATAACACTAGCATTTCACTATAATATAACTAAATTTACACTAGAATTACACTATGGTATAACTAAATTTACACTACAATAACACTATAGTATAACTAAAATAACACTAGGATTACACTATAGTATAACTAAATTTACAATACAATAACACTATAGTATAAATAAATTATATTAGGTTTACACTATAGTGTAACTAAATTTACACTACAATAACACTATAGTATAACAAAAATAACACTAGGATTACACTATAGTATAACTGAATTTACACTACAATAACACTATAGTATAACTAAAATAACGCTAGGATTACACTATAGTGTAACTAAAATAACACTAGGATTACACTATAGTATAACTAAAATTAAACTAGGATTACACTATAGTATAACTAAATTTACACTACAATAACACTATAGTATAACTAAAATAACACTAGGATTACATTATAGTATAACTGTAACGCCCGAAATTATTTAATTTTAATCCGAGAATATTTAATTTGTAAATATTTAGAGTTTTGATTTTAATTCTAATATTCTTAAATTATTTAGGATTGAAATTGAATGAAATAAAAAGTTGAGGACCAAATTGCAATTATTGAAGACTTGAGGGACCAAAGTGCAAAATCCTTATTTTTTGTGGGACACTTGTTATTCTGAAAAGTATTCACGTGTATGTTACAATATTTCATCAGAATTTTCAGAGAAGGAACCGAGAGTAAGAACAAGGAAAGCTTGAATTCATTCTTCATCTTCAAATTGCAATATCTTGAGTTCCGGTTATCCAAATTCGATTCCGAAAAGTGTTCTGGAATCCTTGCAACGAGACCTTTGAATTTATGTAAGTTTTATTTTGATTATTCATGGTTTGAGAATTCGAAAATGTCAGAGATCATATTTGTGTATGAATTGGTGTTCTTGAGATTACATGTTTTTTATATTCAAAGGCGGATTGAAGATTGAATGCCGTTTGAACTTAATGTTATTTTTCAGAAAGTGTTCGAAAATTATGCCATCTGATTTTCTGGTTTATTGATGGTATTCTTGCTGGTATATATATTGTTATGAAGTTGTGTTGAATGATTGAATTGATAGGATTGATTTTCGGTTGCCGAATTTATACCGTTACGCCGCCGGATTGTGAATTGAGGCTGTTTTGCTATCTTGTATTGAGCTATGATTTTGGTGAGTCCTAGCTGATGTTTGTAAGATTTCTAAACTTCATTTCAGATTGTGTTTGAATACCATCGAGCTCGAGAACGTCACCATCGAACCGATAGAGATTGAAGCAAGGTTTGAAGTTAGTTTACAATGGAGTTTGAATGGTTTTAAGTGCATATTTTGAGACAAGGCTTGTGGTTGTTTATTGTACAGATTTGGACAGCTAGAAGACACCATAAACCTCACAATCAAAAGGTAAAAGTGGACTATTATTTGAATGGGATTACAACTCGAGATGTTTTGTATCGAGTTCCTTAAATCACATACTTATTTGTTTACTTGCTCTTATGTGAATCATTGAATGAATTTATGATGTTAATGGATGCTATATGGATGTTATATGTGCATTCATCTTGTGAGACTGATTTCTTGAATTTTGAAATGAACGGAAACGTTCGATTAGACGATTTGAGGGATTATATATGTATGGTCTGGGTGGTTGATTTAGCCTAGTGTCTGATTTGCATATATAGTGGCTTCAAAGTCTAGAGAAGTAAGGTAAGTAGCCCCACCTCGATTGGGAGTGTCGGTGGATCAGTTACGATATCTTCTTCTCGGGATCCCAATCGATGAAATGAGAAAAGTCTTGAGAAAAGCCTATTTTAAATCATGCATTGTCTTTGTTTGATATAATGAGCTTGATATTTATGACATGATTTGCATGTTAGTTGCTTTTACTGGGAAATACGTTTCTTACCCGAGTTATCCGACTGTTGTCATGTTGTATGTGTGCATGGCAACAGGTGGTTCAGGAACAGGGCAAAGATGGGCTTAAAGAATCGAGACGTGAGAGTTTAGTGTGATGATCCGGAGTAGATTAGAAGTTGCTGTCATACTATGTTGTTTTCAAGGAATATGATGGTATAAAACTTAGATTTGAACTTTAGTCTAGAGTGTTGCTACTTTATCTTGTATCATACTTGAACTAGTTGTGCTACTTCTACTTTGAGATGTTGGAATAAACTTGTTAATGACTTTTATATCATGTTTTTTGCATCCATGACTTGGTAGAGTTGGTAGATGGATTATGGAAGCAGGGTACAACAAAAATTCTGAAATTTTTAGCAGATGACAGAACTCAGCTTGCTCGAGTGGAGCCCGAGGCTCGCTCGAGCGAGCCAAAGGAGAGGGTCTTGGACTCAAGAGGCCCGCGCTCGAGCGAGGGGTGTGGCTCGCTCGAGTGAGCCTCCTTGGCTATAAATTTTTTTTTTATTTCTTTTGGTTTTGGCTTTGATGCTTGGCCTTAATTTATGTTTCATAGATTATTATGTGATTTGAGAGATTAAGAACCGGGTCGTCACAACAGGTGGTATCAAAGCGAGAAAATTCTGGACTAGGATAGATAGTGAGTGGGGTAGATCGAGTATTCTTCCTTGCTTATGATATTATTTAATTACATGATTGATTTACATGTTTTAAGTGCTTTTCTATATATTGCTTTCAAGTATTTGATTACATGATTATGTATTTTATTTGAAAGTATATTTTACGATTGTTAAAGACGCATGCTTATTGAAATATTTGATATGATTCAAGCATGTGATCTGTTGTTTATGTCATGCTTACCCGAACATCTGAATTTATTGGAAGCATGTTGTATATGAGTACCTCGATTATTTATTTAAGATTGAATCAGAACCGAGTCTTGATCAGAGGTAAGATGATCAGAGGAGGACTGAGATATATTTGATATCCTAACCATTTTGATAATCAGATATGTCTCGACGACCAGGACGACCTCCGCTTAGACCACAGGTTCCTACTCCTATGCCAGAGCAGACAGTTCATACTCCTCTGCCAGCACAGACAGTGGTAACACTGACAGTGCCTCAAGTTACCGCAGTTCCGAGTAATGAACAGGGAAGTACCTCTCGAGACATGACTGATATGACTGCTACTCCGATGGAAACATTACTCAAAAGATTTCAATCCTACAAGCCGCCAACACTAAAAGGTACTGAGAATGCGGTTGAGTGTGAAGGTTGGCTCGATGATATGGAGATGTTATTTGATTCTCTTGATTATGGTGATGAGCGGAGAGTCAGATTGATAGGGAACCAGTTGCATGAGGTTGCAAAGAGTTGGTGGTTCACAACAAAGAAAGCTCTGGAGCGTAGAAGAACTGTACTCACCTGGAACATCTTCAAAACTGAGTTTTACCAACGCTTCTTTCCAGTGTCGTACCGCAAAGACAAGGGTGCTGAATTTGCTAATCTGAAGCAAGGAAATTTAAACATTGAAGAATACGTTGCAAAGTTTTCTACCTTGCTACGTTTTGCTCCACATGTTGCTGATAGTTACGAGGCAATGGCTGGTCAGTTCATTAATGGACTGAATCCAGACGCCTTTACTTTGGTAAATACAAGACGACCGAATACTTTTGCTGAGGCTCTGAATAATGCCAAGGGAGTGGAAGCTGGTTTGATCCAACAGCGAGGAGCTTCGTATGCCGCACAGCCTCAGAGACAGCCACAACCTCCGGTTCAGACTCCACAACAATCTTCTCGATTTGAAAGTGGTAGTGGCAGTGGAAAGAAGGGGTATTTGCAAGTACAAGGGAAACAATTTAAAAAGCCGGGGAGCAGTTCTTCGAGTTCCAGTGGCTCAAAACAGAAGTCAGTAGTGTTTTGTAACAGTTGTGGTGGAGGTCATCCAACCGATCAGTGTCGAGGTGTACCTGGGAGGTGCCATATATGTCATCAGACTGACCATTTTGCGAGGGTGTGTCCTCAGAGAGGTGTTGGACAATAACGAGGTACAGAGTCATCACGATCAGTGGCTCAACCAGCGAGACAAGCCTCTTCTGTTCATTCCTTTCAACCATCACATCCACAGCAACAGACAAGGCCAGGAGGGAGTCAGACAGGTAGTCAGCCTTCGAGACAACAGGCTCATGTCTTTGCACTGACAGAGGAACAGGCACAGGGAGCACCAGATGATGTTATTGCAGGTAACTGTTCTCTTTATGGTTATCCTGCCTATGTATTGATAGATATTGGTGCATCTCATACATTTATCTCTAAACGATTTGTGTCATTACATACTTTGCCTGCTGAATCATTACCTGTTGTAGTATCTATCTCTTCACCTTTGGGGAGAGGTCTTATATCTATGCAGATGGTGAAAAATTGTTTGCTACAGTATGATGGTAATGAGATAGAGATAGACTGTATTGTTCTTGGTTTGTATGATTTTGACTGCATTATCGGAATTGATATGCTAACCAAGTACAGAGCTACCGTAGATTGTTTTCAGAAAGTAGTGAGGTTCAGACCCGAGATGGCTGGAGAATGGAAATTCTATGGTAAGGGTTCTCGTGCTAAGATTCCTCTGATTTCAGTATTATCTATGACTCGACTTTTGCAGAAAGGAGCAGAGGGATTTATTGTTTATACAGTTGATGTTCTGAAAACTAGCCCAAACCTGGCTGATTTGCCAGTGGTTAGTGAATTTGCGGATGTTTTTCCCGATGAAATTTTGGGATTACCTCCGTATCGTGAGATAGATTTCAACATAGAACTGATGCCAGGTACTGCACCGATTTCTAAAGCACCTTATCGAATGGCACCAGTGGAATTGAAAGAGTTGAAAGATCAATTGGAAGATTTACTGGCCAAGGGATACATTCGACCCAGTGTTTCTCCTTGGGGAGCTCCAGTATTATTTGTCAGAAAGAAAGGCGGTTCAATGAGATTGTGTATTGATTACCGGCAACTGAACAAGGCAACGGTAAAGAACAAATACCCTTTGCCTCGTATTGATGATTTATTTGATCAGTTGCAGGGTTTTTCTGTTTATTCCAAGATCGATATGAGATCTGGATACCATCAGCTGAGAGTTAGAGATTCTGATATTCCGAAAACTGCTTTCAAAACCAGGTATGGCCACTATGAGTTTATAGTTATGCCGTTTGGTCTGACGAATGCTCCAGCTGTGTTTATGGCTTTGATGAACCGTGTTTTTCAGAAATATCTTGATGAATTCGTGATAATTTTTATTGATGATATTTTGATATATTCGAAGAATCGGATTGATCATTCAGAGCATTTGAGAACTGTGTTAAAGACCTTGAGAGCCGAGAAACTGTATGCTAAACTGTCGAAGTGTGAGTTTTGGCTAAAACAGGTTGTTTTTCTTGGACATATTATATCCGGAGATGGTATATCTGTTGATCCAAGTAAAGTCGAGGCAGTGATCAATTGGTATAGACCCACATCTGTTCCTGAGATACGTAGTTTTATGGGTTTGGCTGGGTATTATCGTCGATTCATTAAAGATTTTTCTAGTATTGCGAAGCCGATTACTCAGTTAACTCAGAAGAATGCTCCATTTATCTGGTCTGAAGCTTGTGAATCCAGTTTTCTTGAGTTGAAGAAACGATTGACCAGTGCACCAGTCTTGACGATTCCTTCAGGTACTGGTGGTTTCACTGTGTATTGTGATGCATCTCATCGAGGCTTGGGATGTGTATTGATGCAACGAGGGCATGTTATTGCTTATGCCTCGAGACAGTTGAAGCCTCATGAGACCAGATATCCGATTCATGATCTTGAATTGGCCGCCATTGTATTTGCTTTGAAGATTTTGCGACATTATTTGTATGGAAAACAGTTTGAGATTTATTCTGATCACAAGAGTCTGAAATATTTGTTTTCAAATTCAGAATTGAATATGAGGCAATGCAGATGGCTTGATTTGCTTAAAGATTTTGATTGTGAGATTAAATACTATCCGGGGAAATCTAATGCAGCTGCTGATGCACTGAGTCGAAAGGTATGTTCCTTGTCTTTATCGACGATTGGTGTATCAAATTTGATTGAAGAATGTTGTCTTTCTGGATTAGTATTTGACACGAATTGTCAGCCTCTTCGACTTTATCATATTCAAGTTGAACCAGCATTATTATTGCAAATTAAAGAAGCTCAGAAACTTGATCAGAATGTGCAGAATTTGATTGAAAAAGTTCGATCAGGACATGTATCTGAATACCAGGTTTGAGATGATCTTTTATATGTAAACAATCGCCTTGTAGTGCCTGATATTTCTGATGTGCGACAACAACTACTGAAAGAGGCGCATTGTAGTCGTTATAGCATTCATCCTGGTGGTAGGAAGATGTACAATGATCTTAAGGCTCAATATTGGTGGAAACAAATGAAATCAGATATCACTGATTTTGTGTCTCGATGTCCGAATTGCCAACAGGTGAAGGCTGAAAGGAAGAAACCGCCTGGTTTATTGCGGAGTTTATCAGTTCTTGAATGGAAATGGGATCATATTTCCATGGACTTCGTGACGAAGTTACCTCGATCTGCTAGAGGTTGTGATGCTATCTGGGTGATTATTGACAGATTAACGAAATCAGCGTGTTTTATTCCTTATCTTTGGGACTTTGCAATGTTTTTTAAAAAAATATTTTAAAATGGTTCAATCTTTTTTCCCTCGAAACAATAGTTCAATATCATAAAAAAAGAAAAAAGTAAAAAAAAGAGAGCAAGGTAGAAGATCCACTAACTCAGATATGAGATATCCATCTGGTATTACAACAGAAAACCATAGGAGAAAAGAGGATATCAGATTAATCCCGAAAATACAAAAGACTCAAAATCAATGTTCTAGCAACACAAAAACCATCAAGATACACGCGCGGAAGACAAGAAAAATATGTTTGAGCTAAATAATTTACCATCCTGACGAAAACAGAAGAGGGCAAGTTTTCTTGATTATTGTACATCATTGGAGAGCCAGAAAATTTTATTAGATTGGACGAAATTTCATTAATGTTACAATTTTAAAATAAATACTAATAGTATAAGAATTTTTATCGAACAATTGTGTCTTTCGATCAAGTGGATTGATAATTTTTATAAAAATATTTAATTATTAAATTAAAATACCCATATTAATTGAGAATTAGTGAAATTGTGGAAGATTTTAACTAAATTAAAAGGGGATAGAGTGCTAAAATTATTTTTAAAAACAGGTCGTAGTCGTATCGCCTAGTGCTAGCATACTCATTATGGTTACTCAAAGTCTAGAGGAGTGAGATATGTGGCACCACCTCGATCGGGAGAGTCGGTGAGTCGTCCCATGATCTCATCCCCGGGATCCCAAAAGCACAGCAGCAATCCTTCGTTTATCAGATTTGATATCCCGGTTTAAAGACATGCATTTCATTACGTTGCTATTGATTGTGTTGTTGTTTTGAAAGCATGTTTATTGTTGTATTACTTGACATGTTGCTTTTACTGGGATTATCTTTCTCACTGGTTTATCCGGCTGTTGCTTTGTTTTGTATGTGTACTTGGCAACAAGAAGGGCAGGATCAAGTCAGCATAGACCTGGTTAGCGTCCAGAGCAAGAGATAGAAGTGAGACTCGTTTAGAATTCGAATCAGCATGTCAACCTAGTTATGTTTTGCGAACATGTTTAGTCATTCGAACTTCTCGTAATTGTTTTGTAAGCAAGAATCGATGTAGGTACTACCGTATTGAATGTTTCTCTTCCCTAAACCTTACTTGTATTGTTATTGGCATGTCAAATACTTTTAATGCAAGTGTTTAGGTTTTGATTGAGTTTATTTCGGTGCCTTAACTCTTCTGGGCGAGAGGACGGCGCGGGCGCGCGGCCTCTTTGCGAGGTAAGTGCGCGGGCGTGCTGATGTCAGCGCGGGCGCGCGAGCCTTCTTTTTTTTAAAAAAATATATTATTGGTTTCTTGTTTACTTATCGATTTTTGTCTGATTTTAGTTGATTAGAAACGAGGTCTTACATTAAGTGGTATCAGAGCGATAAGATTCTTGGTTGAACTAGAGTGAGCGGGTAGATCGAGTCTGTGTGTATTGGCTCCTCGCATGTGTTTGAATTATTTTAGCTGTATAATTAATTCCATGCAAGCATGCTTTATTGTTGAGAATTAATTGAATTACATGGTTATGTGATTTACTTTTTTAAGCATGATCTACTTGAGATATAACTGCTTATGCTATCGACTGGTATCTGGTTTTTCTGAGCGGTTGTAAAGGGGCACTGGTTGTAGCGATTGAGATATCTTGTGCCCTAACCTTTGTTATTCAGATGGGTCCTCGTCGAGTGATAAACAGAAACACACCGCCAGTTATCCCTACGACTGAGCAAGCTAGCACTGAAGTTGATCAGTTGGATGCTTCAGCAACGCCTATGGAAACCTTGCTGAAGAGGTTTCAGTCGTTCAATCCGCCGTTATTGATGGGTTCAGAAAATCCAGTTGACTGTGAGAGTTGGTTGGATGATATCGATCAGCTGTTCGATTCCATTGATTACACAGATGACCGCAGAATCAGGTTAGTCATTCATCAGCTACGTAGGGTTGCTAAGAGCTGGTGGATCATGACAAAGAAAGCAATGGAGAGTAGAGGTACGGAAGTTACTTGGACTCTTTTTAAATCTGAGTTTTATAAGCGGTTTTTCCCTATCTCGTATCGCAACGATAAGGGAGCAGAGTTTGCCAATCTGAGGCAAGGGAATCTGAACATTGAAGAGTACGTGGCTAAGTTTGATAGTCTGTTGCGTTTTGCACCGCTAATTGCCGGAGATGAAGAAGCTAAGGCAGATCAGTTCATTAATGGTTTGAACCCTGACGTCTTCACATTGATAAACACCAACAGTCCTAACAACTTTGCGGATGCCATGAATCACGCAAAGGGAGCAGAAGCAGGCTTATGGAGGCAAAGAGGTAACCAGGTAGCACCTCAGCAATAGAGGCAGTATCAGAACCCACCATCTCAGTATCAAAATCAGCCACCTCAACATCAGAACCAGCAGCAAAGGTATGAAGGTGGAAACAGTGGGGGAAACAGAAAGGATCAGTACAAAGCAAGAGGTAAACAGTTCAAGAGGTAGGGGAACAGTTCTTCTAGTTCCAAAGGTTCCAAGCAATTCGGTTCAGGACAGAGTTCTGGGTCTTCAGCCATGTACTGCAGCAAGTGTGGGGGAAGACATTCACCGGATCAGTGTGTGGGAGTCTTTGGTAATTGTAACACCTGTCAGCAACTGGGACACTTCTCTAAGGTATGCCCTCAGCGTAACAGAGATAGAGCTCAGATCGGAAGTTCATCTCGACCTGCAGCTCAACCCGAGAGGCAGTCTTCTGCAGTGCACTCTTTCCAGCCTCAGCAGCACCCGACGATGTTATAGCAGGTAACTGTTCGATTTTTGGTTATTCTGCTCATGTTTTGATAGATACAGGTGCTTCCCATTCCTTTATCTCTGAGAAATTTGTGTTATTGCATGCCTTGACTACTGAGTTGTTGCCTACTATAGTAGCTGTTACTTCACCGTTGGGTGGAGGAATTTTTTCTGTCAGACTAGTCAGGAACTGTGAACTTTGTTTTGAGGGGAATTTGTTAGAATTCGACTGTATTGTGCTTGGACTGTCAGATTTTGATTGTATTGTCGGTATAGATGCTTTGACCAAGTACAGGGCAACAGTTGATTGTTTTCTAAAGGTTGTCAGGTTCAGACCTGAAATAGCAGATGAGTGGAAATTCTTTGGTAAGGGTTCTCGATCTAGAATTCCTTTGATTTCAGTGTTATCTATGACTCGTTTGTTACAGAGAGGTGCAGAAGGATTTTTGGTTTATGCAGTTGATGTACTGAAATCTAGCCCAGCTTTGGTAGATTTACTAGTGGTTAGAGATTTTGCTGATGTGTTTCCGAAAGATGTTCCTGGATTGCCACCTATTCGAGAGATCGAATTCAGCATCGATTTGGTGCCAGGTACTCAACCTATTTCCAAAGCTCCTTATCGTATGACACCTATTGAACTGAGGGAGTTGAAGGAGCTACTTGAAGATTTGATTGCCAAGTGATACATCAGACCTAGTGTATCGCCTTGGGGTGCTCCTGTTCTGTTTGTTCAGAATAAGGATGGTTCTATGCGGCTTTGTATCAACTACCGTCAGTTGAATCAGGCTACAGTTAAGAACAGGTATCCTTTACCCCGAATAGATGACCTTTTTGATCAGCTGCAGGGTTCTTCTGTCTATTCTAAGAATGATCTGAGGTCAGGCTATCACCAGCTGAGAGTGCGAGAGGAAGATTTTCCTAAGACCGCATTCAGAACAAGGTATGGTCACTTTGAGTTTATAGTCATGTCATTCGGTTTGACTAACACTCCAACGGTTTTTATGGGTTTGATAAACCGTATCTTTCAGCGTTATTTAGATGAGTTTGTCGTTATCTTTATCGATGATATTCTTATCTACTCGAAGAACCGTACTGACCATGCATAGCACTTGAGGACCGTACTGTAAATTTTGCGAGTTGAGCAGTTGTTTGCCAAGTTGTCTAAGTGTGAATTTTGGTTGGATCGAGTTGTATTTCTCGGTCACATTATTTCAGGAGATGGGATTTCTGTCGATCCCAGCAAGATGGAAGCGGTTATGAATTGTCCTAGACCGACATCAGTACCTGAGATCCGAAGCTTCATGGGTTTAGCTGGTTATTATCGCCGATTCATCAAGAGTTTCTCTTCTATTGCCAAGCCTATTACCCAGCTGACTCAGAAGAATACACCTTTTGTCTGGACTGCAGATTGTGAGGCTAGCTTTGTTGATCTAAAGAGGAGACTGACCAGTGCTCCGATTCTTTCTATTCCGAAGGGTACTGGAGGTTTCACAGTCTATTGTGATGCTTCTAACCAAGGCTTGGGTTGTGTTCTTATTCAGCATAAACATGTGGTGGCGTATGCATCGAGGCAGCTGAAACCGCACGAGACTCTTTATCCGGTTCATGATCTTGAACTAGCTGCGATCGTCTTTGCTCTGAAGATCTGGCGTCACTATCTGTATGTGAGTCTTTCGAGATCTTTTCTGACCATAAGAGCCTTAAGTACTTGTTTTCTCAGGAAGAGCTGAATATGAGACAGAGAATATGGTTAGACCTGTTAAAGGATTTTGACTGTGAAATCAAGTATTATCCGGGAAAGTCGAATGTAGTTGTAGATGCCTTGAGCCGAAAGCTTTGTTCTTTATCTCTTTCTACTATTGGTGTTTTTCAGTTGATCGATGATTGTTGCACTTCTGGTTTAGAGTTTGAAATAGATAGTGAGACTATTAGAGTGTTTGCTATTCAAGCCGAACCGGAGTTGTTTGTTGCAATCAGAGAAGCACAGAAGTCTGAGCCAAGCATTCAGGTTTCAGTAGAGAAAGTCAGATCTGGGCATCAGTCTGAATTCCAGGTTAGAGATGATGTTTTGTTTGTGAATAACCGTATTGTTGTGTCTGATGTTTCGGAGTTGAGACAGCGTATTCTTCGAGAGGCTCACTGCAGTCGGTTTAGTATTCATCCTGGAGGTCTTAAGATGTAAAACGACCTGAAGAACCAGTTCTGGTGGAAGAGAATGAAGAGCAATGTTGCGAGGTTTGTATCTTGGTGTTTGAACTGTCAGCAAGTAAAAGAAGAACGGAAGCGACCAGGAGGTCTGTTGCACAGTCTATCTGTTCCTGAATGGAAGTGGGATCACATTTCCATGGATTTCGTCACGAAGCTACCACGATCCGTTCGAGGATGCGATGCCATTTGGGTAGTGATCGACCGATTGACGAAGTCTGCGTGTTTTATTCCGTACAGGATGACGTATCGTCATGATCAGATGACTGAGTTGTATGTTAGTAATGTTGTGAGATTGCATGGTGTGCCGAAGTCGATCGTTTCAGACAGAGATCCTAGATTCACTTTTCACTTCTGGCACAGTCTTCAGGGGGCACTTGGTACTCGATTGCATCTGAGTACAGCTTATCATCCTCAGACCGATGGACAGTCAGAGCGGACTATCCAGACGTTAGAGGATATGCTGCGAGCGGTAGTGCTAGACTTTGGCACTAGTTGGCAAGATTCTTTGCCTCTTGTCGAGTTTTCATTCAACAACAGCTTCCAAGCGAGTATTGGTATGGCGCCTTTTGAGGCTTTGTATGGTAAGAAGTGCCGATCTCCATTGTTTTGGGATGATTTGTCCGAGTCACCAGATTTGGGACCGGAGATGCTTAGAGATATGGCAGAGCAGGTTAAGATCATTCAGACCAGGATGAAGTCAGCTCAAGATAGACAGGCAAAGTATGCGAATGTCAGGCGTAGACCTCTGAGTTTTGATCAGGGAGACCGAGTCTTTTTGAAGATTTCTCCGTTCAGAGGCACTGTCAGATTCGGTAAGAGAGGGAAGTTATCTCCGAGATTCATCGGGCCGTATGAGATTCTTGAGAAGATAGGCGATCTTGCCTATAGACTTGCACTTCCTCCATCTTTATCTGGTATTCGCGACGTTTTTCACGTCTCTATGCTGCGAAAGTATCATCCAGATCCTTCTCATGTTCTTTAGCCTGAAGAAGCTGAGTTAGACGAGACTCTGAGCTACTTTGAGCGACTGATTCAAATCCTTGATCGAAAGGAGAAACAACTCAGAACCAAGTCGATCCTGTTGGTGAAAGTGCAGTGGAGCCGTCACGGAGTCAAGGAAGCGACTTGGGAGACAGAATCTGACATGAGACAGCGATTTCTGGAGTTATTCGGATGACGTGAGTTCTTCTTACTGTCTTTAGTTCTTTATTCTATCTTATGAGTTGTGGTTCTTGTTGATTTTGAGGACGAAATCTCTTCTTAGTGGGGGAGAATTGTAACGCCCCGTTTTTATATTAAATGAGTTTATTTGAGTTAATCGGAGATTGCAGAGTTCACGAGCCGACTTGATTTTGATCAGGGTCCTTTTTGCAAAAATTGGATTTTTCAGGGACTAAAACACAAATTGTGGATTTTATATATTATCTACTCTTAGAATTTGTTTGACAAAGTCTTCTCCTCCTTCCCCAAGAGCGTCTCCTCCATTGAAGCCGATCCATTGAGCCTCCAAGCTTTCAGAATCCAGTCCGAGCTCGATCCGACCGTTGGAATTTATTTCTGAAGGCAGATTATCGATCACTGCAGTGAGAGCTCTGTTATATTGTAAGTTCTTCTACGATCGGTTACATTCTAGTTTTTGGATATTGTTAGAATCGTTCGAGATTCGAGTATGTTGTTCTTGACGGAGTTCTGATCGTTTATTATCTGTCGGTTTTGAATTAGAGCGACGTTCGGATTTGTTATGATTTTTGGAAGCCATTTTTGAAAATTGGATTTTGAGATTGATGGGTTTGCTTTGTTATTGTTGTTTTGGGCATTGATATGAGGTTATATCGGTATTGAACCGCTGTCTGAGGTTCCGGTTTGTTCAGTTTATAGCCGTTATGCCGTCGGTTTGAGTTTTGGAGATTTCGAACTATTTTTGTATTGATTGAAGCTTTGGCTTGTGAGTGATCATGGTTGTTGATCAACTCTTGTATTCGTACAAATTCGTTGGAGTTTGTCGAGCCCTATGTTAGCAGCATTGTTCGTCGAGAGTTGGACGAAGAACGGTAAAGAGATTTCCTTGAACCGTTGTTTGTTGTTTAGGTTGTATAGTTGTTGATACAATCTTTTGTTGTAGCTTGTACGGAGTTGGATCTACGACATTGAAAGGTAAAAGCAGTCATCGTAGCGGGATAGCATACTCGAGACAGTTGGTTCTCGAGTTTTCCTTTCAAATCACATATTGCATCTACACTTGTTCTAGCATGAGGAACTTGTGTCTTGTTGATTGAATTTGCTTTTGACTATGTGGCTTATGTTTTATGTTTCTGTTATGCATTCATCTTGAGCTTACGTTGATTCAGCGGGCAGAACCGCCCTTTTTGTTTGGACGTTTGGGAACTATGATTGAGTGGCCTAGGTCGTAGTCGTATCGCCTATTGCTAGCATACTCATTATGGTTGCTCAAAGTCTAGAGGAGTGAGATATGTGGCAACACCTCGATCGGGAGAGTCGGTGAGTCGTCCCATGATCTCATCCTCGGGATCCCAAAAGCACAGCAGCAATCCTTCGTTTATCAGATTTGATATCCCGGTTTAAAGACATGCATTTCATTACGTTGCTATTGATTGTGTTGTTGTCTTGAAAGCATGTTTATTGTTGTATTTCTTGATATGTTTCTTTTACTGGGATTATCTTTCTCACCGGTTTATCCGGCTGTTGCTTTGTTTTGTATGTGTATTTGGCAACAGGAAGGGCAGGATCAAGTCAGCATAGACCTGGTTAGCGTCCAGAGCAAGAGATAGAAGTGAGACTCGTTTAGAAGTCGAATCAGCATGTCAACCTAGTTATGTTTTGCGAACATGTTTAGTCATTCGAACTTCTCGTAATTGTTTTGTAAGCAAGAATCGATGTAGGTACTACCGTATTGAATGTTTCTCTTCCCTAAACCTTACTTGTATTGTTATTGGCATGTCAAATACTTTTAATGCAAGTGTTTAGGTTTTGATTGAGTTTATTTTGGTGCCTTAACTCTTCTGGTCGAGAGGACGGCGCGGGTGCGCGGCCTCTTTGCGAGGTAAGGGCGCGGGCGCTCTTACTTAGAGCGCGGGCGCGCTGGTTTTAGCAGAGCTTAGGCGCGGGCGCGCTGATGTCAGCGCGGGTGCGCGAGCCTTCTTTTAAAAAAAAATATTATTGGTTTCTTGTTTACTTATCGATTGTTGTCTGATTTTAGTTGATTAGAAACGAGGTCTCACAACTAGATTTCAAGGTAGTAACATCATAAACACCTAGATTAAAGTCTATTCTCAAACTTTTAATACAAACATCAAACATGAAAGGATAAACTAAACCAATGAATTTAACATATCAACATTGGATTCTAATCTAACATGCTTGATATTACAAAAGAACATAGACTTCTATCACCCGAGTCTCCACTCTAATCTCTCAAACTCTCGCTTCCATGTCAAGTCCGACTCGCTACTCTTCAACCTGATGCAATGCACACATACAAGCAAAACAACAGCCGGATAACTCCGGTGAGAATAAATCTCAGTATGAAAGACATCTATATAAATCAAATAAGAAATCACTATCACAATCATCATTTCCTTATACTCTTACCTGTCGAATATATATCAAAAAAAATTCATTCAATAACATAAAGACTCAAAGACAAGTCGAGGGTTAAAGGATTCAAGTCTCACAAAATCGATATTTTTAAAAATCATTTCGTTGGGATTCCGGGAATATAATAAGGCCAAAAATCAAGCCTCCCATCTACGCTCCCGCTCGAGGTGATCAATCTTGTATTCCCTGAACTGTGAACACTATACAGAGAACCGTGGCAAAAGAAATCAAGTCAGATATCTAGCCTCTCATATACAAGTTCACCACGTCCAATATTTTCTTTTCGATTCTGTTTTCAAGGTTTCGAAAAAATTGTGGCTCAAGTGGTTTACTAACAACTCTATAATCAATCTACCACAACTCAACAATTCAAATAATCTAAACTAATCAATTTTCAAATAAATTATCAATCATCAATCTCAACAAATAATCATGTTTAAATCAAACAACTCATATATCAATCAAATCAACTAAATCAAGTAATTCATATAAGATTAAATAAAACACCTAATCATGCATGTATGTGATTTAATAAACTCAAAAACCACCACGTTCTCGAGTTATTCTACCTATCGAATTTAATGTCGAATCATACCTTGATCTTGATCTTTACTTCTCAAAACTCTTGTAACTTCTAAACAACAACAACAAGCTTCTCAAAATTCTGCTCACTTCACTTTTTGTTCATTCTTATTTAGTTGTATCCAACTTGAAGCTCATTTCAAATCAATTCCGGACTCGTCGACTCGACTTCGATACTTTCCAACTTAAATCTGAATTACATTGTTTAAAACTCAACATCAGCTTCTAAACATCATTACAATTCATCAAGCAGCAACTACAATTCTTGATCGATTGACCGGAATTTAAACCAACGGCGCAACAATTCAAATTCGATAAATCCAAAGGCTTACACATCATCTAAAAATTGATCTAAATCTAATATCAACCTCAATATATAAGCCATAATTCGAAAATAGCATCCAAATAATTTCAGAATTTCATATCAATTCAAAATCTTCTACCGACGGCACAACGGACCGGAATCGGAAATTCTAAAAGCATTAACATCATCTTCTCAATCATCTAAACACATATTCATATCAATTCCCATCAGCCATACACGAATTCAGCAGCATAATATTTCCAGAAATTCAGAAAATATTCAAAAATTGATAAACATGCCCGAACGACGATCTTTTCACGATTCGACTTAGATATGCTATCGTCGTATATACTAGAACACGTTTATACAATCAAATCTTAATTCTAACAACATCTTAAAATTCAAACACGGTAGAATTGAGCCAAACTTACGTCAAAATGTAGCACTCGAAGCCGTGATTGCAAATATACGATCTATTTGAAATTCACCAGGCGGATTGATTTCTATAGAAATTGGAATATTGAAATCAGCTTTGGAACCCTCTTTCTCGACTTCTCTGTTGCAATTGCTGAATATTAAATGAATGAATACATGAAATATTATATAAGAAGCCCAAGTGTGATTCCACTTAGCATTAGGAAAATTGCACTTTGGTCCTTAATTTCCTTTGAAATTGAAATTTAATATTAAATCAATCCTCAACCTTGGAGCTGAAATTCTGATACCTTTCCACCATTATACACGTATATATATATATCTATATACATGCCACCTTTCCAATAAAATAAGGTATTTGCATTATAGTTTCTGAAAATTCGATATTTAAAATTCAGTCCCTACTCGAGTTTCTTCTTAAAATTAAATCCTCTTTAATTCCCACGACTCGGAATTTCAATCTTAATCCCATAATATTCAATTTGAATATTTTATTCTTTTAATTTAAGAATCCCGAAATTTAATTCTCAAATATCCGTAAATTCTCAAATTAAATATTTTCGGCTCGAAAATTACATCTCTACTTCCATAATTTCCAAATTGAATATTTTCCAAATACGAAATTTAAATCTCTAATTCCGTAATTAATATTCATATTTTCAGGGCCTTACAATTTCTCCTTTCTAAGGAATGATTTCGTCCTCGAAATCGCATTCAATCGTACTACTGAATCACGTAAATTGTAAAGCTGACTGAAGTAATTCTTACTTCAATTCTAAGAGCTTTAGATATCTGTTCTGATATCTTTTCTTCTTCTTATTTCTGACCAAAATCTGTATTGATTATTCATTAGATCATAGAAATTTCTTTCTGAATCAGATATTACTCCGGAAAGAACATTTTTCACTGAACATGCTGTTCAAGCTTCAATCTCTTACTCTATCTAATCTTCTCTGTTCAAATTCGGTACGGATCAATCTTCATATTCTCTGTCTTTTATCAAACCACATCTGATCTGATCACCGATACTTTTGCAATACCGCCTCATCACAAATAAACTTTTGCTTTTCTTCTCATTTCGTAATCAAAAACACGATCTCTATATCAATTGAGTAACTGTTACAGGAATTGCAATAAGCAAGTGGAAAAATCTATCAGTTAGTATCGAATCAGATACTATAGTTCTGAGCATTTTTTTTAAATCTGGATAGTCACCTCAGACAATCCATCAATCAAAGGGTGGCATAAAGCAATCAAACACTCAGAACTTCTGAAAATCGATGCCACAATCTACCAACTAAATCTCAAATTTCTATCTCGACAATAAATTTCAACAATTTCCTATAATTTCATCATATCACTAACTTCTTAACAGCTAGCAACTCATATCGATATAACAGCTAATACATCATATTCTTGAATCAGACGAATCTATTTCAATACAAATTGCAACTCATGATGATTTGAGTAATTTCGAACTAAAATCTGTCGAAAAAATATTCTTGTTTCGACTTTAGAGTTGCTAAACTGAATCATAGATCACTCAATTTCTTCTTTTCTGCTTCTATTACTGGAAACGTAACGCAATTCTTTCATATCGTCTTCCATTTTCTTTTACCAATACTGATTTCCAAGTAATTCATACAACATTTCCAAACAACTGAATGGATATATAATCTGTTGTAGTGTGCCTCTTCCAGAATGTGATATCTCATTTCTAGATTATCTGGCACAATCAAACGAATATTCATCTCAAAGTCCAGTATCTCTGATCTGTTATCTTGTCTCATATCTCAAGTTCAAAACAAAGTCTTTAATCAGTTGATCAAGAATTCTTCTAATTTTTTTCTTCTTTCTATCTATTTCTCAAGTTCTGGAAAAATCAATCAATCAGTCTAAATTTCTTACTGATACTCTGAATCAAATTTTCTATCAATTACGAGCCAACAACATCAAAATATACTGAATGTATATATCAAATGATCAATAACTCTTGAAATTCATAATCAAAGAAACTCACTCAAGTCAAGGTCATCCAAAGAGCAATATTCTGAATAACAAAATCTGCTAAGTGAAAACAACTCACTTGCATCTCGACTTTAAGCGAGTGAATAAAATAAGACTCTATCAAGAAATAAGAGCCAATCAAAATCAATCAAGGTTGAATACAAAACTTCAAATCGATATCAAGAAATTCAAGAGTCATGATCCTATGATATAATAGATTCAGCAACATCAAAGAGAAGGCTCAACTGTAACTGATTTTTCATAATTATCTTATCAGATCTCTAAATTCTTCCCAAATAATCATGATTGATCCATAAACTTATTCAATACCCAAAATAAAGCGGAACCTGAATTTGGGAACTCGTACTATATTTCAAGTAACACAATCAACTTCAATTCAATCTTATTTCTTTCAAACTATAATTCAGCTTTTCAGATTTAATTACTGATATCTTCTTTCATAGCCGTTTACCCAGATTAGCACATAGCAACTACTTCAGATAAAGGTTCAACATACAGTTAATGTAACATAATAAATTATGCAACTATATTTGTATGCAATGCACCCAGATTCATCAGTATGCAGGCAATTTCTTAAAGCTCAAATGTACCTGTAACGTCATCATCTGGTGCACCTTGAACCGAGGTATCTGTAGATGCTTGTTGCCTACGAGTTGGATCTTCATTTAGGTTTCTCCTTGTTCCCATGGATTAGGACACACTCTCAAAAAATGTCCCACTTGATAGCAACGATGACATTTTCCTAATGTTCCTCGACATTCATCGTTAGCATGTTTTCCTCCACAATGAGTACAGTATTCACCGGCATATTCTGCTTTCTGACCCAGACCAAGTTGCTTCGGTCTGCTAGAGCTAGAAGAGTCACTTCCAGACTTCTTGAACTATTGCCTCAAATACTGTATCCGCTTTTCACTTCCACTAACACTACCTCCTGCCTCATATCTGCTCTGTGATGACAAATGTGACTGAGATTGCGGTTGTTCGAAATACCGAAGCACAATTGAACTTTCTTTCTGTCTCATAAAACTGGCTTCAGCTCTTTTAGCACTGTCAATAGCATCAGCCAATCTATTCGGTCTCCCCCTATCTATCCAAGCATAAATTTCCGGATTCAGTCCATTGATAAACAGATTAGTTTGGATTTCTTCATTCTCAATCACGTGAGGAACAAATCGGAGCAAGTTGGAGAATTTTGCAACATACTCGTCTATAGTCATATTTCCTTGTTGCAAGTTAACAAATTCTCCTGCTCTATCTTCTTTATAAGATTTCGGCAGAAATCGTTGACAAAATTCAGTCTTAAATACCTGCCAAGAAATTACTATACTTCTGTTTTCCAGACATTGTTTCGTCGCAAACCACCAACTTCTTGCTAAATCTTGCAGTTGGTATACAACCAGCTTGATTCTTCGTTCATCAGAGTATTCTAAAGATTCAAAAAATTGATCAAGCTCTTCTAACCAACCTTCACAAGCACTGGTATCTTCTGTACCTTTCAAAGTTGGCGGATTATACGTCTGAAATCGTTCAAATAGCACCTCTATCGGTGTGAGTGTAGCATCCATCGATTCTGATAGTTTACTACAATACTGATCTATTTAGTCGAAGGTACTGACTTCACTTGCGGAGTACTATTCGATTCAATCTGGGGTGCTTACATCACCCAAAGAACCTGACTTACTTTAAAATAAGATTCATAAGCAACATAGAGATTATACTATTCAAATCATTAAAATACATATAATCTCATGCTTTGCCATATAACACATGCTTACATTTCTTCATGCTATTCAAAGAAACATATTTACAAGAAATTCAAAAATTCATGTGAATTCACATAATCAGGTAAACACATAAGCATATAAGCATATAATTCCTTCAATCAGTAAATCATGCTCGCATACATTATCCCAAAGTAAGTAAAGCATAAATCAAGTAATACTAAAAATGCATGCTAAAATAACACTAGGATTACACTATAATATAACTAAAATAACACTAGGATTACACTATAGTATAACTAAATTTACAATACAATAACACTATAGTATAACTAAAATTACACTAGGTTTACACTATAGTGTAACTAAATTTAAACTACAATAACACTATAGTATAACTAAAATAATACTAGGATTACACTATAGTATAACTAAAATTACACTAGTATTACACTATAGTGTAACTAAATTTTTACTACAATAACACTATAGTATAACTAAAATAACACTAAGATTACACTATAGTATAACTAAAATTACACTTGGATAACACTATATTATAACTAAATTTACACTACAATAACACTATAGTATAACTAAAATTACATTAGGTTTACACTATAGTGTAACTAAATTTACACTACAATAACACTATAGTATAACTAAAATAACACTAGGATTATAATATAGTATAACTAAAATTACACTAGGATTACACTATATTATAACTAAATTTACACTATAGTATAACTAAATTTACACTACAATAACACTACAGTATAACTAAAATAACACTAGGATTACACTATAGCAAAACTAAAATTAAACTAGGTTTACACTATAGTATAACTAAATTTACAATATAATAACACTGTATAATAACAAAAATAACACTAGCATTTCATTACAATATAACTAAAATTACACTAGAATTACACTATGGTATAACTAAATTTACACTACAATAACACTATAATATAACTAAAATAACACTAGAATTACACTATAGTATAACTAAATTTACAATACAATAACATTATAGTATAACTAAAATTACACTAGATTTACACTATAGTGTAACTAAATTTACACTACAATAACACTATAGTATAACTAAAATAACACTAGGATTACACTATAGTATAACTAAATTTACACTACAATAACACTATAGTATAACTAAAATAACACTAGGATTACACTATAGTATAACTAAAATTACACTAGGATTACACTATAGTATAACTAAATTTACACTACAATAACACTATATTATAACTAAAATAACACTAGGATTACACTATAGTATAACTAAAATAACACTTGGATTACACTATAGTATAACTAAAATAACACTAGGATTACACTATAATATAACTAAATTTACAATACAATAACACTATAGTATAACTAAAATTACACTTGGTTTACACTATAGTGTAACTAAATTTACACTACAATAACACTATATTATAACTAAAATAACATTAGGATTATACTATAGTATAACTAAAATTACACTAGGATTACACTATAGTATTATTAAATTTACACTACAATAACACTATAGTATAACTAAAATAACACAAAGATTACACTATAGTATAATTAAAATTACACTTGGATAAGACTATAGTATAACTATAATTTAAATTACACTTGGATAACACTATAGTATAACTAAATTTACACTACAATAACACTATAGTATAACTAAAATTACACTAGGTTTACACTATAGTGTAACTAAATTCACACTACAATAACACTATAGTATAACTAAAATTACACTAGGTTTACACTATAGTGTAAATAAATTTACACTACAACAACACTATATTATAACTAAAATAACACTAGGATTACAATATAGTATAACTAAAATTAAACTAGAATTACACTATAGTATAACTAAATTTACACTACAATAACACTATAATATAACTTAAATTACACTAGGTTTACACTATAGTGTAACTAAATTTACACTACAATAACACTATAGTATAACTAAAATAACACTAGGATTAAATTATAGTATAAATAAAATTATACTAAGATTACACTATAGTATAACTAAATTTACACTACAATAACACTATAGTATAACTAAAATAACACTAGTATTACACTATAATATAACTAGGATTACACTAGGATTACACTATAGTATAACTAAATTTACACTACAATAACACTATAGTATAACTAAAATTACACTAGGATTACACTATAGTATAACTAAATTTTCACTACAATAACACTATAGTATAACTAAAATATCACTAGGATTACACTATAGTGTAACTAAATTTACACTACAATAACACAATAGTATAACTAAAATTACACTAGGATTACACTATAGTGTAACTAAATTAAACTACAATAACACTATAGTATAACTACAATAACACTAGCATTACACAATAGTATAACTAAAATTACACTAGGATTACACTATAATATAACTAAATTTACACTACAACAACACTATAGTATAACTACAATAACACTAGCATTGCACTATAATATAACTAAAATTACACTAGGTTTACACTATAGTGAACTAAATTTACACTATAATAACACTATAGTATAACTAAAATTACACTAGGTTTACACTATAGTGTAACTAAATTTACATTACAATAACACTATAGTATAACTAAAATAACACTAGCATTACACTATAGTATAACTAAAATTACATTAGGTTTACACTATAGTATAAATAAAATAACACTAGGTTTACACTACAGTATAACTAAAATTACACTAAAATTACACTATAGTATAACTAAATTTACACTACAATAACACTATTGTATAACTAAAATAACACTAGGATTACACTATAGCAAAACTAAAATTACACTAGGTTTACTCTATATTATAACTAAATTTACACAACAATAACACTATAGTATAACAAAAATAACACTAGCATTTCACTATAATATAACTAAAATTACACTAGAATTACACTATGGTATAACTAAATTTACAATACAATAACACTATAGTATAACTAAAATAACATTAGGATTATACTATAGTATAACTAAATTTATAATACAATAACACTATAGTATAACTAAAATTACACAAGGTTTACACTATAGTGTAACTAAATTTACACTACAATAACACTATAGTATAACTAAAATAACACTAGGATTATACTATAGTATAACTAAATTTACACTACAATAACACTATAGTATAACTAAAATAACACTAGGATTACACTATAGTATAACTAAAATTACACTAGGATTACACTATAGTATAACTAAATTTACACTACAATAACACTATATTATAACTAAAATAACACTAGGATTACACTATAGTATAACTAAAATAACACTTGGATTACACTATAGTATAACTAAAATAACACTAGGATTACACTATAATATAACTAAATTTACAATACAATAACACTATAGTATAACTAAAATTACACTTGGTTTACACTATAGTGTAACTAAATTTACACTACAATAACACTATATTATAACTAAAATAACATTAGGATTATACTATAGTATAACTAAAATTACACTAGGATTACACTATAGTATTACTAAATTTACACTACAATAACACTATAGTATAAATAAAATAACACTAAGATTACACTATAGTATAATTAAAATTACACTTGGATAACACTATAGTATAACTATAATTAAAATTACACTTGGATAACACTATAGTATAACTAAATTTACACTACAATAACACTATAGTATAACTAAAATTACACTAGGTTTACACTATAGTGTAACTAAATTCACACTACAATAACACTATAGTATAACTAAAATAACACTAGGAATAACACTATAGTATAACTAAAATTACACTAGGATTACAATATAGTATAACTAAATTTTCACTACAATAACACTATATTACAACTAAAATAACACAAAGATTACACTATAGTTTAACTAAAATTACTCTAGGATTACACTGTAGTATAACTAAAATAACAATAAGATTACACTATAGTATAACTAAAATTACAGTATGATTACTTTATAGTATAACTAAATTTACACCTACAATAACACTATAGTATAACTAAAATTACACTAGGTTTACACTGTAGTGTAACTAAATTTACACTACAATAACACTATAGTATAACTTAAATAACACTAGAATTACACTATAGTATAACTAAAATATCACTAGGATTACACTATAGTGTAACTAAATTTACACTACAATAACACAATAGTATAACTAAAATTACCCTAGGATTACACTATAGTGTAACTAAATTAAACTACAATAACACTATAGTATAACTACAATAACACTAGCATTACACAATAGTATAACTAAAATTACACTAGGATTACACTATAATATAACTAAATTTACACTACAACAACACTATAGTATAACTACAATAACACTAGCATTGCACTATAATATAACTAAAATTACACTAGGTTTACACTATAGTGAACTAAATTTACACTATAATAACACTATAGTATAACTAAAATTACACTAGGTTTACACTATAGTGTAACTAAATTTACACTACAATAACACTATTGTATAACTAAAATTACACTAGGTTTACACTATAGTGTAACTAAATTTACACTACAATAACACTATTGTATAACTAAAATAACACTAGCATTACACTATAGTATAACTAAAATTACATTAGGTTTACACTATAGTATAAATAAAATAACACTAGGTTTACACTACAGTATAACTAAAATTACACTAAAATTACACTATAGTATAACTAAATTTACACTACAATAACACTATTGTATAACTAAAATAACACTAGGATTACACTATAGCAAAACTAAAATTACACTAGGTTTACTCTATATTATAACTAAATTTACACAACAATAACACTATAGTATAACAAAAATAACACTAGCATTTCACTATAATATAACTAAAATTACACTAGAATTACACTATGGTATAACTAAATTTACACTACAATAACACTATAGTATAACAAAAATAACACTAGGATTATACTATAGTATAACTAAATTTATAATACAATAACACTATAGTATAACTAAAATTACACAAGGTTTACACTATAGTGTAACTAAATTTACACTACAATAACACTATAGTATAACTAAAATAACACTAGGATTATACTATAGTATAACTAAATTTACACTACAATAACACTATAGTATAACTAAAATAACACTAGGATTACACTATAGTATAACTAAAATTACACTAGGATTACACTATAGTATAACTAAATTTACACTACAATAACACTATATTATAACTAAAATAACACTAGGATTACACTATAGTATAACTAAAATAACACTTGGATTACACTATAGTATAACTAAATTTACAATACAATAACACTATAGTATAACTAAAATTACACTTGGTTTACACTATAGTGTAACTAAATTTACACTACAATAACACTATATTATAACTAAAATAACATTAGGATTATACTATAGTATAACTAAAATTACACTAGGATTACACTATAGTATTACTAAATTTACACTATAGTATAAATAAAATAACACTAAGATTACACTATAGTATAATTAAAATTACACTTGGATAACACTATAGTATAACTATAATTAAAATTACACTTGGATAACACTATAGTATAACTAAATTTACACTACAATAACACTATAGTATAACTAAAATTACACTAGGTTTACACTATAGTGTAACTAAATTCACACTACAATAACACTATAGTATAACTAAAATTACACTAGGTTTACACTATAGTGTAAATAAATTTACACTACAACAACACTATATTATAACTAAAATAACACTAGGATTACAATATAGTATAACTAAAATTAAACTAGAATTACACTATAGTATAACTAAATTTACACTACAATAACACTATAATATAACTTAAATTACACTAGGTTTACACTATAGTGTAACTAAATTTACACTACAATAACACTATAGTATAACTAAAATAACACTAGGATTAAACTATAGTATAAATAAAATTATACTAAGATTACACTATAGTATAACTAAATTTACACTACAATAACACTATAGTATAACTAAAATAACACTAGTATTACACTATAATATAACTAGGATTACACTAGGATTACACTATAGTATAACTAAATTTACACTACAATAACACTATAGTATAACTAAAATTACTCTAGGATTACACTATAGTATAACTAAATTTTCACTACAATAACACTATAGTACAACTAAAATAACACTAAGATTACACTATAGTATAACTAAAATTACTCTAGGATTAACTATGGTATAACTAAATTTACACTACAATAACACTATAGTATAACTAAAATAACACTAAGAATAACACTATAGTATAACTAAAATTACACTAGGATTACACTATAGTATAACTAAAATAACAATAAGATTACACTATAATATAACTAAAATTACACTAGAATTACATTATAGTATAACTAAATTTACACTACAATAACACTATAGCATGACTAAAATTACACTAGGTTTACACTGTAGTGTAACTAAATTTACACTACAATAACCTTATAATATAACTAAAATAACACTAGGATTACACTATAGTATAACTAAAATATCATTAGGATTACACTATAGTGTAACTAAATTTACAATACAATAACACTATATTATAACTAAAATTACGCTAGGTTTACACTATAGTGTAACTAAATTTACACTACAATAACACTATAGTATAACTAAAATAACACTAGGATTACATAATAATATAACTAAAATTACACTAGGATTACACTATAATATAACTAAATTTACACTGCAATAACACTATAGTATAACTAAAATAACACTAGCATTGCACTATAATATAACTAAAATTACACTAGGATTACACTATAGTATAACTAAATTTACACTACAACAACACTATAGTATAACTAAAATAACACTAGCATTACACTATAGTATAACTAAAATTACACTAGATTTACACTATAGTGTAACTAAATTTACACTATAATAACACTATAGTATAACTAAAATTACACTAGGTTTACACTATAGTGTAACTAAATTTACACTACAATAACACTATAGTATAACTAAAATAACACTAGGATTAAACTATAGTATAACTAAAATTACACTAGGATTACACTATAGTATAACTAAATTTACACTACAATAACACTATAGTATAACTAAAATAACACTATCATTATACTATAATATAACTAAAATTATACTAGGATTACACAATAGTATAACTAAATTTACACTACAATAACACTATAGTATAACTAAAATAACACTAGGAATAACACTATAGTATAACTAAAATTACACTAGGATTACAATATAGTATAACTAAATTTTCACTACAATAACACTATATTACAACTAAAATAACACTAAGATTACACTATAGTTTAACTAAAATTACTCTAGGATTACACTGTAGTATAACTAAAATAACACTAAGATTACACTATAGTATAACTAAAATTACAGTATGATTACTTTATAGTATAACTAAATTTACACTACAATAACACTATAGTATAACTAAAATTACACTAGGTTTACACTTTAGTGTAACTAAATTTACACTACAATAACATTATAGTATAACTTAAATAACACTAGAATTACACTATAGTATAACTAAAATATCACTAGGATTACACTATAGTGTAACTAAATTTACACTACAATAACACAATAGTATAACTAAAATTACACTAGGATTACACTATAGTGTAACTAAATTAAACTACAATAACACTATAGTATAACTACAATAACACTAGCATTACACAATAGTATAACTAAAATTACACTAGGATTACACTATAATATAACTAAATTTACACTACAACAACACTATAGTATAACTACAATAACACTAGCATTGCACTATAATATAACTAAAATTACACTAGGTTTATACTATAGTGAACTAAATTTACACTATAATAACACTATAGTATAACTAAAATTACACTAGGTTTACACTATAGTGTAACTAAATTTACACTACAATAACACTATAGTATAACTAAAATAACACTAGCATTACACTATAGTATAACTAAAATTACATTAGGTTTACACTATAGTATAAATAAAATAACACTAGGTTTACACTACAGTATAACTAAAATTACACTAAAATTACACTATAGTATAACTAAATTTACACTACAATAACACTATTGTATAACTAAAATAACACTAGGATTACACTATAACAAAACTAAAATTACACTAGGTTTACTCTATATTATAACTAAATTTACACAACAATAACACTATAGTATAACAAAAATAACACTAGCATTTCACTATAATTGTGATGACCCGAGTTCTAATCTCTCATTAATCAACACTGTTAGACAATAATCAAAGTCTAAACAATTAATCAACAATGCTAGACAATAATCAAAGTCTAAACAAAAGAATAAAATTTTTTTTTTTTTTTCAAATGGATTGCCCTGCGCACGCGCGGCCTGTCCTCTCGCGCGCGCGCCGGCACCCAAACCCGAAACTCAAAGGGTTGGCTCGCCCGTGCGCCGGCCACGGCACCAGAAAAAAATGCTGGCTCAGCTGCTGTCAAAAATGAAATCAAGCCTATAATTGCTTCAAGATCATCTTCTACAAAATCTAGACATGGTTTAATCAATCATAACATCTAACATGCATTCTAACATGCTATAATTGTTAGGAATAAACCATTCCAAGGCTTTACAACATAATCAAAATCTCATAAACATGCAATAATCTTGTCATATAAAACTAGTTCAAGATACAACATGTTGGAGTCAAATATTTGAAACATTACTCAAATTTCAAATATAATAACAAGACCTTTAGATCATCCTTAACAAGTCTTGATACAAGTAACTTCTAAAATGATCATGTTTACGACTCAATAAACTTCATGACAGTTCAAACAACTCCTAACTCGGATCCTCACACTATATCTCTTCAATCCTTGTTCTTCGTGATTACTTTTGCCCTGTTCCAATCCCCCTATTGCAATGACACATACAACAAAACAATAGCCGGATAACTCCGGTGAGAAATATATTTCCCAGTAAAAGCAACTAAACATGCATATCAAACATATATCAAGATCATGATATAACAGTAAATACAATGCATGTTTTCAAAACAAGGTTCATTTCATCATTCGTCGGTTGGGATCCCGAGAAGTAGATATCATAACTAATCCACCGACTCTCCCGATCGAGGTGGGGTTACTTATCTTTCTTCTCTAGACTTTGAAGCAATCATATATGCAAATCAGACGCTAGGCTAAATCAACCACCCAGGCCATACATATACGATTCCTCAAATCGTCTATTCGAACGTTTCCGTTCATTTCAAAATCAAGGAATAAGTCTTCAAGATGAATGCAACATATATCATTATCAAAGCATTCATAACATCAAAAACTTATTTAATAACTCAAAGGAAAACACATAAGAGCAATTAAGAAAACAAGTATGTGATTTAAGGGAACTCGATACAAACCATCTTGAGTTGTAATACCAATCAAATAGTAGTCCACTTTTACCTTTGTATTTCGTCTGTTCTGAATTCTTCAACCTCAAAACATGTACATCAATCTTCATTCAATTCATTCTTTTCAGAATCGAGTCGAAATCATCAACACATCTTCAATCAAATTCATTTCAACCTCAAGCGAACTTCCTCGGTTCACAATTCGACCTCTTGAGTTGATTGAGCTCGTAGCACGTCTAAAATATACATATTGCATCTAACAAAATCAGTATACAATTCCAAGATCATTAGCTCAATCATAGACTATCCGTATGGTTTCAAAACATAACCAAGCATCGTAGCGATTGACAATCGGGAATCGTTACGGTATCGAATTCATTTCTAATTGCAACTCCATTCTTACGGTTTTTCATATCCGTTCATTGTCATTCAACTCTTCAAACCAACAGCTATTATCATAAACATAACAAGGAATCATCAGCCAATAGTTCAGCAACTTTAGAATCCAAAAACAATAGCAAATCATTTCAATTCAAGAGTTCGACGGCATATTGGTATTACTTCGGCGATTCCGAACATATCATTAACAATTCTCACATATATATCGGCTGTTGAAGCTTCAAAATTAACATATCAGCAAGTATATGGATTGAATCATAGTTGGAAATTCATAAGAACATGATATACAAATCAATCTTCAATCCAATCCTCAAGAACACAAGTTTAGAAGCTCAACAACAACACTTCCACACAAGTTTCTGATATCTGTCCATTTCGAATTTCAAAACTTATTCAAGACATCATAAACCTTACATCAAATCGAAGGCCTCGTTGCAAGGATTCCAGAACATCTTTCGGAATTGAAATCGGATGAATGGATCAAAAGTTACGGCGATTTGAAGAAATCAAAATCATAAGAAAAAGGAAGAGGTTTCGACCTCTGTTCTAACTTTCTGAATACTTTATGCTTCAAACACGTTTCCATCTGATAATTATGATTAAAATCGGATAGCTATTGCATAAATTGCAATTTAGTCCCTGAAGTCTTCAGTAATTGCAATTCAGTCCTCGGCCGTCGTTTTAATTCAATTTCAATCCAAAATAATTTAAGAATATTAGAATTTAAATCAAAACTCTAAATATTCCCAAATTAAATATACTCGGATTAAAATAAATTAAATTCGGATTAATTAAATAATCCCGACCGTTTGCACTTCAGCCCTTCAAATGTCAGTATGAGCAAATCAGTTCCTGATCGAGTTATATCTTCCAAATTCATCTTCTTTAATTTCCGAAACATGGAATTAAATCTTCAATTCCATAAATATTCAAATCGAATATTTATTCTTTTAATTTAAGAATTCTTGGAATTTAATTCTCAAAATCCACATATTCTCAAATTAAATATTTTCAGCTCGGAAATTAAATCTATCATTTTCATAACTCCTCAAATCAATGTTAGCCCATAATATGGAATTTAATTCTCAAATCCCATAATTAATAGTGTAAGATTTTCGGGCCTTACAATTCCTCCCCTCTAAGAAATGATTTCGTCCTCGAAATCGTAGTCAAGCCAAATATCAAATCTGATAGACTGAATGATTATCTGAAGTTATTCTCACTTCAATCATTCAACTCTAATGTATTCAGTTGTACTCTAAGTACTGAATATAATTCTCTCAGTATTCCTCTTGTCTGATTCAAGTACACAGAAGGAATCTATCAATACTTCCTTACTCTAGATACATGAAACAATTCAGATTCATTGTATCAAGCTGAAAAGAATAAATCTTTCCCTTCATCAATTCCATCTGATATCTTATTCAATGAAATTCAATATTCAACTTCATATTCTGAATTTGTAGATTAAATCCTGCTTTTTCTCTATTCTGAATTGAATGATGTTTCAAGAATAACTTTGTCGCTTAACTAATCCGTTTCAGCTTCCAAAATTATATCTATCATTCAATTACTAATTTTGGTTCTTCTTTTCCGTTTTCATTTCATACAAATTCATCGTCAAATTCGTTGTGTATCTCAAATCAAACTCAACTTGATATCGACAAATCATGTCTGATCTGATGTCATATACCTCGGTAATATCATTTCAACCCAAGAAATCGGATTTCTTTTCATCATAGCATCATATCATTAACTCAAAATTGGCTCAATAGCTATTACAGGAATTATAATCCTCAAGTGGCAACATATCAAATCAAATAATACCGAATCAGGTATTAAAGTTCTGAGAATATCGTCAATATGTGGAAAATCGACTCAGATAATCCATCAATCGAATTCAACTCTCAGATCATCAGTCAATCAATCGATGCCACATTCTGTCAAATAAATCTAAAGTCTTAATTCGGACAATAGATTTATTCCTGTACTTTCTTAATATCTCTATCGTCTTCACAAATCTGAATGGATAACTGTTCGTCACATCTCATACAGAGTATTCGGCCAAATTCTGATTAGTCTATTCAGACTATCAATTAATCAGAGTATAATATGTTGTAGTCACAGATTTCAAAGTCTTCAAAACTGTGGATAATCGATATTATATCAGATAAAAATTTCATTCTCACAAATTCGATTCATCATCTCTGACTATTCTTCCCATTCAAGGATAATGTATTGTACCTTTTTCTCAAAAAGTACTCAATGTCTTCGGATCTTCTGTATTACAACGTAATAGTAAACCCAAATGTTTCAATCTGAAACATTATTTCCTGGCTTACTGTTCATCTTGCAACGAATTTAATCATAATTCAGTGACTTGTTCATACAGACAGATCATCGTATACAGTAATGTTCATGAATCAATTCATAACTACCACCTGTTTACCTCATCTATACTGTTTCATCACGGTAGTTGTGGCAAAATATTCTTTCAAATTATAATCTTGGTTCAATGTTTGGAGTCTCCACACTAATACTGAATTCATCTGATCAACGATTTTCAATTTCATCAGAAATTTTCTGTACATTTAACTTCACAAACGTACTAATTCTGTTACTTCGATTTGCTTTATCAAAAGATAAAACAATTATCAAATGAATATCGAATTCATAGTTGTGCAATTTTTCAAATTCGGATATCTCTTTTCGGAAATATCAAGCACAATCAACTAACCAATCATAATATAATTCATTCATTCAGATCTGACGCTTCAATTCATATCTCAATCTGGCATTATGTACTGAATTCTAAGCACTTCAGTTTACTTTCTGTGTTGCTTTTATCTTCTGAACAAGTCTGCCTTACTTCCAATCGAAAAACAATCAGTCTGCTTGGTGTTATATTCATCTGAATATTCAAATCAGAATACACAGAAATCTGAAATCAATTCATCAGATGCCTATTTCATTCCTTATTCATATCTCCAAATACCGACAAATCATATCATCTAACCCAAAAATCATGGATCATATTCAAATTCTTCTATCAGTTACGAGTCACAATCTTAAATACGCCGAAATAACATCAAAGGATCAATAATTCTCAAAATCAAAAGAAATAAATCAAGATTGAGAAAATCCCTCAATCAAGGTCATCCAAAATTGAATCTTCTGGATAACAAACTCTGCAAAGTGAAAACAACTCACTTGCATCACATAACTCAGAATGAGTAAATCACTCAGGCTCCATGAACAAAACAAAGAGAGCCACTCGAAATAAAATATTTCAAGAATTATATGTCCAAATGATGTATTCGATTCAGCATAATCACAGAAAAGACTCATCTGTAACTGATTTTCATATCATCATCTATCTTTCTGTTAAACCTCAAGATTAATCTTCAATTCATAATCTCATCAAGTCGGTAATTCATAAATTCTTCAATTATTCAATTCAATATTGAATTCCAATTCACAACTTAAACTAAAGTCAAAAATCTTACTGGAACATATCTGTAATCTCTATTCAATAGCGTACTTATCAATGCTAATTTAGATCTTGAACATATCTCGTGCATCGAATATACTGATTTCGGAATATTTCTGTAATCAAACATCATATATCACACCGAAATCACAGAATCGTAATTCAAGATTCTATATCATATCATCATATTCATATGCATATCATGTTCCTGTTGATCTAATTTTATCGCTTCTTATCATCATACTGATTGGTTAATTCACAAAATCCAGTGATGCAAGAATCTGCATCTATCACTAATCAGTACTTAGGTAAATTCTCACATGAACAAGATCATGTTCAGTTTCAGTTCATGGAAGCAATAGTTCGAGTCTTCAGTTCCACAAAATCTCTTTTCTGATACAGAAGTAATCATATAATAAGCTTTCAGCTATTATGTATTTATTGCACCAATAATAAAAAGATCAAAACAAAATAAATCTGTTATCTGAAATTTTATTCTCAGGTGCAATTTCATTCTGATCTTCTGTATACTTCTGGAATTTATTCATTGAATAAATTTTAGCACATCTGTCTGACTTGTTCTTACACTGTTTGTTCGGATATCCTTCTCCACAAAGAGTGTAATAAATTTTAATATACTAGGCATTCTGAATCGGATTAATCCATCTCGACTTGCTAGATATATCATTCACTTAATATCTGTTCTGACATAAAAAAAAAAATTGTAGATAGAGTTGTAAGTATCTCACAGACTCTTTCATGTCTACAATTTCATTCTCCTAACTCATCATTCAGCTACAATTCTTTTAGACAGGTCTATGTCTTTAACTAAAATGTTTCAGTCGTTAACATCCATTCATTTGCTGATATTCTGTTCTGTTCCATCAGAGATAACTTCATTCAGCTGAGTAATACCGTTCTGTTATGTTCAATCTGACCATACCATTCTGTTCAGTCTGGCCATACTAGTCTGTCAGTCTGGGGTGCTTATGTCACCCAAAGAACACTGTTCTATTCAATTATGGGTGCTTACATCACCCGGGAAAAATCTTATAAAAAAACGGTAAAAATTTCAAAAAAATTTACAAATCAGTAAATCAGGCAGTTACATTTCAAAGCTAGATCATGCTCACATGCCATTTATCAATTCATCAAATCATCGAATTATCAAATCAAGTAATGCATAATCATGTAATACAATTCATGAATGTGACTCAATCTATAGTATAACTAAATTTACACTACAATAACACTATAGTATAACTAAAATAACACTAGGATTACACTATAGTATAACTAAATTTACAATACAATAATACTATAGTATAACTAAAATTACACTAGGTTTACACTATAGTGTAACTAAATTTACACTACAATAACACTATAGTATAACTAAAATAATACTAGGATTACACTATAGTATAACTAAAATTACACTAGGATTACACTATAGTGTAACTAAATTTTTACTACAATAACACTATAGTATAACTAAAATAACACTAAGATTACACTTTAGTAAAACTAAAATTACATTTGGATAACACTATATTATAACTAAATTTACACTACAATAACACTATAGTATAACTAAAATTACACTAGGTTTACACTATAGTGTAACTAAATTTACACTACAATAACACTATAGTATAACAAAAATAACACTAGGATTATAATATAGTATAACTAAAATTACACTAGGATTACACTATATTATAACTAAATTTACACTATAGTATAACTAAATTTACACTACAATAATACTATAGTATAACTAAAATAACACTAGGATTACACTATAGCAAAACTAAAATTACACTAGGTTTACACAATAGTATAACTAAATTTACACTTCAATAACACTATAGTATAACAAAAATAACACTAGCATTTCACTATAATATAACTAAAATTACACTAGAATTACACTATAGTATAACTAAATTTACACTACAATAACACTATAGTATAACTAAAATAACACTAGAATTACACTATAGTATAACTAAATTTATAATACAATAACATTATAGTATAACTAAAATTACATTAGATTTACACCTTAGTGTAACTAAATTTACACTACAATAACACTATAATATAACTAAAATAACACTAAGATTACACTATAGTATAACTAAATTTACACTACAATAACACTATAGTATAACTAAAATTACGATAGGTTTACACTATAGTGTAATTAAATTTACACTACAATAACACTATAGTATAACTAAAATAACACTAGGATTACACAATAGTATTACTAAAATTACACTAGGATTACACTATAATATAACTAAATTTACACTACAATAACACTATAGTATAACTAAAATAACACTAGCATTGCACTATAATATAAGTAAAATTACACTAGGATTACACTATAGTATAACTAAATTTACACTACAACAACACTATAGTATAACTAAAATAACACTAGCATTTCACTATAGTATAACTAAAATTACACTAGGTTTACACTATAGTGTAACTAAATTTACACTATAATAACACTATAGTATAACTAAAATTACATTAGATTTACACAATAGTGTAACTAAATTTACACTATAATAACACTATAGTATAACTAAAATAACACTAGCATTACATTATAGTATAACTAAAATTACACTAGATTTACACTATAGTATAAATAAAATAAAACTAGGATTACACTACAGTATAACTAAAATTACAATAAAATTACACTATAGTATAACTAAATTTACACTACAATAACACTATAATATAACTAAAATTACAGTACAGTGTAACTAAATTTACACTACAATAACACTATTGTATAACTAAAATAACACTAGGATTACACTATAATATAACTAAAATTACACTATAGTATAACTAAATTTACACTACAATAACATTATAGTATACCTAAAATAACACAAGGATTACACTATATAGTTCAACTAAAATAACACTAGGATTACACTATAGTATAACTAAAATTCCACTAGGATTACACTATAGTATAACTAAATTAATACTAAAATAACACTGTAGTATTACTAAAATTACACTAGGTTTACACTATAGTGTAACCAAATTTACACTATGATAACACTATAGTATAACTTAAATAACACTAGGATTACACTATAGTATAACTAAAATTACATTAGGATTACACTATAGTATAACTAAATTTACACTACAATAACAGTAAAGTATAACTAAAATAACACTAAAATTATACTATATAGTTCAACTAAAATAACACTAGGATTACACTATAGTATAACTAAAATTACACTAGGATTACACTATAGTATAACTTAATTTACATTACAATAACACTGTAGTATTACTAAAATTACACTAGGATTACACTATAGCAAAACTTAAATTACACTAGGTTTACACTATAGTATAACTAAATTTACACTACAATAACACTATAGTATAACAAAAATAACACTAGCATTTCACTATAATATTACTAAAATTACACTATGGTATAACTAAATTTACACTACAATAACACTATAGTATAACTAAATAACACTAGGATTACACTATTGTATAACTAAATTTACAATACAATAACACTATAGTATAACTAAAATTACACTAGTTTACACTATAGTGTAACTAAATTTACACTACAATAACACTATTGTATAACTAAAATAACACTAGGATTACACTATAGTATAACTAAATTTACACTACAAAAACACTATAGTATAACTAAAATAACACTAGGATTACACTATAGTATAACTAAAATTACACTAGGATAACATTATAGTATAACTAAATTTACACTACAATAACACTATAGTATAACTAAAATAACACTATAGTATAACTAAAATAACACTAGGATTACACTATAGTATAACTAAATTTACAATACAATAACACTATAGTATATCTAAAATTACACTAGGTTTACACTATAGTGTAACTAAATTTATACTACAATAACACTATAGTATAACTAAAATAATACTAAGATTACACTATAGTATAACTAAATTTTTACTACAATAACACTATAGTATAACTAAAATAACACTAAGATTACACTATAGTATAACTAAATTTACACTTGGATAACACTATATTATAACTAAATTTACACTACAATAACACTATAGTATAACTAAAATTACACTAGGTTTACACTATAGTGTAACTAAATTTACACTACAATAACACTATAGTATAACTAAAATAACACTAGGATTATAATATAGTATAACTAAAATTACACTAGGATTACACTATATTATAACTAAATTTACACTATAATATAACTAAATTTACACTACAATAACACTAGAGTATAACTAAAATAACACTAGGATTACACTATAGCAAAACTAAAATTACACCAGGTTTACACTATAGTATAAGTAAATTTACACTACAATAACACTATAGTTTAACAAAAATAACACTAGCATTTCACTATAATATAACTAAAATTACACTAAAATTACACTATGATATAACTAAATTTACACTACAATAACACTATTGTATAACTAAAATAACACTATCATTATACTATAATATAACTAAAATTATACTAGGATTACACAATAGTATAACTAAATTTACACTACAATAACAGTAAAGTATAACTAAAATAACACTAAAATTATACTATATAGTTCAACTAAAATAACACTAGGATTACACTATAGTATAACTAAAATTACACTAGGATTACACTATAGTATAACTTAATTTACATTACAATAACACTGTAGTATTACTAAAATTACACTAGGATTACACTATAGCAAAACTTAAATTACACTAGGTTTACACTATAGTATAACTAAATTTACACTACAATAACACTATAGTATAACAAAAATAACACTAGCATTTCACTATAATATTACTAAAATTACACTATGGTATAACTAAATTTACACTACAATAACACTATAGTATAACTAAATAACACTAGGATTACACTATTGTATAACTAAATTTACAATACAATAACACTATAGTATAACTAAAATTACACTAGTTTACACTATAGTGTAACTAAATTTACACTACAATAACACTATTGTATAACTAAAATAACACTAGGATTACACTATAGTATAACTAAATTTACACTACAATAACACTATAGTATAACTAAAATAACACTAGGATTACACTATAGTATAACTAAAATTACACTAGGATAACACTATAGTATAACTAAATTTACACTACAATAACACTATAGTATAACTAAAATAACACTATAGTATAACTAAAATAACACTAGGATTACACTATAGTATAACTAAATTTACAATACAATAACACTATAGTATATCTAAAATTACACTAGGTTTACACTATAGTGTAACTAAATTTATACTACAATAACACTATAGTATAACTAAAATAATACTAAGATTACACTATAGTATAACTAAATTTTTACTACAATAACACTATAGTATAACTAAAATAACACTAAGATTACACTATAGTATAACTAAATTTACACTTGGATAACACTATATTATAACTAAATTTACACTACAATAACACTATAGTATAACTAAAATTACACTAGGTTTACACTATAGTGTAACTAAATTTACACTACAATAACACTATAGTATAACTAAAATAACACTAGGATTATAATATAGTATAACTAAAATTACACTAGGATTACACTATATTATAACTAAATTTACACTATAATATAACTAAATTTACACTACAATAACACTAGAGTATAACTAAAATAACACTAGGATTACACTATAGCAAAACTAAAATTACACCAGGTTTACACTATAGTATAAGTAAATTTACACTACAATAACACTATAGTTTAACAAAAATAACACTAGCATTTCACTATAATATAACTAAAATTACACTAAAATTACACTATGATATAACTAAATTTACACTACAATAACACTATTGTATAACTAAAATAACACTAGAATTACACTATAGTATAACTAAATTTACAATACAATTACATTATAGTATAATTAAAATTACACTAGATTTACACTATAGTATAACTAAATTTACACTACAATAAAACTATAGTATAATTAAAATAACACTAGGATTACACTATAGTATAACTAAATTTACACTACAATAACACTATAGTATAACTAAAATTACACTAGGATTACACTATAGTATAACTAAAATTATACTAGGATTACACTATAGTATAACTAAATTTACACTACAATAACACTATATTATAACTAAAATAACACTAGGATTACACTATAGTATAACTAAAATAACACTAGGATTACACTATAGTATAACTAAAATAACACTAGAATTACACTATAATATAACTAAATTTACAATACAATAACACTATAGTATAACTAAAATTACACTTGGTTTAAACTATAGTGTAACTAAATTTACACTACAATAACACTATAGTATAACTAAAATAACATTAGGATTACACTATAGTATAACTAAAATTACTCTAGGATTATACTATAGTATTACTAAATTTACACTACAATAACACTATAGTATAACTAAAATAACATTAAGATTACACTATAGTATAACTAAAATTACACTTGGATAACACTATAGTATAACTAAATTTACACTACAATAACACTATAGTATAACTAAAATTACACTAGATTTACACTATAGTGTAAATAAATTTACACTACAATAACACTATATTATAACTTAAATAACACTAGGATTACAATATAGTATAACTAAAATTACACTAGGATTACACTATAGTATAACTAAATTTACAGTACAATAACACTATAATATAACTAAAATTACACTAGGTTTATACTATAGTGTAACTAAATTTACACTACAATAACACTATAGTATAACTAAAATAACACTAGGATTAAACTATATTATAAATAAAATTACACTAAGATTACATTATAGTATAACTAAATTTACACTACAATAAGACTATAGTATAACTAAAATAACACTAGCATTACACTATAATATAACTAGGATTACACTAGGATTACACTATAGTATAACTAAATTTACACTACAATAACACTATAGTATAACTAAAATTACACTAGGATTACACTATAGTATAACTAAATTTTCACTACAATAACACTATAGTACAACTAAAATAACACTAAGATTACACTATAGTATAACTAAAATTACTCTAGGATTAACTATAGTATAACTAAATTGTGAGACCTCGATTCTAAACCACTAATCTCGGATTAAACAACTATTAAGCGAACAAGGATCCAAGAGTAAAACAAGTCAAAGTTTTTTTTTTTTTTTTTTTTAAACGCCCGCGCCCGCGCGAGGAACCAAGCTCGCGCGAGCGCGGGCAAACGATCCCGAGGCCCAACGGAGGCCTCGCGCGCGCGCGAGGAACGCCTCGCCCGCGCGCAGAAGACCTGGGCAGAAATGCTCAGGCTGCGGAAAAAGAAAAGGGAATTCCGCGCTTGGTCCGATATGCCTTCAAATACAATTACAATAACAGGGTGTAGGGAAACATGCCATAACAAGTCATGCTTTCAGAAGGCCTAAAAACAACCAGAAGTCTAAATCGATACAACAACAACATACTTCGATTTCAGATTACAATCCGAATACAAACTAATTCGAATAACAAAACATATCAAGTTCGAGTTCTAACATGCTTCAATCTTAAACTAGATAAACATGCTAATTCGACTTCTAAACCGAGTCTCACTTCTACTACTTGCCCTCGAAGCTAACCATGCCTCTTCTGACTTGTTCCTGCCCCACCTGTTGCCAAGTACACATACAAAACAAAGCAACAGCCGAAATACCGGTGAGAATGATAATCCCAGTAAAAGCAACATATCAAGTAATGAATATACAACATGCTATCAAACCACATATTCAAGTCGAAGTTAATGATATGCATGTCTTTAAAACCAGGATATCGATTCTGATAGACACGGGAGTATTGCTCTGCTTTTGGGATCCCGAGGATGAGATCACGTAACGACTCACCGACTCTCCCAATCGAGGTGGTGCCACGTATCCCACTCCTCTAGACTTTGAGCAACCATAATGAGTATGCTAGCACTAGGCGAAATACTACAACCTAGGCCACTCAATCATAGTTCCCAAACGTCTAACAAAAAGGGCGGTTCTGCCCGCTGAAATCAAAGTAGGCTCAAGATGAATGCATAACAGAAACATAAACATAAGCCACATAACAAAAACTCAATCAATCAACAATTACAAGTTCCACGTGCTAGAACAAGTATCAATGCAATATGTGATTTAAAAAGGGAAACTCGAGAACCAACAGTCCCGAGTATGCTATCCCGCTACGATGACTGCTTTTACCTTTCAATGCAGTAGTTCCAACTCCAGGAAAGCTACAACAAAAGATTGTATCAACAACTATACAATCTAAACAACAACTACGGATCAAGGTAAATCTCATTACCGATCTTCGTCCAACTCTGAAACGATCAATCAGCTGCTAACTCAGGGCTTGACAACTCCAAACGAATCTGTTCAGATACAAGAGATGATCAACAACCACGATCACTCACACACCAAGACTTCAATCAATACAAAAACGATTCGAAAACCCAAAACTCAAACCGACGGCATAACGGCTATAAACTGAACAAACCGGCAACGCAGACAGCAGTTCAATACTGATAACAACTCAATTCAATGCCCAAAACAACAATAACAAAGCAAACCCATCAATCTCAAAATCCACATTTTCGAAAATGGCTTCCAAAAATCATAACAAATCCGGACATCGCTCTAATTCAAAACCGACAGATAATAAACGATCAGAACTCTGTAGAGAACAACATACTCGAATCTCAAACGATTCTAACAACATCCAAAAACTAGAATGTATCCGATCGTAGAAAAACTTACGATATAACGGAGCTCTCGCTGCAGTGATCGATAATCTACCTTCAGAATTAATTTCTAACGGACGGATCGAGCTCGGACTGGATTTTGAAAGCTCAAAAGCTTCAAGAGGCGTCTTCAATGGAGGCTCACGGTTGGGAGGAGGAAGGAGGTGACTTGTGAAATAAATATCAAGTGTAGATAATATATAAAATCAACTATTTGCGTTTTAGTCCCTGAAAAATCCAATTTTTGCAAAAAGGACCCTGATCAAAATCAAACCGGCTCGAGAACTCTGTAATCTCTGATTAACTCAAATAAATTCAATTAAGATAAAAACGGGGCGTTACATAAATTTACACTACAATAACACTATAGTATAACTAAAATAACACTAAGAACAACACTATAGTATAACTAAAATTACACTAGGATTACACTATAGTATAACTAAAATAACACTAAGATTACACTATAGTATAACTAAAATTACACTAGGATTACATTATAGTATAACTAAATTTACACTACAATAACACTATAGCATAACTAAAATTACACTAGGTTTACACTGTAGTGTTACTAAATTTACACTAAAATAACACTATAGTATAACTAAAATAACACTAGGATTACACTATAGTATAACTAAAATATCACTACAATAACACTATAGTATAACTAAAATTACGCTAGGTTTACACTATAGTGTAACTAAATTTACACTACAATAACACTATAGTATAACTAAAATAACACTAGGACTAAAGACAGTAAGAAGAGATTTCGTCCTCGAATCCACAAGAACCATAACTCATAAGATAAATAAAAAACTAAAGACAGTAAGAAGAACTCACGTCATCCGAATAGCTCTGGAAAACGCTGTCTCATGTCAGACTCTGTCTCCCAAGTTGCTTCCTCAACACCGTGACGGCTCCACTGCACCTTCACTAACGAAATCAACTTGGTTCTGAGTTGCTTTTCTTTCCGATCAAGGATCTGAATCGGTCGCTCAAAATAGCTCAGGGTCTCGTCTAACTCGGCTTCGTCAGGCTGAAGGATATGGGAAATATCTGGTTGGTACTTTCGCAGCATAGAGACGTGAAAAACGTCGTGAATACCAGATAAAGACGGAGGAAGTGCAAGTTTGTAGGCAAGATCGCCTATCTTCTCGAGAATCTCGTACGGACCGATGAATCTCGGAGATAACTTTCCTCTCTTACCGAATCTGACGGTGCCTCTGAACGGAGAAATCTTAAGGAATACACGGTCTCCCTGCTCAAAACTCAGAGGTCGACGTCTGACATTCGCATACTTCGCCTGTCTATCTTGAGCTGACTTCATTCTGGTCTGAATGATCTTAACCTGCTCTGCCATATCTCTAAGCATCTCCGGTTCCAAATCTGGTGACTCGGACAATTCATCCCAAAACAACGGAGATCGGCACTTTCTACCATACAAAGCCTCAAAAGGCGCCATACCGATACTCGCTTGAAAGCTGTTGTTGTAAGAAAACTCGACAAGAGGCAAAGAATCCTGCCAACTAGTGCCAAAGTCTAGCACTATCGCTCGCAGCATATCCTCCAACGTCTGGATAGTCCGCTCTGACTGTCCATCTGTCTGAGGATGATAAGCTGTACTCAGATTCAATTGAGTACCAAGTGCCCCCTGAAGACTGTGCCAGAAGTGAGAAGTGAATCTAGGATCTCTGTTTGAAACGATCGACTTCGGCACACCATGCAATCTCACAACATTGCTAACATACAACTCAGCCATCTGATCATGGCGATACGTCATCCTGTACGGAATAAAACACGCGGACTTCGTCAATCGGTCGATCACTACCCAAATAGCATCGCATCCTCGAACGGATCGTGGTAGCTTCGTGACAAAATCCATAGAAATGTGATCCCATTTCCATTCAGGAACAGATAGGCTGTGCAAAAGACCACCTGGTCGCTTCCGCTCTGCTTTCACTTGCTGACAATTCAAACACCGAGATACAAATCTCGCAACATCTTCCTTCATTCTCTTCCACCAGAACTGACTCTTCAGATCGTTGTACATCTTACGACCTCCAGGATGAACGCTAAACCGACTGCAATGAGCCTCTCGGAGAATACGCTGTCTCAACTCCGAAATATCAGGCACAACAATACGGTTATTCACCAACAAAACGTCATCTCTAACCTGGAATTCTGACAGATGCCCAGTTCTGACTTTCTCTACCAAAACCTGAATGCTCGGCTCAGACTTCTGTGCTTCTCTGATTGCAACAAACAACTCTGGCTCGGCTTGAATAGCAAACACTCTGATAGTCTCCCTATCTGTTTCAAACTCTAAACCAGAAGTGCAACAATCATCGACCAACTGAGAAACACCGATAGTTGAAAGAGATAAAGAACAAAGCTTTCGGCTCAAGGCATCTGCAACTGCATTCGACTTCCCTGGATAATACTTGATCTCACAGTCGAAATCCTTCAATAGATCTAACCATCTTCTCTGTCTCATATTCAGCTCTGCCTGTGAAAACAAGTACTTAAGAATCTTATGATCAGAAAAGATCTCGAAAGACTCACCATAAAGATAGTGACGCCAGATCTTCAAAGCAAATACAATTGCTGCAAGTTCAAGATCATGAACCGGATAACGAGTCTCGTGCGGTTTCAGCTGCCTCGATGCATACGCTATCACATGCTTATGCTGCATAAGAACACAACCCAAACCTTGGTTAGAAGCATCACAATACACTGTGAAACCTCCAGTACCCTTCGGAATAGAAAGAATTGGAGCACTGGTCAGTCTCCTCTTCAGATCAACAAAGCTAGCCTCACAATCTGTAGTCCAGAAAAAAGGCGCATTCTTCTGAGTCAGCTGGGTAATAGGCTTGGCAATAGACGAGAAACCCTCGATGAAACGACGGTAATAACCAGCTAAACCCATGAAGCTTCGGATCTCAGGTACTGATGTCGGTCTAGGCCAATTCATAACCGCTTTGATTTTGCTGGGATCGACAGAAATCCCATCTTCAGAAATAATATGACCGAGAAAGACAACTCGATCTAACCAGAATTCGCATTTCGATAGCTTGGCAAACAACTGCTCAACTCGTAAAATCTGCAAGACGATTCTCAAGTGCTCTGCATGGTCAGTACGGTTCTTCGAGTAGATAAGAATATCATCGATGAAAATAATGACGAACTAATCTAAATAACGCTGAAAGATACGGTTCATCAAACCCATAAAAACAGCTGGAGCGTTAGTCAAACCGAACGGCATGACTATAAACTCAAAGTGACCATACCTCGTTCTGAATGCGGTCTTAGGAACATCTTCCTCTCGCACTCTCAGCTGATGGTAGCCTGACCTCAGATCAATCTTAGAGTAGACAGAAGAACCCTGCAGTTGATCGAACAAGTCATCTATTCGGGGTAAAGGATACCTGTTCTTAACTGTAGCCTGATTCAATTGACGGTAGTCGATACAGAGCCGCATAGAACCATCCTTCTTCCGAACGAATAGAACAGGAGCACCCCAAGGCGATACACTAGGTCTGATGTATCCCTTGGCAATCAAATCCTCAAGCTGCTCCTTCAACTCTCTCAATTCAACAAGTGCCATACGATAAGGAGCTTTTGAAATAGGTTGAGTACCTGGCACTAAGTCAATGCTGAATTCAACCTCTCGAATGGGTGGCAATCCAGGAACAACTTCCGGAAACACATCAGCAAAATCTCTAACCACTGGTAAGTCAACCAAAGCTGGGCTAGATTTCAGTACATCAACCGCATAAACCAAAAATCCTTCTGCACCTCTCTGTAACAAACGAGTCATAGATAACACTGAAATCAAAGGAATTCTAGATCGAGAACCCTTACCAAAGAATTTCCACTCGTCTGCCATTTCAGGTCTGAACCTGACAACTTTCAGAAAACAATCAACTGTTGCCCTGTACTTGGTCAAAGCATCTATACCGACAATACAATCAAAATCTGACAACCCAAGCACAATACAGTCGAATTCTAACAAATTCCCCTCGAAACAAAGTTCACAGTTCCTGACTAGTCGGACAGAAACAATTCCTCCACCCAAAGGTGAAGTAACAGCTACTACTGTAGGCAATAATTCAGTTGGCAAAGCATGCAATAACACATATTTCTCAGAGATAAAGGAATGGGAAGCACCTGTATCTATCAAGACATGAGCAGAATGACCGAAAATCGAACAGTTACCTGCTATGACATCGTCAGGTGCTGCCTGAGCCTGATCCTCTGTCAATGCAAAGACTCGTGCTTGCTGTCTCGGAGGCTGATTTGCACTAGAGCTACCTCCTTGTCTGTTCTGCTGTTGCTGGGGTTGGAAAGAGTGTACTGCAGACGACTGCCTCTCCGGCTGAGCTGCAGGTCTAGACGAACTCCCACTCTGAGCTCTATCTCTATTACGTTGAGGGCACACTTTAGAGAAGTGTCCCGGTTGCTGACATGTGTTACAATTGCCGAAGACTCTCACACACTGATCCGGTGAGTGTCTTCCTCCACACTTGCTGCAGTACAAGGATGATGACCCAGAACTCGGTCCTGAACCGAATTGCTTCGAACCACTGGAACTGGACGAACTGTTCCCCTGTCTCTTGAACTGTTTACCTCTTGCCTTGTACTGATCCTTTTTGTTTCCCCCACTGTTTCCACCTTCATACCTCTGCTGCTGGTTCTGATGTTGAGGTGGCTGATTCTGGTACTGAGATGGTTGGTTCTGATACTGCCTCTGCTGCTGAGGTGCCCCCTGATTACCTCTTTGCCTCCACAAGCCTGCTTCTGCTCCCTTTGCGTAATTCATGGCATCCGCAAAGTTGCTAGGCCTGTTGGTGTTAACCAACGTGAAGACATCGGGGTTCAACCCGTTGATGAACTGATCTGCCTTAGCTTCTTCATCTCCGGCAATTAGCGGTGCAAAACGCAACAGACTATCGAACTTAGCCACGTACTCTTCAATGTTCAGATTCCCTTGCCTCAGATTTGCAAACTCTGCTCCCTTATCCTTACGATACGAGATAGGGAAAAACCGCTTATAAAACTCAGATTTAAAAAGAGTCCAAGTAACCTCTGTACCTCTACTCTCAAATGCTTTCTTTGTCATGATCCACCAGCTCTTAGCACCACCACGCAGCTGATGAATTACTAACCTGATTCGGCGGTCATCTGAGTAGTCAATGGAATCAAACAACTGATCCATATCATCCAACCAACTCTCACAGTCAACTGGATTTTCTGAACCCATCAACAATGGCGGATTGAACGACTGAAACCTCTTCAGCAAGGTTTCCATAGAAGTTGCTGAAGCATCCAACTGATCAACCTCAGTGCTAGCTTGTTCAGTCGCAGGGATAACTGGTGGTGTGTTTCTGTTTATCACTCGACGAGGACCCATCTGATAATCAAAGGTTAGCACACGAGATATCTCAATCGCTACCATCAGTGCCCTTACAACCGCTTGGAATACCGAATACCAGTCGAGAACAGAAACAGTTATATCTCAAGTAGATCATGCTTTATTAATCTAAATCACACAACCATGTAATTCAAATAATGCTCAAACAATAAAGCATGCTCGCATGGAATTAAGTACACAATTAAATAATTCAAACACATGCGAGGAGTCATTACACACAGACTCGATCTACCCCGCTCACTCTAGTTCGACCAAGAATCTTAACGCTTTGATACCACTTAATGTGAGACCTCGATTCTAAACCACTAATCTCGGATTAAACAACTATTAAGCGAACAAGGATCCAAGAGTAAAACAAGTCAAAGTTTTTTTTTTTTTTTTTTTAAAACGCCCGCGCCCGCGCGAGGAACCAAGCTCGCGCGCGCGCGAGCAAACGATCCCGAGGCCCAACGAAGGCCTCGCGCGCGCGCGAGGAACGCCTCGCCCGCGCGCAGAAGGCCTGGGCAGAAATGCTCAGGCTGCAGAAAAAGAAAAGGGAATTCCGCGCTTGGTCCGATATGCCTTCAAATACAATTACAATAACAGGGTGTAGGGAAACATGCCATAACAATTCATGCTTTCAGAAGGCCTAAAAACAACCAGAAGTCTAAATCGATACAACAACAACATACTTCGATTTCAGATTACAATCCGAATACAAACTAATTCGAATAACAAAACATATCAAGTTCGAGTTCTAACATGCTTCAATCTTAAACTAGATAAACATGCTAATTCGACTTCTAAACCGAGTCTCACTTCTACTACTTGCCCTCGAAGCTAACCATGCCTCTTCTGACTTGTTCCTGCCCCACCTGTTGCCAAGTACACATACAAAACAAAGCAACAGCCGGATAACCGGTGAGAATGATAATCCCAGTAAAAGCAACATATCAAGTAATGAATATACAACATGCTATCAAACCACATATTCAAGTCGAAGTTAATGATATGCATGTCTTTAAAACCAGGATATCGATTCTGATAGACACGGGAGTATTGCTCTGCTTTTGGGATCCTGAGGATGAGATCACGTAACGACTCACCGACTCTCCCAATCGAGGTGGTGTCACGTATCCCACTCCTCTAGACTTTGAGCAACCATAATGAGTATGCTAGCACTAGGCAAAATACTACAACCTAGGCCACTCAATCATAGTTCCCAAACGTCTAACAAAAAGGGCGGTTCTGCCCGCTGAAATCAAAGTAGGCTCAAGATGAATGCATAACAGAAACATAAACATAAGCCACATAACAAAAACTCAATCAATCAACAATTACAAGTTCCACGTGCTAGAACAAGTATCAATGCAATATGTGATTTAAAAAGGGAAACTCGAGAACCAACAGTCCCGAGTATGCTATCCCGCTACGATGACTGCTTTTACCTTTCAATGCAGTAGTTCCAACTCCAGGAAAGCTACAACAAAAGATTGTATCAACAACTATACAATCTAAACAACAACTACGGATCAAGGTAAATCTCATTACCGATCTTCGTCCAACTCTGAAACGATCAATCAGCTGCTAACTCAGGGCTTGACAACTCCAAACGAATCTGTTCAGATACAAGAGATGATCAACAACCACGATCACTCACACACCTGTTGGATAAAACTGGCGGTCAGATCAATCACGATTGATACCCGGTGCAGCGGAAGTTTAAAAATTTTATCATGGAACAATTCCATGGTGTGGGTATCAACCATTCAACGATTAAATTATTGTGTGTGTAAAATTCAAATAACAATTAATTAAATTTTACCTTCAATCTCGAATCGAGATTAATGGACACCACACAGATTTCTCTGCGCTTCTTGTATCTCCCAGGAACTGATGAACTCCTTCAATCAGGTCCACGAATGGGGTTTAAATCCCTCTGATAGATTGCACTAGAAAATCTATCAGAAGTTTTTCTGCGAAGAGATTAAACGAATCTGATTCGTTATTCCTGACTGCGATTCAAAATCACAGACCGAAATTTCTCGGGCAGAGAACAGGGAGGGGACGGCCGAAAACTTTTGAGAGAGAGGAGGGTTTCGATTTTCTGTCTCAAAAATTATGAGCTGTTGTGTCTAATTTCTGTACTGCAATAACTTATTTATAATGCAGGCCACTAACACCTTAGGGCCCATTAGTCATAAGTTGAGGCCCGACAAGCAAAGCCCGCTCGTTCAAAAATTAATATAAAATTCATCGTGACTCCGATTGATAAACCGATTTTACCAATGTGCACAGAAACCATTTCTGCACATTTTAAAGTCAAAATAAATTTTCCTGAATCCGAATTCAGTGGTTTCCTAAAATGTCCATCCCTATGTCATTTTAGGAAATCCTACTCCCTTACTCTTATTTAAGAAGTCCAACTCCTTAGTTCATTAAATTTAACTCTTTAAATTTAACTATCTCAACGGGGATTAAAACTCCATTACACTGTGTGACCCTCAATGGTTCAGGGATACAGCTAGCCGTGGGCTCACAACTCCTTGTGACTCGGAACAACACTTTCCGACTTGCCCAACGAATCATGGTAAAGCGCCTAGCAACATCGCCCCATGATTCCCTAGGTATCACTGATAGTGCCTACAAGAACCAGTAGATTTTGGTTAGCGTACAGTACGGTCCCTTCATCCATATATCCCGATCGAATCAACAACCATTGGTATATCGAGAGTCGCTCAAGATTCGATAACTATGCAATGCATCTTGAAGATCAAATTAGTGACATCGCATGTGCTACTAAGAAACCATTTCTTAAATCACATCAAGTACTCTGGCCAGAGATTTGTCACACTAATATCTCCTCAGATCGCATAGGATATCCACACTCGCAAGTATGTGGTGAATCCTTGACAACAATGCATTGACTCCTATATGTGTCGTAACTGTACCCAATCTCGACACCTGATGACCCCCATAGAGTCGGTAAACGAGTCAAAGCACAACACTAGCATATAGAGTCTCCATGATGTTTCAAGTCGTAAGGACTAATGGTGTACAACCAAAACCGCGGACTTTATCCACTCGATAAGTGATAACCACTTGGAAAGTCCGGATAGGGTAGTTCGATTATTCATCCTATGAATATCCATTTGCATGCTTCGAACATCTCCATGTTCCCTACCAATGAAACGTGGTACTCCGCATCGCAAATGCTAGTCTCAAACTCGAGCGATCCTTATCCTTATTATCGGACGGCTCAATCGACTAGGAACGGTTTTTAGAATATACAGTGACTATAAGATGTATTTCATGATAGACATCTCCATGTTCTACCACATCTTACATACACTATAGTATATTCAAGGTCTTTATCAAAACAACAATAGTATATCACAATATAACAATATGAAGTAATATAAAGTCATTGCCATAAAAGTGTAAATAATATTAAACAAAAGATTGTTTATACAAAGAGTCATCAAAGCCCATAGCCACACAGTTGGCTCACTGGGCACCCACTCTTACAACACCAAGACTTCAATCAATACAAAAACGATTCGAAAACCCAAAACTCAAACCGACGGCATAACGGCTATAAACTGAACAAACCGGCAACGCAGACAGCAGTTCAATACTGATAACAACTCAATTCAATGCCCAAAACAACAATAACAAAGCAAACCCATCAATCTCAAAATCCACATTTTCGAAAATGGCTTCCAAAAATCATAACAAATCCGGACGTCGCTCTAATTCAAAACCGACAGATAATAAACGATCAGAACTCTGTAGAGAACAACATACTCGAATCTCAAACGATTCTAACAACATCCAAAAACTAGAATGTATCCGATCATAGAAAAACTTACGATATAACGGAGCTCTCGCTGCAGTGATCGATAATCTGCCTTCAGAATTAATTTCTAACGGACGGATCGAGCTCGGACTGGATTTTGAAAGCTCAAAAGCTTCAAGAGGCGTCTTCAATGGAGGCTCACGGTTGGGAGGAGGAAGGAGGTGACTTGTGAAATAAATATCAAGTGTAGATAATATATAAAATCAACTATTTGCGTTTTAGTCCCTGAAAAATCCAATTTTTGCAAAAAGGACCCTGATCAAAATCAAACCGGCTCGAGAACTCTGTAATCTCTGATTAACTCAAATAAATTCAATTAAGATAAAAACGGGGCGTTACAATTCTCCCCCACTAAGAAGAGATTTCGTCCTCGAATCCACAAGAACCATAACTCATAAGATAGAATAAAGAACTAAAGACAGTAAGAAGAACTCACGTCATCCGAATAGCTCTGGAAAACGCTGTCTCATGTCAGACTCTGTCTCCCAAGTTGCTTCCTCAACACCGTGACGGCTCCACTGCACCTTCACTAACGGAATCAACTTGGTTCTGAGTTGCTTTTCTTTCCGATCAAGGATCTGAATCGGTCTCTCAAAATAGCTCAGGGTCTCGTCTAACTCGGCTTCGTCAGGCTGAAGGATATGGGAAATATCTGGTTGGTACTTTCGCAGCATAGAGACATGAAAAACGTCGTGAATACCAGATAAAGACGGAGGAAGTGCAAGTCTGTAGGCAAGATCGCCTATCTTCTCGAGAATCTCGTACGGACCGATGAATCTCGGAGATAACTTTCCTCTCTTACCGAATCTGACGGTGCCTCTGAACGGAGAAATCTTAAGGAATACACGGTCTCCCTGCTCAAAACTCAGAGGTCGACGTCTGACATTCGCATACTTTGCCTGTCTATCTTGAGCTGACTTCATTCTGGTCTGAATGATCTTAACCTGCTCTGCCATATCTCTAAGCATCTCCGGTCCCAAATCTGGTGACTCGGAAAATTCATCCCAAAACAACGGAGATCGGCACTTTCTACCATACAAAGCCTCAAAAGGCGCCATACCGATACTCGCTTGGAAGCTGTTGTTGTAAGAAAACTCGACAAGAGGCAAAGAATCCTGCCAACTAGTGCCAAAGTCTAGCACTACCGCTCGCAGCATATCCTCCAACGTCTGGATAGTCCGCTCTGACTGTCCATCTGTCTGAGGATGATAAGCTGTACTCAGATGCAATCGAGTACCAAGTGCCCCCTGAAGACTGTGCCAGAAGTGAGAAGTGAATCTAGGATCTCTGTCTGAAACGATCGACTTCGGCACACCATGCAATCTCACAACATTGCTAACATACAACTCAGCCATCTGATCATGGCGATACGTCATCCTGTACGGAATAAAACACGCGGACTTCGTCAATCGGTCGATCACTACCCAAATAGCATCGCATCCTCGAACGGATCGTGGTAGCTTCGTGACAAAATCCATAGAAATGTGATCCCATTTCCATTCAGGAACAGATAGGCTGTGCAAAAGACCACCTGGTCGCTTCCGCTCTGCTTTCACTTGCTGACAATTCAAACATCGAGATACAAATCTCGCAACATCTTCCTTCATTCTCTTCCACCAGAACTGACTCTTCAGATTGTTGTACATCTTACGACCTCCAGGATGAACGCTAAACCGACTGCAATGAGCCTCTCGGAGAATACGCTGTCTCAACTCCGAAATATCAGGCACAACAATACGGTTATTCACCAACAAAACGTCATCTCTAACCTGGAATTCTGACAGATGCCCAGTTCTGACTTTCTCTACCGAAACCTGAATGCTCGGCTCAGACTTCTGTGCTTCTCTGATTGCAACAAACAACTCTGGCTCGGCTTGAATAGCAAACACTCTGATAGTCTCCCTATCTGTTTCAAACTCTAAACCAGAAGTGCAACAATCATCGACCAACTGAGAAACACCGATAGTTGAAAGAGATAAAGAACAAAGCTTTCGGCTCAAGGCATCTGCAACTGCATTCGACTTCCCTGGATAATACTTGATCTCACAGTCGAAATCCTTCAACAGATCTAACCATCTTCTCTGTCTCATATTCAGCTCTGCCTGTGAAAACAAGTACTTAAGAATCTTATGATCAGAAAAGATCTCGAAAGACTCACCATAAAGATAGTGACGCCAGATCTTCAAAGCAAATACAATTGCTGCAAGTTCAAGATCATGAACCGGATAACGAGTCTCGTGCGGTTTCAGCTGCCTCGATGCATACGCTATCACATGCTTATGCTGCATAAGAACACAACCCAAACCTCGGTTAGAAGCATCACAATACACTGTGAAACCTCCAGTACCCTTCGGAATAGAAAGAATTGGAGCACTGGTCAGTCTCCTCTTCAGATCAACAAAGCTAGCCTCACAATCTGTAGTCCAGAAAAAAGGCGCATTCTTCTGAGTCAGCTGGGTAATAGGCTTGGCAATAGACGAGAAACCCTCGATGAAACGACGGTAATAACCAGCTAAACCCATGAAGCTTCGGATCTTAGGTACTGATGTCGGTCTAGGCCAATTCATAACCGCTTCGATTTTGCTGGGATCGACAGAAATCCCATCTTCAGAAATAATATGACCGAGAAAGACAACTCGATCTAACCAGAATTCGCATTTCGATAGCTTGGCAAACAACTGCTCAACTCGTAAAATCTGCAAGACGATTCTCAAGTGCTCTGCATGGTCAGTACGGTTCTTCGAGTAGATAAGAATATCATCGATGAAAATAATGACGAACTCATCTAAATAACGCTGAAAGATACGGTTCATCAAACCCATAAAAACAGCTGGAGCGTTAGTCAAACCGAACGGCATGACTATAAACTCAAAGTGACCATACCTCGTTCTGAATGCGGTCTTAGGAACATCTTCCTCTCGCACTCTCAGCTGATGGTAGCCTGACCTCAGATCAATCTTAGAGTAGACAGAAGAACCCTGCAGTTGATCGAACAAGTCATCTATTCGGGGTAAAGGATACCTGTTCTTAACTGTAGCCTGATTCAATTGACGGTAGTCGATACAGAGCCGCATAGAACCATCCTTCTTCCGAACGAATAGAACAGGAGCACCCCAAGGCGATACACTAGGTCTGATGTATCCCTTGGCAATCAAATCCTCAAGCTGCTCCTTCAACTCTCTCAATTCAACAAGTGCCATACGATAAGGAGCTTTTGAAATAGGTTGAGTACCTGGCACTAAGTCAATGCTGAATTCAACCTCTCGAATGGGTGGCAATCCAGGAACAACTTCCGGAAACACATCAGCAAAATCTCTAACCACTGGTAAGTCAACCAAAGCTGGGCTAGATTTCAGTACATCAACCGCATAAACCAAAAATCCTTCTGCACCTCTCTGTAACAAACGAGTCATAGATAACACTGAAATCAAAGGAATTCTAGATCGAGAACCCTTACCAAAGAATTTCCACTCGTCTGCCATTTCAGGTCTGAACCTGAAAACTTTCAGAAAACAATCAACTGTTGCCCTGTACTTGGTCAAAGCATCTATACCGACAATACAATCAAAATCTGACAACCCAAGCACAATACAGTCGAATTCTAACAAATTCCCCTCGAAACAAAGTTCACAGTTCCTGACTAGTCGGACAGAAACAATTCCTCCACCCAAAGGTGAAGTAACAGCTACTACTGTAGGCAACAATTCAGTTGGCAAAGCATGCAATAACACATATTTCTCAGAGATAAAGGAATGGGAAGCACCTGTATCTATCAAGACATGAGCAGAATGACCGAAAATCGAACAGTTACCTGCTATGACATCGTCAGGTGCTGCCTGAGCCTGATCCTCTGTCAATGCAAAGACTCGTGCTTGCTGTCTCGGAGGCTGATTTGCACTAGAGCTACCTCCTTGTCTGTTCTGCTGTTGCTGGGGTTGGAAAGAGTGTACTGTAGACAACTGCCTCTCCGGCTGAGCTGCAGGTCTAGACGAACTCCCACTCTGAGCTCTATCTCTATTACATTGAGGGCACACTTTAGAGAAGTGTCCCGGTTGCTGACATGTGTTACAATTGCCGAAGACTCTCACACACTGATCCGGTGAGTGTCTTCCTCCACACTTGCTGCAGTACAAGGATGATGACCCAGAACTCGGTCCTGAACCGAATTGCTTCGAACCACTGGAACTGGACGAACTGTTCCCCTGTCTCTTGAACTGTTTACCTCTTGCCTTGTACTGATCCTTTCTGTTTCCCCCACTGTTTCCACCTTCATACCTCTGCTGCTGGTTCTGATGTTGAGGTGGCTGATTCTGGTACTGAGATGTTTGGTTCTGATACTGCCTCTGCTGCTGAGGTGCCCCCTGATTACCTCTTTGCCTCCACAAGCCTGCTTCTGCTCCCTTTGCGTAATTCATGGCATCCGCAAAGTTGCTAGGCCTGTTGGTGTTAACCAACGTGAAGACATCGGGGTTCAACCCGTTGATGAACTGATCTGCCTTAGCTTCTTCATCTCCGGCAATTAGCGGTGCAAAACGCAACAGACTATCGAACTTAGCCACGTACTCTTCAATGTTCAGATTCCCTTGCCTCAGATTTGCAAACTCTGCTCTCTTATCCTTACGATACGAGATAGGGAAAAACCGCTTATAAAACTCAGATTTAAAAAGAGTCCAAGTAACCTCTGTACCTCTACTCTCAAATGCTTTCTTTGTCATGATCCACCAGCTCTTAGCACCACCACGCAGCTGATGAATTACTAACCTGATTCGGCGGTCATCTGAGTAGTCAATGGAATCAAACAACTGATCCATATCATCCAACCAACTCTCACAGTCAACTGGATTTTCTGAACCCATCAACAATGGCGGATTGAACGACTGAAACCTCTTCAGCAAGGTTTCCATAGGAGTTGCTGAAGCATCCAACTGATCAACCTCAGTGCTAGCTTGTTCAGTCGCAGGGATAACTGGTGGTGTGTTTCTGTTTATCACTCGACGAGGACCCATCTGATAATCAAAGGTTAGCACACGAGATATCTCAATCGCTACCATCAGTGCCCTTACAACCGCTTGGAATACCAAATACCAGTCGAGAACAGAAACAGTTATATCTCAAGTAGATCATGCTTTATTAATCTAAATCACACAACCATGTAATTCAAATAATGCTCAAACAATAAAGCATGCTCGCATGGAATTAAGTACACAATTAAATAATTCAAACACATGCGAGGAGTCATTACACACAGACTCGATCTACCCCGCTCACTCTAGTTCGACCAAGAATCTTAACGCTTTGATACCACTTAATGTGAGACCTCGATTCTAAACCACTAATATCGGATTAAACAACTATTAAGCGAACAAGGATCCAAGAGTAAAACAAGTCAAAGTTTTTTTTTTTTTTTTTAAAACGCCCGCGCCCGCGCGAGTAACCAAGCTCGCGCGCGCGCGAGCAAACGATCCCGAGGCCCAACGGAGGCCTCGCGCGCGCGCGAGGAACGCCTCGCCCGCGCGCAGAAGGCCTGGGCAGAAATGCTCAGGCTGCAGAAAAAGAAAAGGGAATTCCGCGCTTGGTCCGATATGCCTTCAAATACAATTACAATAACAGGGTGTAGGGAAACATGCCATAACAATTCATGCTTTCAGAAGGCCTAAAAACAACCAGAAGTCTAAATCGATACAACAACAACATACTTCGATTTCAGATTACAATCCGAATACAAACTAATTCGAATAACAAAACATATCAAGTTCGAGTTCTAACATGCTTCAATCTTAAACTAGATAAACATGCTAATTCGACTTCTAAACCGAGTCTCACTTCTACTACTTGCCCTCGAAGCTAACCATGCCTCTTCTGACTTGTTCCTGCCCCACCTGTTGCCAAGTACACATACAAAACAAAGCAACAGCCGGATAACCGGTGAGAATGATAATCCCAGTAAAAGCAACATATCAAGTAATGAATATACAACATGCTATCAAACCACATATTCAAGTCGAAGTTAATGATATGCATGTCTTTAAAACCAGGATATCGATTCTGATAGACACGGGAGTATTGCTCTGCTTTTGGGATCCTGAGGATGAGATCACGTAACGACTCACCGACTCTCCCAATCGAGGTGGTGTCACGTATCCCACTCCTCTAGACTTTGAGCAACCATAATGAGTATGCTAGCATTAGGCGAAATACTACAACCTAGGCCACTCAATCATAGTTCCCAAACGTCTAACAAAAAGGGCGGTTCTGCCCGCTGAAATCAAAGTAGGCTCAAGATGAATGCATAACAGAAACATAAACATAAGCCACATAACAAAAACTCAATCAATCAACAATTACAAGTTCCACGTGCTAGAACAAGTATCAATGCAATATGTGATTTAAAAAGGGAAACTCGAGAACCAACAGTCCCGAGTATGCTATCCCGCTACGATGACTGCTTTTACCTTTCAATGCAGTAGTTCCAACTCCAGGAAAGCTACAACAAAAGATTGTATCAACAACTATACAATCTAAACAACAACTACGGATCAAGGTAAATCTCATTACCGATCTTCGTCCAACTCTGAAACGATCAATCAGCTGCTAACTCAGGGCTTGACAACTCCAAACGAATCTGTTCAGATACAAGAGATGATCAACAACCACGATCACTCACACACCTGTTGGATAAAACTGGCGGTCAGATCAATCACGATTGATACCCGGTGCAGCGGAAGTTTAAAAATTTTATCATGGAACAATTCCATGGTGTGGGTATCAACCATTCAACGATTAAATTATTGTGTGTGTAAAATTCAAATAACAATTAATTAAATTTTACCTTCAATCTCGAATCGAGATTAATGGACACCACACAGATTTCTCTGCGCTTCTTGTATCTCCCAGGAACTGATGAACTCCTTCAATCAGGTCCACGAATGGGGTTTAAATCCCTCTGATAGATTGCACTAGAAAATCTATCAGAAGTTTTTCTGCGAAGAGATTAAACGAATCTGATTCGTTATTCCTGACTGCGATTCAAAATCACAGACCGAAATTTCTCGGGCAGAGAACAGGGAGGGGACGGCCGAAAACTTTTGAGAGAGAGGAGGGTTTCGATTTTCTGTCTCAAAAATTATGAGCTGTTGTGTCTAATTTCTGTACTGCAATAACTTATTTATAATGCAGGCCACTAACACCTTAGGGCCCATTAGTCATAAGTTGAGGCCCGACAAGCAAAGCCCGCTCGTTCAGAAATTAATATAAAATTCATCGTGACTCCGATTGATAAACCGATTTTACCAATGTGCACAGAAACCATTTCTGCACATTTTAAAGTCAAAATAAATTTTCCTGAATCCGAATTCAGTGGTTTCCTAAAATGTCCATCCCTATGTCATTTTAGGAAATCCTACTCCCTTACTCTTATTTAAGAAGTCCAACTCCTTAGTTCATTAAATTTAACTCTTTAAATTTAACTATCTCAACGGGGATTAAAACTCCATTACACTGTGTGACCCTCAATGGTTCAGGGATACAGCTAGCCGTGGGCTCACAACTCCTTGTGACTCGGAACAACACTTTCCGACTTGCCCAACGAATCATGGTAAAGCGCCTAGCAACATCGCCCCATGATTCCCTAGGTATCACTGATAGTGCCTACAAGAACCAGTAGATTTTGGTTAGCGTACAGTACGGTCCCTTCATCCATATATCCCGATCGAATCAACAACCATTGGTATATCGAGAGTCGCTCAAGATTCGATAACTATGCAATGCATCTTGAAGATCAAATTAGTGACATCGCATGTGCTACTAAGAAACCATTTCTTAAATCACATCAAGTACTCTGGCCAGAGATTTGTCACACTAATATCTCCTCAGATCGCATAGGATATCCACACTCGCAAGTATGTGGTGAATCCTTGACAACAATGCATTGACTCCTATATGTGTCGTAACTGTACCCAATCTCGACACCTGATGACCCCCATAGAGTCGGTAAACGAGTCAAAGCACAGCACTAGCATATAGAGTCTCCATGATGTTTCAAGTCGTAAGGACTAATGGTGTACAACCAAAACCGCGGACTTTATCCACTCGATAAGTGATAACCACTTGGAAAGTCCGGATAGGGTAGTTCGATTATTCATCCTATGAATATCCATTTGCATGCTTCGAACATCTCCATGTTCCCTACCAATGAAACGTGGTACTCCGCATCGCAAATGCTAGTCTCAAACTCGAGCGATCCTTATCCTTATTATCGGACGGCTCAATCGACTAGGAACGGTTTTTTAGAATATACAGTGACTATAAGATGTATTTCATGATAGACATCTCCATGTTCTACCACATCTTACATACACTATAGTATATTCAAGGTCTTTATCAAAACAACAATAGTATATCACAATATAACAATATGAAGTAATATAAAGTCATTGCCATAAAAGTGTAAATAATATTAAACAAAAGATTGTTTATACAAAGAGTCATCAAAGCCCATAGCCACACAGTTGGCTCACTGGGCACCCACTCTTACAACACCAAGACTTCAATCAATACAAAAACGATTCGAAAACCCAAAACTCAAACCGACGGCATAACGGCTATAAACTGAACAAACCGGCAACGCAGACAGCAGTTCAATACTGATAACAACTCAATTCAATGCCCAAAACAACAATAACAAAGCAAACCCATCAATCTCAAAATCCACATTTTCGAAAATGGCTTCCAAAAATCATAACAAATCCGGACGTCGCTCTAATTCAAAACCGACAGATAATAAACGATCAGAACTCTGTAGAGAACAACATACTCGAATCTCAAACGATTCTAACAACATCCAAAAACTAGAATGTATCCGATCGTAGAAAAACTTACGATATAACGGAGCTCTCGCTGCAGTGATCGATAATCTGCCTTCAGAATTAATTTCTAACGGACGGATCGAGCTCGGACTGGATTTTGAAAGCTCAAAAGCTTCAAGAGGCGTCTTCAATGGAGGCTCACGGTTGGGAGGAGGAAGGAGGTGACTTGTGAAATAAATATCAAGTGTAGATAATATATAAAATCAACTATTTGCGTTTTAGTCCCTGAAAAATCCAATTTTTCCAAAAAGGACCCTGATCAAAATCAAACCGGCTCGAGAACTCTGTAATCTCTGATTAACTCAAATAAATTCAATTAAGATAAAAACGGGGCGTTACAATTCTCCCCCACTAAGAAGAGATTTCGTCCTCGAATCCACAAGAACCATAACTCAAAAGATAGAATAAAGAACTAAAGACAGTAAGAAGAACTCACGTCATCCGAATAGCTCTGGAAAACGCTGTCTCATGTCAGACTCTGTCTCCCAAGTCGCTTCCTCAACACCGTGACGGCTCCACTGCACCTTCACTAACGGAATCAACTTGGCTCTGAGTTGCTTTTCTTTCCGATCAAGGATCTGAATCGGTCGCTCAAAATAGCTCAGGGTCTCGTCTAACTCGGCTTTGTCAGGCTGAAGGATATGGGAAATATCTGGTTGGTACTTTCGCAGCATAGAGACGTGAAAAACGTCGTGAATACCAGATAAAGACGGAGGAAGTGCAAGTCTGTAGGCAAGATCGCCTATCTTCTCGAGAATCTCGTACGGACCGATGAATCTCGGAGATAACTTTCCTCTCTTACCGAATCTGGCGGTGCCTCTGAACGGAGAAATCTACACGGTCTCCCTGCTCAAAACTCAGAGGTCGACGTCTGACATTCGCATACTTCGCCTGTCTATCTTGAGCTGACTTCATTCTGGTCTGAATGATCTTAACCTGCTCTGCCATATCTCTAAGCATCTCCGGTCCCAAATCTGGTGACTCGGACAATTCATCCCAAAACAACGGAGATCGGCACTTTCTACCATACAAAGCCTCAAAAGGCGCCATACCGATACTCGCTTGGAAGCTGTTGTTGTAAGAAAACTCGACAAGAGGCAAAGAATCCTGCCAACTAGTGCCAAAGTCTAGCACTACCGCTCGCAGCATATCCTCCAACGTCTGGATAGTCCGCTCTGACTGTCCATCTGTCTGAGGATGATAAGCTGTACTCAGATGCAATCGAGTACCAAGTGCCCCCTGAAAACTGTGCCAGAAGTGAGAAGTGAATCTAGGATCTCTGTCTGAAACGATCGACTTCGGCACACCATGCAATCTCACAACATTGCTAACATACAACTCAGCCATCTGATCATGGCGATACGTCATCCTGTACGGAATAAAACACGCGGACTTCGTCAATCGGTCGATCACTACCCAAATAGCATCGCATCCTCGAACGGATCGTGGTAGCTTCGTGACAAAATCCATAGAAATGTGATCCCATTTCCATTCAGGAACAGATAGGCTGTGCAAAAGACCACCTGGTCGCTTCCGCTCTGCTTTCACTTGCTGACAATTCAAACACCGAGATACAAATCTCGCAACATCTTCCTTCATTCTCTTCCACCAGAACTGACTCTTCAGATCGTTGTACATCTTACGACCTCCAGGATGAACGCTAAACCGACTGCAATGAGCCTCTCGGAGAATACGCTGTCTCAACTCCGAAATATCAGGCACAACAATACGGTTATTCACCAACAAAACGTCATCTCTAACCTGGAATTCTGACAGATGCCCAGTTCTGACTTTCTCTACCGAAACCTGAATGCTCGGCTCAGACTTCTGTGCTTCTCTGATTGCAACAAACAACTCTGGCTCGGCTTGAATAGCAAACACTCTGATAGTCTCCCTATCTGTTTCAAACTCTAAACCAGAAGTGCAACAATCATCGACCAACTGAGAAACACCGATAGTTGAAAGAGATAAAGAACAAAGCTTTCGGCTCAAGGCATCTGCAACTGCATTCGACTTCCCTGGATAATACTTGATCTCACAGTCGAAATCCTTCAACAGATCTAACCATCTTCTCTGTCTCATATTCAGCTCTGCCTGTGAAAACAAGTACTTAAGAATCTTATGATCAGAAAAGATCTCGAAAGACTCACCATAAAGATAGTGACGCCAGATCTTCAAAGCAAATACAATTGCTGCAAGTTCAAGATCATGAACCGGATAACGAGTCTCGTGCGGTTTCAGCTGCCTCGATGCATACGCTATCACATGCTTATGCTGCATAAGAACACAACCCAAACCTCGGTTAGAAGCATCACAATACACTGTGAAACCTCCAGTACCCTTCGGAATAGAAAGAATTGGAGCACTGGTCAGTCTCCTCTTCAGATCAACAAAGCTAGCCTCACAATCTGTAGTCCAGAAAAAAGGCGCATTCTTCTGAGTCAGCTGGGTAATAGGCTTGGCAATAGACGAGAAACCCTCGATGAAACGACGGTAATAACCAGCTAAACCCATGAAGCTTCGGATCTTAGGTACTGATGTCGGTCTAGGCCAATTCATAACCGCTTCGATTTTGCTGGGATCGACAGAAATCCCATCTTCAGAAATAAAATGACCGAGAAAGACAACTCGATCTAACCAGAATTCGCATTTCGATAGCTTGGCAAACAACTGCTCAACTCGTAAAATCTGCAAGACGATTCTCAAGTGCTCTGCATGGTCAGTACGGTTCTTCGAGTAGATAAGAATATCATCGATGAAAATAATGACGAACTCATCTAAATAACGCTGAAAGATACGGTTCATCAAACCCATAAAAACAGCTGGAGCGTTAGTCAAACCGAACGGCATGACTATAAACTCAAAGTGACCATACCTCGTTCTGAATGCGGTCTTAGGAACATCTTCCTCTCGCACTCTCAGCTGATGGTAGCCTGACCTCAGATCAATCTTAGAGTAGACAGAAGAACCCTGCAGTTGATCGAACAAGTCATCTATTCGGGGTAAAGGATACCTGTTCTTAACTGTAGCCTGATTCAATTGACGGTAGTCGATACAGAGCCGCATAGAACCATCCTTCTTCCGAACGAATAGAACAGGAGCACCCCAAGGCGATACACTAGGTCTGATGTATCCCTTGGCAATCAAATCCTCAAGCTGCTCCTTCAACTCTCTCAATTCAACAAGTGCCATACGATAAGGAGCTTTTGAAATAGGTTGAGTACCTGGCACTAAGTCAATGCTGAATTCAACCTCTCGAATGGGTGGCAATCCAGGAACAACTTCCGGAAACACATCAGCAAAATCTCTAACCACTGGTAAGTCAACCAAAGCTGGGCTAGATTTCAGTACATCAACCGCATAAACCAAAAATCCTTCTGCACCTCTCTGTAACAAACGAGTCATAGATAACACTGAAATCAAAGGAATTCTAGATCGAGAACCCTTACCAAAGAATTTCCACTCGTCTGCCATTTCAGGTCTGAACCTGACAACTTTCAGAAAACAATCAACTGTTGCCCTGTACTTGGTCAAAGCATCTATACCGACAATACAATCAAAATCTGACAACCCAAGCACAATACAGTCGAATTCTAACAAATTCCCTCGAAACAAAGTTCACAGTTCCTGACTAGTCGGACAGAAACAATTCCTCCACCCAAAGGTGAAGTAACAGCTACTACTGTAGGCAACAATTCAGTTGGCAAAGCATGCAATAACACATATTTCTCAGAGATAAAGGAATGGGAAGCACCTGTATCTATCAAGACATGAGCAGAATGACCGAAAATCGAACAGTTACCTGCTATGACATCGTCAGGTGCTGCCTGAGCCTGATCCTCTGTCAATGCAAAGACTCGTGCTTGCTGTCTCGGAGGCTGATTTGCACTAGAGCTACCTCCTTGTCTGTTCTGCTGTTGCTGGGGTTGGAAAGAGTGTACTGCAGACGACTGCCTCTTCGGCTGAGCTGCAGGTCTAGACGAACTCCCACTCTGAGCTCTATCTCTATTACGTTGAGGGCACACTTTAGAGAAGTGTCCCGGTTGCTGACATGTGTTACAATTGCCGAAGACTCTCACACACTGATCCGGTGAGTGTCTTCCTCCACACTTGCTGCAGTACAAGGATGATGACCCAGAACTCGGTCCTGAACCGAATTGCTTCGAACCACTGGAACTGGACGAACTGTTCCCCTGTCTCTTGAACTGTTTACCTCTTGCCTTGTACTGATCCTTTCTGTTTCCCCCACTGTTTCCACCTTCATACCTCTGCTGCTGGTTCTGATGTTGAGGTGGCTGATTCTGGTACTGAGATGGTTGGTTCTGATACTGCCTCTGCTGCTGAGGTGCCCCCTGATTACCTCTTTGCCTCCACAAGCCTGCTTCTGCTCCCTTTGCGTAATTCATGGCATCCGCAAAGTTGCTAGGCCTGTTGGTGTTAACCAACGTGAAGACATCGGGGTTCAACCCGTTGATGAACTGATCTGCCTTAGCTTCTTCATCTCCGGCAATTAGCGGTGCAAAACGCAACAGACTATCGAACTTAGCCACGTACTCTTCAATGTTCAGATTCCCTTGCCTCAGATTTGCAAACTCTGCTCCCTTATCCTTACGATACGAGATAGGGAAAAACCGCTTATAAAACTCAGATTTAAAAAGAGTCCAAGTAACCTCTGTACCTCTACTCTCAAATGCTTTCTTTGTCATGATCCACCAGCTCTTAGCACCACCACGCAGCTGATGAATTACTAACCTGATTCGGCGGTCATCTGAGTAGTCAATGGAATCAAACAACTGATCCATATCATCCAACCAACTCTCACAGTCAACTGGATTTTCTGAACCCATCAACAATGGCGGATTGAACGACTGAAACCTCTTCAGCAAGGTTTCCATAGGAGTTGCTGAAGCATCCAACTGATCAACCTCAGTGCTAGCTTGTTCAGTCGCAGGGATAACTGGTGGTGTGTTTCTGTTTATCACTCGACGAGGACCCATCTGATAATCAAAGGTTAGCACACGAGATATCTCAATCGCTACCATCAGTGCCCTTACAACCGCTTGGAATACCGAATACCAGTCGAGAACAGAAACAGTTATATCTCAAGTAGATCATGCTTTATTAATCTAAATCACACAACCATGTAATTCAAATAATGCTCAAACAATAAAGCATGCTCGCATGGAATTAAGTACACAATTAAATAATTCAAACACATGCGAGGAGTCATTACACACAGACTCGATCTACCCCGCTCACTCTAGTTCGACCAAGAATCTTAACGCTTTGATACCACTTAATGTGAGACCTCGATTCTAAACCACTAATCTCGGATTAAACAACTATTAAGCGAACAAGGATCCAAGAGTAAAACAAGTCAAAGTTTTTTTTTTTTTTTTTTTTAAAACGCCCGCGCCCGCGCGAGGAATTAAGCTCGCGCGCGCGCGAGCAAACGATCCCGAGGCCCAACGGAGGCCTCGCGCGCGCACGAGGAACGCCTCGCCCGTGCGCAGAAGGCCTGGGCAGAAATGCTCAGGCTGCAGAAAAAGAAAAGGGAATTCCGCGCTTGGTCCGATATGCCTTCAAATACAATTACAATAACAGGGTGTAGGGAAACATGCCATAACAATTCATGCTTTCAGAAGGCCTAAAAACAACCAGAAGTCTAAATCGATACAACAACAACATACTTCGATTTCAGATTACAATCCGAATACAAACTAATTCGAATAACAAAACATATCAAGTTCGAGTTCTAACATGCTTCAATCTTAAACTAGATAAACATGCTAATTCGACTTCTAAACCGAGTCTCACTTCTACTACTTGCCCTCGAAGCTAACCATGCCTCTTCTGACTTGTTCCTGCCCCACCTGTTGCCAAGTACACATACAAAACAAAGCAACAGCCGGATAACCGGTGAGAATGATAATCCCAGTAAAAGCAACATATCAAGTAATGAATATACAACATGCTATCAAACCACATATTCAAGTCGAAGTTAATGATATGCATGTCTTTAAAACCAGGATATCGATTCTGATAGACACGGGAGTATTGCTCTGCTTTTGGGATCCTGAGGATGAGATCACGTAACGACTCACCGACTCTCCCAATCGAGGTGGTGTCACGTATCCCACTCCTCTAGACTTTGAGCAACCATAATGAGTATGCTAGCACTAGGCGAAATACTACAACCTAGGCCACTCAATCATAGTTCCCAAACGTCTAACAAAAAGGGCGGTTCTGCCCGCTGAAATCAAAGTAGGCTCAAGATGAATGCATAACAGAAACATAAACATAAGCCACATAACAAAAACTCAATCAATCAACAATTATAAGTTCCACGTGCTAGAACAAGTATCAATGCAATATGTGATTTAAAAAGGGAAACTCGAGAACCAACAGTCCCGAGTATGCTATCCCGCTACGATGACTGCTTTTACCTTTCAATGCAGTAGTTCCAACTCCAGGAAAGCTACAACAAAAGATTGTATCAACAACTATACAATCTAAACAACAACTACGGATCAAGGTAAATCTCATTACCGATCTTCGTCCAACTCTGAAACGATCAATCAGCTGCTAACTCAGGGCTTGACAACTCCAAACGAATCTGTTCAGATACAAGAGATGATCAACAACCACGATCACTCACACACCAAGACTTCAATCAATACAAAAACGATTCGAAAACCCAAAACTCAAACCGACGGCATAACGGCTATAAACTGAACAAACCGGCAACGCAGACAGCAGTTCAATACTGATAACAACTCAATTCAATGCCCAAAACAACAATAACAAAGCAAACCCATCAATCTCAAAATTCACATTTTCGAAAATGGCTTCCAAAAATCATAACAAATCCGGACGTCGCTCTAATTCAAAACCGACAGATAATAAACGATCAGAACTCTGTAGAGAACAACATACTCGAATCTCAAACGATTCTAACAACATCCAAAAACTAGAATGTATCCGATCGTAGAAAAACTTACGATATAACGGAGCTCTCGCTGCAGTGATCGATAATCTGCCTTCAGAATTAATTTCTAACGGACGGATCGAGCTCGGACTGGATTTTGAAAGCTCAAAAGCTTCAAGAGGCGTCTTCAATGGAGGCTCACGGTTGGGAGGAGGAAGGAGGTGACTTGTGAAATAAATATCAAGTGTAGATAATATATAAAATCAACTATTTGCGTTTTAGTCCCTGAAAAATCCAATTTTTGCAAAAAGGACCCTGATCAAAATCAAACCGGCTCGAGAACTCTGTAATCTCTGATTAACTCAAATAAATTCAATTAAGATAAAAACGGGGCGTTACAATTCTCCCCCACTAAGAAGAGATTTCGTCCTCGAATCCACAAGAACCATAACTCAAAAGATAGAATAAAGAACTAAAGACAGTAAGAAGAACTCACGTCATCCGAATAGCTCTGGAAAACGCTGTCTCATGTCAGACTCTGTCTCCCAAGTCGCTTCCTCAACACCGTGACGGCTCCACTGCACCTTCACTAACGGAATCAACTTGGTTCTGAGTTGCTTTTCTTTCCGATCAAGGATCTGAATCGGTCGCTCAAAATAGCTCAGGGTCTCGTCTAACTCGGCTTCGTCAGGCTGAAGGATATGGGAAATATCTGGTTGGTACTTTCGCAGCATAGAGACGTGAAAAACGTCGTGAATACCAGATAAAGACGGAGGAAGTGCAAGTCTGTAGGCAAGATCGCCTATCTTCTCGAGAATCTCGTACGGACCGATGAATCTCGGAGATAACTTTCCTCTCTTACCGAATCTGACGGTGCCTCTGAACGGAGAAATCTTAAGGAATACACGGTCTCCCTGCTCAAAACTCAGAGGTCGACGTCTGACATTCGCATACTTTGCCTGTCTATCTTGAGCTGACTTCATTCTGGTCTGAATGATCTTAACCTGCTCTGCCATATCTCTAAGCATCTCCGGTCCCAAATCTGGTGACTCGGACAATTCATCCCAAAACAACGGAGATCGGCACTTTCTACCATACAAAGCCTCAAAAGGCGCCATACCGATACTCGCTTGGAAGCTGTTGTTGTAAGAAAACTCGACAAGAGGCAAAGAATCCTGCCAACTAGTGCCAAAGTCTAGCACTACCGCTCGCAGCATATCCTCCAACGTCTGGATAGTCCGCTCTGACTGTCCATCTGTCTGAGGATGATAAGCTGTACTCAGATGCAATCGAGTACCAAGTGCCCCCTGAAGACTGTGCCAGAAGTGAGAAGTGAATCTAGGATCTCTGTCTGAAACGATCGACTTCGGCACACCATACAATCTCACAACATTGCTAACATACAACTCAGCCATCTGATCATGGCGATACGTCATCCTGTACGGAATAAAACACGCGGACTTCGTCAATCGGTCGATCACTACCCAAATAGCATCGCATCCTCGAACGGATCGTGGTAGCTTCGTGACAAAATCCATAGAAATGTGATCCCATTTCCATTCAGGAACAGATAGGCTGTGCAAAAGACCACCTGGTCGCTTCCGCTCTGCTTTCACTTGCTGACAATTCAAACACCGAGATACAAATCTCGCAACATCTTCCTTCATTCTCTTCCACCAGAACTGACTCTTCAGATCGTTGTACATCTTACGACCTCCAGGATGAATGCTAAACCGACTGCAATGAGCCTCTCGGAGAATACGCTGTCTCAACTCCGAAATATCAGGCACAACAATACGGTTATTCACCAACAAAACGTCATCTCTAACCTGGAATTCTGACTGATGCCCAGTTCTGACTTTCTCTACCGAAACCTGAATGCTCGGCTCAGACTTCTGTGCTTCTCTGATTGCAACAAACAACTCTGGCTCGGCTTGAATAGCAAACACTCTGATAGTCTCCCTATCTGTTTCAAACTCTAAACCAGAAGTGCAACAATCATCGACCAACTGAGAAACACCGATAGTTGAAAGAGATAAAGAACAAAGCTTTCGGCTCAAGGCATCTGCAACTGCATTCGACTTCCCTGGATAATACTTGATCTCACAGTCGAAATCCTTCAACAGATCTAACCATCTTCTCTGTCTCATATTCAGCTCTGCCTGTGAAAACAAGTACTTAAGAATCTTATGATCAAAAAAGATCTCGAAAGACTCACCATAAAGATAGTGACGCCAGATCTTCAAAGCAAATACAATTGCTGCAAGTTCAAGATCATGAACCGGATAACGAGTCTCGTGCGGTTTTAGCTGCCTCGATGCATACGCTATCACATGCTTATGCTGCATAAGAACACAACCCAAACCTCGGTTAGAAGCATCACAATACACTGTGAAACCTCCAGTACCCTTCGGAATAGAAAGAATTGGAGCACTGGTCAGTCTTCTCTTCAGATCAACAAAGCTAGCCTCACAATCTGTAGTCCAGACAAAAGGCGCATTCTTCTGAGTCAGTTGGGTAATAGGCTTGGCAATAGACGAGAAACCCTCGATGAAACGACGGTAATAACCAGCTAAACCCATGAAGCTTCGGATCTCAGGTACTGATGTCGGTCTAGGCCAATTCATAACCGCTTTGATTTTGCTGGGATCGACAGAAATCCCATCTTCAGAAATAATATGACCGAGAAAGACAACTCGATCTAACCAGAATTCGCATTTCGATAGCTTGGCAAACAACTGCTCAACTCGTAAAATCTGCAAGACGATTCTCAAGTGCTCTGCATGGTCAGTACGGTTCTTCGAGTAGATAAGAATATCATCGATGAAAATAATGACGAACTCATCTAAATAACGCTGAAAGATACGGTTCATCAAACCCATAAAAACAGCTGGAGCGTTAGTCAAACCGAACGGCATGACTATAAACTCAAAGTGACCATACCTCGTTCTGAATGCGGTCTTAGGAACATCTTCCTCTCGCACTCTCAGCTGATGGTAGCCTGACCTCAGATCAATCTTAGAGTAGACAGAAGAACCCTGCAGTTGATCGAACAAGTCATCTATTCGGGGTAAAGGATACCTGTTCTTAACTGTAGCCTGATTCAATTGACGGTAGTCGATACAGAGCCGCATAGAACCATCCTTCTTCCGAACGAATAGAATAGGAGCACCCCAAGGCGATACACTAGGTCTGATGTATCCCTTGGCAATCAAATCCTCAAGCTGCTCCTTCAACTCTCTCAATTCAACAAGTGCCATACGATAAGGAGCTTTTGAAATAGGTTGAGTACCTGGCACTAAGTCAATGCTGAATTCAACCTCTCGAATGGGTGGCAATCCAGGAACAACTTCCGGAAACACATCAGCAAAATCTCTAACCACTGGTAAGTCAACCAAAGCTGGGCTAGATTTCAGTACATCAACCGCATAAACCAAAAATCCTTCTGCACCTCTCTGTAACAAACGAGTCATAGATAACACTGAAATCAAAGGAATTCTAGATCGAGAACCCTTACCAAAGAATTTCCACTCGTCTGCCATTTCAGGTCTGAACCTGACAACTTTCAGAAAACAATCAACTGTTGCCCTGTACTTGGTCAAAGCATCTATACCGACAATACAATCAAAATCTGACAACCCAAGCACAATACAGTCGAATTCTAACAAATTCCCCTCGAAACAAAGTTCACAGTTCCTGACTAGTCGGACAGAAACAATTCCTCCACCCAAAGGTGAAGTAACAGCTACTACTGTAGGCAACAATTCAGTTGGCAAAGCATGCAATAACACATATTTCTCAGAGATAAAGGAATGGGAAGCACCTGTATCTATCAAGACATGAGCAGAATGACCGAAAATCGAACAGTTACCTGCTATGACATCGTCAGGTGCTGCCTGAGCCTGATCCTCTGTCAATGCAAAGACTCGTGCTTGCTGTCTCGGAGGCTGATTTGCACTAGAGCTACCTCCTTGTCTGTTCTGCTGTTGCTGGGGTTGGAAAGAGTGTACTACAGATGACTGCCTCTCCGGCTGAGCTGCAGGTCTAGACGAACTCCCACTCTGAGCTCTATCTCTATTACGTTGAGGGCACACTTTAGAGAAGTGTCCCGGTTGCTGACATGTGTTACAATTGCCGAAGACTCCCACACACTGATCCGGTGAGTGTCTTCCTCCACACTTGCTGCAGTACAAGGATGATGACCCAGAACTCGGTCCTGAACCGAATTGCTTCGAACCACTGGAACTGGACGAACTGTTCCCCTGTCTCTTGAACTGTTTACCTCTTGCCTTGTACTGATCCTTTCTGTTTCCCCCACTGTTTCCACCTTCATACCTCTGCTGCTGGTTCTGATGTTGAGGTGGCTGATTCTGGTACTGAGATGGTTGGTTCTGATACTGCCTCTGCTGCTGAGGTGCCCCCTGATTACCTCTTTGCCTCCACAAGCCTGCTTCTGCTCCCTTTGCGTAATTCATGGCATCCGCAAAGTTGCTAGGCCTGTTGGTGTTAACCAACGTGAAGACATCGGGGTTCAACCCGTTGATGAACTGATCTGCCTTAGCTTCTTCATCTCCGGCAATTAGCGGTGCAAAACGCAACAGACTATCGAACTTAGCCACGTACTCTTCAATGTTCAGATTCCCTTGCCTCAGATTTGCAAACTCTGCTCCCTTATCCTTACGATACGAGATAGGGAAAAACCGCTTATAAAACTCAGATTTAAAAAGAGTCCAAGTAACCTCTGTACCTCTACTCTCAAATGCTTTCTTTGTCATGATCCACCAGCTCTTAACACCACCACGCAGCTGATGAATTACTAACCTGATTCGGCGGTCATCTGAGTAGTCAATGGAATCAAACAACTGATCCATATCATCCAACCAACTCTCACAGTCAACTGGATTTTCTGAACCCATCAACAATGGCGGATTGAACGACTGAAACCTCTTCAGCAAGGTTTCCATAGGAGTTGCTGAAGCATCCAACTGATCAACCTCAGTGCTAGCTTGTTCAGTCACAGGGATAACTGGTGGTGTGTTTCTGTTTATCACTCGACGAGGACCCATCTGATAATCAAAGGTTAGCACACGAGATATCTCAATCGCTACCATCAGTGCCCTTACAACCGCTTGGAATACCGAATACCAGTCGAGAACAGAAACAGTTATATCTCAAGTAGATCATGCTTTATTAATCTAAATCACACAACCATGTAATTCAAATAATGCTCAAACAATAAAGCATGCTCGCATGGAATTAAGTACACAATTAAATAATTCAAACACATGCGAGGCGTCATTACACACAGACTCGATCTACCTCGCTCACTCTAGTTCGACCAAGAATCTTAACGCTTTGATACCACTTAATGTGAGACCTCGATTCTAAACCACTAATCTCGGATTAAACAACTATTAAGCGAACAAGGATCCAAGAGTAAAACAAGTCAAAGTTTTTTTTTTTTTTTTTTTTTTAAACGCCCGCGCCCGCGCGAGGAACCAAGCTCGCGCGCGCGCGGGCAAACGATCCCGAGGCCCAACGGAGGCCTCGCGCGCGCGCGAGGAACGCCTTGCCCGCGCGCAGAAGGCCTGGGCAGAAATGCTCAGGCTGCAGAAAAAGAAAAGGGAATTCCGCGCTTGGTCCAATATGCCTTCAAATACAATTACAATAACAGGGTGTAGGGAAACATGCCATAACAAGTCATGCTTTCAGAAGGCCTAAAAACAACCAGAAGTCTAAATCGATACAACAACAACATACTTCGATTTCAGATTACAATCCGAATACAAACTAATTCGAATAACAAAACATATCAAGTTCGAGTTCTAACATGCTTCAATCTTAAACTAGATAAACATGCTAATTCGACTTCTAAACCGAGTCTCACTTATACTACTTGCCCTCGAAGCTAACCATGCCTCTTCTGACTTGTTCCTGCCCCACCTGTTGCCAAGTACACATACAAAACAAAGCAACAGCCGGATAACCGGTGAGAATGATAATCCCAGTAAAAGCAACATATCAAGTAATGAATATACAACATGCTATCAAACCACATATTCAAGTCGAAGTTAATGATATGCATGTCTTTAAAACCAGGATATCGATTCTGATAGACACGGGAGTATTTCTCTGCTTTTGGGATCCCGAGGATGAGATCACGTAACGACTCACCGACTCTCCCAATCGAGGTGGTGCCACGTATCCCACTCCTCTAGACTTTGAGCAACCATAATGAGTATGCTAGCACTAGGCGAAATACTACAACCTAGGCCACTCAATCATAGTTCCCAAACGTCTAACAAAAAGGGCGGTTCTGCCCGCTGAAATCAAAGTAGGCTCAAGATGAATGCATAACAGAAACATAAACATAAGCCACATAACAAAAACTCAATCAATCAACAATTACAAGTTCCACGTGCTAGAACAAGTATCAATGCAATATGTGATTTAAAAAGGGAAACTCGAGAACCAACAGTCCCGAGTATGCTATCCCGCTACGATGACTTCTTTTACCTTTCAATGCAGTAGTTCCAACTCCAGGAAAGCTACAACAAAAGATTGTATCAACAACTATACAATCTAAACAACAACTACGGATCAAGGTAAATCTCATTACCGATCTTCGTCCAACTCTGAAACGATCAATCAGCTGCTAACTCAGGGCTTGACAACTCCAAACGAATCTGTTCAGATACAAGAGATGATCAACAACCACGATCACTCACACACCAAGACTTCAATCAATACAAAAACGATTCGAAAACCCAAAACTCAAACCGACGGCATAACGGCTATAAACTGAACAAACCGGGCAACGCAGACAGCAGTTCAATACTGATAACAACTCAATTCAATGCCCAAAACAACAATAACAAAGCAAACCCATCAATCTCAAAATCCACATTTTCGAAAATGGCTTCCAAAAATCATAACAAATCCGGACGTCGCTCTAATTCAAAACCGACAGATAATAAACGATCAGAACTCTGTAGAGAACAACATACTCGAATCTCAAACGATTCTAACAACATCCAAAAACTAGAATGTATCCGATCGTAGAAAAACTTACGATATAACGGAGCTCTCGCTGCAGTGATCAATAATCTGCCTTCAGAATTAATTTCTAACGGACGGATCGAGCTCGGACTGGATTTTGAAAGCTCAAAAGCTTCAAGAGGCGTCTTCAATGGAGGATCACGGTTGGGAGGAGGAAGGAGGTGACTTGTGAAATAAATATCAAGTGTAGATAATATATAAAATCAACTATTTGCGTTTTAGTCCCTGAAAAATCCAATTTTTGCAAAAAGGACCCTGATCAAAATCAAACCGGCTCGAGAACTCTGTAATCTCTGATTAACTCAAATAAATTCAATTAAGATAAAAACGGGGCGTTACATAAATTTACACTACAATAACACTATAGTATAACTAAAATAACACTAAGAACAACACTATAGTATAACTAAAATTACACTAGGATTACACTATAGTATAACTAAAATAACACTAAGATTACACTATAGTATAACTAAAATTACACTAGGATTACATTATAGTATAACTAAATTTACACTACAATAACACTATAGCATAACTAAAATTACACTAGGTTTACACTGTAGTGTTACTAAATTTACACTAAAATAACACTATAGTATAACTAAAATAACACTAGGATTACACTATAGTATAACTAAAATATCACTACAATAACACTATAGTATAACTAAAATTACGCTAGGTTTACACTATAGTGTAACTAAATTTACACTACAATAACACTATAGTATAACTAAAATAACACTAGGATTACACAATAATATAACTAAAATTACACTAGGATTACACTATAATATAACTAAATTTACACTACAATAACACTATAGTATAACTAAAATAACACTAGCATTGCACTATAATATAACTAAAATTACACTAGGATTACACTATATTATAACTAAATTTACACTACAACAACACTATAGTATAACTAAAATAACACTAGCATTACACTATAGTATAACTAAAATTACACTAGGTTTACACTATAGTGTAACTAAATTTACACTACAATAACACTATAGTATAACTAAAATAACACTAGCATTACACTATAGTATAACTAAAATTACACTAGGTTTACACTATAGTATAAATAAAATAACACTAGGATTATACTATAGTATAACTAAAATTACACTAAAATTACACTATAGTATAACTAAATTTACACTACAATAACTGTAATGAACTGGGCCTCTGCGCTCTGCTAACCCTCTCTGGGTCGGCCCAGCCATACTCATGATCTCTTCCCCCCTGATGGGGAATTTCATGCCCTCCCCAAGACTTGAACCTTGCACTCCAGGATAAATACAAAGTGCACTCAGTCTTGGTACCAATGAGCTACTAAATTTACACTACAATAACACTATAGTATAACTTATATAACACTAGGATTACACTATAGTATAACTAAAATTACACTAGAATTACACTATAGTATAACTAAATTTACACTACAATAACACTATAGTATAACTAAAATAACACTAGGATTACACTATAGCAAAACTAAAATTACACTAGGTTTACACTATAGTATAACTGTGAGGACTCGGGCACTAATCTCTTAAATCATTACGATTAATCCAAGATCAAGTAATACATATAATCCAATACATGAATTAAGATCAAGCAATCAAAGGCTAAATTTTTTTTTTTTAATAAATATTGGGCCGCGCTCGAGCGTCTAAAAAGCACCGCTCGAGCGCACCCTGAATTTTCTCAAACAGAACGCGCAGCTCGTGGCTGCGCTCGGGCTGCTCTTTTCTGCAGCTCGGGCGCTGCCCTGGGCAGAAACTGACTTTGATTTTTCCACTCCTTATCTGAGTCTTGAAGTCACTACAAACATCTCATAAGTCAAGCCTATGCTAACATAATCATATCCCAGAGAATATAAACAAGTTCATGCTAACTCCATCAAGATATATCAAGCTAATGACATAAATTGAACAAGTATTTTCATAACCCAGAGAACATGATGCTACAAGAAGTAGAGTTCCAACTCTTCACATAAACAATCTCTAGTTTACATGTAGAACCTACAAAAATTAACTCAACTAGATATCAAGGTAGTAACATCATAAACATCTAGATTAAAGTCTAGTCTCAAACCTTTAATACAAACATCAAATATGAAAGGATAAACTAAACCAATGAATTTAACATATCAACATTGGATTCTAATCTAACATGCTTGACATTACAAAAGAACATAGACTTCTATCACCCGAGTCTCCACTCTAATCTCTCAATCTCTCTCTTTCATGTCAAGTCCGACTCGCTACTCTTCAACCTGATGCAAGCACACATACAAGCAAAACAACAGCCGGATAACTCCGGTGAGAATAAATCTCAGTATGAAAGACATCTATATAAATCAAATAGAAATAACTCAATCAAGTAATTTACTATTACAATCAACAATTTCCTTATACCTTACCTGCCGGATGTCTTTCAAATAAACTCATTCAATATCATAAAGACTCGAATACGGTTGAAGGTTAATGGATTCAAGTTTTACAGAATCGATAATTTAAAAATTCATATCGTTGGGATCCCGGGAATATAATCAGGCCATAAAAATATCAAGCCTTCCACCTACGCTCCCGCTTGGGGTGGTAAAATCTGATATTCCCTGGACTGTGAACACTATATTGAGAACCGTGGCAAAAGAAATCAAGTCAGATCCCTAGCCTCTTGCATATAAGTTCACCACGTCCAATATTTTCTTTTCGATTCTGTTTTCAAGGTTTCGAAAGAATTGTGGCTCAAAGGATTTACTCTCAACTCTATAATCAATCTACCACAACTCAACACTTCAAAATAATCTAAACCAACAATCTCAAATAAATTATCCATCATATATCTCAACAAGAAATCATGTTGAAAGCAAACAACTCATATATCAATTAACTCAATCAACTAAGTCAAGTATTTCATAGAATCATATAAGATTAAGTAAAACACCTAATCATGCATGTATGTGATTTAATAAACTCGAAAACCACCACGTCTTCGAGTTATACTACCTGTCGAATTAATGTCGAATCATACCTTGATCTTGATTTCAATCTCTGAACTCTAGTAATTCTTGATCAAAACACAAGCTGTCCAATTTCTGCACTTCAATCAATTCTGTTCATATTTCTCTTGTTAATCCATTTCTACTTATTTCAACTTGGAGCCAACTTCAACTCAATCCGGAATCGTCGACTCGACTTCGATATCCTTCAACTTCAATCTGAATTTGAAGTATGTTACAACTCAATATTAGCTTCCCAAACTCATTTCAACTCATCAAAGTTTAATCAACTTCAAGACTTGTCAATAACCAAAAATCCAACCGACGACGAATAAATTCGAAATAGATGATTCTAATATTTTAAACATCAATCAAACATTGATCTCTAACTCATATCAATATCATTCCATTACTACAATTTCGAAATCAGTACTTGCATTTTTCAAAAATTCGACAAACAAGAACGGACGGCGTAACGGCTCGAATTTGGTAATTCCAAAGGCACAAACACCTTCAATATTATACTTCAGACTCATTTTCATACTCATTTCCATCTAATATACACGAAATCAGCAGCCCACAAATTCCAGAAATTTCAGAAAATAATCAATAATTCAAAAACATGTCCAAACGACGATCTTTTCTAAATCCGACTTAGATATGCTATCGTCGTATATACTAGAACACGTTTATACAATCAAATCTTAAATCTAACAACATCTCAAAATTAAAACATGGTAGAATTTAGCCAAACTTACGTCAAAGTGTAGCACTCGAAGTCGTGATCGCAAATATACGATCAATTTGAAATTCTACCGGCCGGATCAACTTTTATGAATTTTTGAAAGACAAGAATCGGCCATGGAATTTGTTTCCTTCCCTTCTCGGCTTTGCTACTGTATGTGGCTTCTCAATCTGATGAAATACATGCAATTCCATGGAGATTTACACGTGTGATCCCACTTGCACTACCAATTTTGCACTTTGGCCCCCAAGTTCTTGGCTAATTGCAAAGTGATCCTTGGAACCTTCATTTACCTATTTTCGTTCTTGCTGCTGTTGAAGGAAAGATATACACATGAAAAGTGTAATATAAATCTCTTGTTTACAAGTCAAATCCCATGTTTGCAGTTTAGCCCCTGAAAATTCGATATTTGCAATTCAGTTCCTGCTCGAGTTTCTTCTTCAAATTAAATCCTCTTTATATCCAAACTCATAATAAAAATATTAAATCTCATAAATATTCAACCCAAATATTTTATTCTTTTAATTTAAGAATCCCGGAATTTAATTTTCAAAATCCGTAAATTCTCAAATTAAATACTTTCGGCTCGGAAATTACATCTCTAATTTCCATAAATTTCAAATTGAATATTTTCCAAATACAAAATTTAAATCTTTAATTCCGTAATTAATATTCATATTTTCAGGGCCTTACAATTCCTCCCTTCTAAGGAATGATTTCGTCCTCGAAATCGCATTCAATCGTACTACTGAATCCCGTAGACTGTAAAGCTGACTGAAGTAATTCTTACTTCAATTCTAAGAGCTTTAGATATCTGTTCTGATATCTTATCTTCTTCTTCTTTCTGACCAAAATCTGTATTGATTATTCATTAGATCATAATGAAATTTCTTTCTGAATCAGATATTACTCCGGAAAGAACATTTCTCACTGAACATGCTGTTCAAGCTTCAATCTCTTACTCTATCTAATCTGCTCTGTTCAAATTCGGTACGGATCAATCTTCATATTCTCTGTCTTTTATTAAAACACATCTGATCTGATCACTGATACTGTTGCAATACCGAATCATCATAAAGAAACTTCTGCTTTTCTTCTCATTTCGTAATCAAAAACACGATCTCTATATCAATCGAATCACTGTTACAGGAATTGCAATAAATATGTGACAAAATCTATCAGTTAGTATCGAATCAGATACCTTAGTTCTGAGCATTTTCTCAAATTTGGATAGTCACCTCAGACAATCCATCGATCAAAGGGTGGCATAAGACAATCAAACACTCAATACTTCTGAAAATCGATGTTACAATCTACCAACTAAATCTCAAATCTCCATCTCGACAATAAATTTCAACAATTTTCTGTAATTTCATCATATCACTAACTTCTTAACAGCTAGCAACTCATATCGATATTACAGCTAATACAACATATTCTTGTATCTGACAAATCTATTTCAATACAAATCGCAAACTCATGATGATTTAAGTAATTTCGAACTAAAACCTGTCGAAAAATTTCTCTTGTTTCGACTTTGGAGTTGCTAAACTGATTCATAGATCACTCAGTCTCTTCTTTTCTGCTTCTAATACTGGAAACATAGGTATTGGAAACGCAATTCTTTCATATCTTCTTCCATTTTCTTTTACCAATACTGATTTCCAAGTAATTCATACAACATTTCCAAACAACTGAATGGATATATAATCCGTTGTAGTGTGCCTTTTCCAAAATGTGATATTCCATGTCTAGATTATCTGGCACAATCAAACGAATATTCATCTCAAAGTCCAGTATCTCTGATCTGCTATCTTGTCTCATATCTCAAGTTCAAAACAAAGTCTTTAATCAGTTGATCAAGAATTCTTCTAATTTTCTTCTTTCTATTTCTCAAGTTCTGGAAAAATCATACAGTCAGTCCAAAACTCTTACTGATATTCTGAATCAAATTTTCTATCAGTTACGAGCCAACAACATCAAAATATACTGAATACATATATCAATTGATTAACAACTCTGGAAATTCATAATCAAAGAAACTCACTCAAGTCAAGGCCATCCAAAGAGCAAATATTCTGAATGACAAAATCTGCTAAGTGAAAACAACTCACTTGCATCTCGACTTTAAGCGAGTGAATAAAATAAGACTCTATCAAGAAATAAGAGCCAATCAAAATCAATCGAGGTCGAAAACAAAACCTCATAATCGATATCAAAAAATTCAAGAGTCATGATCCTATGATATAATAGATTCAGCAACATCAAAGAGAAGGCTCAACTGTAACTGATTTTCATAATTATCTTATCAGATCTCTAAATTCTTCCCAATAATCATGATTGATCCATAAACTTATTCAATACCCAAAATAAAGCGGAACCTGAATTTGGGAACTCGTACTATATTTCAAGTAACACAATCAACTTCAATTCAATCTTATTTCTTTCAAACTATAATTCAGCTTTTCAGACTCCATTTGTTGATATCATCTTTTATAGCCGTTCACCCAGGTTAGCACATAGCAACTACTTCAGATAAAGGTTCAATATACAGTTAATGTTACATAATAAATTATGTAACTATATCTGTATGCAATGCACCCAGATTCATAAATATGCAGGCAATTTCTCAAAGCTCAAATATACCTGTAGTGTCATCATCTGGTGCATATTAAACCAAAGTATCTGTAGATGCTTGTTGTCTCAGTGTTGGATCTTCATTCAAGTTTCTCCTCGTTCCCCAAGGATTAGGACACACTCTCGAAAAATGTCCCACTTGATAACAACGATGACATTTTTCTAAAGTTCCTCGGCATTCATCGCTAGCATGTTTTCCTCCACAGTGAGTACAGTATTCGCCGGCAAATTCTGCTTTCTGACCTATACGAAGTTGCTTCAGTCTGCTAGAGCTAGAAGAGTTACTTTCAGACTTCTTAAACTGTTGCCTCAAATGCTGTAACCTCTTTTCACTTCCACTAACACTACCTCCTGCCTCATAGCTGCTCTGTGATGACAATGGTGACTGAAAGTGCGGTTGTTCGAAATGCGGAGGCACAATTGAACTTTCTTTCTGTCTCATAAAACCGTCTTCAGCTCTTTTAGCCCTGTCAATAGCATCAACCAATCTATTTGGTCGCCCAACATCTATCCAAGCATAAATTTCCGAATTCAGTCCATTGTTAAAAAAATTCATTTGGACTTCTTCATCCCGAATTACATGAGGAACAAATCGGAGCAAGTTGGAGAATTTAGCAACATACTCATCGATCGTCATATTTCCTTGTTGCAAGTTAACAAATTCTCCTGCTCTATCTTCTCTATAAGATCTCGGAAGAAATTGTTGACAAAATTCAGTCTTAAATACCTGCCAAGAAATTACTATACCTCTGTTTTCCAGACATTGCTTCATCGCAAACCACCAGCTTCTTGCTAAATCTTGCAGTTGGTATACAACAAGCTTGATTCTTTGTTCATCAGAGTATTCTAAAGATTCAAACAATTGATCAAGCTCTTCTAACCAACCTTCACAAACATTAGTATCTTCGGTACCTTTCAGAATTGGCGGATTATAAGTCTGAAATCGTTCAAATAGCACCTCCATCGGTGTGAGTGTAGCATCCATCGATTCTGATAGGTTACTACAATACTGATCAGTTCAATTGGAGGTAATTCCTTCACTTGCGGAGTACTGTTCGATTCAATCGGGGGTGCTTACATCACCCAAAAAAAACCTGATTTACTTTAAAATAAGATTCATAAGCAACACAGAGATTATACTATTCAAATCATTAAAATACATATAATCTCATGCTTTGCCATATAACACATGCTTACAAGGAATTCAAAATTTCATGTGAATTCACATAATCAGGTAAGCACATAAACATATAAGCATATAAATATTTAAGCATGTACTCAAATAAATTTTTTTTTTCCAAGAAGTAAATCATACTCACATACATTTTATCAATTTCAGTAAAGCATCAATCAAGCCATACTAAAAAAAATGCATGCGACTCAACCTACCCCGTTCAACTTCTATCTTGTTCCAAGAACTTACGCTCTGATACCACCTATTGTGAGGACTCAGGCACTAATCTCTCAAATCATTACGATTAATCCAGGATCAAGTAATAACTTATAATCCAATACATGAATTAAGATCAAGCAATCAAAGGATAAATTTTTATTTTTTTTTTATAAATATTGGGCTGCGCTCGAGCAGCTAAAAAGCACCGCTCGGGCGCGCCCCGAATTTTCCTAAACAGAACGCACAACTCGGGGCTGCGCTCGAGCTGCTCTTTTCTGCAGCTCGGGCGCTGCCCTGGGCAAAAACTGACTTCGATTTTTCCACTCCTTATCTGAGTCTTGAAGTCACTACAAACATCTCATAAGCCAAGCCTATGCTAACATAATCATATCCCAGAGAATATAAACAAGTTCATGCTAACTCCACCAAGATATATCAAAGCTAAAAGCATAAATTGAACAAGTATTTTCATAACCAAGAGAGCATGATGCTACAAGAAGTAGAGTTCCAACTCTTCACATAAACAATCTCTAGTTTACATGTAGAACCTACAAAAAGTAACTCAACTAGATTTCAAGGTAGTAACATCATAAACATCTAGATTAAAGTCTAGTCTCAAACCTTTAATACAACCATCAAACATGAAAGGATAAACTAAACCAATGAATTTAACATATCAACATTGGATTCTAATCTAACATGCTTGACATTATAAAAGAACATAGACTTCTATCACCCGAGTCTCCACTCTAATCTCTCAATCTCTCGCTTCCATGTCAAGTCCGACTCGCTACTCTTCAACCTGATGTAATGCACACATACAAGCAAAACAACAGCCGGATAACTCCGGTGAGATTAAATCTCAGTATGAAAGACATCTATATAAATCAAATAGAAATAACTCAATCAAGTAATTTACTATTACAATCAACAATTTCCTTATACCTTACCTGCCGGATGTCTTTCAAATAAACTCATTCAATATCATAAAGACTCGAATACGGTTGAAGGTTAAAGGATTCAAGTTTTACAGAATCGATAATTTAAAAATTCATATCGTTGGGATCCCGGGAATATAATCAGGCCATAAAAATATCAAGCCTTCCACCTACGCTCCCGCTCGGGGTGGTAAAATCTGATATTCCCTGGACTGTGAACACTATATTGAGAACCGTAGCAAAAGAAATCAAGTCAGATCCCTAGCCTCTCGCATATAAGTTCACCACGTCCAATATTTTATTTTAGATTCTATTTTCAAGGTTTCGAAAGAATTGTGGCTCAAAGGGTTTACTCTCAACTCTATAATCAATCTACCACAACTCAACACTTCAAAATAATCTAAATCAACAATCTCAAATAAATTATCCATCATATTTCTCAACAAGAAATCATGTTGAAATTAAACAACTCATATATCAATTAACTTAATCAACTAAGTTAAGTATTTTATAGAATCATATAAGATTAAGTAAAACACCTAATTATGCATGTATGTGATTTAATAAACTCGAAAACCACCACGTCTTCGAGTTATACTACCTGTCGAATTAATGTCGAATCATACCTTGATCTTGATTTCAATCTCTGAACTCTAGTAATTCTTGATCAAAACACAAGCTGTCCAATTTCTGCACTTCAATCAATTCTGTTCATATTTCTCTTGTTAATCCATTTCTACTTATTTCAATTTGGAGCCAACTTCAACTCAATCCGGAATCGTCGACTCGACTTCGATATACTTCAACTTCAATCTGAATTTGAAGTATGTTACAACTCAATATTAGCTTCCCAAACTCATTTCAACTCATCAAAGTTTAATCAACTTCAAGACTTGTCAATAACCAAAAATCCAACCGACGACGAATAAATTCGAAATAGATGATTCTAATATTTTAAACATCAATCAAACATTGATATCTAACTCATATCAATCTTATTCCATTACTACAATTTCAAAATCAGCACATGCATTTTTCAGAAATTCGACAAACAAGAACGGACGGCGAAATGGCTCGAATTCGGTAATTCCAAAGGCACAAACACCTTCAATATTATACTTCAAACTCATTTTCATACTCATTTCCATCTAATATACACGAAATCAGCAGCCCACAAATTCCAGAAATTTCAGAAAATAATCAATAATTCAAAAACATGTCCAAACGATGATCTTTTCTAAATCCGACTTAGATATGCAATCGTCGTATATACTAGAACACGTTTATACAATCAAATCTTAAATCTAACAACATCTAAAAATTAAAACATGGTATAATTTAGCCAAACTTATGTCAAAGTGTAGCACTCGAAGTCGTGATCGCAAATATACGATCAATTTGAAATTCTACCGGCCGGATCAACTTTTATGAATTTTTGAAAGACAAGAATCGGCCATGGAATTTGTTTCCTTCCCTTCTCGGCTTTGCTACTGTATGTGGCTTCTCAATCTGATGAAATACATGCAATTCCATGGAGATTTACACGTGTGATCCCACTTGCACTACCAATTTTGCACTTTGGCCCCCAAGTTCTTGGCTAATTGCAAAGTGATCCTTGGAACCTTCATTTACCTATTTCCGTTCTTTCTGCTGTTGAAGGAAAGATATACACATGCAAAGTGTAATATAAATCTCTTGTTTACAAGTCAAATCCCATGTTTGCAGTTTAGCCCCTGAAAATTTGATATTTACAATTCAGTCCCTGCTCGAGTTTCTTCTTCAAATTAAATCCTCTTTATATCCAAACTCATAATAAAAATATTAAATCTCATAAATATTCAACCCAAATATTTTATTCTTTTAATTTAAGAATCCCGGAATTTAATTTCCAAAATCCGTAAATTCTCAAATTAAATACTTTCGGCTCGGAAAATTACATCTCTAATTTCCATAAATTCCAAATTGAATATTTTCCAAATACGAAATTTAAATCTTTAATTCCGTAATTAATATTCATATTTTCAGGGCCTTATAGTATTCGCCGTCAAATTCTGCTTTCTGACCTATATGAAGTTGCTTCAGTCTGCTAGAGCTAGAAGAGCTACTTTCAGACTTCTGGAACTGTTGCCTCAAATGCTGTAACCGCTTTTCACTTCCACTAACACTACCTCCTGCCTCATAGCTGCTCTGTGATGACAATTGTGACTGAAAGTGCGGTTGTTCAAAATGCTGAGGCACGATTGAACTTTCTTTCTGTCTCATAAAACCGTCTTCAGCTCTTTTAGCCCTGCCAATAGCATCAACCAATCTATTTGGTCGCCCAACATCTATCCAAGCATAAATTTCTGGATTCAGTCCATTGATAAAAAAATTCGTTTGGACTTCTTCATCCTGAATTACGTGAGGAACAAATCGGAGCAAGTTGGAGAATTTAGCAACATACTCATCGATCGTCATATTTCCTTGTTGCAAGTTAACAAATTCTCCTGCTCTATCTTCTCTATAAAATCTCGGAAGAAATTGTTGACAAAATTCAGTCTTAAATACCTGCCAAGAAATTACTATACCTCTGTTTTCCAGAAATTGCTTCGTCGCAAACCACCAGCTTCTTGCTAAATCTTGCAGTTGGTATACAACAAGTTTGATTCTTCGTTCATCAGAGTATTCTAAAGATTCAAACAATTGATCAAGCTCTTCTAACCAACCTTCACAAACATTAGTATCTTCAGTATCTTTCAGAATTGGCGGATTATAAGTCTGAAATCGTTCAAATAGCACTTCCATCGGTGTGAGTGTAGCATCCATCGATTCTGATAGGTTACTACAATACTGATCTGTTCAATCGGAGGTAATTCCTTCACTTGCGGAGTACTGTTCGGTTCAATATGGGGTGTTTACATCACCCAAATAACCTGACTTACTTGAAAAGAAAATTCATAAGCAACACAGATATTATACTATTCAAATCATTAAAAAAAATAATACATATAATCTCATGCTTTGTCATAATACACATGCTTACAATTCTTCCTGCTATTCAAAGAAACATGCTTACAAGGAATTCAAAATTCATGTGAATTCACATAATCAAATAAACACATAAATATTAAAGCATGTACTCAAATAATTTCTCCAAGTAGTAAATCACACTCACATACATTTTATCAATTTCAGTAAATCATCAATCAAGACATACTAAAAAAAATGCATGCGACTCGATCTTCCCCGCTCAACTTCTATCTTATTCCAAGAACTTACGCTCTGATACCACCTGTTGTGAGGACTCGGGCACTAATCTCTCAAATCATTACGATTAATCCAAGATCAAGTAATACATATAATTCAATACATGAATTAAGATCAAGCAATCAAAGGCTAAAAAATTTTTAATTTTTTTTTAATAAATATTGGGCCGCGCTCGAGCGGCTAAAAAGCACCGCTCGAGCGTGCCCTGAATTTTCTCAAACAGAACGCACAGCTCGGGGCTGCCCTAGGCAGAAACTGACTTCGATTTTTTCACTCCTTATCTGAGTCTTGAAGTCACTACAAACATCTCATAAGTCAAGCCTATGCTAACATAATCATATCCCAGAGAATATAAACAAGTTCATGCTAACTCCATCAAGATATATCAAGCTAATGACATAAATTGAACAAGTATTTTTATAACCAAGAGAGCATGATGCTACAAGAAGTAGAGTTCAAAATCTTCACATAAACAATCTCTAGTTTACATGTAGAACCTACAAAAAGTAACTCAACTAGATTTCAAGGTAGTAACATCATAAACATCTAGATTAAAGTCTATTCTCAAACCTTTAATACAAACATCAATCATGAAAGGATAAACTAAACCAATGAATTTAACATATCAACATTGGATTCTAATCTAACATGCTTGACATTACAAAAGAACATAGACTTCTATCACCCGAGTCTCCACTCTAATCTCTCAATCTCTCGCTTCCATGTCAAGTCCGACTCGCTACTCTTCAACCTGATGCAATGCACACATACAAGCAAAACAACAGCCGGATAACTCCGGTGAGAATAAATCTCAGTATGAAAGACATCTATATAAATCAAATAAAAATAACTCAATCAAGTAATTTACTATTACAATCAACAATTTCCTTATACCTTACCTGCCGGATGTCTTTCAAATAAACTCATTCAATATCATAAAGACTCGAATACGGTTGAAGGTTAAAGGATTCAAGTCTTACAGAATCGATAATTTAAAAATTCATATCGTTGGGATCCCGGGAATATAATCAGGCCATAAAAATATCAAGCCTTCCACCTACGCTCCCGCTCGGGGTGGTAAAATCTGATATTCCCAGGACTGTGATCACTATATTGAGAACCGTGGCAAAAGAAATCAAGTCAGATCCCTAGCCTCTCGCATATAATTTCACCACGTCCAATATTTTCTTTTCGATTCTGTTTTCAAGGTTTCGAAAGAATTGTGGCTCAAAGGGTTTACTCTCAACTCTATAATCAATCTACCACAACTCAACACTTCAAAATAATCTAAACCAGCAATCTCAAATAAATTATCCATCATATATCTCAACAAGAAATCATGTTGGAAGCAAACAACTCATATATCAATTAACTAAGTCAAGTAATTCATAGAATCATATAAGATTAAGTAGAACACCTAATCATGCATGTATGTGATTTAATAAACTCGAAAACCACCACATTTTCGAGTTATTATACCTGTCGAATTAATGTCGAATCATACCTTTCTTCTCTTGTTCTAAACTTCTCAAACTCTTGTCACTTCTGATCACACAAGCTTCCACAAAAATCTGCTCAAACTTTCTTGCTATTCCAAAATCTAGTTGTGTCTAACTTGTAGCTCATTTCAAGTCAATTCCGGTCTCGTCGACTCGACTTCGATACCTTTCAACTCAAATCTGAATTGAAGTGTTTACAAGTAACATATTAGCATTCAAATTTCATCTAATCTCGCAAGTGCTTAAACACTTCAAAACTTGCCAATAAAACTGACATTCAAACCGGTATCGTATCGGTTACAAACCGGCACCGAGAAGTTCTATCTATTAATTCTAACAACTTACACATCCTACAAACATTGATATCTAACTCATATCAATCTCATTCCATTACTACAATTTCGAAATCAGCACTTGCATTTTTCAGAAATTCGACAAACAAGAACGGACAGCGTAACGGCTCGAATTCGATAATTCCAAAGGCACAAAAACCTTCAATATTATACTTCAAACTCATTTTCATACTCATTTCCATCTAATATACACGAAATCAGCAGCCCACAAATTCCAGAAATTTCAGAAAATAATCAATAATTCAAAAACATGTCCAAACGACGATCTTTTCTAAATCCGACTTAGATATGCTATCGTCGTATATACTAGAACACGTTTATAAAATCAAATCTTAATTCTAAAAACATCTCAAAATTAAAACATGGTAGAATTTAGCCAAACTTACGTCAAAGTGTAGCACTCGAAGCCGTGATCGCAAATATACGATCAATTTAAAATTCTACCGGTCGGATCAACTTTTATGAATTTTTGAAAGACAAGAATCGGCCATGGAATTTGTTTCCTTCCCTTCTTGACTTTGCTACTGTATGTGGCTTCTCAATCTGATGAAATACATGCAATTCCATGGAGATTTACACGTGTGATCCCACTTGCACTACCAATTTTGCACTTTGGCCCCCAAGTTCTTGGCTAATGGCAAAGTGATCCTTGGAACCTTCATTTACCTATTTTCATTCTTGCTGCTGTTGAAGGAAAATTATACACATGCAAAGTGTAATATAAATCTCTTGTTAACAAGTCAAATCCCATTTTTGCAGTTTAGTCCCTGAAACTTTGATATTTGCAATTCAGTCCCTGATCGAGTTTCATTTTCAAATTAAATCATCTAATTCTCGGAACATGGAATTTAAATATTAAATCCCATAAATATTCAATTCGAATATTTATTCTTTTAATTTAAAAATCTCGGACTTTAATTATCAAAACACGTAAATTCCCAAATTAAATATTTTTGGCTCGAAAATTAAATATCTAATTTCCATAAATTCCCAATTGAATATTTTCCAAATACAAAATTTAAATCTCTAATTTCGTAATTAATATTCATATTTTCAGGGCCTTACAATAACTAAATTTACACTACAATAACACTATAGTATAACAAAAATAACACTAGCATTTCACTATAATATAACTAAAATTACACTAGAATTACACTATGGTAAAACTAAATTTACACTACAATAACACTATAGTATAACTAAAATAACACTAGGATTACACTATAGTATAACTAAATTTACAATACAATAACACTATAGTATAACTAAAATTACACTAGGTTTACACTATAGTGTAACTAAATTTACACTACAATAACACTATAGTATAACTAAAATAACACTAGGATTATACTATAGTATAACTAAATTTACACTACAATAACACTATAGTATAACTAAAATAACACTAGGATTACACTATAGTATAACTAAAATAACACTAGGATTACACTATAGTATAACTAAAATTACACTAGAATTACACTATAGTATAACTAAATTTACACTACAATAACACTATAGTATAACTAAAATAACACTAGGATTATACTATTATATAACTAAAATAACACTAGGATTACACTATAGTATAACTAAATTTACAATACAATAACACTATAGTATAACTAAAATTACACTAGGTTTACATTATAGTGTAACTAAATTTACACTACAATAACACTATAGTATAACTAAAATAATACTAGGATTACACTATAGTATAACTAAAATTACACTAGGATTACACTATAGTGTAACTAAATTTTTACTACAATAACACTATAGTATAACTAAAATAACACTAAGATTACACTATAGTATAACTAAAATTACATTTGGATAACACTATATTATAACTAAATTTACACTACAATAACACTATAGTATAACTAAAATTACACTAGATTTACACTATAGTATAACTAAATTTATACTACAATAACACTATAGTATAACTAAAATAACACTAGGATTATAATATAGTATAACTAAAATTACACTAGGATTACACTATATTATAACTAAATTTACACTATAGTATAACTAAATTTACACTACAATAACACTATAGTATTACTAAAATAACACTAGGATTACACTTGTGACGACCCGAGTTCTAATCTCTCATTTACTCGAATTATCATGAATCATAGACAAGAATCAATGTCTAAACAACATTAAAAAATATTTTTTTTTATAAAAATGGAGCACCTCGCTCGATCGGTGCAAAACCACCGATCGAGCGAGCCTTCAAGCTCAGCTCCTCGGGTGGAAGGTTATCATGGCCTCGCTCGATCCGCAAGAAATCACCGATCGAGCGAGCCCAACACCTTCATGGTTCTGTTCCTCATTTCCAAGCCTCGCTCGATCCTTGATAAAACCCCGATCGAGCGAGAGCAGTTCCCAGAAACAAAACAAAAATGCAGCTGCTGTCAAAATGAGTTCTATCATGGCATTTCATCTAGCATCAACTCCTAATAATTCCATATATCATCATAAACCAACAAGCATGCTAAACATGATAAAGTTGATAAGATGGAATCATCACAAAGCCTTAAAACATAATCATAAGGGCTCATAAACATGCAAGAAGCAATGTTATATCAACAAGAACAAGATACATCATGTTGTCTCAAGGATTTACATAACATTTTAAATCCTATAAACATCTATAAGACAACAACTAATTCATCTGCAAATTTTGAAACAAGTAGCTAGTACATAATCATGTTTGGAACTCAATACAAACATCGACAGCTCACACAACTCATCTAAACTCGGATCATCACACTAATCTTCTCATCCCTTGTTCTTCAAGATTACCTTTGCCTTGTTCCTTTCCCACCTATTGTCATGACACATACAACATAACAATAGCCGGATAACTCCGGTGAGAAATATATTTCCCAGTAAAAGCAACTAAACATGCATATAAGCATATATCAAGATCATGATATAAAAGTAAATACAATGCATGTTTTCAAAACAAGGTTCATTTCATCATTCGTCGGTTGGGATCCCGAGAAGTAGATATCATAACTAATCCACCGACTCTCCCGATCGAGGTGGGTTTACTTATCTTTCTTCTCTAGACTTTTAAGCAATCATATATGCAAATCAGGCGCTAGGCTAAAACAACCACCCAGGCCATACATATACAATTCCTCAAATCGTCTATTCGAACGTTTCCGTTCATTTCAAAATCAAGGAATAAGTCTTCAAGATGAATGCAACATATATCATCATCAAAGCATTCATTATATCAAAAACTTATTCAACAACTCAAAGTAAAGCACATAAGAGCAATTAAGCAAACAAGTATGTGATTTAGGGGAAGTCGATACAAACCATCTCGAGTTGTAATCCCAATCAAATAATAGTCCACTTTTACCTTCGTATTTCGTCTGTTCTGAATTCTTCAACCTCAAAACATGCACATCAATCTTCGTTCAATTCATTCCTTTCAGAATCGAGTCAAAATAATCAACACATCTTCAATCAAATTCATTTCAACCTCAAGCGAACTTCCTCGGTTCACAATTCGACCTCTTGAGTTGATTGAGCTCGTAGCACGTCTGAAATATAAAGATTGCATCTAACAAAATCAGTATACAATCCCAAGATCATTGGCTCAATCGTAGACTATCAGTAGGGTTTCAAAACATAACCAAGCATCGTAGCGATTGAAAATCGGGAATCGTTACGGTATCGAATTCATTTCTAATTTCAATTCCATTCATACGACTTTTCATATCCGTTCATTGTCATGTAACTCTTCAAACCAACAGCTATTATCATAAACATATCAAAGAACATCTCATCTCGAAAATCAGCTATCAAACTTGTCTCAAAACACGAATCGACGGCGTAGCGATTAAAAATCGGTAACCGACGACATATCAAAACCATTTTCAACTATTCCAACAAATTGTATATCTTCAATCAGCTATATAATCCCATCATAATCATCATACCAGCAAAATCATAGTCTATATAACTGAAAACATCTGCTGGAAATCAAAGCGAATACAAACAATAGTCATTCGTCAATTCGGTTTCGATATCGAAATGCATACAAGTTCAAAAACACAATTAGAAACTTATAATCTGATCTCTGCAATATTTCGATCTTCAAACCATACCGAAGTAATCAGAAACTTACATCAAATTTAAGTACTAATCTCCAGGATTCCAGAACATCTTTCGGAATCAAAATCAGACGAACGGATCAAAAGTTACGGCGATTTGAATAAATCAAAATCAAAAGAAAAAGATGAGCTCTCGGCTCTCTGTTCAGACTTTCTAAATTCATATGCTTTCAACACGTGAAATTTCTGAATAATCTCATTAAATTTGGATAGATATTGCATAAATTGCAATTTAGTCCCTCAAGTCTTCAGTAATTGCAATTCAGTCCTCGGCCGTCGTTTTAATTTAATTTCAATCCAAAATAATTTAAGAATATTAGAATTTAAATCAAAACTCTAAATATTCCCAAATTAAATATACTCGGATTAAAATAAATTAAATTCGGACTAATTAAATAATCCCGACCGTTTGCACTTCAACCCTTCAAATGTCAATATTTGCAAATCAGTCCCTGATCGAGTTTTATCTTCCAAATTCATCTTCTTTAATTTCCGAAACATGGAATGTACATCTTAAATTCCATAAATATTCAAATCAAATATTTATTCTTTTTAATTTAAGAATTCTCGGAATTTAATTCTCAAAATCCATAAATTCTCAAATTAAATCTTTTCGGCTCGGAAATTAAATCTATCATTTTCATAACTTCTCAAATCAATATTAACCCATAATATGGAATTTAATTCTCAAATCCCATAATTAATAATTTAATATTTTCGGGCCTTACAATTCCTCCCCTCTAAGAAATGATTTCGTCCTCGAAATCGTAGTCAAGCCAATTATCAAGTCTAATAGACTGAATGATTATCTGAAGTTATTCTCACTTCAATCATTCAACTCGAATCTGTTCAGTGGTACTCTAAGTACTGAAAAGAATTCTCTCTGAGTTGTTTCTATTCTAAATCTGTCGAATATTCAACTTACCTCAGAATCTTTTCATTAGTCCTCTTATCTGATTCAAGTGCACAGAAGGAATCTATCAATACTTCCTTAATTTAGATACGTGAAACAAGTCAGCTTCATTGTATCAAGCTGGAAAGAATAAATCTTTTCCATCGTCAATTCCATCTGATATCTTATTCAATGAAATTCAATATTCAACTTCATATTCTGAATCTGTAGATTAAATTCTGCTTTTTCTCTACTCTGAATTGAATGATGTTTCACGAATAACTTTTCTGCTTAACTAATCAGTTTCAGCTTCAAAAGTTATATCTATCATTCAATTACTAATTCTGGTTCTTCTTTTCCGTTTTCATTCCATACAGATTCATCGTCAAAATCTTTGTGTGTCTCAAATCAAATCGGATCTGATATCGACAAATCATGTCTGATCTGATGCCATATACCTCGGTAATATCATTTCAACACAAGAAATTGGATTTCTTTCCATCATAACACTATCTCAAAATCGGCTCAATAGCTGTTACAGGAATTATAATCATCAAGTGGAAACATATCAAGTCAAGTAATACCGAATCAGGTATTGAAGTTCTGAGAATAGTCTCAATATCTGGAAAATCGACTCAGATAATCCATCAATTGAAGAAGGTACAATGCAATCACATATAACCAACTCTCAGAACATCAGTCAATCAAACGATGCCACATTCTATCAATTAAATCTAAAGTCTTAATTCTGACAATAGATTTTAATCATTCCTGCACTTTCATCATATTTTTATCTTCTTCACAGATCTGAATAGATAGCTGTTCGTCACATCTCATACAGTGTATTCTGCAAAAGTTGAGTAATCCATTCAGACTATTCATTAATAGAAAAAGATGTTGTATTCACAGATTTCAAAGTATTCAGAGCTGTTGATAACCGGTATCATATCAGAAAAAAAAAACTCATTCTCTCCAAAAATTCAATTCATCTTCTCTGACTATTCTTCCAATTTAAGAATAATATACTGTACCTTTATCTCAAAAAGTACTTAAAGTCTTCGGATCATCTGTATTGAAATTTAATAGTAAACCCAATGTTTCAATCTGAAACATTATTTCTTGGCTTACTGTTCATCTTGCAACGAATCTAATCACAATTCAGTGACTTGATCATACAGACAGATCATCGTATACAGTAACATCCATCATACTGTTCATAACTACCACCTGTTTACCTCATCTATAGTGTTTCATCACGGTAGTTTTGCAAAATATTCTTTCAAATTATAGTCTCGTTTCAATGTTTGAAGTTTATCACTGAACTCATCTGGTCAATGATTTTCAACTTCATCGAAAACTCTCTGTACGTTTTCCTTCAAAAATGTATTAATTCTGTTACTTCTATTTGCTTTATATTCTGATAAAACAATTATCGAATGAATATTGAATTCATTGTTGTACAATTCTTCAAATTCTGATATCTCTTTTCGGAAATATCAAGCACAATCAACTAATCAATCATAATAGAATTCATTCATTTGGATCTGAGGCTTCAATTCATATCTTAATCTGGTATTCTATACTGAATTCTCATCACTTCAGTTTACTTTCTGTGTTGCTTTCATCTTCTGAACAGTTCTGCCTTACTTTCTATAGAAAAATCATTCTGATTAGTGATATCTTTGTCTGAATATTCAAACCAGAATACACAGAAATCTGAAATCAATTCATCGGATGCCTATTTCATTCCTTATTCCTATCTCCAAATACCGACAAGTCATATCATCTAACCCAAAAATCCTGGATCATATTCAAATTCTTCTATCAGTTACAAGTCACAATCTTAAAATACGCTGAAATATCATCAAAGGATCAATAACTCTCAAAATCAAAAGAAATAAATCAAGATTGAGAAAATCCCTCAATCAAGGTCATCCAAAATCAAATCTTTTGGATAACAAACTCTGCAAAGTGAAAACAACTCACTTGCATCACATAACTTAGAATAAGTAAATCACTCAGGCTCTATGAACAAAACAAGGAGAGCCACTCAAAATCACATATTTCAAGAATTATATGTCCAATTGATGTATTCGATTCAGCATAATCAAAGAAAAGACTCATCTGTAACCGATTGTTATATCATCATCTATCTTCTAAACCTCAAGATTAATATCCAATTCATAATATCAACAAGTCGGTAATTCATAAATTCATCAATTCTTCAATTCAATATTGAATTCCAGTTCACAACTTAAACAAAAATAAAAAATCCTACTGGAACATATCTGTAATCTCTATTCATTGGCATATACCTATCAATGCTGATTTAGATCTTGAACATATCTAGTGCATCGAATATATTGATTTCGGAATATGTCTGTAATCAAACATCAAATATCAAACCGAAATCACAGAATCTTAATTCGAGATTCTATATCATATCATCATATCCATATGCACATCATGTTTTTGCTGATCTAATTCAATCGTTTCTTCTATTCATCAATTCTATTTCAGTTCTCCTTTGATCAGACTATTCATACTTCTCCTCAATACTCAAGTTCTGATCAAGAACCAATTCTACTTCATTTTCACGGAATACATGCTTCCAATCAACTCAGATATTCAGGTACACATGTACTTTGTAAATCATAAAACATAATGATTGGTTAAATCACAAAATCAAGTGATTCAATAATCTGAAACTATCACTAATCAGTACTTTGTTATAGTCTCATAATCTATCATGCATCGTAACCAAATATTTCCCATATGAACAACATCATGGTCAATTGCATTTCCTTGAAGCAATAGTTTCATTCCTCAACTCAATTCACAAATTCTCTTTTCTGACACAGAGGTTAAAATATAACACAGCTTTCAGCTATCACATATCTCTTGCACCTACAATTCTATTCTCTTAACTCATCATTCGGCTTCAATTCTCTTAAACAGGACTATGTCTTAAAAAAAATGTTTCAGTCGTCAACATTTATTCAGACATAATCTACGGATTCAAGTCATTAAATAATTGACTCAATCTTGAGCTTTTCATCATTTACAATTCAAAGAATTGTAATAGGCTTGAAAATTCTAAGAAGGCATTTCTCAAAGTCAAAATATTCAACTTCTACAGGGTATGTTTTCTTTCTCATCATTTTTATCTGTTGTGGCAAAGAGCTATAAACAAAATACTGTTCTAAGCACTTACCAACAATCAACATGCCTCTGCCTTCTTATCATTTCTTTATCAAAATCCACCAGCTGGTTGCTAGGTTTCGAAGTTGGTATTCAATCAATCTGATCCGATATTCATCTGAATCTTTTCGGTATTTGAACAACTAGTCAAGTTCTTCAAACCAACTGTTACCTACAACATCATCTATTCATTTGCTGATATTCTGTTCTGTTCAATCAGAGATACTTCATTCAGTTGAGTCTTACCGTTCTGTTCTGTTCAATCTGACCATACCATTCTGTTCAGTCAGGCCATACTATTCTGTCAGTCTGGGGTGCTTACGTCACCCAAAGAACACTGTTCTATTCAATTATGGGTGCTTACATCACCCGGTAAATATCATATAACAAAACGGTAAAAATTTCAAAAATTTACAAATCAGTAAATTAGGCAATTGAATTTCAAATATAGATCATGCTCACATGCAATTTATCAAATCAGCGAATCATCAAATCAAGTAATGCATAGTCATGCTATACTGTAAATGCATGTGACTCAATCTACCCCGCTCAGCTTCTATCTCAGTCCAAGAACTTACGCTCTGATACCACCTGTTGTGACGACCCGAGTTCTAATATCTCATTTACTCGAATTATCATGAATCATAGACAAGAATCAATGTCTAAACAACATAAAAAAAATATTTTTTTTTTATAAAAATGGAGCACCTCGCTCGATCGGTGCAAAACCATCGATCAAGCGAGCCTTCAAGCTCAGCTCCTCGGGTGGAAGGTTATCATGGCCTCGCTCGATCCGCAAGAAATCACCGATCGAGCGAGCCCAACACCTTCATGGTTCTGTTCCTCATTTCCAAGCCTCGCTCGATCCTTGATAAATCCCCGATCGAGCGAGAGCAGTTCCCAGAAACAAAATAGAAATGCAGCTGCTGTCAAAATGAGTTCTATCATGCCATTTCACCTAGCATCAACTCCTAATAATTCCATATATCATCATAAACCAACAAGCATGCTAAACATGATAAAGTTGATAAGATGGAATCATCACAAAGCCTTAAAACATAATCATAAGGGCTCATAAACATGCAAGAAGCAATGTTATATCAACAAGAACAAGATACATCATGTTGTCTCAAGGATTTACATAACATTTTAAATCCTTTAAACATCTATAAGACAACAACTAATTCATCTGCAAATTTTGAAACAAGTAGCTAGAACATAATCATGTTTGGAACTCAATACAAACATCGACAGCTCACACAACTCATCTAAACTCGGATCATCACACTAATCTTCTCATCCCTTGTTCTTCAAGATTGCCTTTGCCTTGTTCCTTTCCCACCTATTGCCATGACACATACAACATAACAATAGCCGGATAACTCCGATGAGAAATATATTTCCCACTAAAAGCAACTAAACATGCATATAAGCATATACCAAGATCATGATATAAAAGTAAATACAATGCATTTTTTCAAAACAAGGTTCATTTCATCATTCGTCGGTTGGGATCCCGAGAAGTAGATATCATAACTAATCCACCGACTCTCCCAATCGAGGTGGGGTTACTTATCTTTCTTCTCTAGACTTTGAAGCAATCATATATGCAAATCAGACGCTAGGCTAAAACAACCACCTAGGCCATACATATACAATTCCTCAAATCGTCTATTTGAACGTTTTCGTTCATTTCAAAATCAAGGAATAAGTCTTCAAGATGAATGCAACATATATCATCATCAAAGCATTCATTATATCAAGAACTTATTCAACAACTCAAAGTAAAGCACATAAGAGCAATTAAGCAAACAAGTATGTGATTTAGGGGAAGTCGATACAAACCATCTCGAGTTGTAATCCAAATCAAATAATAGTCCACTTTTACCTTCGTATTTCGTCTGTTCTGAATTCTTCAACCTCAAAACATGCACATCAATCTTCGTTCAATTCATTCCTTTCATAATCGAGTCAAAATCATCAACACATCTTCAATCAAATTCATTTCAACCTCAAGCGAACTTCCTCGGTTCACAATTCGACCTCTTGAGTTGATTGAGCTCGTAGCACGTCTGAAATATAAAGATTGCATCTAACAAAATCAGTATACAATCCCAAGATCATTGGCTCAATCGTAGACTATCAGTAGGGTTTCAAAACATAACCAAGCATCGTAGCAATTGAAAATCGGGAATCGTTACGGTATCGAATTCATTTCTAATTTCAATTCCATTCATACGACTTTTCATATCCGTTCATTGTCATGTAACTCTTCAAACCAATAGCTATTATCATAAACATATCAAAGAACATCTCATCTCAAAAATCAGCTATCAAACTTGTCTCAAAACACGAATCGACGACGTAGCGATTAAAAATCGGTAACCGACGACATATCGAAACCATTTTCAACTATTCCAACAAATTATATATCTTCAATCAGATATATAATCCCATCATAATCATCATACCAGCAAAATCATTGTCTATATAACTGAAAACATCTGCTGGAAATCAAAGCGAATACAAACAATAGTCATTCATCAATTCGGTTTCGATATCGAAATGCATACAAGTTCAAAAACACAATTAGAAACTTATAATCTGATCTCTGCAATATTTCAATCTTCAAACCATACCTAAGTAATCAGAAACTTGCATCAAATCGAAGTACTCATTGCCAGGATTCCAGAACATCTTTCGGAATCAAAATCGGACGAACGGATCAAAAGTTACGGCGATTTAAATAAATCAAAATCAAAAGAAAAAGATGAGCTCTCGGCTCTCTGTTCAGACTTTCTCAATTCATATGCTTTCAACACGCGAAATTGCTGAATAATCTCATTAAATTCGGATAGATATTGCATAAATTGCAATTTAGTCCCTCATGTCTTCAATAATTGCAATTCAGTCCTCGGACGTCGTTTTAATTCAATTTCAATCCAAAATAATTTAAGAATATTAGAATTTAAATCAAAACTCTAAATATTCCCAAATTAAATATAATCGGATTAAAATTAATTAAATTCGAACTAATTAAATAATCCCGACCGTTTGCACTTCAACCCTTCAAATGTCAATATTTGCAAATCAGTCCCTGATCGAGTTGTATCTTCCAAATTCATCTTCTTTAATTTCCGAAACATGGAATGTACATCTTAAATTCCATAAATATTCAAATCAAATATTTATTCTTTTTAATTTAAGAATTCTCGGAATTTAATTCTCAAAATCCATAAATTCTCAAATTAAATCTTTTCGGCTCGGAAATTAAATCTATCATTTTCATAACTTCTCAAATCAATATTAACCCATAATATGGAATTTAATTCTCAAATCCCATAATTAATAATTTAATATTTTCGGGTCTTACAACACTATAGAAAAACTAAAATTACACTAGGTTTACACTATAATATAACTAAATTTACACTACAATAACACTATAGCATAACAAAAATAACACTAGCATTTCACTATAATATAACTAAAATTACACTATGGTATAACTAAATTTACACTACAATAACACTATAGTATAACTAAAATAACACTAGAATTACACTATAGTATAACTAAATTTACAATACAATAACATTATAGTATAACTAAAATTACACTAGATTTACACTATAGTGTAACTAAATTTACACTACAATAACACTATAGTATAACTAAAATAACACTAGGATTACACTATAGTATAACTAAATTTACACTACAATAACACTATAGTATAACTAAAATTACGCTAGGTTTACACTATAGTGTAACTAAATTTACACTACAATAACACTATAATATAACTAAAATAACAATAGGATTACACAATAGTATAACTAAAATTACACTTGGATTACACTATAATTTAACTAAATTTACACTACAATAACACTATAGTATAACTAAAATAACACTAGAATTGCACTATAATATAACTAAAATTACACTAGGATTACACTATAGTATAACTAAATTTACATTACAACAACACTATAGTATAACTAAAATAAAACTAGCATTACACTATATTATAACTAAAATTACACTAAGTTTACACTATAGTGTAACTAAATTTAAACTATAATAACACTATAGTATAACTAAAATTACACTAGGTTTACACTATAGTGTAACTAAATTTACACTACAATAACACTATAGTATAACTAAAATAACAGTAGCATTACACTATAGTATAACTAAAATTACACTAAGTTTACACTATAGTATAAATAAAATAACACTAGGATTACACTATAGTATAACTAAAATTACACTAAAAGTACACTATAGTATAACTAAATTTACACTACAATAACACTATAATATAACTAAAATTACACTAGGTTTACACTATAGTGTAACTAAATTTACACTACAATAACACTATAGTATAACTAAAATAACACTAGGATTAAAATATAATATAACTAAAATTACACTAGGATTACACTATAGTATAACTAAATTTACACTACAATAAAACTATAGTATAACTAAAATAACACTAGCATTACACTATAATATAACTAAAATTATACTAGGATTACACAATAGTATAACTAAATTTACACTACAATAACACTATAGTATAACTAAAATAACACTAGGAATAACACTATAGTATAACTAAAATTACACTAAGATTACACTACAGTATAACTAAATTTTCACTACAATAACACTATAGTACAACTAAAATAACACTAAGATTACACTATAGTATAACTAAAATTACTCTAGGATTAACTATAGTATAACTAAATTTACACTACAATAACACTATAGTATAACTAAAATAACACTAAGAATAACACTATAGTGTAACTAAAATTACACTAGGATTACACTATATTATAACTAAAATAACACTAAGATTACACTATAGTAAAACTAAAATTACACTAGGATTACTTTATAGTATAACTAAATTTACACTACAATAACACTATAGTATAACTAAAATTACACTAGGTTTACACTGTAGTGTAACTAAATTTACACTACAATAACACTATAGTATAACTAAAATATCACTAGGATTACACTATAGTGTAACTAAATTTACACTACAATAACACTATAGTATAACTAAAATTACACTAGGTTTACACTATAGTGTAACTAAATTTACACTACAATAACACTATAGTATAACTAAAATAACACTAGGATTACACAATAGTATAACTAAAATTACAGTAGGATTACACTATAATATAACTAAATTTACACTACGATAACACTATAGTATAACTAAAATAACACTAGCATTGCACTATAATATAACTAAAATTACATTAGGATTACACTATAGTATAACAAAATTTACACTACAACAACACTATAGTATAACTAAAATAACACTAGCATTACACAATAGTATAACTAAAATTACACTAGGTTTACACTATAGTGTAACTATTTACACTATAATAACACTATAATATAACTAAAATTACACTAGGTTTACACTATAGTGTAACTAAATTTACACTACAATAATACTATAGTATAACTAAAATAACACTAGCATTACACTATAGCATAACTAAAATTAACTAGGTTTACACTATAGTATAAATAAAATAACACTAGGATTACACTACAGTATAACTAAAATTGCAATAAAATTATATTATAGTATAACTAAATTTACACTACAATAACACTATAGTATAACTAAAATTACACTATAGTGTAACTAAATTTACACTACAATAACACTATTGTATAACTAAAATAACACTAGGATTACACTATAGTATTACTAAAATTACACTATGATTACACTATAGTATAACTAAATTTACACTACAATAACATTATAGTATAACTAAAATAACACTAGGATTACACTTTATAGTTCAACTAAAATAACACTAGGATTACACTATAGTATAACTAAAATTACACTAGAATTACACTATAGTATAACTAAATTTACACTACAATAACACTGTAGTATTACTAAAATTACACTAGGTTTACACTATAGTGTAACTAAATTTACACTATGATAACACTATAGTATAACTTAAATAACACTAGAATTAAACTATAGTATAACTAAAATTACACTATGATTACACTATAGTATAACTAAATTTATACTACAATAACAGTATAGTATAACTAAAATAACACTAGGATTATACTATATAGTTCAACTAAAATAACACTAGGATTACACTATAGTATAAATAAAATTACACTAGGATTACACTATAGTATAACTTAATTTACACTACAATAACACTGTAGTATTACTAAAATTACACTAGGTTTACACTATAGTGTAACTAAATTTACACTACAATAACACTATAGTATAACTTATATAACACTAGGATTACACTATAGTATAACTAAAATTTTACAAGAATTACACTATAGTATAACTAAATTTACACTACAATAACACTATAGTATAACTAAAATAACACTAGGATTACACTATAGCAAAACTAAAATTACACTAGGTTTACACTATAGTATAACTAAATTTACACTACAATAACACTATAGTTTAACAAAAATAACACTAGCATTTCACTATAATATAACTAAAATTACACTAGAATTACACTATGGTATAACTAAATTTACACTACAATAACACTATAGTATAACTAAAATAACACTAGGATTACACTATAGTATAACTAAATTTACAATACAATAACACTATAGTATAACTAAAATTACACTAGGTTTACACTATAGTGTAACTAAATTTACACTACAATAACACTATAGTATAACTAAAATAACACTAGGATTACACTATAGTATAACTAAACTTAGACTACAATAACACTATAGTATAACTAAAATAACACTAGGATTACACTATTGTATAACTAAAATAACACTAGGATTACACTATAGTATAACTAAAATTACACTAGGATTACACTATAGTATAACTAAATTTACACTACAATAAAACTATAGTATAACTAAAATAACACTAGGATTACACTATAGTATAACTAAAATAACACTAGGTTTACACTATAGTATAACTAAATTTACAATACAATAACAATATAGTATAACTAAAATAATACTAGGATTACACTATAGTATAACTAAAATTACACTAGGATTACACTATAGTGTAACTAAATTTTTACTACAATAACACTATAGTATAACTAAAATAAAACTAAGATTACACTATAGTATAACTAAAATTACACTTGGATAACAATATATTATAACTAAATTTACACTACAATAACACTATAGTATAACTAAAATTACACTAGGTTTATAATATAGTATAACTAAAATTACACTAGGATTACACTATATTATAACTAAATTTACACTATAGTATAACTAAATTTACACTACAATAACACTATAGTATAACTAAAATAACACTAGGATTATACTATAGAAAAACTAAAATTACACTAGGTTTACACTATAGTATAACTAAATTTACACTACAATAACACTATAGTATAACAAAAAAAACACTAGCATTTCACTATAATATAACAAAAATTACACTATAATTACACAATGGTATAACAAAATTTACACTACAATAACACTATAGTATAACTAAAATAACACTAGGATTACACTATAGTATAACTAAATTTACAATACAATAACACTATAGTATAACTAAAATTACACTAGGTTTACACTATACTGTAACTAAATTTACACTACAATAACACTATTGTATAACTAAAATAACACTAGGATTACACTATAGTATAACTAAACTTAGACTACAATAACACTATAGTATATATAAAATAACACTAGGATTACATTATAGTATAACTAAAATAACACTAGGTTTACACTATAGTATAACTAAAATTACACTAGGATTACACTATAGTATAACTAAATTTACACTACAATAACACTATAGTATAATTAAAGTAACACTAGGATTACACTATAGTATAACTAAAATAACACTAGGATTACACTATAGTATAACTAAATTTACAATACAATAACACTATAGTATAACTAAAATTACACTAGGTTTACACTATAGTGTAACTAAATTTACACTACAATAACACTATAGTATAACTAAAATAATACTAGGATTACACTATAGTATAACTAAAATTACACTAGGATTACACTATAGTGTAACTAAATTTTTACTACAATAACACTATAGTATAACTAAAATAAAACTAAGATTACACTATAGTATAAATAAAATTACACTTGGATAACACTATATTATAACTAAATTTACACTACAATAACACTATAGTATAACTAAAATTAAACTAGGTTTATAATATAGTATAACTAAAATTACACTAGGATTACACTATATTATAACTAAATTTACACTATAGTGTAACTAAATTTACACTACAATAACACTATAGTATAACTAAAATAACACTAGGATTACACTATAGCAAAACTAAAATTACACTAGGTTTACACTATAGTATAACTAAATTTACACTACAATAACACTATAGTATAACAAAAATAACACTAGCATTTCACTAAAATATAACTAAAATAACACTAGAATTATACTATGGTATAACTAAATTTACACTACAATAACACTATAGTATAACTAAAATAACACTAGAATTACACTATAGTATAACTAAATTTACAATACAATAACATTATAGTATAACTAAAATTACACTAGATTTACACTATAGTGTAACTAAATTTACACTACAATAACACTATAGTATAACTAAAATAACACTAGGATTACACTATAGTATAACTAAATTTACACTAGGATTACACTATAGTATAACTAAAATAACACTAGGATTACACTATAGTATAACTAAAATTACACTAGGAATATTACACTATAGTATAACTAAATTTACACTACAATAACACTATAGTATAACTAAAATAACACTAGGATTACACTATAGTATAACTAAAATAACACTAGGATTACACTATAATATAACTAAATTTACAATACAATAACACTGTAGTATAACTAAAATTACACTTGGTTTACACTATAGTGTAACTAAATTTACACTACAATAACACTATAGTATAACTAAAATAACATTAGGGTTACACTATAGTATAACTAAAATTACACTAGGATTACACTATAGTATTACTAAATTTACACTACAATAACTGTAAGGCCCGGAATTAATTGAGTTAATCCGAAAATTATTTAATTTTAATCCGAGTATATTTAATTTGAAAATTTTGGAATTTTGAATTAAATTCTAATATTCTTAAATTATTTAGGATTGAAATTGAATTAAAAAGACTTGTCGAGGACCGATTTGCAATTAAGCAAGACTTGAGGGGCCAAAGTGCGAATATAAGAAAAGTTACTTGGACACTTGTCTGAATATGAGTTTAAACGTGTACTCACCATATTTCTTCAGAATTGGAGCTTCAAATTCAGCAAGGAATCGAGAACCCTTCTTCCCAAGTGCAATTCTTGATCTTCAATCTTTAATAACTTTTGCTTCGGTTGTCTGAATTCAATTCCGAAAAGAGTTCCGGACTCCTCACAAGAAGGGATATCTATTGATGTAAGTATTGATGAGATTTAGTCTGATTCGAAAATATGTTTTGAGGCAGAATCAGAAGTGATTATGGTTGTGTGTTCTTGAACTTTTAGATGTCGTTATATCGCAACCGGATTAAAGATTGAATGTCGTATGCAATTTTTATGAATTTTCCAGCATTTATTTCGAGATTATAACCTTTGATTATGTTGATATATGATGATCTTCAGCTGTTATAAGATGTATTTGAAGCTGATATGAATGTTAGAGTTGATAAGAGTTAGTTTCGGTTACCGGTTTTGTACCGTCACTCCGTCGGTTTCGGATTTGAAACTATTTTGATATCGTATACTTGAGCTGCCATTGACATGATTAAATCTGATGTTTCCTTGATAAATATGCTGTGATTTCATTTTACAATCAAGAGACATCAAATCGAGATTCCCGACTTCGAAACCGGTAGAATAAAGAACAAGGTTTGTAGCCTTTTTGCCTTGAAGTTGGGTTGAAGTTTGAGCAAATTTTGACACAAGGGTATGTTATATGGATTGACCAGATTTGGGAGCAGAGTTTGATAGCTTTGAAGAGCTTGAAACCAAGACAAGAAAGGTATAAACCAACATCGAACCACGGGAAATATAACTCAAGTTAGATTGACTTGAGTTTCCCTAAACCACATACTTATTTGTTTCTTGTTGGAATTGATTTATTTTCAAGTCCATAGATATATGTTCTTGATTGTTTAATTGATAGATGAATTGTATGAGATAGGTGACGGCATAGATAGATAAGTCTATTGTCTTTCCTTGCTAGATTAGCTTGTCTCTTGTAGGTGGCTTAGATTAATGCTTCTAGAATTGGTTGCATCTTGATAAGCCACTAGATCTTAAATAGTTGAAGGCGGATGTGCCATGTCTTAGGAAGGCAGATGTGCCAAATTTCCGAATGTTTGGACTTGTATCGATATGCGAAGGAGTAGATCGACTCCTATGACCGAAGATCGATATAGTGGACCAAATTTTGGGAATAAGAACGTACCGCCACCTCGAATGGGAGAGTAGGTGGGAGATTTGTTGTGTTCTTATTCAAACCGGGATCCCTAGATGAGAGTTGAGAAAATAGTCAAGTCTTGGTCCAGAGTTAAGATTAAGAGTCAAGATCAAGAAGTCATACAAAAACAAAAGTAGAGTCAAGACTAAGACACTACTTAGATTTGATAGATGACTTTGTGTGGCTGATTATGTTATGCTTTGAATATAGCATGTTTTTGTGCTACACTTTGATTTATAGCATGCCTTTGTTATATGCTTTGAATTATAGCATGTATTGTGGTTCATGAATATTTTTATGAATTAATTATGATAGTAATTACACTTGAACTTAATAGCATGCTATATGTTGCTTATACTGGGAAATGTATTTCTCACCGGAGTTATCCGGTTGTTGTTGTGTTTGTATGTGTGCATGACAACAGGTAGTTCGGGATCAGGACAGAAGCGAGCATGAAGAACAGAGAGTGAGAGTTAGAGTGGTGATCTGAGTTTAGTTGTCAAGTATGTTAGCTGAAAGAAAATGATCATGTTGTAGCTACTTTTATCAAGAATTGTTGGTTATTAAGTTGTTATCTTGTTGATGTTCATAGGATTTGAGATGATGTATGTAAATCCTTAAGACAACATGTTGTAGCCTAATCCTTCTTGTATAACAATGATTCTTGTATGATATGTGATTCTAGCATGAGATTATATTCTAGTATATGGTGATCTTGCTCTTCTTCAACTATATCATGTTAGAATGCATGTTAGCCTATGAGTATGTATAGATTATGCATGAGGTGATACTAGATGGAAAAGAATGGAAGGGACTCGTTTTTTACAACAAAAAATCTTCTGTTTTTTTTTTTTCTGCACAATGAGCCTGCTCGATCGGGTGATTATCACCGATCGAGCGAGGCCCTTATATTGGAAACAGTGAGTGAGCATTTTGGGCTCGCTCGATCGGTGAAGATTAACCGATCGAGCGAGGCCAAAATATTCCCAACCCGAGAAGTTGGCTTCAGGGCTCGCTCGATCGGGTGGTTTTCACCGATCGAGCGAGGTGCTCTATTTTTTATAAAAAAAAAAAAAAAAAATTCTTTATTTTATTTAGTCTTTGATGCTTGACTAATTATTATGATTATTTGGTTAATTGTATTGAAATGAGAGATTAGTACTCGGATCCTCACAACAGGTGGTATCAGAGCAAGAAAATGTTGGACTAAGATAGATAGTGAGTGGGGTAGATCGAGTCTTATTCCCTGCTTACTTATTTGGTCATGCTGAGATTTATTTACATAATTGAATTATATGGTGTAAATGCTAGCATGGTTTACTTTCAAGTATTTACTTATATGATGTTGTATTTATTTTATTTGAAAGTATGATATGATGGTTAAAGACACATGTTTCTTGGAATATCTGACATGATTCAACCATGTGTTATGTGGTTTATGACATGTTACCCGACTATCTGAATTGATTGGAAGCATGTTTTGGTATTCTTACCTTGATTATTTATTTAAGATTGAATCAAAACTGATTCTTGATCAGAGGTAAGATGATCAAAGGAGGACTGAGATAGATTTAATGATTATGGTATCCTAACCATGTTGATAATCAGATATGTCTCGACAACCAGGATGACCAACTACTAGACAGACAGTGGCAAATCCTCAACCTGAACAGGAAAATGAAATACAGACATTTCCAGAACAGGTGAATGTAGCCCCGACGGTGCCACAAACACCAGAAGCACCGAGAAATAGAACAGGTCATTATATCCGATGATTTGATGAATGTTACAGCTTCACCTATGGAAATACTGTTGAAACGATTTCAGTCTTTTAAACCGCCGATTTTGAAGGGGACGAAAAATTCAATAGCTTGTGAAAGTTGGCTTGATGATATAGAAATGCTGTTTGATTCTCTTGATTACAGTGATGAACGGAGAGTCAGACTGATAGGCCATCAATTGCATGAAGTTGCAAAGAGTTGGTGGTTTACAACCAAGAGAGCCTTGGAGCATCGAGGTACAGTGATCACTTGGAAAGTCTTCAAAACTGAGTTTTACCAACGTTTTTTTCCAGTATCTTATTGCAAAGACAAGGGTGCTGAATTTGCCAATCTGAACCAGGGGAATTTAAATGTTGAAGAATATGTTGCAAAGTTTTCTACCTTGCTACGCTTTGCTCCACATGTTGCTGATAGTGATGAGGCAATGGCTGATCAGTTCATTAATGGACTGAATTCTGATGTGTTTACTTTGGTGAACACGGGAAGACCGAATACTTTTGCTGATGCGATTGATCAAGAAAAGGGAGCAGAGGCTGGATTACTTAGATAGCAAAGAACATCGGTTGTCTCACAGCCACCACTACAGCCACAAGTATCAGCTCAGTTTCAATCTCCATTCCCCAGATATGAGAGCGGTAGCAGCAACAATGGGAGGAAAAAATTTCTGAAAGCTCAAGGGAAACAGTTCAAGAAAACAGAGAGTAGTTTCCCCAGTTCTAGTGGAAGACAGGTGAGTTCCAATTATACCGGTGTGTATTGTAATCGATGTGGAGGAAGACATCAGACTGAACAATGCCAAGGAGTCTCTGGTAATTGCAACATATGTCGTCAGCCAGGCCATTTCGCAAGAGTGTGTCCCTAGCGAGACTCTCGAAGATCACAAGGTATGGAGTCTTCAAACTCTGAGACTCGGTCAGAAAGACAAACCTCAGATGATGTTTAGCAGGTAATTGTTCTATTGCCTAGTTTTATATTGCGAGATACCTATCCTTCTCATATGTTCTGTTTGAGCACTTTGTCATGTTGCCTGCTCTACCTCTGAGCCATTATGTTCTATAATTGTGATCTCTTTACTTAGGAGGGGAGGTTTTATTTCTGTCAGAGTTGTCAGGAAATGTATACTACAGTTTGAAGGTAATGTGAGAGATAGAGACTGTATTGTGCTTGATTTGTCAGATTATGACTGAATTATTGGTTTAGATATGTTAACCAAGTACAAGGATGTCTTAGATTGATTCAGAAAGTATGAGATTCAGAACTGAATTGATAAAAGGATGGGAATTCTATGATAAGAGTTTGAAATTTTGAATTTCTTTGATATCTATCTATCTATCTATCTATTTGTGAATCGATGATTGCAGAAAGAGCAAGGGAATTCTTTATTATGCAACAGATATGATGAAAGCTAGTCCAAAATTGACTAATCTGTCAATGGTTAGGTAATTACTGATATGTTCCAGATGAAATTCTTGGATTACTTTTAGTCTGTGAGATGGACTTCGATATGTAACTGATGTCAGGTATCTTATTGACTTTGAAAGTACCTTTTAGAATGGCACCAACAGAACTGCAAGAATTGAAAAAAATACAGACCAGTGAGATTTTGGGCTAATGATCAAAAATTGAATAAGGCCACAATGATGACTTGCTATTGTTTGCCTTGACTAGCTGATTGATTTGAGCAGTTACAGAATTTATCGATTCTAACAAATGAGAAATGAATGCAGATGTGATAGAATTCTTGATTCTAAAGCCTAGACTGTCAATTAATTATACTGAGCGAGTTCAATTGAATGCTTTATGAACATATTTGTAGTTCAGAATCGAAAGAGGATTAAATGCCGTTGAATTTTATTCTGAAAAATATCTATATTGGTATGAGATTGTGGTATTGTATTTGATAGTTCTTACAGATAGCATGATACGTTGTATTTGACGTTATACAATATGATGAAATAGCTAGGATCTATACAAGAAATGTTATTCCTTGCTATGAAAAAAATTGCCAAAAGGGTTTGCTTCTGGAATTGATATGAATTGATGATGTTGTAAAGATGTTGAAATCTAATGTGTCAGAGTACTATTTTGAGTTGTATGTTACTGATGCGCTATTGATCGTTTTGAGTTTGCGATTTACCTAAGTAGATTTCGACAAATAAACGAATATGCAATATTGGTTATGCTACAGATAGGAGAGGATAGCTGTAAAAGAAGTTAATGACATGATGAGATGACAGGAAGTATTAAAAATCTATTGTCGAGTTAGAGACTTTAGATTTATTTGATAGACTGTGGCATCGATTGTCAGATATTTTTGAGTAATTGGTTGTATATGATTCCATTATACCATCCTCTTATCGATGGATTGTCTGAATTGACTATCCAAAAGTTGAGGAGATGCTCAGAATCCTAATACCTGATTTGGTATTAGCTGAATAATATTGCCACTTGGAGATGGTAATTTCTGGAACAGCTATCAGATTTTTTTTTATGTGTCGCAATGAAGGTAGAGAACAAGAAGTTTTTTTCAGAACAGAATGAAGATAATTGATGATCGAGAAGCAAAACATACGCAGATTAGACACCGATTTTGTGCTTTGAATAGGGTTTGCAAATTTTTTGATTTCGAATGTATTGTTTGATTTAACAAGCGACGATTATTATCTCCGAGAATTGTTGAATTCGATGACACTTCTGAAGAAGTAGGAAATCTTGTCTGTTGACTTTTATTTCCTCCATTTCTATCTGATATTCACGACATATTAGAATGAGACTGCTTATGTACTTCAGTCAGATGGAATTGAGTTTGACGAGACATTAATCTATGTCGAGAAAATGATATGACTATTTGATAAGGAAGAAAAGCAACTCAGATTTGAATCAGTAGATTCGTCATAGAACTGAAGAAGTTATTGAGAAGATGAATCTGATATGAGTCAGGGTTATTCTAAGTCATTCTCCTGATCTGAGTTCTTATTCAGTATTTCTCCTATTCTATATCTTATGTGCGCGCGTATCGATTGCAAGAGATTTCGAGGACGAAATCCGATCTTAGAGGGGGAGAATTGTAAGACCCGGAACTAATTGAGTTAATCCGGAAATTATTTAATTTTAATCCGAGCATATTTAATTTGAGAATTTTGAAGTTTTGAATTAAATTCTAATATTCTTAAATTATTTAGGATTGAAATTGAATTAAAAAGATTTGCCTAGGACCGATTTGCAATTAAGCAAGACTTGAGGGGCCAAAGTGCGAATATGAGAAAAGTGACTTGGACACTTGTCTGAATATGAGTTTAAACGTGCACTCACCATATTTCTTCAGAATTGGAGCTGCAACTTCAGCAAGGAATCGAGAACCCTTCTTCCCAAGGGCAATTCTTGATCTTCAATCTTTAATAACTTTTGCTCCGGTTGTCTGAATTCAATTCCGAAAAGAGTTCCGGACTCCTCACAAGAAGGGATATCTATTGATGTAAGTATTGATGAGATTTAGTCTGATTCAAAAATATGTTATGAGGCAGAATCAGAAGTGATTATGGTTGTGTGTTCTTGAACTTTTAGATGTCGTTATATCGCAACCGGATTGAAGATTGAATGTCGTATGCAATTCTTATGAATTTTTCAGCATTTATTTCGAGATTATAACCTTTGATTATGTTGATATATGATGATCTTCAGCTTTTATAAGATGTATTTGAAGCTGATATGAATGTTAGAGTTGATAGAAGTTAGTTTCGGTTACCGGTTTTGTACCGTCACTCCGTCGGTTTCGGATTTGAAACTATTTTGATCTCGTATACTTGAGCTGACATTGACATGATTAAATCTGATGTTTCCTTGATAAATATGCTGTGATTTTAGTTTACAATCAAGAGACGTCAAATCGAGAATCCCGACTTCGAAACCGGTAGAAGAAAGAACAAGGTTTGTAGCCTTTTTGCCTTGAAGTTGGGTTGAAGTTTGAGCAGATTTTGACACAAGGGTATGTTATATGGATTGACCAGATTTGGGAGCAGAGTTTGATAGCTTTGAAGAGCTTGAAACCAAGACAAGAAAGGTATAAACCAACATCGAACCACGGGATATATAACTCGAGTTAGATTGACTTGAGTTTCCCTAAACCACATACTTATTTGTTTCTTGTTGGAATTGATTTATTTTCAAGTCCATAGATATATGTTCTTGATTGTTTAATTGATAGATGAATTGTATGAGATAGGTGACGGCATAGATAGATAAGTATATTGCCTTTCCTTGCTAGATTAGCTTGTCTCTTGTAGGTGGCTTAGATTAATGCTTCAAGAATTGGTTGCATCTTGATAAGCCACTAGATCTTAAAGAGTTGAAGGCGGATGTGCCATGTCTTAGGAAGGCAGATGTGCCAAATTACCGAATGTTTGGACTTGTATCGATATGCGTAGGAGTAGATCGACTCCTATGACCGAAGATCGATATAGTGGACCAAAGTTTGGGAATAAGAACGTACCGCCACCTCGAATGGGAGAGTATGTGGGAGATTTATTGCGTTCTTATTCAAACCGGGATCCCTAGATGAGAGTTGAGAAAATAGTCAAGTCTTGGTCTAGAGTTAAGATTAAGAGTCAAGATCAAGAAGTCATACAAAAACAAAAGTAGAGTCAAGACTAAGACACTACTTAGATTTGATAGATGACTTTGTGTGGCTGATTATGTTATGCTTTGAATATAGCATGTTTTTGTGCTACACTTTGATTTATAGCATGCCTTTGTTATATGCTTTGAATTATAGCATGTATTGTGGTTCATGAATATTTTTATAAATTAATTATGATAGTAATTACACTTGAACTTAATAGCATGCTATATGTTGCTTATACTGGGAAATGTATTTCTCACCGGAGTTATCCGGCTGTTGTTGTGTTTGTATGTGTGCATGACAACAGGTAGTTCGGGATCAGGACAGAAGCGAGCATGAAGAACAGAGAGTGAGAGTTAGAGTGGTGATCCGAGTTTAGTTGTCAAGTATATTAGCTGCAAGAAAATGATCATGTTGTAGCTACTTTTATCAAGACTTGTTGGTTATTAAGTTGTTGTCTTGTTGATGTTCATAGGATTTGAGATGATGTATGTAAATCCTTAAGACAACATGTTGTAGCCTAATCCTTTTTGTATAACAATGATTCTTGTATGATATGTGATTCGAGCATGAGATTATATTCTAGTATATGGTGATCTTGCTATTCTTCAACTATATCATGTTAGAATGCATGTTAGCCTATGAGTATGTATAGATTATGCATGAGGTGATACTAGATGGAAAAGAATGGAGAGACTCGTTTTTGACAGCAAAAAATCTTCTGTTTTTTTTTTTTTTTTTGCACAATGAGCCCGCTCGATCCGGTGATTATCACCGATCGAGCGAGGCCCTTATATTGGAAACAGTGAGTGAGCATTTTGGGCTCGCTCGATCGGTGAAGAATAACCGATCGAGCGATGCCAAAATATTCCCAACCCGAGAAGTTGGCTTTAGGGCTTGCTCTATTGGGTGGTTTTCACCGATCGAGCGAGGTGCTCTATTTTTTAAAAAAAAAAAAAAATTGTTTATTTTATTTAGTCTTTGATGCTTGACTAATTATTATGATTATTTGGTTAATTGTATTGAAATGAGAGATTAGTACTCGGATCCTCACAATAACACTATAGTATAACTAAAATAACACTAAGATTACACTATAGTATAACTAAAATTACACTTGGATAACACTATAGTATAACTAAATTTACACTACAATAACACTATATATAACTAAAATTACACTAGGTTTACACTATAGTGTAACTAAATTTACACAACAATAACACTATATTATAACTAAAATAACACTAGGATTACAATATAGTATAACTAAAATTACACTAAGATTACACTATAGTATAACTAAATTTACACTACAATAACACTATAATATAACTAAAATTACACTAAGTTTACACTATAGTGTAACTAAATTTACACTACAATAACACTATAGTGTAACTAAAATAACACTAGGATTAAAATATAGTATAACTAACTAAGATTACACTATAGCATAACTAAATTTACACTACAATAACACTATAATATAACTAAAATAACACTAGCATTACACTATAATATAACTAAAATTACAGTAGCATTACACTATAGTATAACTAAATTTACACTACAATAACACTATAGTATAACTAAAATTACACTAGGATTACACTATATTATAACTAAATTTTTACTACAATAACACTATAGTACAACTAAAATAACACTAAGATTACACTATAGTATAACTAAAATTACTCTAGGATTAACTATAGTATAACTAAATTTACACTACAATAATACTATAGTATAACTAAAATAACACTAAGAATAACACTATAGTATAACTAAAATTACACTAGGATTACACTATAGTATAACTAAAATAACACTAAGATTACACTATAGTATAACTAAAATTACACTAGGATGATATTATAGTATAACTAAATTTACACTACAATAACACTATAGCATAACTAAAATTACACTAGGTTTACACGGTAGTGTAACTAAATTTACACTAAAATTACACTATAGTATAACTAAAATAACACTAGGATTACACTATAGTATAACTAAAATATCACTAGGATTACACTATAGTGTAACTAAATTTACACTACAATAACACTATAGTATAACTAAAATTACACTAGGTTTACACTACAGTGTAACTAAATTTACACTACAATAACACTATAGTATAACTAAAATAACACTAGCATTGCACTATAATATAACTAAAATTACACTAGGATTACACTATAGTATAACCAAATTTACACTACAACAACACTATAGTATAACTAAAATAACACTAGCATTTACACTATAGTATAATTAAAATTACACTAGGTTTACACTATAGTGTAACTAAATTTACACTATAATAACACTATAGTATAACTAAAATTACACTAGGTTTACACTATAGTGTAACTAAATTTACACTATAATAACACTATAGTATAACTAAAATAACACTAGCATTGCACTATAGTATAACTAAAATTACACTAGGTTTACACTATAGTATAAATAAAATAACACTAGGATTACACTATAGTATAACTATAATTACACTATAGTATAACTAAATTTACACTACAATAACACTATAGTATAACTAAAATTACACTATAGTGTAACTAAATTTACACTACAATAACACTATTGTATAACTAAAATAACACTAGGATTACACTATAGTATAACTAAAATTACACTAATATTACACCATAGTATAACTAAATTTACACTACAATAACATTATAGTATAACTAAAATAACACTAGGTTTATACTATAGTGTAACTAAATTTACACTACAATAACACTATAGTATAACTAAAATAACACTAGGATTACACAATAGTATAACTAAAATTACACTAGGATTACACTATAATATAACTAAATTTACACTACAATAACACTATAGTATAACTAAAATAACACTAGCATTGCACTATAATATAACTAAAATTACACTAGGATTACACTATAGTATAACTAAATTTACACTACAACAACACTATTGTATAACTAAAATAACACTAGCATTTACACTATAGTATAATTAAAATTACACTAGGTTTACAATATAGTGTAACTAAATTACACTATAATAACACTATAGTATAACTAAAATTACACTAGGTTTACACTATAGTGTAACTAAATTTACACTACAATAACACTATAGTATAACTAAAATAACACTAGCATTGCACAATAGTATAACTAAAATTACACTAGGTTTACACTATAGTATAAATAAAATAACACTAGGATTACACTATATTATAACTATAATTACACTATAGTATAACTAAATTTACACTACAATAACACTATAGTATAACTAAAATTACACTATAGTGTAACTAAATTTACACTACAATAACACTATTGTATAACTAAAATAACACTAGGATTACACTATATAGTTCAACTAAAATAACACAAGGATTACACTATAGTATAATTAAATTACACTATGATTACACTATAGTATAACTAAATTTACACTACAATAACACTGTAGTATTACTAAAATTACAGTAGGTTTACACTATAGTGTAACTAAATTTAAACTACGATAACACTATAGTATAACTTAAATAACACTAGGATTACACTATAGTATAACTAAAATTACACTAGGATTACACTATAGTATAACTAAATTTAGACTATAGTATAACTAAATTTACACTACAATAATACTATAGTATAACTAAAATAACACTAGGATTACACTATAGCAAAACAAAAATTACACTAGGTTTACACTATAGTATAACTAAATTTACACTACAATAACACTATAGTATAACAAAAATAACACTAGCATTTCACTATAATATAACTAAAATTACACTAAAATTACACTATGGTATAACTAAATTTACACTACATTAACACTATATTATAACTAAAATAACACTAGGATTACACTATAGTATAACTAAATTTACAATACACTAACACTATAGTATAACTAAAATTACACTAGGTTTACACTATAATGTAACTAAATTTACACTACAATAACACTATAGTATAACTAAAATAACACTAGGATTACACTATAGTATAACTAAATTTACACTACAATAACACTATAGTATAACTAAAATAACACTAGGATTACACTATCGTATAACTAAAATTACACTACGATTACACTATAGCATAACTAAATTTACAATACAATAACACTATAGTATAACTAAAATAACACTAGGATTACACTATAGTATAACAAAAATAACACTAGTATTACACTATAGTATAACTAAAATTACAATACAATAACACTATAGTATAACTAAAATTACATTAGGTTTACACTATAGTGTAAGTAAATTTACACTATAATAACACTATAGTATAACTAAAATAACACTATGATTACACTATAGTATAACTAAAATTACACTAGGATTACACTATAGTATAACTAAATTTACACTACAATTACACTATATTATAACTAAAATAACACTAAGATTACAATATAGTATAACTAAAATTACACTTGGATAACACTATAATATAACTAAATTTACACTACAATAACATTATAGTATAACTAAAATTACACTTGGATAAAACTATAATATAACTAAATTTACACTACAATAACATTATAGTATAACTAAAATTACACTAGGTTTACACTATAGTGTAACTAAATTTACACTACAATAACACTATAGTATAACTAAAATAACACTAGGATTACAATATAGTATAACTAAAATTACACTATAGTATAACTAAATTTATACTACAATAACACTATAGTATAACTAAAATAACACTAGGATTACACTATAGCAAAACTAAAATTACACTAGGTTTACACTATAGTTTAACTAAATTTTACACTATAATAACACTATAGTATAACAAAAATAACACTAGCATTTAACTATAATATAACTAAAATTACACTAGAATTACACTATGGTATAACTAAATTTACACTACAATAACACTATAGTATAACTAAAATAATACTAGGATAACAATATAGTATAACTAAACTTACAATACAATAACACTATTGTATAACTAAAATTACACTAGGTTTACACTATAGTGTAACTAAATTTACACAACAATAACACTATAGTATAACCAAAATAACACTAGGATTACACTATAGTATAACTAAATTTACACTACAATAATAGTATAATATAACTAAAATTACACTAGGTTTACACTATAGTGTAACTAAATTTACACTACAATAACACCATAGTATAATTAAAATAACACTAGGATTAAACTATAGTATAACTAAAATTACACTAGGATTACACTATAGTATAACTAAATTTACACTACAATACGACTATATTATAACTAAAATAACACTAGCATTACACTATAGTATAACTAAAATTACACTAGGTTTACACTATAGTATTACTAAATTTACACTACAATAACACTATAGTATAACTAAAATTACACTAGGTTTACACTGTAGTGTAACTAAATTTACACTTCAATAACACTATAGTATAACCAAAATAACACTAGAATTACACTATAGTATAACTAAAATTACACTAGGTTTACACTATAGTATAAATAAAATAACACTAGGATTACACAACATTATAACTAAAATTACACTATAATTACACTATAGTATAACTAAATTTACACTACAATAACACTATAGTATAACTAAAATTACACTAGGTTTACACTATTATGTAACTAAATTTACACTAAAATAACACTATTTATAACTAAAATAACACTAGGATTACACTATAATATAACGAAAATTACACTAGGATTACACTATAGTATAACTAAATTTACACTACAATAACACTATAGTATAACTAAAATAACACTAGAATTACACTATAGTATAAATAAAATAACACTAGGGTTACACTATAGTATAACTAAAATTACAGTAGGATTACACTATAGTACAACTAAATTTACACTACAATAACACTATAGTATAACTAAAATAACACTAGCATTACACTATAATATAACTAAAATTACACTTGGATTACACTATAGTATAACTAAATTTACACTACAATAACACTATAGTATAACTAAAATAACAATTGCATTACACTATAGTATAACTAAAATTACACTAGGTTTATACTATAGTATGACTAAATTTACACTACAATAACACTATAGTATAACTAAAATTATACTAGAATTACAATATAGTATAACTAAATTTACACTACAATAACACTATAATATAACTAAAATTACACTAGGTTTACACTATAGTGTAACTAAATTTACACTACAATAACACTATAGTATAACTAAAATTACACTAGGATTAAACTATAGTATAACTAAATTTACACTTCAATAACACTATATATAACTAAAATAACACTAGCATTACACTATAATATAACTAAAATTACACTAGGATTACACTATAGTATAACTAAATTTACACTACAATAAGACTATAGTATAACTAAAATAACACTAGCATTACACTATAGTATAACTAAAATTACACTAGGTTTACACTATAGTATAACTAAATTTACACTACAATAACACTATAATATAACTAAAATTTCATTAGGTTCACATTATAGTGTAACTAAATTTACACTAAAATAACACTATAGTATAACTAAAATAACACTAGCATTACACTATAGTATAACTAAAATTACACTAGGTTTACACTATAGTATAAATATATGTAAGGCCCGAAAATCTTACACTATTAATTATGGGATTTGAGAATTAAATTCCATATTATGGGCTAATATTGATTTGAGAAGTTATGGAAATGATAGATTTAATTTCCGGGCTAAAAATATTTGATTTGAGAATTTACGAATTTTGAGAATTAAATTCCGAGAATTCGTAAATTAAAAGAATAAATATTCGATTTGAATATTTATGGAATTGAAGATTTAATTCCATGTTTCGGAAATTAAAGAAGATGAATTTGGAAGATATAACTCGATCAGGGACTGATTTGCACATACTGACATTTGAAGGGCTGAAGTGCAAACGGTCGGGATTATTTAATTAATCCGAATTTAATTTATTTTAATCCGAGTATATTTAATTTGGGAATATTTAGAGTTTTGATTTAAATTCTAATATTCTTAAATTATTTTGGATTGAAATTGAATTAAAACGACGGCCGAGGACTGAATTGCAATTACTGAAGACTTCAGGGACTAAATTGCAATTTATGCAATAGCTATCCGATTTTAATCATAATTATCAGATGAAAACGTGTTTGAAGCATAAAGTATTCAGAAAGTTAGAACAGAGGTCGAAACCTCTTCCTTTTTCTTATGATTTTGATTTCTTCAAATCCCCGTAACTTTTGATCCGTTCATCCGATTTTGATTCCAAAAGATGTTCTAGAATCCTTGCGACGAGTACTTCGATTTGATGTAAGTTTCTTCTTTGTTCATTAAGGTTTGAGAATTCGAAATGGACAGATATCAGAAACTTGTGTGGAAGTGTTGTTGTTGAGCTTCTAAACTTGTGTTCTTGAGGATTGGATTGAAGATTGATTTGTATATCATGTTCTTATGAATTTCCAACTATGATTCAATCCATATACTTGCTGATATGTTAATTTTGAAGCTTCAACAGCCGATATATATGTGAGAATTGTTAATGATATGTTCGGAATCGCCGAAGTAATACCGATATGCCGTCGAACTCTTGAATTGAAATGATTTGATATTGTTTTTGGATTCTAATGAAACGACCCTAACTCTCTAATAAATAAATATGCGGAAATTTTTTTTTTTTTTTTACTAAATAAAATATGTACATATATGCCCATACATATATGCACAGAATAAAAAGATTTAAAATAAATAAATAAATAAATAAACAAATAAATACTTAAATAAAATGCATTTTTTTTAAAATAAAATAAACATCTGAGTCAAACATTTAATTAGAAATACTGCAAAATAAAAATGAGTAAATTCTGCATGCACTGAAAATATTTAATAAAATATTCTAAACTCACAACCACTGAAAAATAATAAAAATGTATCATGCTAAAATATTCAAAAACATGCAAGGTGACTCAGACATCTATCACGGTCACGGGGCCACTGCATGCATGCTCATACGTCCTCGCCTCCGGTGGGTACAATGTCATCCTCAACGTACTCACCTGCACCATACCAGTGTAGTGAGCCTAGAGGCCCAACATGCTAACATAACAAGGGTTTAAAATAATTTAAACCAATTTAATACTAATACATACATATACATGAATGAGCATGCTTAAAAATTACATAACATAACTTACTTAAATAAACATAATACATAACATAATACATAACATTATTGAGCAATTTATTTTCTAACATAGCATGGTTGTATCCGTAGTGTAACCTTAAATCATACATTAAATACTGATCAGCGTGGAAACCTACGTACGTGGCCGGTGACGAATCACCTCTTAAATTGGCAGTAAACTGCCCTTCAATCATATGGGGACGAATCCCCCTTAAATTGTCACACTACTTCAACTTCCAACATAAAATATTTTTATTGCTCAACTTAAACATTAAATCATGCATAAAATATTATTTCATGAATGCATGTACTTGAATAAAATGTGTGTCCATCATATATATTTAATTTAATTTCTTATTAACATATAAATATTAAAATAACTCAAATGCATAAAAATAATTAAATATATAATCAGGACACATGCAAATTTTCTCATGGATGGTCCTGGACTGCTGGCCCTACACACAAGCCCATTAACTTAAAACTGGCCCATTAACATACTTAAGCCCATTAACTTAACTTTAAGCCCAAATAATTAGTCTAAGCCCAATTAAATTAAATAAGCCCATTAAAATTACACTAAGCCCAATAACACTTAAACCGGCCCAATGGGCCCAAAAACCCATAGACTGGCCCAATAACTTTTATGGACTCAAAAGCCCATAAAATTAATGGACTAACTTAATTAAAATTTTAAAAGTCCAAATAAAATTATTTGGGAGTCCAAATAATTTTATTTCAATTTATTTGACTCAAAAACACATAAATTTGTAAAATACTTTAAAATAAAAAATACTCGAGCCCGGCCCGCCAAACTCGGACCCGAACTCACTAACCCGACCCACTACCTAACCGACCCGACCCGGACCACTCAGACCCGACCCAGACCCCTAACCCAGCCCAACCCGATCCCCCCTCCCATTGCTTCTCGGCCGAGAGCAGCAGCCATTCCATGGCTGCTGCCGGCCGGCTCCGGCCGCCCCTGGCCGGAGCGCCGCCGCCCGGACGTAGCCCACGTCCGGGCGGACCTAACCTAACCAGGCCCCAGCCCCCATGCAGCCAGGAACCCTGAACCCGAAGGCTCTTCCCGTCGAACCCTAGCCTGCGACTTATGGAGACCGATCGGCTCCAGCTGATTTCCTGGCTTGTTTGGCTCGAGCCACTCGAGCCATTCGAGCCAGGCCACCCTCTCACTTCCTTCCAGACCCTCGGCCACCAGTAGAACCACCATGGACCGAAAAAAAAAACCATGCACCACACAAGCAAAACTCACGGCCAAATCGATCCCTACATGGCCCTAGGAAATTTTTCTGAAAACTCTTAAACATTATGATTCCATCTCATACACATATACATACACTGATATTGTACGAAAAATAACAAGGAATTCATGCCTTTCACCGTAGATGACTAAAAAACACGAGCGTGGGACGGTTCCGGGACGACGGGACGAAAATACGGGACTTTTGGAGCTTCACGATCCTTGGCTATGGCTTCCTTTGTGCGTCGGCTAGGTGGAGAAGGAGGAGATGGGGTGGGTGTCGGCTGAGTGGAAGAAGGCGTGGGAGGTAGGTATAGGTTTAGGTTTTAGTTTAATTAGGAAATAGGGTAATTAATTATATAATTAAGGATATATATATATATAAAATATAACTTACTAAAACTCTAAAAGAAACCTTAAAAAAATCTGAAACATAAAATAAATCCCGAAATATAATTTTAGGGGAATTTTAAAAATACTAAAAAGTTAATATTTTGACTAATTTTGGATAAAAATGACCCCTAAAATTAAATAAAATTAAATACTTAAAATTTTGGGATAATAAAACTCAAAATAATATTTTTGGGCTCTAAAAAGGCTCATAAAATAATTTGGGTGGAAAGTTGTCATCTCGTCCGTCCACGGTCCCGTCTACGCGATTAAATAATAAAAATACTAAAAATCATAAAAATCACTAATTATGGGTTAAATGCTTAAAAATAAATTAAATCATGCATAAATAATTCACATAATTATTTAACCCATAAATCATAAATTTAAATAATTAAATATCCTAATTATGCAGGCGGATTTATGTAATTAAAAATACCGGGTGTTACAATTCTCCCCCCCTTAAATTGAATTTCGTCCTCGAAATTAAAGTACTTACCCGAACATCTCCGGGTAGCGAGTCCTCATATCCTCTCGGTCTCCCAAGTAGCTTCCTCCTCCGAGTGATTCAGCCACTGGACTCTGACCATCGGTATGACCCGCGTCCTAAGCCTCCGCTCCTCTCTAGCCAAAATCCGCACTGGTCTCTCCTCGTAAACAAGATCTGGTGGCAACTGTAAGGGCTCAAAATCCAACACATGCGACGAATTGGAGACATATCTCCGAAGCATGGATACATGGAAAACGTTGTGCACTGCCGCTAGCCCTGGAGGTAGAGCTAAACGATAGGCCAACGTGCCAACTCGCTCCAAGATCTCGAATGGCCCTATGTATCTCGGATTAAGCTTGCCTCTCCGCCCAAAACGCGCTACTCCCTTCATAGGTGACACCTTCAGGAATACGTGATCACCTACCGCGAACTCCAAATCGCGTCGTCTGGCATCCGCATAACTCTTCTGCCGACTCTGCGCTGTCCTCATCCTGTCTCGAATCTGCGTCACAATGTCAGCTGTCTGCTGCACAATCTCTGAACCCAACAAAATCCTCTCTCCAACCTCATCCCAATGCACCGGAGATCTGCATCTCCTCCCGTAGAGTGCTGCATATGGAGCCATACCTATAGACGACTGAAAGCTGTTGTTATAGGTAAACTCCACTAATGGCAGTCTAGTCTCCCAAGATCCTCGAAAATCGATGACACAAGCTCTCAAAAGATCCTCGAGAACCTGGATCACTCTCTCGGACTGACCATCTGTCTGGGGATGAAAAGCTGTACTGAACAAAAGTCTAGTCCCCAAAGCTGTGTGCAGACTCTTCCAAAACGCTGAGGTGAACCTCGGATCTCTGTCTGACACGATAGACACTGGTATGCCATGCAGTCTAACAATCTCTCTGATGTAAAGCTCTGCATACTGTGTCAAGGTGTAAGTAGTCCTTACCGGCAAGAAATGAGCTGACTTGGTGAGTCTATCCACAATCACCCAAATCGCTGTACACCCTCGGGTACTCCTCGGTAAGCCAACTACAAAGTCCATCGTAATATTCTCCCACTTCCATTCCGGAATAGGGAGAGGTCTAAGAAGTCCCGCTGGACGCTGATGCTCTGCCTTAACTTGCTGACAAGTCAAGCACTCTGACACCACTCTACCGATGTCACTCGTCATCCCGGGCCACCAATACAATAGTTGCAAGTCCTTGTACATCTTCGTACTTCCGGGGTGAATGGAGTACGGAGATGCGTGAGCCTCTGTCAAAATCTCAGCTCGCAACTGATCGATGTTCGGTACCCACATCCTCCCACGGTACTGAACGATGCCATCCTCCACTGTATATAAGAGATTTCCTCTAGCCTCATCTCTCTGTCTCCATCGCTGTAACTCCTCATCAGTGGACTGCCCCTCTCTAATCCGATCTCGCAGAACTGGCTGCACCGTCAACACTGACAAGCTCGGTGCATGGCCACTCGGATAGCACTCCAAACCAAATCTCTGAATCTCGGTCTGTAGTGGTAACTGCACAGTCAAACATGTTACCACTGATGACTTCCGACTCAAAGCATCGGCCACTACATTAGCTTTACCCGGATGGTAGCTAATGTCACAATCATAGTCCTTCACCAACTCCAACCATCTGCGCTGTCTCATGTTCAACTCCTTCTGGGTGAAGAAGTACTTGAGGCTCTTGTGATCGGTGAAAATCTTGCACTTCTCGCCGTAAAGATAGTGCCTCCAGATTTTCAAAGCGAAGACCACTGCTGCCAACTCCAAGTCATGCGTCGGGTAGTTCTGCTCATGAATCTTCAACTGTCTCGACGCATACGCAATAACCTTACCACACTGCATAAGCACTGCGCCTAAACCAAGTTTAGACGCGTCGGTGTAAACCACTAACTCCTCGTGTGGTACTGTCATCGCTAACACTGGTGCTGTAGTGAGTGCTTCCTTCAGCTGATCGAAGCTCCTCTGACAGTCTGAACTCCATATAAACTTCGCATTCTTCTTGGTCAAGGAAGTCAAGGGTACTGCAATAGAGGAAAAACCCTTGATGAACTTCCTGTAGTATCCGGCCAAACCCAAGAAACTGCGAATCTCTGAAGCATTCTTCGGAATGCCCCAATTCTGCACTGCCTCCACTTTAGACTGATCGACTGCAACTCCATCTCTCGAAATAATGTGACCAAGAAATGCCACCTGCTCAAGCCAAAACTCACACTTGCTGAACTTGGCATACAACCGATGCTCCCTCAAAGTCTGCAATGCGGTCTGAAGGTGCTGTCTATGCTCCTCGATGCTCCTAGAATAGATCAAAATATCATCAATAAAGACTATGATGAACTGATCCAGATATGGCTGAAAGACTCGGTTCATGAGATCCATGAAAACCGCTGGAGCATTGGTCAACCCAAATGGCATCACCAAGAACTCGTAATGCCCATATCGTGTCCGGAAAGCAGTCTTGGACACATCTGCATCCCTAACACGCAACTGATGGTAACCAGATCGCAGATCGATCTTGGAGAACACTGAAGCTCCCTGCAACTGGTCAAACAAGTCCTCTATCCTCGGCAGTGGATACTTGTTCTTCACTGTGACTCTGTTAAGCTCTCGGTAATCGATGCACAGTCTCATACTGCCATCCTTCTTCTTCACAAACAACACCGGAGCTCCCCAAGGAGAAAATCTAGGTCGAACAAAGCCTTTCTCTAACAACTCCTGAATCTGCTCCTTCAACTCTTTCATCTCGGTAGGAGCAAGCCTGTACGGTGCCTTAGAGATAGGCACGGTGTCTGGCACTAAGTCAATACTGAACTCCACCTCTCTCACTGGTGGAATTCCTGCCACATCCTCCGGAAAGACATCCGGAAAGTCACGAACCACCTCTAACTCTGATAATGATCTGCTAGATGGCTCTGAAGTCGTGACAATACTCGCTAGAAACCCCTGGCAACCCCGTCTCAACAACTTCCTCGCCTGAATATAGGATATCACCTGAGGAATATCACTGCTCTGAGATGCATAAAAAGTGAACGGGTCGCTCCCTGTAGGTCTCACTGACACTGATCTCCGACGAAAATCAATCGAAGCTCCATTGACTGTCAACCAGTCCATACCCAAAATAAGATCAAAACCACTCAAAGGAAAGACTACTACATCTGCTCGAATGGAGTGTCCCTGCAGCTCTAACTCCAGTCCTCGAATAACCTTCGAGGTAGACATAATCTGCCCTGACGGCATAGTAACATCATACCCACTGTCACTACTCTCAGGTGTGATGCCTACTCGCTGGATAAACTCCAGGGAGATAAACGAATGCGTAGCTCCTGAATCTAGCAACGCAAACGTGGAGTTGCCTCCAACTAGAATTCTCCCTGCACGCAGAAAATTCCCAACAGTTTCATACCACTTCTAATTTTTCCCAAACGAGTCACTACAAGTTCTTAATTCTAATCACAAGTAAAACATGCTTCCTATTCTACCATGCTGTTAAATGTCCCAAATAACAAGAACTTCAAATTAAATACTAAATCTTTAACCAAAGGAGAATTATTAAAATACTAGGGATAGGATGTACCGGTGATCAAGGAGGTGTCTGGATCGACCTCCTCAGCCTGCATCACGAACACCCTACCAGCGGTGTTCTTCTTCCTGGGGCAGTTAGCAATCTGATGCCCCGGCTCTCTGCAGTGGAAGCAAACTCCTGCTCCCAGTAGGCAAGGTCCCGAATGCATCTTCTGGCACTTCGGGCAAATGGGATGAGCTATGGCATTAGGGGCCCCGCCCCTCTGCTGCTGCTGCGGCCTCGGCTGCTGTGGTCTCTGCTGCTGATTCGGGCCCTTAGCCGGCCCTGTATACTGCTTCTTCGCAGGTGGCTGCGAAGATGGTCGCTGATATCCTGTCTGCACAAACTGCCTCTTACCCTGCTGCTCTCTCTGGATCGCTCTCCGACCCTCCTCAGAACGCAAAGCCCTGCTGACTGCAGACTCATATGTAAACACGTCTGCCATGCGCACGTCATGCCTGATCTCAGCCTTCAGGCCCTCAACAAACTGTCGCAGCTTCTCCTGCGGACTATCGGCAATCATGGGCACAAAACGACAGCCCCTCTCAAACTGGCTTATGTACTCCACCACAGATCTGTCCCCCTGACGGAGACTCATGAACTCCCGGATCATGCGGCTGCGCACATCCTCAGTGAAATATTTGGCGTAGAAGATACGCCTAAACTCAGCCCATGTCAGAGTAGGTAGATGGACTCCTCGTACTGCACCCTCCCACCATGAGGCTGCATCGCCTCGCATCATGTATGTAGCACAACTTACCCTGTCGGCGTCTGTGATCCCCATATAGTCAAAGATGGACTCAAGTGAGCGAATCCATCCCTCAGCCACCAACGGATCGGTGGTCCCCAAGAACTCCTTAGGCCCCTTCTTCTGGAACCTCTCGGCGACGTCCTCCTCGTGGGACAGTCTGGGACGGGCTGCCTGCTGCTCCAGCAAGGCAGTAATACCCGCCATCATCGTGGCACTGGCCTGCTCCAGTGCTGTCATGGGGTGCTGCTGAGGTGGCGGTGGAGGTGGAGGTGGATGTGGAGGTCTCCCACGTCGATTCATCTGTCTGGGAGGCATTCTGCACCACCACATATTTATTTACGTAAATCGCCATGCATAACTAAGTGTTTTAAAATTAATGCTAACTTAAATTCTAGAAATTAAATCATGCTATAAACATTTAAAACTTACAGACCGGTAGCGTGGATTTCTGAGCTCGCATAGCAGTGAGGACCCCTCCGAGGACCGTGCTCTGATACCAACTGAAACGACCCTAACTCTCTAATAAATAAATATGCGGAAATTTTTTTTTTTTTTTTTTTTACTAAATAAAATATGTACATATATGCCCATACATATATGCACAGAATAAAAAGATTTAAAATAAATAAATAAATAAATAAACAAATAAATACTTAAATAAAATGCATTTTTTTTAAAAATAAAATAAACATCTGAGTCAAACATTTAATTAGAAATACTGCAAAATAAAAATGAGTAAATTCTGCATGCACTGAAAATATTTAATAAAATATTCTAAACTCACAACCACTGAAAAATAATAAAAATGTATCATGCTAAAATATTCAAAAACATGCAAGGTGACTCAGACATCTATCACGGTCACGGGGCCACTGCATGCATGCTCATACGTCCTCGCCTCCGGTGGGTACAATGTCATCCTCAACGTACTCACCTGCACCATACCAGTGTAGTGAGCCTAGAGGCCCAACATGCTAACATAACAAGGGTTTAAAATAATTTAAACCAATTTAATACTAATACATACATATACATGAATGAGCATGCTTAAAAATTACATAACATAACTTACTTAAATAAACATAATACATAACATAATACATAACATTATTGAGCAATTTATTTTCTAACATAGCATGGTTGTATCCGTAGTGTAACCTTAAATCATACATTAAATACTGATCAGCGTGGAAACCTACGTACGTGGCCGGTGACGAATCACCTCTTAAATTGGCAGTAAACTGCCCTTCAATCATATGGGGACGAATCCCCCTTAAATTGTCACACTACTTCAACTTCCAACATAAAATATTTTTATTGCTCAACTTAAACATTAAATCATGCATAAAATATTATTTCATGAATGCATGTACTTGAATAAAATGTGTGTCCATCATATATTTAATTTAATTTCTTATTAACATATAAATATTAAAATAACTCAAATGCATAAAAATAATTAAATATATAATCAGGACACATGCAAATTTTCTCATGGATGGTCCTGGACTGCTGGCCCTACACACAAGCCCATTAACTTAAAACTGGCCCATTAACATACTTAAGCCCATTAACTTAACTTTAAGCCCAAATAATTAGTCTAAGCCCAATTAAATTAAATAAGCCCATTAAAATTACACTAAGCCCAATAACACTTAAACCGGCCCAATGGGCCCAAAAACCCATAGACTGGCCCAATAACTTTTATGGACTCAAAAGCCCATAAAATTAATGGACTAACTTAATTAAAATTTTAAAAGTCCAAATAAAATTATTTGGGAGTCCAAATAATTTTATTTCAATTTATTTGACTCAAAAACACATAAATTTGTAAAATACTTTAAAATAAAAAATACTCGAGCCCGGCCCGCCAAACTCGGACCCGAACTCACTAACCCGACCCACTACCTAACCGACCCGACCCGGACCACTCAGACCCGACCCAGACCCCTAACCCAGCCCAACCCGATCCCCCCTCTCCCATTGCTTCTCGGCCGAGAGCAGCAGCCATTCCATGGCTGCTGCCGGCCGGCTCCGGCCGCCCCTGGCCGGAGCGCCGCCGCCCGGACGTAGCCCACGTCCGGGCGGACCTAACCTAACCAGGCCCCAGCCCCCATGCAGCCAGGAACCCTGAACCCGAAGGCTCTTCCCGTCGAACCCTAGCCTGCGACTTATGGAGACCGATCGGCTCCAGCTGATTTCCTGGCTTGTTTGGCTCGAGACACTCGAGCCATTCGAGCCAGGCCACCCTCTCACTTCCTTCCAGACCCTCGGCCACCAGTAGAACCACCATGGACCGAAAAAAAAAACCATGCACCACACAAGCAAAACTCACGGCCAAATCGATCCCTACATGGCCCTAGGAAATTTTTCTGAAAACTCTTAAACATTATGATTCCATCTCATACACATATACATACACTGATATTGTACGAAAAATAACAAGGAATTCATGCCTTTCACCGTAGATGACTAAAAAACACGAGCGTGGGACGGTTCCGGGACGACGGGACGAAAATACGGGACTTTTGGAGCTTCACGATCCTTGGCTATGGCTTCCTTTGTGCGTCGGCTAGGTGGAGAAGGAGGAGATGGGGGTGGGTGTCGGCTGAGTGGAAGAAGGCGTGGGAGGTAGGTATAGGTTTAGGTTTTAGTTTAATTAGGAAATAGGGTAATTAATTATATAATTAAGGATATAATATATATATATAAAATATAACTTACTAAAACTCTAAAAGAAACCTTAAAAAAATCTGAAACATAAAATAAATCCCGAAATATAATTTTAGGGGAATTTTAAAAATACTAAAAAGTTAATATTTTGACTAATTTTGGATAAAAATGACCCCTAAAATTAAATAAAATTAAATACTTAAAATTTTGGGATAATAAAACTCAAAATAATATTTTTGGGCTCTAAAAAGGCTCATAAAATAATTTGGGTGGAAAGTTGTCATCTCGTCCGTCCACGGTCCCGTCTACGCGATTAAATAATAAAAATACTAAAAATCATAAAAATCACTAATTATGGGTTAAATGCTTAAAAATAAATTAAATCATGCATAAATAATTCACATAATTATTTAACCCATAAATCATAAATTTAAATAATTAAATATCCTAATTATGCAGGCGGATTTATGTAATTAAAAATACCGGGTGTTACATCTAAAGTTGCTGAACTATTGGCTGATGATTCCTTGTTATGTTTATGATAATAGCTGTTGGTTTGAAGAGTTGAATGACAATGAACGGATATGAAAAACCGTAAGAATGGAGTTGAAATTAGAAATGAATTCGATACCGTAACGATTCCCGATTGTCAATCGCTACGATGCTTGGTTATGTTTTGAAACCATACGGATAGTCTATGATTGAGCTAATGATCTTGGAATTGTATACTGATTTTGTTAGATGCAATATGTATATTTCAGACGTGCTACGAGCTCAATCAACTCAAGAGGTCGAATTGTGAACCGAGGAAGTTCGCTTGAGGTTGAAATGAATTTGATTGAAGATGTGTTGATGATTTCGACTCGATTCTGAAAAGAATGAATTGAACGAAGATTGATGTACATGTTTTGAGGTTGAAGAATTCAGAACAGACGAAATACAAAGGTAAAAGTAGACTAATATTTGATTGGGACTACAACTCGAGATGGTTTGTATCGAGTTCCCTTAAATCACATACTTGTTTGCTTAATTGCTCTTATGTGCTTTCATTTGAGTTGTTGAATAAGTTTTTGATGTTATGAATGCCTTGATGATGATATATGTTGCATTCATCTTGAAGACTTATTCCTTGATTTTGAAATGAACGGAAACGTTCGAATAGACGATTTGAGGAATCGTATATGTATGGCCTGGGTGGTTGATTTAGCCTAGCGTCTGATTTGCATATATGATTGCTTCAAAGTCTAGAGAAGAAAGATAAGTAACCCCACCTCGAGCGGGAGAGTCGGTGGATTAGTTATGATATCTACTTCTCGGGATCCCAACCGACGAATGATGAAATGAACCTTGTTTTGAAAACATGCATTGTATTTACTGTTATATCATGATCTTGATATATGTTTGATATGCATGTTTAGTTGCTTTTACTGGGAAATATATTTCTCACCGGAGTTATCCGGCTATTGTTTTGTTGTATGTGTCATTGCAATAGGGGGATTGGAACAGGGCAAAAGCAATCATGAAGAACAGGGATTGAAGAGATATAGTGTGAGGATCCGAGTTAGGAGTTGTTTGAACTGTCATGAAGTTTATTGAGTCGTAAACATGATCATTTTAGAAGTTACTTGTATCAAGACTTGTTAAGGATGATCTAAAGGTCTTGTTATTATATTTGAAATTTGAGTAATGTTTCAAATATTTGACTCCAACATGTTGTATCTTGAACTAGTTTTATATGACAAGATTATTGCATGTTTATGAGATTTTGATTATGTTGTAAAGCCTTGGAATGGTTTATTCCTAACAATTATAGTATGTTAGAATGCATGTTAGATGTTATGATTGATTAAACCATGTCTAGACTTTTGTAGGAGATGATCTTGAAGCAATTGTAGGCTTGATTTCATTTTTGACAGCAGCTGAGCCAGCATTTTTTTCTGGTGCCGTGGCCGGCGCACGGGCGAGCCCCTGCTCGCGCGCGCGCGAGCCAACCCTTTGAGTTTCGGGTTTGGGTGCCGGCGCGCGCGCGAGAGGACAGGCCGCGCGTGCGCAGGGCAATCCATTTGAAATTTTTTTTTTTTTTTATTCTTTTGTTTAGACTTTGATTATTGTCTAGCATTGTTGATTAATTGTTTAGACTTTTATTATTGTCTAACAGTGTTGATTAATGAGAGATTAGAACTCGGTTCATCACAACAGGTGGTATCAGAGCCCTAAATTCTTGGACTGAGATAGAAGCTGAGCGGGGTAGATCGAGTCACATGCATTGATTGTATTGCATGATTATGCATTACTTGATTTGATAATTCGATAAATTGATAAATTGCATGTGAGCATGATCTATCTTTGAAATTGAACTGCCTGATTTACTGATTTGTAACTATTTGGCATTTTTACTGTTTTGTTATAAGATTTTTCCCGGGTGATGTAAGCACCCATATGTTCTTTGGGTGATGTAAGCACCCCAGATTGACAGATAGTATGGCCAGACTGAACAGAATGGTATGGTCAGATTGAACAAAACAGAACGGTATTGCTCAGCTGAATGAAGTATCTCTGATTGAACAACATAGAAGATTAGCAAATTGATGATGTTGAGGGTTGTAGTTGGTTTGAAGAACTTGATTAGTTGTTTAACTATTGGATCAGATTGATTGAATACCAACTTCGAAATCTAGCAACCAGCTGAGGGATTTTGATAAAGAAATGATAAGAAGGCAGAGGTATGTTGATTGTTGGTAAGTGCTTAGAATATAATTTTGTTTATACTTCTTTGCCACAACAGATAGAAATGATGAGAAAGAAAATATACCATGTAGAAGTTGCATCTTTTTGAATGTGAGGAATGCTTTAGTAGAATTTTCAAGTCTATTACAATTCTTTGAATTGTCGATGAGGAAAAGCTCAAGATTGAGTGAATTCTTTCATGGCTTGAATCTGCAGATTATGTCTAAATAGATGTTGATGACTGAAACATTTTGTTTAAAGACATATCTTTGTCTAAAAGAATTGAAGCTGAATGATGAGTTAGGAGAATGAAATTGTAGACATGAAAGAGTATGTGAGATACTCACAACTTTATCTACAAGTTTTATTCCAGAACAGATATGAAGTGCATGATATGAAAATAAATCTCTAACTCTAGCGAATCGAGATGGATTAGTCTGATTCTGAATGCAGAGTATATTAGAAATTATTACACTTTTTGTGGAGGAAGATATCTGAACAAACAGTGTAAGGATAAGTCAGACAGATGTGCTAAAATTTATTCAATGAATAAAGAGCAAAAGTATACAGAGGATCAGAATGAAATTGCACCTGAGAATGAAATTTCAGGTAACAGATTTATTTTGTTTTGACCTGTTTATTATTGGTGCAATAGATATATGATAGCTGAAAGCTTATTATATGATTACCTCTGTATCAGAAAAGAAATTTTGTGAATTGAACTAAAGAATAAAACTATTGCTTCGATGCACTGAAACTGAACATGATATTGTTTATGTGAGAATTTACCTAAGTACTGATTAGTGATAGTTGCAGATTATTGAATCACTGGATTTTGTGATTTAACCAATCAGTATGATGATAAGAAGCGGAAAAAAAAATTAGATCAACAAGAACATGATATGCATATGAATATGATGATATGATATAGAATCTCGAATTAAGATTCTGTGATTTCGGTTTGATATATGATGTTTGATTACAGAAATATTCCAAAATCAGTATATTCGATGCACGAGATATGTTCAAGATCTAAATTAGCATTGATAATTATGTTACTGAATAGAGATTACAGATATATTCCAGTAAGATTTTGGCTTTAGTTAAGTTGTGAACTGGAATTCAATATTGAATTGAAGAATTGAAGAATTTATGAATTACCGACTTGATGAGATTATGAATTGAAGATTAATCTTGAGGTTTAACAGAAAGATAAATGATGATATGAAAATCAGTTACAGATGAGTCTTTTCTGTGATTATGCTGAATCGAATACATCATTTGGACATATAATTCTTGAAATATTTTATTTTGAGTGGCTCTCTTTGTTTTGTTCATGGAGCCTGAGTGATTTACTCATTCTGAGTTATGTGATGCAAGTGAGTTGTTTTCACTTTGCAGAGTTTGTTATCCAGAAGATTTGATTTTGGATGACCTTGATTGAGGGATTTTCTCAATCTTGATTTATTTCTTTTAATTTTGAGAATTATTGATCCTTTGATGTTATGTCAGCGTATTTTAAGATAGTGACTCGTAACTGATAGAAGAATTTGAATATGATCCATGATTTTTGGTTTAGATGATATGGATTGTCGCTATTTAGAGATAGAAATAAGGAATGAAATAGGCATCCGATGAATTGATTTCAGATTTTTGTGTATTCTGGTTTGAATATTCAGACGAATATATCACCAATCAAAATGATTTTTCTATTGGACATACGGCAGAATGATTCAGAAGATGAAAACAACACAGAAAGTAAACTGAAGTGATTAGAATTCAGTACAGAATGTCAGATTGAGATATGAATTAAAGCCTCAGATCCAAATAAATGAATTATATTATGATTGATTATTTGATTGTGCCTGATATTTCCGAAAAGAGATATCCGAATTTGACGAATTGCACAACAATGAATTCGATATTCATTTGATAATTGTTTTATCTTTTGATAAAGCAAATAGAAGTAACAGAATTAGTACGTTTGTGAAGTTAAACGTACAGAGAATGTCTGACGAAGTTGAAAATCGTTGATCAGATGAGTTCAATATTAGTTTGGAAACTCCAAACATTGAAACAAGATTATAATTTGAAAGAATATTTTGCAACAACTACCGTGATGAAACAATATAGATGAGGTAAATAGGTGGTAGTTATGAACTGATTCATGAACAGTACTGTATACGATGATCTGTCTGTATGATCAAATCATTGAATTGTGATTAGATTCATTGCAAAATGAACAGTAAGCCAGGAAATAATGTTTTAGATTGAAACATTGGGTTTACTATTACATTGTAATACAGAAGATCCGAAGACATTGAGTACTTTTTGAGGAAAAGGTACAATACATTATCCTTGAATGGGAAGAATAGTCAGAGATGATGAATCGAATTGGTAAGAATGAACCTTTTTATCTGATATAATATCGATTATCCACAGTTTTGAAGACGTTGAAATCTGTGACTACAACATATTATACTCTGATTAATTGGTAGTCTGAATAGACTAATCAGAATTTGGCAGAATACTCTGTATGAGATGTGACGAACAGCTATCCACTCAGATCTGTGAAGAAGATAGAGATATAATGAAAGTTCAGGAATGATAAAAGTCTATTGTCCGAATTAAGACTATAGATTTATTTGACAGAATGTGGCATCGATTGATTGACTGATGATCTGAGAGTTGAATTCGATTGATGGATTATCTGAGTCGATTTTCCACATATTGACGATATTCTCAGAACTTTAATACCTGATTCGGTATTATTTGATTTGATATGTTGCCACTTGAGGATTATAATTCCTGTAATAGCTATTGAGCCGATTTTGAGATAATGATATGATATTGAAAAGAACTCCGATTTTTTTTTTTTGTGTGTTGTATTGATATTACCGAGGTATATGACATCAGATCAGACATGATTTGTCGATATCCGATCGGAGTTGATTCGAAATACACAACGAATTTTACGATGAATCTGTATGAAATGAAAACGGAAAAGAAGAACCAGAATTAGTAATTGAATGATAGATATAACTTTGGAAGCTGAAACGGATTAGTTAAGCGACAAAGTTATTCTTGAAACATCATTCAATTCAGAATAGAGAAAAAGCAGAATTTCATTTACAGATTCAGAATATGAAGTGGAATATTGAACTTCATTGAATAAGATGTCAGATGGAATTGACGATGGAAAAGATTTATTCTTTTCAGTTTGATACAATGAATCTGAATTGTTTCACGTATCTACAGTAAGGAAATATTGATAGATTCCTTCTGTGTACTTGACTCAGACAAGAGGAATACTGAGAGAACTATATTCCGTACTTAGAGTACAACTGAATACATTAGAGTTGAATGATTGAAGTGAGAATAACTTCAGATAATCATTCAGTCTATCAGATTTGATATTTGGCTTGACTACGATTTCGAGGACGAAATCATTTCTTAGAGGGGAGGAATTGTAAGGCCCGAAAATCTTACACTATTAATTATGGGATTTGAGAATTAAATTCCATATTATGGGCTAATATTGATTTGAGAAGTTATGGAAATGATAGATTTAATTTCCGGGCTAAAAATATTTGATTTGAGAATTTACGAATTTTGAGAATTAAATTCCGAGAATTCGTAAATTAAAAGAATAAATATTCGATTTGAATATTTATGGAATTGAAGATTTAATTCCATGTTTCGGAAATTAAAGAAGATGAATTTGGAAGATATAACTCGATCAGGGACTGATTTGCACATACTGACATTTGAAGGGCTGAAGTGCAAAAGGTCGGGATTATTTAATTAATCCGAGTATATTTAATTTGGGAATATTTAGAGTTTTGATTTAAATTCTAATATTTTTAAATTATTTTGGATTGAAATTGAATTAAAACGACGGCCGAGGACTGAATTGCAATTACTAAAGACTTCAGGGACTAACTTGCAATTTATGCAATAGCTATCCAATTTTAATCATAATTATCAGATGGAAACGTGTTTGAAGCATAAATTATTCAGAAAGTTAGAACAGAGGTCGAAACCTCTTCCTTTTTCTTATGATTTTGATTTCTTCAAATCCCCGTAACTTTTGATCCGTTCATCCGATTTTGATTCCAAAAGATGTTCTAGAATCCTTGCGACGAGTACTTCAATTTGATGTAAGTTTCTTCTTTGTTCATTAAGGTTTGAGAATTCGAAATGGACAGATATCAGAAACTTGTGTGGAAGTGTTGTTGTTGAGCTTCTAAACTTGTGTTCTTGAGGATTGGATTGAAGATTGATTTGTATATCATGTTCTTATGAATTTCCAACTATGATTCAATCCATATACTTGCTGATATGTTAATTTTGAAGCTTCAACAGCCGATATATATGTGAGAATTGTTAATGATATGTTCGGAATCGCCGAAGTAATACCGATATGCCGTCGAACTCTTGAATTGAAATGATTTGCTATTGTTTTTGGATTCTAAAGTTGCTGAACTATTGGCTGATGATTCCTTGTTATGTTTATGATAATAGCTGTTGGTTTGAAGAGTTGAATGACAATGAACGGATATGAAAAACCGTAAGAATGGAGTTGAAATTAGAAATGAATTCGATACCGTAACGATTCCCGATTGTCAATCGCTACGATGCTTGGTTATGTTTTGAAACCATACGGATAGTCTATGATTGAGCTAATGATCTTGGAATTGTATACTGATTTTGTTAGATGCAATATGTATATTTCAGACGTGCTACGAGCTCAATCAACTCAAGAGGTCGAATTGTGAACCGAGGAAGTTTGCTTGAGGTTGAAATGAATTTGATTGAAGATGTGTTGATGATTTCGACTCGATTCTGAAAAGAATGAATTGAACGAAGATTGATGTACATGTTTTGAGGTTGAAGAATTCAGAACAGACGAAATACAAAGGTAAAAGTAGACTAATATTTGATTGGGACTACAACTCGAGATGGTTTGTATCGAGTTCCCTTAAATCACATACTTGTTTGCTTAATTGCTCTTATGTGCTTTCATTTGAGTTTTTGAATAAGTTTTTGATGTTATGAATGCCTTGATGATGATATATGTTGCATTCATCTTGAAGACTTATTCCTTGATTTTGAAATGAACGGAAACGTTCGAATAGACGATTTGAGGAATCGTATATGTATGGCCTGGGTGGTTGATTTAGCCTAGCGTCTGATTTGCATATATGATTGCTTCAAAGTCTAGAGAAGAAAGATAAGTAACCCCACCTCGAGCGGGAGAGTCGGTGGATTAGTTATGATATCTACTTCTCGGGATCCCAACCGACGAATGATGAAATGAACCTTGTTTTGAAAACATGCATTGTATTTACTGTTATATCATGATCTTGATATATGTTTGATATGCATGTTTAGTTGCTTTTACTGGGAAATATATTTCTCACCGGAGTTATCCGGCTATTGTTTTGTTGTATGTGTCATTGCAATAGGGGGATTGGAACAGGGCAAAAGCAATCATGAAGAACAGGGATTGAAGAGATATAGTGTGAGGATCCGAGTTAGGAGTTGTTTGAACTGTCATGAAGTTTATTGAGTCGTAAACATGATCATTTTAGAAGTTACTTGTATCAAGACTGTTAAGGATGATCTAAAGGTCTTGTTATTATATTTGAAATTTGAGTAATGTTTCAAATATTTGACTCCAACATGTTGTATCTTGAACTAGTTTTATATGACAAGATTATTGCATGTTTATGAGATTTTGATTATGTTGTAAAGCCTTGGAATGGTTTATTCCTAACAATTATAGTATGTTAGAATGCATGTTAGATGTTATGATTGATTAAACCATGTCTAGACTTTTGTAGGAGATGATCTTGAAGCAATTGTAGGCTTGATTTCATTTTTGACAGCAGCTGAGCCAGCATTTTTTTCTGGTGCCGTGGCCGGCGCACGGGCGAGCCCCTGCTCGCGCGCGCGCGAGCCAACCCTTTGAGTTTCGGGTTTGGGTGCCGGCGCGCGCGCAAGAGGACAGGCCGCGTGTGCGCAGGGCAATCCATTTGAATTTTTTTTTTTTTTTATTCTTTTGTTTAGACTTTGATTATTTTCTAGCATTGTTGATTAATTGTTTAGACTTTGATTATTGTCTAACAGTGTTGATTAATGAGAGATTAGAACTCGGGTCATCACAATATAATAACACTAGGATTACACAACATTATAACTAAAATTACACTATAGTATAACTAAATTTACACTTCAATAACACTATAATATAACTAAAATTACACTAGGTTTACACTATTGTGTAACTAAATTTACACTACAATAACACTATTGTATAACTAAAATAACACTAAGATTACACTATATTATAACTAAAATTACACTAGGATTACACTATATTATAAATTAATTTACACTACAATAACACTATAATATAACTAAAATAACAGTAGGATTACACTATAGTATAAATAAAATAACACTAGGATTACAATATAGTATAACTAAAATTACTGTAGCATTACACTATAGTATAACTAAATTTACACTACAATAACACTATAGTATAACTAAAATAACACTAACATTACACTATAATATTACTAAAATTACACTAGGATTACACTATAGTATAACTAAATTTACACTACAATAACACTATAGTATAACTAAAATAACAATTGCATTACACTATAGTATAACTAAAATTACACTAGGTTTACAATATAATATAACTAAATTTACACTACAATAACACTATAGTATAACTAAAATAACACTAGGATTACACTATATTATAACTAAAATTACACTAGGATTACACTATAGTATAACTAAATTTACACTACAATAACACTATAGTATAACTAAATTTACACTACAATAACACTATAGTATAACTAAAATAACATTAGCATTACATTATAGTATAACTAAAATTACACTAGGTTTACACTATAGTGTAACTAAATTTACACTATAATAACACTATAGTATAACTAAAATAACACTAGCATTACACTATAATATAACTAAAATTACACTAGGTTTACACTATAGTATAATTAAATTTACTCTGCAATAACACTTTAGTATAACTAAAATAACACTAGAATTACACTATAATATAACTAAAATTACACTAGGTTTATACTATAGTATAACTAAATATACACTACAATAACACTATAGCATAACTAAAACTACACTAGGTTTACAGTATAGTGTAACTAAATTTACACTACAATAACACTATAGTATAACTAAAATAACAATAGGATTACACTATAGTATAACTAAAATTACACTAGGTTTACACTATAGTGTAACTAAATTTACACTACAATAACACTATAGTATAACTACAATAACACTAGGATTAAACTATAGTATTACTAAAATTACACTAGGATTATACTATAGTGTAACTAAATTTTTACTACAATAACACTATAGTAAAACTAAAATAACACTAAGATTACACTATAGTATAACTGTAACACCCGAAATTATTTAATTTTAATCCGAGAATAATTAATTTGGGAATACTTTGAGTTTTGATTTAAATTCTAATATTCTTAAATTGATTAGGATTGAAATTGAATGAATTGAGAAATTGAGGACCAAATTACAATTTTGGAAGACTTGAGGGGCCTAAGTGCAATTATTGGAAAATTGTTGGGACACTTGTTATTATTCTAAGTTTTCACGTGTGATTCAATTCATTCCATCAGAAAAGTAGGAGGAGGAACCGAGAACAAGAACAAAGAAACCCCAAGTTCATTCCTAAACTTCAAATTGCAATATCTTGAGTTTCGGGTATCCGATTTTGATTCCGAAAGATGTTCTAGAATCCTTGCAAGAAGACCTTCAAATTGATGTAAGTTTTCTTTAGATTCTTCATGGTTTAAGAATTCGAAAATGTCAGAGATCAGATGTGGATGTGAATTGATGTTGTTGAGCTTGTATTCTTTGTTCTATCGTGTTTGGGTTGAAGGATGACTATCGATTTTATTCTTATAGTTCCAGCTGATTATTTGAAAGTATAACTGCTGATATATTGAAGAATTATTGCTGGTTTTGATGAATATCAGATGTAGATGATTGTTATATTTGATATAGTTGAGTTTCGGATTGCCGAATAATACCGATTTGCCGTCGAACTTTTGATTTGAAGTTGTTTTGTTATCTTATACTTGAGCTGCCATTGACATGAATTAAATCTGATGTTTCCTTGGTCAATATGTTGTTATTTCAGTTCATAAACAGGGGACGTCAACTCGAGAATTCCGACTTCGAAACCGATAGAAGAAAGAACACGGTTTGTAGCCTTTTTGCCTTGAAGTTGGGTTGAACTTAAGTGCAGATTTTTGATAGAGGTGTGGTTCTGTTGTTGTTCAGATTTGGATAGCTTTGAAGACACCTTGAAACATCGCATTCGAAAGGTAAAAGTGAACTAGGATTCGATTGGGATTATAACTCGAGATGGTTTGTATCGAGTTCCCTAAATCACATTCTTATGTGCTTATTTGCTTTTATATGCTTTTATATGAATGGTTGAATGAGTCTTGATTTTAATGAATGCTATTTTGTTGATATATGATGCATTCATCTTGTAAGACTTGTTCTTTGATTTTGAAATGAACGGAAACGTTCGATTAGACGATTTGAAGGATTATATATGTATGGCCTGGGTGATTGACTTAGCCTAGCGTCTGATTTACATATATAATGGTTTCAAAGTCTAGAGAAGCAAGATAAGTAGCCCCACCTCGATCGGGAGAGTCGGTGGTTAGTTATGATATCTTCTTCTCGGGATCCCAACCGATGAAATAAAAGAATTCGTTAGAGAACCTTGTTTTAAAACATGCATTGTATTTACTTTTATATCATGAATTTGATATATGCTTTGCTATGCATGTTTAGTTGCTTTTACGGGGAGTGGAACAAGACAAAAGCGATCTTGAAGAACAAGGGATGAAAGAGATGAGAGAATAGTGTGATGATCCGAGTTTAGATGGTTTGAGCTGTCAATGTTTGTGTTGAGTCTCAAAACATGATCATGTTATAGCTACTTGTACCAAGACTTGTTGGTTATTAAGTTGTTTTCTTGCTGATGTATATAGGATTTGAGATGTTGTTGTAAATCCTTAAGACAACATGTTGTAGCTTAATCCTTTTTGGTATAACACTTATTTTTGTTTGATATGGGAGCCTATCTTGAGTTGATTTTAAGGCTTTGTTATGATCTATTTCTATCAGCCTATATCATGTTAGAATGAATGTTAGCTTATGATTTTGTATAGGCTATGTATGAGTTGATGTTACATGAAAATTAATGAAAGAACTTGTGTTGACAGCAAAAGAGGATCTATTTTTATTCTTCTGGATGTGTGCTCGCTCGATCGGGTGATTCCTGCCGATCGAGCGAGGCCTTCATTTCGAAGGCAGAAACTTGAGCACATTTGGCTCGCTCGATCGGTGAAATATGACCGATCGAGCGAGGCCAAAACTTTGCAAACCCGAGAAGCTGAGCTGAGGGCTCGCTCGATCGGGTGTTTTTCCCCGATCGAGCAAGGTGCTCACTTTCTAAAAAAAAAAAATTTATTTTATTTAGTCTTTGATTCTTTGACTATTATTTACGATGATTTGATTATTGAGAGATTAGAACTCGGGTCGTCACAACAGGTGGTATCAGAGCGAGAAAATTCTGGACTGAATAGATAGTGAGTGGGGTAGATCGAGTCATCTTCCTTGCTTCTTTATTTTAATTATGCTATGATGTAATTACATGATTGAATTACATGTTGTAAATGCGAGCATGATTTACTTTCAAGTATTTTATTACATGATGTTGTATTTATTTTATTTGAAAGTATGATAAAGACGCATGCTTACTGGAATATCTGGAATGATTAGAGGCATGTGTTCTGATGAATTATGATATGCTACCTGATTATCTGAATGGATTGGAAGCATGTCTTGTTGAGTACTTCGATTATTTTTTTTTTTTAAGATTGAATCAGAACCGAGTCTTGATCAGAGGTAAGATGATCAGAGGAGGACTGTGATAGATTTGATGATTGTGGTATCCTAACCATTTTGATAATCAGATATGTCTCAAAGACCAGGACGACCTCCTCTTAGACCACGGGTTCCTACTCCTATGCCAGAGCAGACAGTTCATACTCCTCTGCCAGATCAGAAAGTGGTGACCCCGATAGTACCTCAAGCTACAGTCCCAAGCAATGAACAGGGAAGTACCTCTCGGGATATGATAGATATGACTGCCACTCCGATGGAAACACTGCTCAAAAGATTTCAATCATACCATCCGCCTACTCTGAACGGTACTAAAAATGCAGTTGTATGTGAAGGATGGCTTGATGACATGGAGATGTTGTTTGATTCGCTTGATTATGGTGATTAGCGGAGAGTCAGATTGATTGGACATCAGTTGCATGAGGTTGAAAAGAGCTGGTGGTTCACGACCAAGAAAGCTTTGGAGCGTAGAGGAACTGTACTGACGTGGAATGTCTTTAAAATTGAGTTTTACCAACGTTTCTTTCCAGTGTCCTACCGCAAAGATAAAGGTGCAGAATTTGCGAACCTGAAGCAGGGTAACTTAAATATTGAAGATTATATTGCAAAATTCACTACATTGCTACGTTTTGCTCCACATGTTGCTGATAGTGACGAGGCCATGGCTGATCAGTTCATTAATGGACTGACTCCGGAAGTCTTTACTTTGGTGAACACAAGGCGATCGAATAATTTTGCTGATGCTTTGAACAGTGCCAAAGGAGCGGAAGCTGGATTGATACAACAGCGAGGAGCTTCATATATCGCTCAGCCTCCGAGACAGTCACAACCCCCAGCACAAACTCCACAACAACCTCCTCGATTTGAAAGTGGTGGTAGTAGCAGTGGCAAGAAAGGATATTTTCAAGCTCGAGGAAAACAGTTTAAAAAGTTAGGGATCAGTTCTTCGAGTTCCAGTGGCACGAAACAGAAGTCGGGAGTGTTTTGTAACAGTTGTGGTGGAGGTCATCCAACCAATCAGTGCCGAGGTGTATCTGGGAGGTGCCATATATGCCATCAGACTGGCCATTTTGCGAGGGTGTGTCCTCAGAGAGGTTCTGGACAGTCACGAGGTGCAGAGTCATCACGATCAGTGGCTCAAACTGCGAGGCAAGCCTTTTCTGTTCATTCCTTTCAACCACCACATCCACAGCAACAGCCAAGGCTAGGAGGGAATCAGACGGGTAGTCAGCCACAGAGACAGCAGGCTCATGTCTTTGCACTGACGGAGGAACAGGCACAGGGAGCACCAGATGACGTGATTGCAGGTAACTGTTCTCTTTATGGTTATCCCGCATATGTATTGATAGATACAGGTGCATCCCATATGTTTATCTCTACACGATTTGCATCCTTACATGATTTGCCTGTTGAATCATTACCTGTTATAGTATCTGTTTCTTCTCCTTTGGGGAGAGGTCTTATATCTATTCAGACAGTTAAGAATTGTTTGTTACAGTATGACGGTAATGAGATAGAGATAGATTGTTTTGTGCTTGATTTGTCTGATTTTGACTGCATTATCGGGATTGATATGCTAAACAAGTACAGAGCTACCGTGGATTGTTTTCAGAAGATAGTGAGGTTCAGACCTAAGATGGCTGGAGAATGGAAATTCCATGGTAAGGGTTCTCGTGCTAAGATTCCTCTGATTTCTGTATTATCTATTACTCAACTTTTGTAGAAAGGAGCGGAGGGATTTATTGTTTATGCAGTTGATATTTTGAAAACTACCCCGAACCTGGCTGACTTGCAAGTGGTTAGTGAATTTGCGGATGTTTTCCCTGATGAGATTCCAGGACTACCTCCGTATCGTGAGATTGATTTCAACATAGAACTGATGCCAGGTACTGCACCGATTTCTAAAGCACCTTATCGAATGGCACCAGTAGAATTGAAGGAGTTGAAAGATCAGTTGGAAGATTTACTGGCCAAGGGATACATTCGACCCAGTGTTTCTCCTTGGGGTGCTCCAGTATTATTTGTACGCAAGAAAGACGGTTCAATGAGATTGTGCATCGACTACCGGCAACTGAACAAGGCAACGGTAAAGAACAAATACCCTTTGCCTCGTATTGATGATTTATTTGACCAGTTGCAGGGTTTTTCTGTGTATTCCAAGATCGATTTGAGATCTGGATACCATCAGCTGAGAGTTAGGGATTCTGATATTCCGAAAACTACTTTCAGAACCAGGTATGGCCATTATGAGTTTATAGTTATGCCGTTTGGTCTGACAAATGCTCCAGCTGTGTTGTAGTAGCCCGTGCCCTAATTGAGTAATTAAAGGATTAATGCTAATTAATTTAATTAGGTATCGGACGGATCGGAAGCTCCGAAGGCACGATCGGAAGCTCCGAACAGGATCGGAAGCTCCGATGAGCGATCGGAGGCACCGATGTTATTACGTCAGGCATGACGTGTGGTTGGATCGGAAGCTCCGATTAGGACCGGAAGCTCCGATCACCCCTATCCGGAGTCGTCAAGTGATATTTTGACGCGTGGCAGATCAGGATCTTCGGAAGCTCCGATGACAGGATCGGACGTTCCGATCGAGGTTCGGACGTTCCGATCAAGGATCTGAAGTTCCGATCGTTGTCTATAAATAGAAGGTCGAGACTTCACTTTCATTTGCCAATTCCGAGTTCTCCTTTCCTTTCTAGTCCTTTTGGAGCTGTTCTAGTCTTCTTAGGCTTGGTCGGAGAGGCGTTCGGTAGTCGTAGCGGAGTCGTGCCCAAGTTCTGGAGGCATCGACATCAAAGGGCTAACGACGAACGAAGGTATAGCTTTTGCTCCCTATAAATATTTAGGAGTATGCAATAGCTTAGTTAAGGCTTTTAGAGCACTTTAATGATAGTAGTATCATTTGACAGTGTAGAGCAGACTATAGGCGTGGACCTAGAGTTGGTAGAGCTTTCACTGTTTTGAGGTACAAAAGTACTGCTCGAGATATCCTGACTGAGTATGCATGTATTATATGACTGCATGATTTATATGCCATGATATTATGCTGCATTCATTTGCATCTTGTTGTATCTCCTTCGAGATGTCTGTAGTAGGGTTGTACCCTATCCTGTTAGTGGATGGACTTCCATCGATTTGGGTCCGGCGTATCCACGGTTATCTCGGTATGGGAGCCACCTCCTGAAGAGACGGCACAGCGTGCTACATACCAGGGCTCGGTCTGTCTCTGTTATCTGATCCTTGACCTCGAGTCTATAGGGAGTTCACTTTGCATGCATGTATACTCATACTCTCGCACTGAGCGTTTTATGCTCACGTCTCGTACTCTGTATTTTCTGGACACCCTATTCCATGGGGCAGGTTTGCGATTGGACGAGGAGGGTGGATCCAGGAGGGGCTAGTCAGTGGTTGGCCAGCTGGAGCTTCGTCTAGGTTTTATTACTGTTGTTTGGGTTTATATAGCTATTCGATTTGGTTGATATTATTGGATAATTACAGATTCCTTTACTTGGGATTGTATAATGTTATTGGATTCCGCAGTTTTATTCTGATATCTGTTTAATTAAGTTAATTGCATGCATAAGTTCTGTTTAGTAGGTGATCCGGGTAAGGGTCACTACATTTTTGGTATCAGAGCATGCAAAAGAATTCTTGGGATTTAGTCTCATCTTGAGGTATTTTTGTAGATGTCAAATCGCGACGACCAGAGTTCTCATGGCAGTGTTGGTGGGCGTTGGGGTGATGCCGACCGGGAGCCTCGTCGAGAACGGCGTCATCGTCATCATGACGACGAGCGTTTCACTGTGCGTCGATTCTTAGCTATGGGTCTTAAGCCCTTAGTTGGAGGTGAGTCTCCGGAGGATGCGGAGAACTGGTTAGACCGCATGGAGACGACTTTTCAGACTTTCCAATGCACCGATGAGCAGAAGGTGGAGACCCTTGGCTATCTTCTGGATGGGCGTGCGCGCAGGTGGTGGAGGTTTACTTCTACACCTTTTGTTGCGGCGAGAGGAGTGGCCACCTGGGCCGAGTTTCGCACAGCTTTCCAAAAGCGGTATTTTCCTCCTGCACTCCGACAGTCGAAGGCAGGCGAGCTACTGAGTCTGCGACAGGGAACCATGTCAATCGATGAGTATCAGCAAAGGTTCTTTGATCTGCTATCCTATTGCCCCGAGATTGCTGATAGCTCAGAGATGAAGTATAATCTGTTTCTTCAGGGCCTTAACCCTGAGATCCATGACCGTGTGGCGGTTGGCGACGACATGTCCTACGAGGGTTTGGTGAGCCGTTGTCATCAGGCAGAGGACAGCATTCGGCGGAACAGGTCTTTCCCTCAGTCGAGGCCTGCTAGTTCTTTGGGTCCCCGTGCCCAAACTTTCAAGAAGTCTGGATCTTCTTCTTCCTCTGGTTCTGGAGGTATTGTCCGTTATGGTAAGAAGGACAAGTGTGATCACTGTGGGAAGAACCATCCATCCGACAAGTGCCGTAGAGCTTCTGGAGCTTGTTTCCGTTGTGGAGAGACTGGTCATATCCGGAGAGATTGTCCAATGTCTGGGGGAGGTGGTTCTGGTTCTGGTTCAGGATCGGGTTCTCAGGCTACCATACAGCAGAGGTCGCAGGGACAGTCTGCTGGGAGTTCTCATTTGAGGCCACGGGCTTCTGGCCAGGTGTTTGCCCTGAGACATGATCAGGCTGTGGAGGAGAATGAGAAAGTCATCGCAGGTACATTTATGCTTTATGGTATACCTGCTCTTGTACTTATTGACACTGGTGCATCTCATTCCTTCATTTCTGCACGTTTTGTTAAGAGGCATAAGTTACCATGCATTGCACTAGACGTAGTGATGTCTGTTTCTACTCCGACGGGCCAATCTGCTTTGGCTAAGCGTCTAGTGATGGGTTGCCCTTTAGAGTTCGAAGGGAACGTTTTGTTGGCGAATCTCATGGTCCTGGCGATGGACGAATTTGATTGCATTCTGGGAATAGATGTGCTGACTACCTATCGAGCTTCAGTGGACTGCTATCAGAGATTAGTACGCTTTCATCCGGAAGGGAGTGAGAGTTGGTTTTTCTATGGTGAGGGAGCGCGACCCCCGATGCCTTTGGTATCCGCTTTGAGAGCCTGTCGAGCTTTAGAGTCTGGCGGGGAAGGCTTCCTTATCTATGCAGTTGATTTGTCCGCTAAGAGTATTGGGATTCCTGTTGTGGATGAATTTCCAGATGTGTTTCCTGATGAGATTCCGGGCTTTCCTCCTGCTAGGGAAGTCGAGTTTGGCATAGAGTTGATGCCGGGTACTTCGCCTATTTCTAGAGCACCGTATCATCTGGCTCCGTCAGAGATGCGTGAGTTAAAGAATCAGCTACAGGATCTTTTGGACAAGGTGTACATTTGTCCTAGTGTATCTCCTTGGGGAGCTCCTGTTCTCTTCGTGAAGAAGAAGGATGGGTCGATGCGGCTGTGCATTGACTATCGGCAGCTGAATCGAGTGACTGTGAAGAACAAGTATCCATTGCCTCGTGTTGATGACTTGTTGACCAGCTGCAGGGCACATCAATTTACTCCAAGATTGACTTGAGATCTGGGTATCATCAGTTGAGAGTCCGTGATCAGGACGTAGCCAAGACTGCATTCCGTACTCGCTATGGGCATTACGAGTTCCTAGTGATGCCATTTGGTTTGACTAATGCGCCGGCTATATTCATGGATCTGATGAACCGTGTCTTCAGGGAGTATTTGGACAAGTTTGTCGTGGTCTTCATTGACGACATCCTGGTTTATTCGCGTAATACGAAAGAGCATGTTTCTCACTTGCGGTTGGTACTGCAGACTCTTCGAGATGAGCAATTGTACGCCAAGCTGAGCAAGTGTGAGTTCTGGATGGATAGAGTGGTTTTTCTTGGCCATATCATATCCAGGGAGGGGATTTCTGTTGATCAAAGAAAGATTGAAGCGGTACTTAATTGGTCGCGTCCGACGACAGTTGCTGAGATCCGTAGTTTTCTGGGTCTAGCAGGGTATTATCGTCGCTTCATTCTGAACTTCTCTCAGTTAGCTTGACCGTTGACGCAGCTTACCCGCAAGGGTGTGGATTTTGAGTGGTCCTCCGAGTGTGAGGAGAATTTCCGTGAGCTTCGACGGCGGTTGACTTCTGCGCCGGTGTTAGCATTACCGTCAGGATCTGGAGGGTATGTAGTTTACACGGATGCTTCTCTTCAGGGGTTAGGTTGTGTCCTGACTCAGAATGGGCATGTGATCGCATACGCTTCTAGACAGCTGAAGCTTCACGAGGACAACTACCCAGTCCTTGATTTGGAATTGGCAGCCATTGTGTTCGCTTTGAAGATCTGGCGTCATTATCTTTATGGCGAGAAATTTGAGATCTTCACCGACCATAAGAGTCTCAAGTATTTGTTCACTCAGGCAGAATTGAACATGAGACAGAGACGTTGGATGGACTTGCTTAAGGACTATGATTGCGAGATTAAGTACCATCCGAGAGCTGCTAATCTCACCGCTGATGCTTTGAGTCGCAAGGTGCGACTATCCGCACTTCAGACTTGTTCGATGTCTAGTGCGATCAGTGACTGTTGTACTTCAGGTTTTACCTTCAAGCATAAGAAAGGTATGCAGAGTATCCAGATGTTTTCAATATTATCTGAGCCAGCCTTGTATTCGCGGATCCGAGATGCTCAGATTTCTGATTCAAAGACCCAGTGTTTAGCTCGTCTGAATTTCATTATCAGTCAGATGGCTTTCTGTGTTTGTCTGGTAGGCTTGTGATTCCACAGGATGAAGAGTTGCGAGAGGAGATTTTATCTCAGGCACATCGCACTAAGTTGAGTATTCATCCTGGGAGCAACAAGATGTACAAGGATCTACGTACTCGTTTCTGGTGGAAGGGAATGAAACGCAGTGTTTATCAGTTTGTTTCGAGATGTTTGGTGTGTCAACAGGTCAAGGCAGAGCACCGACGACCTGGAGGATTGCTTCACAGTCTGCCTATTCCTGAATGGAAATGGGAGTTTATCACTATGGACTTTGTGACCCATTTGCCGGTATCCCCGAGGAACTGTGATGCTATCTGGGTGGTGGTGGACCGACTCACCAAGTCAGCGCATTTCATTGCCTATAGCCGAGAGTACTCTGTGGATCGCATGGCACGGATGTACATTCAGGAGATCGTCCGACTTCATGGAGTGCCTGTGAGCATTGTCAGCGATTGGGACCCCAGGTTTACTTCTAGATTCTGGGGGAGTGTTCAGCGTGCGATGGGTACTACTCTCAGTTTGAGTACAGCCTATCATCCGGAGACTGATGGTCAGTCAGAGCGCACTATCCGTACGTTAGAAGATATGCTTAGAGCGTGCGTCATGGATTTTGGTTCAGCCTGGCAGGATCATTTGCCGTTGATCGAGTTCGCTTACAACAACAGCTATCACACTAGTATTGGGATGGCACCTTTTGAAGCGTTGTATGGGCGACGTTGTCGTACTCCACTCTTCTGGGAAGAAGTGGGGGAGAGACAGGCTGAAGGACCGGAGTTTATCCAGCAGGCGATAGACATTGTTGATCAGATCAAGAAACGGATTAAGACTGCACAGGATCGTCAGGCCAGTTATGCTAATATCAAGCGTAGGCCTTTGCAGTTCGAGGTCGGGGAGAAAGTGTTTCTGAGAGTGTCACCTTTCCGTAAGATTCTCAAATTTGGCCTTAAGGGCAAGTTGTCTCCCAGATTTATCGGTCCGTTTGAGATCTTGGAGAGTATTGGCGATTTGGCTTATCGACTAGCATTGCCACCGCATCTATCCAGCATTCACGACGTGTTCCACGTATCTCTGTTGCGACGGTATGTGGCGGATGAATCTCATATTCTGCAGCGATCTGAGGTTCAGGTAGACAAGGATTTGACTTATGTTGAGAAACCTCTTCGCATCCTTGATTATAAGGATAAGGTTTTACGGAACAAAGTCATTCCTTTAGTTTTAGTTCAGTGGCAGCGCCGAGGCACTGAGGAAGCTACTTGGGAGCTTGAGGACAGGATGCGTAAAGACCATCCTGAGTTGTTTTGATTTCATTCTTTAAGTTGTATTCAGTTGCAAACTCTGTAAACGTTTGATTTGAATAAAGAATGTTTCTGATTTCTGTATTTGCATTCGGTACTTAAGATCTGATTTCGAGGACGAAATATCTTAAGTGGGGGAGAATGTAGTAGCCCGTGCCCTAATTGAGTAATTAAAGGATTAATGCTAATTAATTTAATTAGGTATCGGACGGATCGGAAGCTCCGAAGGCACGATCGGAAGCTCCGAACAGGATCGGAAGCTCCGATGAGCGATCGGAGGCACCGATGTTATTACGTCAGGCATGACGTGTGGTTGGATCGGAAGCTCCGATTAGGACCGGAAGCTCCGATCACCCCTATCCGGAGTCGTCAAGTGATATTTTGACTGTAAGAGTGGGTGCCCAGTGAGCCAACTGTGTGGCTATGGGCTTTGTTGACTCTTTGTATAAACAATCTTTTGTTTAATATTATTTACACTTTTATGGCAATGACTTTATATTACTTCATATTGTTATATTGTGATATACTATTGTTGTTTTGATAAAGACCTTGAATATACTATAGTGTATGTAAGATGTGGTAGAACATGGAGATGTCTATCATGAAATACATCTTATAGTCACTGTATATTCTAAAACCGTTCCTAGTCGATTGAGCCGTCCGATAATAAGGATAAGGATCGCTCGAGTTTGAGACTAGCATTTGCGATGCGGAGTACCACGTTTCATTGGTAGGGAACATGGAGATGTTCGAAGCATGCAAATGGATATTCATAGGATGAATAGTCGAACTACCCTATCCGGACTTTCCAAGTGGTTATCACTTATCGAGTGGATAAAGTCCGCGGTTTTGGTTGTACACCATTAGTCCTTACGACTTGAAACATCATGGAGACTCTATATGCTAGTACTGTGCTTTGACTCGTTTACCGACTCTGAGGGGGTCATCAGGTGTCGAGATTGGGTACAGTTACGACACATATAGGAGTCAATGCATTGTTGTCAAGGATTCACCACATACTTGCGAGTGTGGATATCCTATGCGATCTGAGGAGATATTAGTGTGACAAATCTCTGGCCAGAGTACTTGATGTGATTTAAGAAATGGTTTCTTAGTAGCACATGCGATGTCACTAATTTGATCTTCAAGATTCATTGCATAGTTATCGAATCTTGAGCGACTCTCGATATACCAATGGTTGTTGATTCGATCGGGATATTTGGATGAAGGGACCGTACTGTACGCTAACCAAAATCTACTGGTTCTTGTAGGCACTATCAGTGATACCTAGGGAATCATGGGGCGATGTTGCTAGGCGCTTTACCATGATTCGTTGGGCAAGTCGGAAAGTGTTGTTCCGAGTCACAAGGAGTTGTGAGCCCACGGCTAGCTGTATCCCTGAACCATTGAGGGTCACACAGTGTAATGGAGTTTTAATCCCCGTTGAGATAGTTAAATTTAAAGAGTTAAATTTAATGAACTAAGGAGTTGGACTTCTTAAATAAGAGTAAGGGAGTAGGATTTCCTAAAATGACATAGGGATGGACATTTTTGGAAACCACTGAATTCGGATTCAGGAAAATTTATTTTGACTTTAAAACGTGCAGAAATGGTTTCTGTGCACATTGGTGAAATCGTTTCATCAATCGGAGTCACGATGAATTTTATATTAATTTCTGAACGAGTGGGCTTTGCTTGTCGGGCCCCAGCTTATGACTAATGGGCCCTAAGGTGTTAGTGGCCTGCATTATAAATAAGTTATTTCAGTACAGAAATTATACAGAACAGGTCATAATTTTTGAGACAGAAAAAAAATCGAAACCCTTCTCTCTCAAAGAATTTTCGGCCGTCCCCTCCTACTCTGCCCGAGAAAATTCCGGTCTGTGATTTTGAATCGCAGTAAGGAATAACGAATCAAATTCGTGTATTCTCTTCGCAGAAAACTTCTGATAGATTTTCTAGTGCAATCTATCAGAGGGATTAAACCTCTGTTCGTGGACCTGATTGAAGGCGTTCATCGGTTCCAGGGAGAGACAACAAGAGCAGAATTGTTCTGTTGGTGTCCATTAATCTCGTTGCGAGATTTGAGGTAAAATTTATTTAATTGTTATTTAAATTTTACACACACAATAATTCAATCGTTGTATGGTTGATACCCACACCATGGAATCGTTCCATGAGAAAATTTTTAAACTTCCGCTGCACCGGGTATCAATCGTAATTGGTCTGGGAACTCGCCAGTTATCCAACAGTGGTATCAGAGCCAGGTTGCTCAGATCAATCGATTGAATAATCAATTGTACAAAATTTTTGAGTCTCGGTTTATGAAACAAAATAAATATTTTTAATAAAAAAAAATTTTTTCGGGGCAAAACCCGGGCAGCGATTGGATCGCTGCCCGGTGGGGCAGCAATTGTTGCTGCCCCGGGCGGCGCACGGCGCCGCCCAAAGGGGGCGCACAGCGCCGCCCAAGGCGGCGACCGTCGCCGCCCAGGGCGGCGCACGGCGCCGCCCAGGGCAGCGCTGTGCGCTGCCCAGCGCAGCGCTGGGCGCTGCGCAGGGCAGCGCTCGGCGCTGCCCAGGGGCGGCGCTCGGCGCCGCCCAGGGCAGCGCACGGCGCCGCCCAGGGGCGGCGCCAGGCGCTGCCCTAAGGGGGCAGCCGGGCTGCCCCCGGCCCGCGCCCCGGGTGCGGGCCAACCCGGGAGTGTCCCGGGTGGCCCGCGGGAAAAATTATATTTTTATTAATTTTAATATTTAAAATTTTATTTTTGGTCCGGTCAAAAATTGTTTTTGATTGGTTCACGAGATTTCGGATCGAATTGTTCGAGTCCGTAAATTTTAAAATTGATTTTGGATAAATTTGAATTTTTGGAAAATTTTAATATTTTATCCGTAAATTGAATTTTGAAATCAATTATTTTGGTACAATTGATGATAAGATATGATCTTATGATATATTAGATAAAATATGATTTTATTTGTAAAATTGGATTTTATAGATAAAATATGATTTTATTTGATATGGAGATAAAATATGATTTTATATGTGAAATGTGATTTTATATATAAAATATGATTTTATCTTGTTTAAATTTGAATTGCCACAGCATGTTATCCAATAAATTAATTTTGAATTAAATGTTATTGGATAAGGATGATCGATTGCCATGACCAATTTTGTAGGTGTATGTTAGGAATTTACATTTTGTCTTTATTGTTGTTGGTTTTATTAATGGGCCTGGTTTATGGCCCGATATGAATGTCATATGTAATAAAAGTGGGCTTGGTTTATAGCCCGTTCCCACCCCCTAAAAATGTATCCCCTACTTGTCATTGTTATTTAATTGTAAATACATTAGATTTAGTGGGAGATCAAGATTTGAAGATGGTGGGCCCAGCAGACAATGAAGACTGAAGAAATGTAAATTGGAAGCATATGTAATAGGATTGCATTTGCATACTGCATATTACCTAGGATTGGATTAAGACCCGTGATTGGCAACCACGGGTCAATTAGAAATGGAATCGATCATCCTATATAATATGTGATATTATGATTGTATGCATGTTTAGACATAAATTGCGTGAATCCGGCAATGCATGCAATAAATTAAATATGATGAGACAAATATTTTTATAAATAAAATCCCTCATTTTAAATATGATTTAAAATTTATATCAAGATAAATAAAGGAAATTTAAATATTGTTTAAATGTTCCTACCTTCCATCAACGGTCAATGTATGTGATGCTACCCGCGGATACGGTCCGGCTCATATTATTGGGGGGGCCCGTCCGTCGGAAAGCTGTACATTGGATCGACAAATGTTGTAAGTTGGGTGGAACTCCCATGGGATCGGCTCATATTATTGGGGGATCCACATGGCGACCGTCCATCACAACTTAATATTGATGGGTCATCTTGACATGTCACTTTAAACGGCGTCATATTATTGGGCCCTTATTGGACATGAGGTAAATACATGGGGGTTGCTTTGGAAGCAATTGGGCTCTACCTTTTGAGAATTATGGTTGGCTGATATTATTCGGGACCATAAGTTTGTCAATTGGACTCCATGTTCTCACTAAGGAAAAAGTTTCCCGTTTTCACTAGAGGGTGGTGAAATCGTTAAAATAGTGGGAGTGAGATTCATAAAATTAAATTCGCCTATTTTATGTCTTAGTAAATTGTTAAACAATCATTGATATATGTCTGTTTTTCCTTTTCAGTATTTCATACAATGAATTCGCGAAATCCTTTATTCTCGATCCTCGAACAAAACAAGCTGACTGGCGCCAACTATACGGAATGGTTCCGGAAGTTGAAGATTGTCTTAACTTCGGAGAAAATGCTCTACGTGTTAGAGAAAGCACCTCCGAAGGAAGCACCAGCTGACATAAGTCCGGAGGAATTGGCCAAACTTGATGCATGGTGTGACCATGACATCAAGACCAAATGCTATATGCAAGCCTCGATGTCTGATGAACTCCAGAGGCGATTTGAGGACACGGTGAATGCTGCTGACATTCACACGCAACTCAAGGAACTTTTTGGGGCTCAGTCGAGGGCTGAAAGGTTCTCTACTGTTAAGGAGTTGATGACGTGCCGCATGCGTGAAGGGACTTCGGTCCGTGATCATGGGGTACGAGTGATTTGGCTCATACAGAAATTAGCGACCCTTGATTTGGTGTTGGAGCATGAACTCAATGTGGACTTGCTGCTTCTATCTCTTCCTTCTTCATTTGATGGATTCGTGATAAATTTTAATATGAACAAGATAGAGGCCACCCTTGAAGAGATGGTCAATATGCTCGTTACATATGAATCCACACTTAAGAAGGATAAGCCAGCTTTCTTGGTGGGCTCCTCATCTTCTGCTAAGAAGAGGCCAAGTATGAAGGGCAAGAAACGTTCTGCCCCACCCAAGAAAGTGGAACCCGAGAAGAAGCAAAAGACAAAGGCTTCAAACGATGGAAAATCCAAGGATGTTTGCCATTACTGCAAGAAGCCGGGTCATTGGAAGCGCAACTGCAAGGAGTATCTTGAGCAGTTGGGAACTGCAAAGGGTATGTTCTATATCGAAATAAACATGTCACTTAATACAACTTCTTGGGTATTGGATACCGGATGTGGATCTCACATTTGCAATGATTTGCAGGTGATGACAAGAAGTCGCAGGCTTAGAATGGGTGAGACCCAGCTGAGGCTCGGGAATGGTTCCAGAGTTGAAGCTACGGCCATTGGAGATGTTTGTTTGATTTTGCAGAATGGTTTTAAATTATTGTTGAGAGATGTTTTATTTGTGCCAGATTTAATTAAAAACATTATTTCTATTTCTATGCTTGATAGAGATGGTTATTCTTGTAATTTTGTGAATGAGATTTGCAATATTTACAAGAATGAATGTTTAATTGGAAATGGACAACTTGAAAACGATCTATACAATTTAAAACTAAAAGACGTTCCAGTAAATTGTATTGACAAACCGGCGACAACAAACAAAAGGAAAATCGATAGTCAAAACCCGGCAAACCTTTGGCACGCTAGACTAGGTCATATTTCCTCAAGGAGATGAACAAGCTAGTGGGAGAGGGCATGTTTGATATGTCTGATATTAACTCTCTACCTACTTGTGAATCCTGCCTAAAAGGGAAAATGACTAAATCTCCTTTTAAGGGGAAACCTGAGCGTAGTCAAAATCTGTTGGATTTGATCCATACAGATGTTTGTGGACCATTTAGAGTTGGGACTCAATATGGCCACACCTACTTCATTACCTTTACTGATGATTATTCTAGGTATGGGTATTTATATTTAATGAAATATAAGTCTGAAGCATTTGAAAAGTTCAAAGAATTCAAGGCTGAAGTAGAAAACAAGCTAGGTAAAAGTATTAAAGCACTTCAATCGGATCGAGGTGGAGAATACTTGAGTACCGAGTTTTTGGACTATCTAAAAGAGAATGGGATTCTCTCTCAGTGGACTCCTCCTATGACACCACAGCTTAATGGTGTATCGGAGCGTCGTAATCGAACTTTGTTGGACATGGTTCGATCCATGATGAGCTTTACTGAGCTTCCACCTTCGTTTTGGGGCTATGCGCTTGAAACGGCGGTATTGTTGTTGAATAACGTCCACACTAAAGCAGTGGACAAAACACCATACGAGTTATGGAATGGCAAAGCTCCTAAGTATTCATACTTGAGGATTTGGGGATGTCCTGCTTACGTGAAGCGGACAGTGGGAGATAAGTTGGATAGTCGATCCAGCTTGTGTTATTTTGTGGGGTATCCTAAGAATTCAATCGGATATTATTTCTATTATCCTGCTGAAACAAAGGTGTTTGTTTCACGGAATGCCACCTTCTTGGAGAAGGAGTTCTTATTGGATAAGAAAGGCGAGATGATGGAACTCGAAGAAGTTCGAGAAGAACCCGAAATACAAAATAACGATCCCACACCTCAGGAACCATTGCTGGACACGCCTGCACCTAGAAGATCCGAGAGGACTTCTAGACCTCCAGTTCGATATGGTCTTCTTCTTGAAGAGGGTCAAGATGAACCCGACATTGGATGTGATCCAAGAAGCTTCAAGGAAGCAATTTCTGATGCGGATTCGAATTTATGGCTTGAAGCTATGCAATCAGAATTGGATTCGATGCATACTAACCAAGTCTGGACTTTAGTGGATCCTCCCGATGGAATTGTTCCAATAGGGTGTAAATGGATCTACAAAAGAAAGCTTGGGCCTGATGGTAAGGTATTGACCTACAAGGCGCGATTGGTGGCTAAAGGTTATACTCAAAGGCAAGGAGTTGACTATGACGAAACCTTTTCACCAGTTGCAATGTTCAAGTCCATAAGAATCCTTATTGCCATAGCTGCATGGTATGACTATGAGATATGGCAAATGGATGTGAAGACTGCTTTTCTTAATGGAGACATTAAGGAAGAAATCTATATGAAGCAGCCTGAGGGGTACACATCCATGGGAAGCGAGCATAAGGTATGCAAGCTTCAGAGATCAATTTATGGTCTAAAACAAGCATCAAGAAGTTGGAACCATAAATTTGATGAAACAATAAAAGATTTTGGTTTCATCAAGAACCCGGAGGAACCTTGCGTGTACAAGAAAGTAGTTAAGGATGCGGTGACATTCTTAGTGCTTTATGTTGATGACATCCTACTCATTGGGAATGATGTAGGGATGTTGCAGTCAACAAAGATATGGTTATCAGGTAGATTTTCGATGAAGGATTTGGGTGAGGCATCCTACATTCTTGGGATACAGATCTATAGGGATAGATCTAAGAGAATGATAGGACTCACTCAATCAACCTACATCGATACCATATTGAAACGGTTTTCAATGGATGGGTCCAAGAGAGGACATCTACCCATGTGTCATGGAGTTTCTCTATCCAAGTCTATGTGTCCCAAGACTGATGCAGAGATAGAGAATATGACACATGTACCATATGCGTCAGCTATAGGTAGTATCATGTATGGGATGATATCTACCAGACCGGATGTAGCATTTGCTCTGAGTGTCACGAGCAGATATCAGTCTAATCCTGGTCAGATGCATTGGAAAGCCGTGAAGGACATTCTTAAGTACTTGCGAAGGACTAAGAATATGTTCATGGTTTATGGAGGACGAGAACTCAAACTGGAAGGCTATACCGACTCTAGCTTCCAAAGTGATGTGGATGACTCGAAGTCAACCTCTGGATTTGTGTTCATGCTCAATGGCGGTGCTGTCTCTTGGAAGAGTTCCAAGCAGGACACCACAGCGGATTCCACCACTGAGGCTGAATACATTGCAGCATCAGCTGCTGCTAAAGAGGCCGTTTGGATGAGGAATTTCGTCCAAGAGTTGGGCGTCATTCCTGAATTTGTTGGTCCAGTCCCGGTGTACTGCGACAACACGGGTGCCGTTGCTCAAGCAAAGGAACCAAGGTCTCATCAAAGATCCAAACACGTACTGAGGAAATACCACATAATCCGGGAGATTGTGGAAAGAGGAGACATCAGTGTCGAACGAGTGGCCTCTGCAGACAATATCGCTGATCCACTTACTAAGCCTTTGCCAGGACCATTGTTTGACAAACATCGCGAAGCAATGGGTCTACGTAGTATGACTAGTTGGCTATAGGGCAAGTGGGAGATTGTAAGAGTGGGTGCCCAGTGAGCCAACTGTGTGGCTATGGGCTTTGTTGACTCTTTGTATAAACAATCTTTTGTTTAATATTATTTACACTTTTATGGCAATGACTTTATATTACTTCATATTGTTATATTGTGATATACTATTGTTGTTTTGATAAAGACCTTGAATATACTATAGTGTATGTAAGATGTGGTAGAACATGGAGATGTCTATCATGAAATACATCTTATAGTCACTGTATATTCTAAAACCGTTCCTAGTCGATTGAGCCGTCCGATAATAAGGATAAGGATCGCTCGAGTTTGAGACTAGCATTTGCGATGCGGAGTACCACGTTTCATTGGTAGGGAACATGGAGATGTTCGAAGCATGCAAATGGATATTCATAGGATGAATAGTCGAACTACCCTATCCGGACTTTCCAAGTGGTTATCACTTATCGAGTGGATAAAGTCCGCGGTTTTGGTTGTACACCATTAGTCCTTACGACTTGAAACATCATGGAGACTCTATATGCTAGTACTGTGCTTTGACTCGTTTACCGACTCTGAGGGGGTCATCAGGTGTCGAGATTGGGTACAGTTACGACACATATAGGAGTCAATGCATTGTTGTCAAGGATTCACCACATACTTGCGAGTGTGGATATCCTATGCGATCTGAGGAGATATTAGTGTGACAAATCTCTGGCCAGAGTACTTGATGTGATTTAAGAAATGGTTTCTTAGTAGCACATGCGATGTCACTAATTTGATCTTCAAGATGCATTGCATAGTTATCGAATCTTGAGCGACTCTCGATATACCAATGGTTGTTGATTCGATCGGGATATTTGGATGAAGGGACCGTACTGTACGCTAACCAAAATCTACTGGTTCTTGTAGGCACTATCAGTGATACCTAGGGAATCATGGGGCGATGTTGCTAGGCGCTTTACCATGATTCGTTGGGCAAGTCGGAAAGTGTTGTTCCGAGTCACAAGGAGTTGTGAGCCCACGGCTAGCTGTATCCCTGAACCATTGAGGGTCACACAGTGTAATGGAGTTTTAATCCCCGTTGAGATAGTTAAATTTAAAGAGTTAAATTTAATGAACTAAGGAGTTGGACTTCTTAAATAAGAGTAAGGGAGTAGGATTTCCTAAAATGACATAGGGATGGACATTTTTGGAAACCACTGAATTCGGATTCAGGAAAATTTATTTTGACTTTAAAACGTGCAGAAATGGTTTCTGTGCACATTGGTGAAATCGTTTCATCAATCGGAGTCACGATGAATTTTATATTAATTTCTGAACGAGTGGGCTTTGCTTGTCGGGCCCCAGCTTATGACTAATGGGCCCTAAGGTGTTAGTGGCCTGCATTATAAATAAGTTATTTCAGTACAGAAATTATACAGAACAGGTCATAATTTTTGAGATAGAAAAAAAATCGAAACCCTTCTCTCTCAAAGAATTTTCGGCCGTCCCCTCCTACTCTGCCCGAGAAAATTCCGGTCTGTGATTTTGAATCGCAGTAAGGAATAACGAATCAAATTCGTGTATTCTCTTCGCAGAAAACTTCTGATAGATTTTCTAGTGCAATCTATCAGAGGGATTAAACCTCTGTTCGTGGACCTGATTGAAGGCGTTCATCGGTTCCAGGGAGAGACAACAAGAGCAGAATTGTTCTGTTGGTGTCCATTAATCTCGTTGCGAGATTTGAGGTAAAATTTATTTAATTGTTATTTAAATTTTACACACACAATAATTCAATCGTTGTATGGTTGATACCCACACCATGGAATCGTTCCATGAGAAAATTTTTAAACTTCCGCTGCACCGGGTATCAATCGTAATTGGTCTGGGAACTCGCCAGTTATCCAACATTGACGCGTGGCAGATCAGGATCTTCGGAAGCTCCGATGACAGGATCGGACGTTCCGATCGAGGTTCGGACGTTCCGATCAAGGATCGGAAGTTCCGATCGTTGTCTATAAATAGAAGGCCGAGACTTCACTTTCATTTGCCAATTCCGAGTTCTCCTTTCCTTTCTAGTCCTTTTGGAGCTGTTCTAGTCTTCTTAGGCTTGGTCGGAGAGGCGTTCGGTAGTCGTAGCGGAGTCGTGCCCAAGTTCTGGAGGCATCGATATCAAAGGGCTAACGACGGACGAAGGTATAGCTTTTGCTCCCTATAAATATTTAGGAGTATGAAATAGCTTAGTTAAGGCTTTTAGAGCACTTTAATGATAGTAGTATCATTTGGCAGTGTAGAGCAGACTATAGGCGTGGACCTAGAGTTGGTAGAGCTTTCACTGTTTTGAGGTACGAAAGTACTGTTCGAGATATCCTGACTGAGTATGCATGTATTATATGACTGCATGATTTATATGTCATGATATTATGCTGCATTCATTTGCATCTTGCTGTATCTCCTTCGAGATGTCTGTAGTAGGGTTGTACCCTATCCTGTTAGTGGATAGACTTCCATCGATTTGGGTCCGGCGTATCCACGGTTATCTCGGTATGGGAGCCACCTCCTGAAGCGACGGCACAGCGTGCTACATACCAGGGCCCGGTCTGTCTCTGTTATCTGATCCTTGACCTCGAGTCTATAGGGAGTTCACTTTGCATGCATGTATACTCATACTCTCGCACTGAGCGTTTTATGCTCACGTCTCGTACTCTGTATTTTCTGGACACCCTATTCCATGGGGCAGGTTTGCGATTGGACGAGGAGGGTGGATCCAGGAGGGGCTAGTCAGTGGTTGGCCAGCTGGAGCTTCGTCTAGGTTTTATTACTGTTGTTTGGGTTTATACAGCTATTCGATTTGGTTGTATATTATTGGATAATTACAGATTCCTTTACTTGGGATTGTATAATGTTATTGGATTCCGCAGTTTTATTCTGATATCTGTTTAATTAAGTTAGTTGCATGCATAAGTTCTGTTTAGTAGGTGATCCGGGTAAGGGTCACTACATGTGTTTATGGCTTTGATGAACCGTGTGTTTCAGAAATATCTCGACGATTTTGTGATAATTTTTATTGATGATATTCTGATATATTCGAAGAATCTGATTGATCATTCTGAGCATTTGAGAACTGTGTTGAAGACTCTAAGATCTGAGAAACTGTATGCTAAACTATCGAAATGTGAGTTTTGGTTGAAACAGGTTGTTTTTTTTGGACATATCATATCCGGAGATGGTATATCTGTTGATCCAAGTAAAGTCGAGGCAGTGATCAAGTGGTTTAGACCTACATCTATTCCTGAAATTCGTAGTTTTATGGGTTTGGCTGGGTATTATCGTCGTTTTATTAAAGATTTTTCCAGTATGCGAAGCCGATTACTCAGTTGACTCAGAAGAATGCTCCATTTATCTGGTCTGAAGCCTGTGAATCCAGTTTTATTGAGTTGAAGAAGCGATTGACCAGTGCACTAGTCTTAACGATTTCTTCAGGTACTGATGGTTTCACTGTTTATTGTGATGCATCTCATCACGGTTTGGGGTGTGTTTTGATGCAGCGAGGGCATGTGATTGCTTATGCCTCATGACAGTTGAAGCCTCATGAGACCAGATACCCGATTCATGATCTTGAATTGGCCGCCATCGTATTTGCTTTGAATATTTGGCGACATTATTTATACGGGGAACAATTTGAGATTTATTCTGATCACAAGAGTCTGAAATATTTATTTTCACAGTCAGAACTGAATATGATACAGCGGAGATTTCTTTACTTGCTTAAAGATTTTGATTGTGAAATTAAATACTATCCGGGAAAATCGAATGCAGCAGCTGATGCATTAAGTCGAAAGGTATGTTCTTTATCGCTATCGACGATTGGTATATCTCATTTGATTGAAGACTGTTGTTTTTCTGGATTAGTATTTGATATGAATTATCAGCCACTGCGACTTTATCAAATTCAAGTTGAACCAGAGTTACTTTTGAGAATTAAAGAAGCTCAGAAACTTGATCAAAATGTGCAGAATTCGATTGAGAAAGTCCGATCAGGGCATGTGTCTGAATACCAGGTTTGAGATGATCTTTTGTATGTAAACAATCGCCTTGTAGTTCCTGATATTTCTGATATGAGACAACAACTACTGAAAGAGGCGCATTGTAGTCGTTATAGTATTCATCCTGGTGGGAGAAAGATGTACAATGATTTGAAGACTCGATATTGGTGGAAACCAATGAAGTCCGATATAACTGATTTTGTGTCTCGATGTCTGAATTGCCAACAGGTGAAGGCTGAAAGGAAAAAACCGCCTGGTTTGTTACAGATTTTATCAGTGCCGGAATGGAAATGGGATCATATTTCCATGGACTTCATGACGAAGTTACCTCGATCTTCTAGAGGTTGCGATGCTATCTGGGTGATTATCGACAGATTGACGAAGACAGCATGTTTTACTCCTTATCGTATGACATATCGACACGATCAGATGGTAGAGATTTATGTTCGAGACGTTGTCAGATTGCATGGAGTGCCGAAGTCTATTGTATCAGATCGTGATCCTCGATTTACATCTCACTTTTGGTACAGTTTATAGAGTTCTTTGGGTACTCAGTTACACTTGAGCACAGCCTATCATCCACAGACAGACGGACAGTCTGAGCGTACCATTCAGACATTTGAGGATATGTTGAGAGCTATAGTGCTTGATTTTGGCACGAGTTGGCAAGAGTCATTAACTCTTTGAATTTTCGTACAACAACAGCTATCAATCGAGTATTGAAATGGCTCCGTTTGAAGCTCTGTATGGTAGAAAGTGTCGATCACCTCTTTTCTGGGATGATATTTCTGAGGTACCTGATATTGGACCTGATATGATTCGAGATATGACTGAACAAGTGAAGCTTATTCAGAAGAGAATGAAGACAAAACAGGATAGACAAGCGATGTATGCCAATATTCGACGTCGACCTTTGTCTTTTGAACAGGGGGATCGTGTATTTTTGAAGATTTCTCCGTTCACAGGTACTGTACGTTTTGGCAAGCAAGGGAAGTTGTCTCCACGATATATCGGTCCATATGAGATTCTGGAGAGAATAGGCAATCTTTCCTATTGATTAGCTTTGCCTCCATCCTTGTCTGGAATACATGATGTCTTTCATGTATCGATGCTTCGAAAATACCTTGCTGATGAATCTCATGTGCTTCAACCTGATGAGGCTGAACTCGACGAAACTTTGAGTTATTTTCAGAAGCCAATTCAGATTCTTGATCGTAAGGACAAGCAACTTCGAACGAAGACTATTCCGCTTGTAAAAGTTCAGTGGAGTCGTCATGGTATTGAGGAAGCAACCTTGGAGACGGAATCGGACATGCGACAACGATTTCCAGAGATGTTTCAATGATGTGAGTTCTGCTTTAGTTTTCTGTTATTTGATATATCTTATGTGCTGATAGTACTTAAGATTTCGAGGACGAAATCATGTCTTAGTGGGGGAGAATTGTAACACCCGAAATTATTTAATTTTAATCTGAGAATAATTAATTTGGAAATACTTTGAGTTTTGATTTAAATTCTAATATTCTTAAATTTATTAGGATTGAAATTGAATGAATTGAGAAATTGAGGACCAAATTGCAATTTTGGAAGACTTGAGGGGCCTAAGTGCAATTATTGGAAAATTGTTGGGACACTTGTTATTATTCTAAGTTTTCACGTGTGATTCAATTCATTCCATCAGAAAAGTAGAAGGAGGAACCGAGAACAAGAACAAAGAAACCCCAAGTTCATTCCTAAACTTCAAATTGCAATATCTTGAGTTTCGGGTATCCGATTTTGATTCCGAAAGATGTTCTGGAATCCTTGCAAGAAGACCTTTGAATTGATGTAAGTTTTCTTTTGATTCTTCATGGTTTAAGAATTCGAAAATGGCAGAGATCAGATGTGGATATGAATTGATGTTGTTGAGCTTGTATTCTTTGTTCTATCGAGTCCGGGTTGAAGGATGGCTATCGATTTTATTCTTATAGTTCCAGCTGATTATTTGAAAGTATACCTGCTGATATATTGAAGAATTATTGCTGGTTTTTATGAATATCAGATGTAGATGATTGTTATATTTGATATAGTTGAGTTTCGGATTGCCGAATAATACCGATATGCCGTCGAACTTTTGATTTGAAGTTGTTTTGTTATCTTATACTTGAGCTGCCATTGACATGAATTAAAGAGATGTTTCCTTGGTCAATATGTTGTGATTTCAGTTCATAAACAGGGGACGTCAACTCGAGAATTCCGACTTCGAAACCGATAGAAGAAAGAACACGGTTTGTAGCCTTTTTGCCTTGAAGTTGGGTTGAACTTAAGTGCAGATTTTTGATAGAGGTGTGGTTCTGTTGTTGTTCAGATTTGGATAGCTTTGAAGACACCTTGAAACCTCGCATTCAAAAGGTAAAAGTGAACTAGGATTCGATTGGGATTATAACTCGAGATGGTTTGTATCGAGTTCCCTAAATCACATTCTTATGTGCTTATTTGCTTTTATATGCTTTTATATGAATGGTTGAATGAGTCTTGATTTTAATGAATGCTATTTTGTTGATATATGATGCATTCATCTTGTAAGACTTGTTCTTTGATTTTGAAATGAACGGAAACGTTCGATTAGACGATTTGAAGGATTATATATGTATGGCCTGGGTGGTTGACTTAGCCTAGCATCTGATTTACATATATAATGGTTTCAAAGTCTAGAGAAGCAAGATAAGTAGCCCCACCTCGATCGGGAGAGTCGGTGGTTAGTTATGATATCTTCTTCTCGGGATCCCAACCGATGAAATAAAAGAATTCGTTAGAGAACCTTGTTTTAAAACATGCATTGTATTTACTTTTATATCATGAATTTGATATATGCTTTGCTATGCATGTTTAGTTGCTTTTACGGGGAAATATATTTCTCACCGGAGTTATCAGGCTATTGTTGTGTTGTATGTGTCATGGCCATAGGCGGGAGTGGAACAGGACAAAAGTGATCTTGAAGAACAAGGGATGAAAGAGATGAGAGAATAGTGTGATGATCCGAGTTTAGATGGTTTGAGCTGTCAATGTTTCTGTTGAGTCTCAAAACATGATCATGTTATAGCTACTTGTACCAAGACTTGTTGGTTATTAAGTTGTTGTCTTTTGATGTATATAGTGAAAGAGTGGGTGCCCGGTTAGCCAACTTGTGGCTAAGGGCTTTTATGACTCTATGTAAAACAATCTTTTGTTTAATATAATTTACACTTTTATAATGGTATTGACTTTATCTTTCTTCATATTGTTATATTATGATATAATATTGTTTTTTTGATAAAGACCTTGAATATACTATAGTGTATGTACGATGTGGTAGCACATGGGGATGGCTATCATGAAACACATCTTATAGTCACTGTATATTCTAAACTGTTTCTAGTCAATTGAGTCGTCCGCAAAAAAGGGATAAGGATCGCTCGAGATTGAGACTAGCATTTGCAATGCCGAGTACCAAGTTTCATTGGTATGGAACATAGAGATGTTCAAAGCATGCAAATCGATATTCATATGATGAATGATCGAACTACCCTATTCGGACTTTCCAAGTGGTTATCACTTATCGAGTGGATAAAGTCCGCGGTTTTGGTTGTACATCATTAGTCCTTATTACTTGAAACATCATTGAGACTCTATATGCTAGTACTGTACTTTGACTCATTTACCGACTCTATTGGGGTCATCAGGTGTCGGGATTGGGTACAGTTACGACACATATATGAGTCGATGCTTTTTTGTCAAGGATTCACCACATACTTGCGAGTGTGGATATCCTATGCGATCTGAAGAGATATTAGTGTGACGAATCTCTGGCCAGAGTACATGATGTGTTTTAGGTTAATTGGTTATCCTAGTAACACATGCGATGTCACTATTTGATCTCCAAGATGTAATTCATAGTTATCGAATCTCGAACGACTCTTGATATACCAATGGTTGTTGATTCGATCGGGATATATGGATGAAGGGACCGTACTGTACGCTAACCAAAATCTACTGGTTCTTGCAGGCACTATCAGTAATACCTAGGGAATCATGGGGCGATGTTGCTAGGCGCTCTTACCATGATTCGATGGGTAAGTCGGAAATTGTTGTTCCGAGTCACAAGGAGTTGTGAGCCCACGGCTAGCTGTATTCCTGAACCATTGAGGGTTACACAAGTAATGGATTACTAAAACCCCGTAGAGATAGTTAAATTTAAAGAGTTAAATTTAATGAAAGAGAAGTTGGACTTCTTAACTAAAGGGAGTGAGATTTTCTAAAATGACATAGGGATGGGCATTTTTGGAAATCACTGAATTCGGATTCAGAAAAATTATCTTGACTCTAAAAGATGCAGAAATGGTTTCTGTGCACATTGGTGAAATCAGTTTATCAATCGGAGTCACGATGAATTTTATATTAATTTCTATAACAACGGGCTTGGCTTGTTGGGCTTAAGTTATGGATTGTGGGCTTTAAGAAGTTAGAGTTCTGATACAATTATAACTAGAAATTATCTATAAATAGAGATGTTGGGTTCGAAAATCAAACACATTGTGTCTTATAATTTTCGAAATTACACTCTAAATATTTGAAGGGGATTTTTGAAATCCTCTGTCCCTTTCGGAGAAAATTCGGCTTGTGATTTTTATGAAAAATTACAATCTGAATTAACAGATCATATCTGTTTATTCTCTACGCAAACTTCTGATTGATTTCTAGTGCAGTCAATCAGAGGGTTTTGTTTTATATTCGTGGACCTGATTGAAGAAACGTTCGTTCATCAGTTCCGGGGATATACAACAAGAGCAGATTAAATTCTGTTGGTGTCCATAATCTCGCTTCGAGATTTTAAGGTAAAATATTTAATTGTGATTATTTATTTTACTTACACAATTTAATCGTAAAAGTTTTGATACCTAGATATGGAATCGTTCCATATTAATAAAATAAATTTTAAACTTCCGTTGCACCGGGTATCAATTCTAATTGATCTGAACACCATTTTCCAACAGTGGTATCAGAGCCAGGTTGCTCAGATCAAACGATTAAATTAATCGATTGTACAAAATTTTTAAGCCTCGTTTTTGAAACAAAACAAATTTTTAAAAAAATCAAAATTTTGACGGGCAAAACACCGGCAGCGATCGGATCGCTGCCCGGGGTAGCGATTGTCGCTGCGTGCGTTGCCCAGCCCAAGCCCCGGTCGGGGCACGGGCTGCCCGGGATTGTCCCGGGCAGCCCGGAAAATTAAAATTTTAATTTTTTAAAAATTTTGAATTTTTGAAATTCTTGTGTTTGATCCAATCGAAAATTGTTTTTTATTAGATCACGAGGCATCGGATCAAATTTTTCGAGTCCGAAATTTTTAAAATTGATTTTTAGATAAATTTGAATTTTTGAAAAATTTATAAATTTTATCCGTTAAATTAAATTTTATAAAATTAATTATTTTGGTACAATTGATGATAAGATATGATCTTATGGATGGATAAGATAAAATATGATTTTATCTTTTAAATTATGATGCCATTGCATGTTTATCCAATTATTTAATTATTGAATTAATTAATGGATAAAAGATGATCGATTGCCATGACCAATGTTTTAGGTGTATGTTAGGTGATTTACATTTGTCTTATTGTTGTTGGTGTTTATTAATGGGCTTGGTTTATAGCCCAATATGATTGTCATATGTAATAAAAGTGGGCCTGGTTTATGGCCCGTTCCCACCCCTAAAAATGTATCCCATATTAGTCATCGAAATTTATTGTAAATTTATTAGACTTAGTGGGAGACAAAGATTTGAAGAAATGGTGGGCCCAGCAGACAATGAAGACCGAAGAAATGTAAATTGGAAGTACAATGTCATAGGATTGCATTGTATACTTGCATAACACCTAGGATTGGACTTAGACTCGTGATTGGCAACCACGGGTCGAATAGTTAATGGGATCGATCATCCTTTAATAATATATGATATTATTGATGTATGCATGTTTAGACTAAATTGTATGAATCCCGCAAGCATACATATATTTGCATGATGAGACAAATTTTCAAAAATAAAATCCCTCATTTTAAATATGATTTAAAATTGATATCAAGATAAACAAAAGGGAATTTTAAATATTGTTTAAATATTCCTACCTTCCATCAACGATCAATGTATGTGATGCTACCCGCGGATACGGTCCGGCTCATATTATTGGGGGGGGCCCGTTCGTCGGAAAGCTGTACATTGGATCGACACATGTTGTAAGTTGGGTGGAACTCCCATGGGATTGGCTCATATTATTGGGGATCCACATGGCGACCGTTCATCACAACTTAATATTGATGGGTCATCTTGACATGTCACAATAAACGGCGTCATATTATTGGGCCCTTATTGGACATGAGGTAAAAACATGGAGGTTGCTTTGGAAGCAATTGGGCTCTACCTTTTAAAAATTATGGTTGGCTGATATTATTCGGGACTATAGTTTGTCAATTGGACTCCATGTTCCCAATAAAGAAAATGTTTCTCGTTTTCACTAGAGGGTAGTGAAATCGTCAAAATAGTGGGAGTGTAATTCATAAAATGAAATTCGCCATATTTTATGTCTTAGTAAATTAATTAAACAAATCACTGATTATTGTCTGTTTCCTTTTCAGTATTTCATTACTATGAATTCGCGTAATCCACTACTCTCAATTCTCGATCAAAACAAGTTGACTGGCGCTAACTATACGGAATGGTTCCGTAAGTTAAAAATCATTCTAAATTCGGAGAAGGCTTTCTACGTGTTAGAGAAGCGTCCTCCAAAGGAAGCCCCGGCTAACACTAATCCGGAAGAGTTGAAAAAGCTTGACGATTGGTGGGACCATGATGTCAAGGCAAAGAGTTATATGCTAGCATCAATGTCTGATGAACTCCAGAGGCGATTTGAGGATGCGGTGAATGCTGCTGACATTCACAGCGCACTCAAGGAACTTTTTGGAGCTCAGTCAAGGGCCGAGAAATTTGCGACTGTCAAAGAGCTCATGACATGCCGCATGCGAGATGGGACTTCGGTCCGTGAGCATGGGGTACACATGATTGGGCTAATTGAAAAGTTGGTAAAACTCGAACTGACATTAGAGCATGAACTCAATGCGGACTTGTTGCTTCTTTCACTTCCTTCGTCGTTTGACGGCTTTGTGATGAACTTCAATATGAACAAGATAGAGGCCACCCTTGAGAGATGGTCAATATGCTTGTGACTTATGAAGCCACACTAAAGAAGGATAAACCGGTACTCGTGGTTGGCTCCTCTTCTAACTCTAAGAAAGGACCAAGTGGAAAGGGTAAGAAACGTTCTGCCCCGCCCAAGAAGATTGTACCAAATAAGAAGGGAAAGGCTAAGGCTTCAATTGGAATAAAAGATGAAAACGTTTTCCATTACTGCAAGAAACCCGGTCATTGGAAACATAACTGCAAGGAATACCTCGAACAGTTGCGAACTGCAAAGGGTATGTTTTACATTGAAATAAATGTTTCGCTTAATACTTCTTTTTGGGTATTGGATACCGGATGTGGATCTCACATTTGCAAGGATTTGCAGGTGATGACAAGAAGTCGTAAGCTAAGGATGGGTGAGACCCAGCTAAGTCTCGGGAATGGTTCTAGAGTCGAAGCCAAAGCTATAGGAGACATTTATTTAGTTTTGCAGAACAATTTTAAGTTATTTTTGAGAGATGTTTTATATGTTCCGGATTTGGTCAAAAACATTATATCTATTTCTATGCTTGATAGAGATGGTTTTTCTTGCAATTTTGTAAATGGGATTTGCAATATTTACAAGAATGAATGTTTGATTGGAAATGGACAACTTGAAAATGATCTATATAGCTTAAAATTAAAAGACGTTCCAATTAATTATGTTGATAAACCGGTAACAACAATTAAAAGGAAGGACGATAGTCAAAACCCGGCAAACCTTTGGCATGCTAGGCTAGATCATATTTCCTCAAGGAGGATGAACAATCTAGTGGGAGAGGGCATGTTTGATATGTCTGATATTAACTCTCTACCTACTTGTGAGTCCTGCCTAAAAGAAAAAATGACTAAATCTCCTTTCAAAGGGAAACCTGAGCGTAGTCAAAATCTGTTGGATTTGATCCATACAGATGTTTGCGGTCCATTTAGGATTGGTTTTAAATGTGGCAACACCTACTTCATTACCTTTACTGATGATCATTCTAGGTATGGGTATTTATATTTAATGAAATATAAGTCTGAAGCATTTGAAAGGTTCAAAGAATTCAAGGCTGAAGTAGGAAATAAACTAGGTAAAAGTATTAAGGCACTTCGATCGGATCGAGGTGGAGAATACTTAAGTACCGAGTTTTTGGACTATCTAAAAGAGAATGGGATTCTCTCTCAGTGGACTCCTCCTATGACACCTCAGCTTAATGGTGTTTCGGAGCGTCGCAATCGAACTTTGTTGGACATGGTTCGATCCATGATGAGCTTCACTGAGCTCCCACCTTTGTTTTGGAGCTACGCGCTTGAAACGTCGCTATTGTTGTTAAACAACGTCCACACTAAAGCAGTAAATAAAACACCATACGAGTTATGGAATGGCAAAGCTCCTAAGTATTCGTACTTGAGGATTTGGGGATGTCCTGCTTACGTGAAGCATACAGTGGGAGATAAGTTGGATAGTCGATCCTCCTTATGTTATTTTGTGGGGTATCCGAAGAATTCAATCGGATATTATTTCTATCATCCTAATGAAACAAAAATGTTTGTTTCAAGGAATGCCACCTTCTTGGAGAAGGAGTTCTTATTGGATAAGAAAGACAAGATGATGGAACTCGAAGAAATTCGAGAAGAACCCGAGATACAAAATAGCAATCCTACACCTCAAGAATCATCACAAGACACGCCTACTACTAGGAGATCCGAGAGGAATTCTAGGCCTCCTATTAGATATGGTCTTCTTCTTGAAGGGGATCAAAGTGAACCCGACATTGGATGTGATCCAAAAAACTTCAAGGAAGCAATTTCTGATGCGGATTCAAATTTATGGCTTGAAGCTATGCAAGGAGAAATAGATTCGATGCATTCTAACCAAGTTTTGTCTTTAGTAGATCCTCCCGATGGAATTGTTCCAATTGGGTGCAAATGGATCTACAAGAGAAAGCTTGGGCCTGATGGAAAGGTATTGACCTACAAGGCACGATTGGTGGCAAAAGGTTATACTCAAAGACAAGGAGTTGACTATGATGAAACCTTTTCACCAGTCGCAATGTTCAAGTCCATAAGAATCCTTATTGCCATAGCAGCATGGTATGACTATGAGATATGACAAATGGATGTGAAGACTACATTTCTTAATGTAAACATTAAGGCAAAGAGTTATATGCTAGCATCAATGTCTGATGAACTCCAGAGGCAATTTGAGGATGCGGTGAATGATGCTGACATTCACAGCGCACTCAAGGAACTTTTTGGAGCTCAGTCAAGGGCCGAGAAATTTGCGACTGTCAAAGAGCTCATGACATGCCGCATGCGAGATGGGACTTCGGTCCGTGAGCATGGGGTACACATGATTGGGATAATTGAAAAGTTGGTAAAACTCGAACTGACATTAGAGCATGAACTCAATGCGGACTTGTTGCTTCTTTCACTTCCTTCGTCGTTTGACGGCTTTGTGATGAACTTCAATATGAACAAGATAGAGGTCACCCTTGAGAGATGGTCAATATGCTTGTGACTTATGAAGCCACACTAAAGAAGGATAAACTGGTACTCTTGGTTGGCTCCTCTTCTAACTCTAAGAAAGGACCAAGTGGAAAGGGTAAGAAACGTTCTGCCCCGCCCAAGAAGATTGTACCAAATAAGAAGGGAAAGGCTAAGGCTTCAATTGGAATAAAAGATGAAAACGTTTTCCATTACTGCAAGAAACCCGGTCATTGGAAACGTAACTGCAAGGAATACCTCGAACAGTTGCGAACTGCAAAGGGTATGTTTTACATTGAAATAAATGTTTCGCTTAATACTTCTTCTTGGGTATTGGATACCGGATGTGGATCTCACATTTGCAATGATTTGCAGGTGATGACAAGAAGTCGTAAGCTAAGGATGGGTGAGACCCAGCTAAGGCTCGGGAATGGTTCTAGAGTCGAAGCCAAAGCTATAGGAGACATTTATTTAGTTTTGCAGAACAATTTTAAGTTATTTTTGAGAGATGTTTTATATGTTCCGGATTTGGTCAAAAACATTATATCTATTTCTATGCTTGATAGAGATGGTTTTTCTTGCAATTTTGTAAATGGGATTTGCAATATTTACAAGAATGAATGTTTGATTGGAAATGGACAACTTGAAAACGATCTATATAGCTTAAAATTAAAAGACGTTCCAATTAATTATGTTGATAAACCGGTAACAACAATTAAAAGGAAGGACGATAGTCAAAACCCGGCAAACCTTTGGCATGCTAGGCTAGGTCATATTTCCTCAAGGAGGATGAACAAGCTAGTGGGAGAGGGCATGTTTGATATGTCTGATATTAACTCTCTACCTACTTGTGAGTCCTGCCTAAAAGAAAAAATGACTAAATCTCCTTTCAAAGGGAAACCTGATCGTAGTCAAAATCTGTTGGATTTGATCCATACAGATGTTTGCGGTCCATTTAGGATTGGTTTTAAATGTGGCAACACCTACTTCATTACCTTTACTGATGATCATTCTAGGTATGGGTATTTATATTTAATGAAATATAAGTCTGAAGCATTTGAAAGGTTCAAAGAATTCAAGGCTGAAGTAGGAAACAAACTAGGTAAAAGTATTAAGGCACTTCGATCGGATCGAGGTGGAGAATACTTAAGTACCGAGTTTTTGGACTATCTAAAAGAGAATGGGATTCTCTCTCAGTGGACTCCTCCTATGACACCTCAGCTTAATGGTGTTTCGGAGCGTCGCAATCGAACTTTGTTGGACATGGTTCGATCCATGATGAGCTTCACTGAGCTCCCACCTTCGTTTTGGAGCTACGCGCTTGAAACGTCGCTATTGTTGTTAAACAACGTCCACACTAAAGCAGTAAATAAAACACCATACGAGTTATGGAATGGCAAAGCTCCTAAGTATTCGTACTTGAGGATTTGGGGATGTCCTGCTTACGTGAAGCATACAGTGGGAGATAAGTTGGATAGTCGATCCTCCTTATGTTATTTTGTGGGGTATCCGAAGAATTCAATCGGATATTATTTCTATCATCCTAATGAAACAAAAATGTTTGTTTCAAGGAATACCACCTTCTTGGAGAAGGAGTTCTTATTGGATAAGAAAGACAAGATGATGGAACTCGAAGAAATTCGAGAAGAACCCGAGATACAAAATAGCAATCCTACACCTCAAGAATCATCACAAGACACGCCTACTACTAGGAGATCCGAGAGGAATTCTAGGCCTCCTATTAGATATGGTCTTCTTCTTGAAGGGGATCAAAGTGAACCCGACATTGGATGTGATCCAAGAAACTTCAAGGAAGCAATTTCTGATGCGGATTCAAATTTATGGCTTGAAGCTATGCAATGAGAAATAGATTCGATGCATTCTAACCAAGTTTTGTCTTTAGTAGATCCTCCCGATGGAATTGTTCCAATTGGGTGCAAATGGATCTACAAGAGAAAGCTTGGGCCTGATGGAAAGGTATTGACCTACAAGGCACAATTGGTGGCAAAAGGTTATACTCAAAGACAAGGAGTTGACTATGATGAAACCTTTTCACCAGTCGCAATGTTCAAGTCCATAAGAATCCTTATTGCCATAGCAGCATGGTATGACTATGAGATATGGCAAATGGATGTGAAGACTACATTTCTTAATGTAAACATTAAGGCAAAGAGTTATATGCTAGCATCAATGTCTGATGAACTCCAGAGGCGATTTGAGGATGCGGTGAATGCTGCTGACATTCACAGCGCACTCAAGGAACTTTTTGGAGCTTAGTCAAGGGCCGAGAAATTTGCGACTTTCAAAGAGCTCATGACATGCCGCATGCGAGATGGGACTTCGGTCCGTGAGCATGGGGTACACATGATTGGGCTAATTGAAAAGTTGGTAAAACTCGAACTGACATTAGAGCATGAACTCAATGCGGACTTGTTGCTTCTTTCACTTCCTTCGTCGTTTGACGGCTTTGTGATGAACTTCAATATGAACAAGATAGAGGCCACCCTTGAGAGATGGTCAATATGCTTGTGACTTATGAAGCCACACTAAAGAAGGATAAATCGGTACTCTTGGTTGGCTCCTCTTCTAACTCTAAGAAAGGACCAAGTGGAAAGGGTAAGAAACGTTCTGCCCCGCCCAAGAAGATTGTACCAAATAAGAATGGAAAGGCTAAGGCTTCAATTGGAATAAAAGATGAAAACGTTTGCCATTACTGCAAGAAACCCGGTCATTGGAAACGTAACTGCAAGGAATACCTCGAACAGTTGCGAACTACAAAGGGTATGTTTTACATTGAAATAAATGTTTCGCTTAATACTTCTTCTTGGGTATTGGATACCGGATGTGGATCTCACATTTGCAATGATTTGCAGGTGATGACAAGAAGTCGTAAGCTAAGGATGGGTGAGACCCAGCTAAGGCTCGGGAATGGTTCTAGAGTCGAAGCCAAAGCTATAGGAGACATTTATTTAGTTTTGCAGAACAATTTTAAGTTATTTTTGAGAGAAGTTTTATATGTTCCGGATTTGGTCAAAAACATTATATCTATTTCTATGCTTGATAGAGATGGTTTTTCTTGCAATTTTGTAAATGGGATTTGCAATATTTACAAGAATGAATGTTTGATTGGAAATGGACAACTTGAAAACGATCTATATAGCTTAAAATTAAAAAACGTTCCAATTAATTATGTTGATAAACCGGTAAAAACAATTAAAAGGAAGGACGATAGTCAAAACCCGGCAAACCTTTGGCATGCTAGGCTAGGTCATATTTCCTCAAGGAGGATGAACAAGCTAGTGGGAGAGGGCATGTTTGATATGTCTGATATTAACTCTCTACCTACTTGTGAGTCCTGCCTAAAAGAAAAAATGACTAAATCTCCTTTCAAAGGGAAACCTGAGCGTAGTCAAAATCTGTTGGATTTGATCCATACAGATGTTTGCGGTCCATTTAGGATTGGTTTTAAATGTGGCAACACCTACTTCATTACCTTTACTGATGATCATTCTAGGTATGGGTATTTATATTTAATGAAATATAAGTCTGAAGCATTTGAAAGGTTCAAATAATTCAAGGCTGAAGTAGAAAACAAACTAGGTAAAAGTATTAAGGCACTTCGATCGGATCGAGGTGGAGAATACTTAAGTACCGAGTTTTTGGACTATCTAAAAGAGAATGGGATTCTCTCTCAGTGGACTCCTCCTATGACACCTCAGCTTAATGGTGTTTCGGAGCGTCTCAATCGAACTTTGTTGGACATGGTTCGATCCATGATGAGCTTCACTGAGCTCCCACCTTCGTTTTGGGGCTACGCGCTTGAAACGGTGCTATTGTTGTTAAGCAACGTCCACACTAAAGCAGTAAATAAAACACCATACGAGTTATGGAATGGCAAAGCTCCTAAGTATTTGTACTTGAGGATTTGGGGATGTCCTGCTTACGTGAAGCAGACAGTGGGAGATAAGTTGGATAGTCGATCCTCCTTATGTTATTTTGTGGGTTATCCGAAGAATTCAATCGGATATTATTTCTATCATCCTAATGAAACAAAAATGTTTGTTTCAAGGAATGCCACCTTCTTGGAGAAGGAGTTCTTATTGGATAAGAAAGGCAAGATGATGGAACTCGAAAAAATTCGAGAAGAACCCGAGATACAAAATAGCAATCCTACACCTCAAGAATCATCACAAGACACGCCTACTACTAGGAGATCCGAGAGGACTTCTAGGCCTCCTATTAAATATGGTCTTCTTCTTGAAGGGGATCAAAGTGAACCCGACATTGGATGTGATCCAAGAAACTTCAAAGAAGCAATTTCTGATGCGGATTCAAATTTATGGCTTGAAGCTATGCAATCGGAAATAGATTCGATGCATTCTAACCAAGTTTTGTCTTTAGTAGATCCTCCCGATGGAATTGTTCCAATTGGGTGCAAATGGATCTACAAGAGAAAGCTTGGGCCTGATGGAAAGGTATTGACCTACAAGGCACGATTGGTGGCAAAAGTTTATACTCAAAGACAAGGAGTTGACTATGATGAAACCTTTTCACCAGTCGCAATGTTCAAGTCCATAAGAATCCTTATTGCCATAGCAACATGGTATTACTATGAGATATGGCAAATGGATGTAAAGACTGCATTTCTTAATGGAAACATTAAGGAAGAGATCTATATGACGCAGCCTGAGGGATACACATCCATGGGAAGCGAGCATAAGGTATGCAAGCTTCAGAGATCAATCTATGGTCTCAAACAAGCATCAAGAAGTTGGAACCAGAAATTTGATGAAACAATAAAGGATTTTGGTTTCATCAAAAACCCGGAGGAACCATGCGTGTACAAGAAAGTAGTTAAGGATGCGGTAACATTCTTAGTACTTTATGTTGATGACATTCTACTCATGGGGAATGACGTAGGGATGTTGCAGTCAACAAAGATATGGTTATCAAGTAGATTCTCGATGAAGGATTTGGGTGAGGCCTCCTATATTCTTGGGATACAGATCTATAGAGATAGATCTAAGAGAATGATAGGACTTACTCAATCAACCTACATCGAAACCATATTGAAAAGGTTTTCAATGGATGGGTCCAAGAGAGGACATCTACCCATGTGTCATGGAGTTTCTTTATCCAAGTCTATGTGTCCCAAGACTGACGAAGAGATAGAGAAGATGACACATATACCATATGCATCAGCCATTGGTAGTATCATGTATGGGATGATATCTACCAGATCGGATATGGCCTATGCTCTGAGCGTCACGAGCAGATATCAAGCCAATCCCGGTCAAATGCATTGGAAATCCGTGAAGGATATTCTTATGTACTTGCAAAGGACTAAGAATGTGTTCATGGTTTATGGAGGAAGAGAATTGAAGTTGGAAGGCTACACCGACTCTAGCTTCCAATGTGACGTGGATGACTCGAAATCAACCTCTGGATTTGTATTCGTGCTTAATGGCGGTGCTGTCTCTTGGAAGAGTTCCAAGCAAGACACCACAACAGATTTCACCACTGAGGTAGAATACATTGCAGCATCAGCTGCTGCTAAAGAGGCGGTTTGGATAAGGAAATTCATCCAAGAGTTGGGTGTAATTCCTGAAGCTGTTGGTCCAGTCCCAGTGTACTGTGACAACACGGGTGCCGTTGCTCAGGCAAAGGAGCCAATGTCTCATCAGAATTCCAAACACGTACTGAGGAAATACCACATCAACCGGGAGATTGTGGAAAGAGAAGACATCAGTGTCGAGAGAGTGGCCTCTACAGACAATATCGCTGATCCGCTTACTAAACCCTTGCCAGGACCATTGTTTGACAAACATCGCGAAGCAATGGGATTACGTAGTATGACTAGTTAGCTTTAGGGAAAGTGGGAGATTGAAAGAGTGGGTGCCCGGTTAGCCAACTTGTGGCTAAGGGCTTTTATGACTCTATGTAAAACAATCTTTTGTTTAATATAATTTACACTTTTATAATGGTATTAACTTTATCTTTCTTCATATTGTTATATTATGATATAATATTGTTGTTTTGATAAAGACCTTGAATATACTATAGTGTATGTACGATGTGATAGCACATGGGGATGGCTATCATGAAACACATCTTATAGTCACTGTATATTCTAAATTGTTCCTAGTCAATTGAGCCGTCCGCAAAAAAGGGATAAGGATCGCTCGAGATTGATACTAGCATTTGTGATGCCGAGTACCACGTTTCATTGGTATGGAACATAGAGATGTTCAAAGCATGGAAATGGATATTCATATGATGAATGATCGAACTACCCTATTCGGACTTTCCAAGTGGTTATCACTTATCGAGTGGATAAAGTCCGCGGTTTTGGTTGTACACCATTAGTCCTTATTACTTGAAACATCATTGAGACTCTATATGCTAGTACTGTACTTTGACTCATTTACCGACTCTATTGGGGTCATCAGGTGTCGGGATTGGGTACAGTTACGACACATATAGGAGTCGATGCTTTGTTGTCAAGGATTCACCACATACTTGCGAGTGTGGATATCCTATGCGATCTGAGAAGATATTAGTGTGACGAATCTCTGGCCAGAGTACATGACGTGTTTTAGGTTAATTGGTTATCCTAGTAACACATGTGATGTCACTATTTGATCTCCAAGATGTAATGCATAGTTATCGAATCTCGAACGACTCTCGATATACCAATGGTTGTTGATTCGATCGGGATATATGGATGAAGGGACCGTACTGTACGCTAACCAAAATCTACTGGTTCTTGCAGGCACTATCAGTAATACCTAGGGAATCATGGGGCGATGTTGCTAGGCACTCTTACCATGATTCGATGGGTAAGTCGGAAATTGTTGTTCCGAGTCACAAGGAGTTGTGAGCCCACGGCTAGCTGTATTCCTGAACCATTGAGGGTTACACAAGTAATGGATTACTAAAACCCCGTAGAGATAGTTAAATTTAAATTTAATGAAAGAGAAGTTGGACTTCTTAACTAAAGGGAGTGAGATTTCCTAAAATGACATAGGGATGGACATTTTTGGAAATCACTGAATTCGGATTCAAAAAAATTATCTTGACTCTAAAAGATGCAGAAATGGTTTATGTGCACATTGGTGAAATCAGTTTATCAATCGGAGTCACGATGAATTTTATATTAATTTTTATAACAACGGGCTTGGCTTGTTGGGCTTAAGTTATGGATTGTGGGCTTTAAGGAGTTAGAGTCCTGATACAATTATAACTAGAAATTATCTATAAATAGAGGTGTTGGGTTCGAAAATCAAACACATTTTGTCTTATAATTTTCGAAATTACACTCTAAATATTTGAAGGGGATTTTCGAAATCCTCTGTCCCTTTCGGAGAAAATTCGGCTTGTGATTTTTATGAAAAATTACAATCTGAATTAACAGATCATATCTGTTTATTCTCTATGCAAACTTCTGATTGATTTCTAGTGCAGTCAATCAGAGGGTTTTGTTTTCTATTCGTGGACCTGATTGAAGAAACGTCCGTTCATCAGTTCCGGGGATATACAACAAGAGCAGATTAAATTTTGTTGGTGTCCATAATCTCGCTTCGAGATTTTAAGGTAAAATATTTAATTGTGATTATTTATTTTACTTACACAATTTAATCGTAAAAGTTTTGATACCTAGATATGGAATCGTTCCATATTAATAAAATAAATTTTAAACTTCCGCTGCACCGGGTATCAATTCTAATCGATCTGAACACCATTTTCCAACAGTGGTATCAGAGCCAGGTTGCTCAGATTAAACGATTAAATTAATCGATTGTACAAAATTTTTAAGCCTCGTTTTTTAAACAAAAAAAATTTTTAAAAAAATCAAAATTTTGACGGGCAAAACACGGGCAGCGATCGGATTACAGCCCGGGCAGCGATTGTCGCTGCCCAGCCCGAGCCCCGGTCGGGGCACGGGCTGCCCGGGATTGTCCCGGGCAGCCCGAAAAATTAAAATTTTAATTTTTTAAAAATTTTGAATTTTTGAAATTCTTGTGTTTGATCCAATCGAAAATTGTTTTTGATTAGATCACGAGGCATCGAATCGAATTGTTTGAGTCCGAAATTTTTAAAATTGATTTTTGGATAAATTTGAATTTTTGGAAAATTTATAAATTTTATCCGTTAAATTAAATTTTATAAAATTAATTATTTTGGTACAATTGATGATAAGATATGATCTTATGGATGGATAAGATAAAATATGATTTTATCTTTTAAATTATGATGTCATTGCATGTTTATCCAATTATTTAATTATTGAATTAATTAATGGATAAAGGATGATCGATTGCCATGACCAATGTTTTAGGTGTATGTTAGGTGATTTACATTTGTCTTATTGTTGTTGGTGTTTATTAATGGGCTTGGTTTATAGCCCAATATGATTGTCATATGTAATAAAAGTGGGTCTGGTTTATGGCCCGTTCCCACCCCTAAAAATGTATCACATATTTTTCATCGAAATTTATTGTAAATTTATTAGACTTAGTGGGAGACAAAGATTTGAAGAAATGGTGGGCCTAGCAGACAATGAAGACCTAAGAAATGTAAATTGAAAGCACAATGTAATAGGATTGCATTGCATACTTGCATAACACCTAGGATTGGACTTAGACTCGTGATTGGCAACCACGGGACGAATAGTTAATGGGATCGATCATCCTTTAATAATATATGATATTATTGATATATGCATGTTTAGACTAAATTGTATGAATCCCGCAAGCATACATATATTTGCATGATGAGACAAATTTTCAAAAATAAAATCCCTCATTTTAAATATGATTTAAAATTGATATCAAGATAAACAAAAGGGAATTTTAAATATTGTTTAAATATTCCTACCTTCCATCAACGATCAATGTATGTGATGCTACCCGCGGATACGGTCCGACTCATATTATTGGGGGGCCCGTTCGTCGAAAAGTTGTACATTGGATCGACACATGTTGTAAGTTGGGTGGAACTCCCATGGGATTGGCTCATATTATTGGGGATCCACATGGCGACCGTCCATCACAACTTAATATTGATGGATCATCTTGACATGTCACAATAAACGGCGTCATATTATTGGGCCCTTATTGGACATGAGGTAAAAACATGGAGGTTGCTTTGGAAGCAATTGGGCTCTACCTTTTGAAAATTATGGTTGGCTGATATTATTCGGGATCATAGTTTGTCAATTGGACTCCATGTTCCCACTAAAGAAAATGTTTCTCGTTTTCACTAGAGGGTAGTGAAATCGTCAAAATAGTGGGAGTGTAATTCATAAAATGAAATTCGCCATATTTTATGTCTTAGTAAATTAATTAAACAAATCACTGATTATTGTCTGTTTCCTTTTCAGTATTTCATTACTATGAATTCGCGTAATCCACTACTCTCAATTCTCGATCAAAACAAGTTGACTGGAGCTAACTATACGGAATGGTTCCGTAAGTTAAAAATCATTCTAAATTCGGAGAAGGCTTTCTACGTGTTAGAGAAGCGTCCTCCAAAGGAAGCCCCGGCTAACACTAGTCCGGAAGAGTTGAAAAAGCTTGACGATTGGTGGGACCATGATGTCAAGGCAAAGAGTTATATGCTAGCATCAATGTCTGATGAACTCCAGAGGCGATTTGAGGATGCGGTGAATGCTGCTGACATTCACAGCGCACTCAAGGAACAATTTGGAGCTTAGTCAATGGCCGAGAAATTTGCGACTGTCAAAGAGCTCATGACATGCCGCATGCGAGATGGGACTTCGGTCCGTGAGCATGGGGTACACATGATTGGGCTAATTGAAAAGTTGGTAAAACTCGAACTGACATTAGAGCATGAACTCAATGCGGACTTGTTGCTTCTTTCACTTCCTTCGTCGTTTGACGGCTTTGTGATGAACTTCAATATGAACAAGATAGAGGCCATCCTTGAAGAGATGGTCAATATGCTTGTGACTTATGAAGCCACGCTAAAGAAGGATAAACCGGTACTCTTGGATGGCTCCTCTTCTAACTCTAAGAAAGGACCAAGTGGAAAGGGTAAGAAACGTTCTGCCCCGCCCAAGAAGATTGTACCAAATAAGAATGGAAAGGCTAAGGCTTCAATTGGAATAAAAGATGAAAACGTTTTCCATTACTGCAAGAAACCCGGTCATTGGAAACGTAACTGCAAGGAATACCTCGAATAGTTGCGAACTGCAAAGGGTATGTTTTACATTGAAATAAATGTTTCGCTTAATACTTCTTCTTGGGTATTGGATACCGGATGTGGATCTCACATTTGCAATGATTTGCAGGTGATGACAAGAATTCGTAAGCTAAGGATGGGTGAGACCCAGCTAAGGCTCGGGAATGGTTCTAGAGTCGAAGCCAAAGCTATAGGAGACATTTATTTAGTTTTGCAGAACAATTTTAAGTTATTTTTGAGAGATGTTTTATATGTTCCGGATTTGGTCAAAAACATTATATCTATTTCTATGCTTGATAGAGATGGTTTTTCTTGCAATTTTGTAAATGGGATTTGCAATATTTACAAGAATGAATGTTTGATTGGAAATGGACAACTTGAAAACGATCTATATAGCTTAAAATTAAAAGACGTTCCAATTAATTATGTTGATAAACCGGTAACAACAATTAAAAGGAAGGACGATAGTCAAAACCCGGCAAACCTTTGGCATGCTAGGCTAGGTCATATTTCCTCAAGGAGGATGAACAAGCTAGTGGGAGAGGGCATGTTTGATATGTCTGATATTAACTCTCTACCTACTTGTGAGTCCTGCCTAAAAGAAAAAATGACTAAATCTCCTTTCAAAGGGAAACCTGAGCGTAGTCAAAATCTGTTGGATTTGATCCATACAGATGTTTGCGGTCCATTTAGGATTGGTTTTAAATGTGGCAACACCTACTTCATTACCTTTACTGATGATCATTCTAGGTATGAGTATTTATATTTAATGAAATATAAGTCTGAAGCATTTGAAAGGTTCAAAGAATTCAAGGCTGAAGTAGGAAACAAACTAGGTAAAAGTATTAAGGCACTTCGATCGGATCGAGGTGGAGAATACTTAAGTACCGAGTTTTTGGACTATCTAAAAGAGAATAGGATTCTCTCTCAGTGGACTCCTCCTATGACACCTCAGCTTAATGGTGTTTCGGAGCGTCGCAATCGAACTTTGTTGGACATGGTTCGATCCATGATGAGCTTCACTGAGCTCCCACCTTCGTTTTGGGGCTACGCGCTTGAAACGGCGCTATTGTTGTTAAACAACGTCCACACTAAAGCAGTAAATAAAACACCATACGAGTTATGGAATGGCAAAGCTCCTAAGTATTCGTACTTGAGGATTTGGGGATGTCCTGCTTACGTGAAGCATACAGTGGGAGATAAGTTGGATAGTCGATCCTCCTTATGTTATTTTGTGGGGTATCCGAAGAATTCAATCGGATATTATTTCTATCATCCTAATGAAACAAAAATGTTTGTTTCAAGGAATGCCACCTTCTTGGAGAAGGAGTTCTTATTGGATAAGAAAGGCAAGATGCTGGAACTCGAAGAAATTCGAGAAGAACCCGAGATACAAAATAGCAATCCTACACCTCAAGAATCATCACAAGACTCGCCTACTACTAGGATATCCGAGAGGACTTCTAGGCCTCCTATTAGATATGGTCTTCTTCTTGAAGGGGATCAAAGTGAACCCGACATTGGATGTGATCCAAGAAACTTCAAGGAAGCAATTTCTGATGCGGATTCAAATTTATGGCTTGAAGCTATGCAATCGGAAATAGGTTCGATGCATTCTAACCAAGTTTTGTCTTTAGTAGATCCTCCCGATGGAATTGTTCCAATTGGGTGCAAATGGATCTACAAGAGAAAGCTTGGGCCTGATGGAAAGGTATTGACCTACAAGTCACGATTGGTGGCAAAAGGTTATACTCAAAGACAAGGAGTTGACTATGATGAAACCTTTTCACCAGTCGCAATGTTCAAGTCCATAAGAATCCTTATTGCCATAGCAGCATGGTATGACTATGAGATATGGCAAATGGATGTAAAGACTGCATTTCTTAATGGAAACATTAAGGAAGAGATCTATATGACACAGCCTGAGGGATACACATCCATGGAAAGCGAGCATAAGGTATGCAAGCTTCAGAGATCAATCTATGGTCTCAAACAAGCATCAAGAAGTTGGAACCAGAAATTTGATGAAACAATAAAGGATTTTGGTTTCATCAAAAACCCGGAGGAACCATGCGTGTACAAGAAAGTAGTTAAGGATGCGGTAACATTCTTAGTACTTTATGTTGATGACATTCTACTCATGGGGAATGACGTAGGGATGTTGCAGTCAACAAAGATATGGTTATCAAGTAGATTCTCGATGAAGGATTTGGGTGAGGCCTCCTATATTCTTGGGATACAGATCTATAGAGATAGATCTAAGAGAATGATAGGACTTACTCAATCAACCTACATCGAAACCATATTGAAAAGGTTTTCAATGGATGGGTCCAAGAGAGGACATCTACCTATGTGTCATGGAGTTTTTTTATCCAAGTCTATGTGTCCCAAGACTGAAGAAGAGATAGAGAAGATGACACACATACCATATGCGTCAGCCATTGGTAGTATCATGTATGGGATGATATCTACCAGACCGGATGTGGCCTATGCTCTGAGCGTCACGAGCAGATATCAATCCAATCTCGGTCAAATGCATTGGAAAGCCGTGAAGGATATTCTTAATGAAAGAGTGGGTGCCCGGTGAGCCAACTTGTGGCTAAGGGCTTTTATGACTCTATGTATAAAACAATCTTTTGTTTAATATAATTTACACTTTTATAATGGCATTTACTTTATCTTTTATCATATTATTATGTTGTGACATACTATAAGATGTTTAGATGAAGACCTTGAGTATACTATAGTGTATGTAAGATGTGGTGGCACATGGGGATGGCTATCATGAAACACATCTTATAGTCACTGTATATTCTAAACAGTTCCTAGTCGATTGAGCCGTCCGTTAATAAGGATAAGGATCGCTCGAGATTGAGACTAGCAATTGCGATGCCGAGTACCACGTTTCATTGGTATGGAACATAGATATGTTCAAAGCATGCAAATGGATATTCATACGATGAATGATCGAACTACCCTATCCGGACTTTCCAAGTGGTTATCATTTATCGAGTGGATAAAGTCCGCGGTTTTGGTTGTACACCATTAGTCCTTACTACTTGAAACATCATTGAGACTCTATATGCTAGTACTGTGCTTTGACTCGTTTACCGACTCTATTGGGGTCATCAGTTGTCGGGATTGGGTACAGTTACGACACATATAGGAGTCGATGTTTTGTTGTCAAGGATTCACCACATACTTGCTAGTGTGGATATCCTATGCAATCTGAGGAGATATTAGTGTGACGAATCTCTGGCCAGAGTACATGATGTGTTTTAAGAAATGGTTTCTTAGTAGCACATGCGATGTCACTATTTGATCTTCAAGATGCATTGCATAGTTATCGAATCTCGAACGACTCTCGATTTACCAATGGTTGTTGATTCGATCGGGATATATGGATGAAGGGACCGTACTGTACGCTAACCAAAATTTATTGGTTCTTGCAGGCACTATCAGTGATACCTAGGGAATCATGGGGCGATGTTTCTAGGCGCTCTTACCATGATTCGATGGGCAAGTCGGAAATTGTTGTTCCGAGTCACAAGGAGTTGTGAGCCCACGGCTAGCTGTATCCCTGAAACATTGAGGGTCACACAAGTAATGGATTTTTAATCCCCGTTGAGATAATTAAATTTAAAGAGTTAAATTTAGTGAATAAAGAAGTGGGACTTCTTATTTAAGATTAGAGGGAGTAAGATTTCCTAAAATGACATAATGATGGACATTTTTGGAAATCACTGAATTCGGATTCAGAAAATTTATCTTGACTTTAAAAGATGCAGAAATGGTTTCTGTGCACATTGGTGAAATTGGTTTATCAATCTGAGTCACGATGAATTTTATATTAATTTCTGAACATGCGGGTTTTGCTTGTCAGGCTTGAACTTATGACTAATGGGTCCTAAGCTGTTAGCAGCCCACATTATAAATAAGTTATTGCAGTACAAAAATTACACAACAGAGGTCACAAAATTTTTCGAAAACCCTAGTTTTTCTTATAGTGGCCGCCGCCCCCTCCCTCTCTATTCTAAAAATTCCAGCCTGTGAATTTTGAATTTGCAGTCTGGTTTAACGGATCAAATTCGTTAATTCTCTTCATAGAAACTTCTGATAGATTTTCTAGTGCAATCTATCAGAGGGATTAAACTTCTGTTCGTGGACCTGATTGAAGAATTGTTCGTCCATCAGTTCCTGGGATATACAACAAGAGCAGAGTAATCTGTTGGTGTCCATAATCTCGTTTCGAGATTCAAGGTAAAAATTTAATTGTTATTTAATTTTTACACGCACAATTTAATCGTAAAGTTTTGATACCCATGATATGGAATTGTTCCATATAAAATTTTTAAAAACTTCCGCTGCGCCGGGTATCAATTCTGATTGATCTGATCACCGTTCTCCAACAGTAGTATCAGAGCCAGGTTGCTCAGATCAAGCGATTAAATTAATCAATTGTACAAAAAAAAAATTTTAAGCCTCGGTTTTTGAAACAAAATAAAAATTTAAAATTTTTGACGGGCAAAACACGGGGCAGCGATCGTCGCTGCCCAAGGGGCAGCGACGGGCTGCCCGGCATGAGCCCCTTTTGGGGCGCGGGCTACCCGGCCCGAGCCCCTTTTCCCGAGCCCCTTTTGGGGCGCGGGCTGCCCGGGATCGTCCCGGGCGGCCCGAAAAAAAAAATTAATTAATTTTTATTTTAAATTAAAATTTTAATATGTTAAAATTCTATTTTTGGTCCGATCAAAAATTGTTTTTGATTGGTCCACGAGGCGTCGGATCGAATTGTTCGAGTCCAAAAATTTTAAAATTGATTTTTGGATAAATTTGATTTTTTGGAAAATTTATAGATTTTACCGTTAAATCAGATTTTATGAAATTAATTATTTTTGGTACAATTGATGATAAGATATGATCTTATGGAAATATTGAGTAAAATATGATTTTATGTATAAAATTGGATTTTATATGTAAAATATGATTTTATTTGATAAAAAGATAAAATATGATTTTGTATGTAAAATAAGATTTTATATATGGAATATGATTTTATCCTTTTTAAATTTAATTGTCATTGCATGTTATCCAATAAATTAATTTTGAATTAAATATTATTGGATAAGGATGATCGATTGCCATGACCAATTTTGTAGGTGTATGTTAGGGAATTTACATTTGTTTTTATTGTTTTTGGATTTATTAATGGGCCTGGTTTATGGCCCAATATGAATTGTCATATGTAATGAAAGTGGGCCTGGTTTATGGCCCGTTCCCACCCCTTAAAATGTATCCCCTACTTGTCATAGTTATTTATTGTAAATACATTAGACTTAGTGGGAGATGAAGATTTGAAGACGGAGGTGGGCCCAGCAGACAATAAAGACTGAAGAAATGTAAATTGGAAGCTCAATGTAATAGGATTGCATTGCATACCTGCATATTACCTAGGATTGGACTTAGACTCGTGATTGGCAACCACGGGTCGATTAGAAATGGAATCGATCATCCTATATAATATATGATATTATCGTTGTATGCATGTTTTAGACTAAATTGTATGAATCCCGCAAGCATACAAATTTTAAATGATGAGACAAATTTTCAAAATTAAAATCCCTCATTTTAAATATGATTTAAAATTGATATCAAGATAAATAAAGGAAATTTAAATATTGTTTAAATGTTCCTACCTTCCATCAACGATCAATGTATGAGATGCTACCCGCGGATACGGTCCGGCTCATATTATTGGGGGGGCCCGTTCGTCGGAAAGCTGTACATTGGATCGACACATGTTGTAAGTTGGGTGGAACTCCCATGGGATCGGCTCATATTATTGGCGGATCCACATGGCGACCGTCCATCACAACTTAATATTGATGGGTCATCTTGACATGTCACAATAAACGGCGTCATATTATTGGGCCCTTATTGGACATGAGGTAAAAACGTGGAGGTTGCTTTGGAAGCAATTGGGCTCTGCCTTTTGAAAATTATGGTTGGCTGATATTATTCGGGACCATAGTTTGTCAATTGGACTCCATGTTCCCACTAAGGAAAACAGTTTCCCGTTTTCACTAGAGGGTAGTGAAATCGTTAAAATAGTGGGAGTGAGATTCATAAAATAAATTTCGCCTATTTTATGTCTTAGTAAATTAATTAAACAATCACTGATTATTGTCTGTTTCTTTTCAGTATTTCATTAAGATGAATTCGCGCAATCCACTATTCTCTATTCTCGAACAAAATAAACTGACTGGCGCAAACTATACGGAATGGTTCCGTAAGTTGAAGATTGTCTTGACCTCGGAGAAGATGCTCTACGTGTTAGAAAAATCTCCTCCGAAGGAAGAACCAGCTGATATAAGTCCGGAAGAGTTGGCCAAACTTGATATATGGTGGGACCATGATATCAAGGCCAAATTCTATATGCAAGCCTCGATGTCTGATGAACTCCAGAGGCGATTTGAGGATACTGTGAATGCTGCTGACATTCACGTACAACTCAAGGAACTTTTTGGGGCTCAATCGAGAGCTGAAAGGTTCGCTACTGTAAAAGAGTTAATGACGTGTCGCATGCGTGAAGGGACTTCGGTCCGTGATCATGGGGTACGAGTGATTTGGCTCATTCAGAAGTTGGTAACGCTTGATTTGGTATTGGAGCATGAACTCAACGTGGACTTATTACTTCTCTCTCTTCCTTCTTCGTTTGACGGTTTTGTGGTGAATTTCAATATGAACAAGATAGAGGTCTCCCTTGAAGATATGGTCAATATGCTTGTAACATATGAAGCCACTTTAAAGAAGGATAAACCGGCTCTCTTGGTGGGCTCATCTTCTTCTGCTAAGAAGGGGCCAAGTACAAAGGGTAAGAAACGTTCTGCCTCATCCAAGAAAACCGGACCCAAGAAGAAGAACAAGACAAAGGCTTCAAACATGGAAAAGTCCAAGGATGTTTGCCATCACTGCAAGAAACCCGGTCATTGGAAACGTAACTGCAAGGAATATCTAGAGCAGTTGCGAACTGCGAAGGGTATGTTCTATATTGAAATAAATGTTTCACTTAATACTACTTCTTGGGTATTGGATACCGGATGTGGATCTCACATTTGCAATGATTTGCAGGTGATGACAAGAAGTCGCAAGCTTAGAATGGGTGAGACCCAGCTGAGGCTCGGAAATGGTTCTAGAGTTGAAGCCAAAGCTGTGGGAGACGTTTATTTAATTTTGCAGAACGATTTTAAGTTACTTTTGAGAGATGTTTTATTTGTTCCAGATTTGATTAAAAACATTATTTCTGTTTCTATGCTTGATAGAGATGGTTTTTCTTGCAATTTTGTGAATGGGATTTGCAATATTTACAAGAATGAATGTTTGATTGGAAATGAACAACTTGAAAACGATCTATATAACTTAAAATTAAAAGACGTTCCAATAAATTATGTTGATAAACCGGTAACAACGAACAAAATGAAAATCGAAAGTCAAAACCCGGCAAACCTTTGGCATGCTAGGCTAGGTCATATTTCCTCAAGAAGGATGAACAAGCTAGTGGGAGAGGGCATGTTTGATATGTCTGATATTAACTCTCTACCTACTTGTGAGTCCTGCCTGAAAGGAAAAATGACTAAATCTCCTTTTAAGGGGAAACCTAAGCGTAGTCAAAATCTGTTGGATTTGATCCATACAGATATTTGTGGTCCATTTAGAATTGGTACTCAATTTGGCCACACCTACTTCATTACCTTTACTGATGATTATTCAAGGTATGGGTATTTATATTTAATGAAATATAAGTCTGAAGCATTTGAAAAGTTCAAAGAATTCAAGGCTGAAGTAGAAAACAAGCTAGGTAAAAGTATTAAAGCACTTCGATCGGATCGAGGTGGAGAATACTTAAGTACCGAGTTTTTGGACTATCTGAAAGAGAATGGGATTCTCTCTCAGTGGACTCCTCCTATGACACCTCAGCTGAATGGTGTATCGGAGCGTCGTAATCGAACTTTTTTGGACATGGTTCGATCCATGATGAGCTTCACTGAGCTTCCACCTTCATTTTGGGGCTACGCGCTTGAAACGGCGGTATTGTTGTTGAACAACGTCCACACCAAAGTAGTGGATAAAACACCATACGAGTTATGGAATGGCAAAGCTCCTAAGTATTCGTACTTGAGGATTTGGGGATGTCCTGCTTACGTGAAGCAGACAGTGGGAGATAAGTTGGATAGTCGATCCTCCTTATGTTATTTTGTAGGGTATCCGAAGAATTCAATCGGATATTATTTCTATCATCCTACTGAAACAAAAGTGTTTGTTTCAAGGAATGCCACCTTCTTAGAGAAGGAGTTCTTATTGGATAAGAAAGGCGAGATGATGGAACTCGAAGAAATTCGAGAAGAACCCGAAATACAAAATAATGATCCCATAACTCAAGAATCTTCAGAGGACACGCCTATACCTAGAAGATCCGAGAGGACTTCTAGACCTCCTATTCGATATGGTCTTCTTCTTGAAGGGGATCAAGATGAACCCGATGTTGGATGTGATCCAAGAAACTTCAAGGAAGCAATTTCTGACGCGGATTCAAATTTATGGCTTGAAGCTATGCAGTCGGAAATAGATTCGATGCATACAAATCAAGTTTGGTCTTTAGTAGATCCTCCTGATGGAATTGTTCCAATAGGGTGTAAATGGATCTACAAGAGAAAGCTTGGGCCTGATGGTAAGGTATTGACCTACAAGGCACGATTGGTGGCGAAAGGTTATACTCAAAGACAAGGAGTTGACTATGATGAAACCTTTTCACCAGTTGCAATGTTCAAGTCCATAAGAATCCTTATTGCCATAACTGCTTGGTATGACTATGAGATATGGCAAATGGATGTGAAGACTGCATTTCTTAATGAAAACATTAAGGAAGAGATCTATATGACGCAGCCTGAGGGATACACATCAATGAGAAGCGAGCATAAGGTATGCAAGCTTCAGAGATCGATCTATGGTCTCAAACAAGCATCAAGAAGTTGGAACCAGAAATTTGATGAAACAATAAAGGATTTTGGTTTCAACAAAAACCCGGAGGAACCGTGCGTGTACAAGAAAGTAGTTAAGGATGCTGTGACATTCTTAGTACTTTATGTTGATGACATCCTACTCATTGGGAATGATGTAGGGATGTTGCAGTCAACAAAGATATGGTTATCAGGTAGATTCTCGATGAAGGATTTGGGTGAGGCATCCTATATTCTAGGGATACAGATCTATAGAGATAGATCTAAGAGAATGATAGGACTCACTCAAGCAACCTACATCGACACCATATTGAAAAGGTTTTCAATGGATGGGTCCAAGAGAGTACATCTACCTATGTGTCATGGAGTTTCTCTATCCAAGTCTATGTGTCCCAAGACTGATGAAGAGATAGAGAAAATGACACATGTACCATATGCGTCAGCCATAGGTAGTATCATGTATGGGATGATATCTACCAGACCGGATGTAGCATTTGCTCTGAGTGTCACAAGCAGATATCAAGCCAATCCCGGTCAAATGCATTGGAAAGCCGTGAAGGACATTCTTAAGTACTTACGAAGGACTAAGAATATGTTCATGGTATATGGAGGAAGAGAACTGAAATTGGAAGGCTATATCGACTCTAGCTTCCAAAGTGACGTGGATGACTCGAAGTCAACATCTGGATTTGTGTTCATGCTCAATGGCGGTGCTGTCTCTTGGAAGAGTTCCAAGCAGGACACCACAGCGGATTCCACCACTGAGGCAGAATAAATTGCGGCATCAGCTGCTGCTAAAGAGGCCGTTTGGATGAGAAATTTCGTCCAAGAGTTGGGCGTTATTCCTGGAGTTGTTGGTCCAGTCCCGGTGTACTGTGACAACACGGGTGCCGTTGCTCAGGCAAAGGAACCAAGGTCTCATCAAAGATCCAAACACGTACTGAGGAAATACCACATCATCCGGGAGATCATGGAAAGAGGAGACATCACTGTCGAGAGAGTGGCCTCTGCAGACAATATCGCTGATCCACTTACTAAGCCCTTGCCAGGACCATTATTTGACAAACATCGCGAAGCAATGGGACTGCGTAGTATGACTAGTTGGCTTTAGGGCAAGTGGGAGATTGAAAGAGTGGGTGCCCGGTGAGCCAACTTGTGGCTAAGGGCTTTTATGACTCTATGTATAAAACAATCTTTTGTTTAATATAATTTACACTTTTATAATGGCATTTACTTTATCTTTTATCATATTATTATGTTGTGACATACTATAAGATGTTTAGATGAAGACCTTGAATATACTATAGTGTATGTAAGATGTGGTGGCACATGGGGATGGCTATCATGAAACACATCTTATAGTCACTGTATATTCTAAACAAATCCTAGTCGATTGAGCCGTCCGTTAATAAGGATAAGGATCGCTCGAGATTGAGACTAGCAATTGCGATGCCGAGTACCACGTTTCATTGGTATGGAACATAGAGATGTTCAAAGCATGCAAATGGATATTCATACGATGAATGATCGAACTACCCTATCCGGACTTTCCAAGTGGTTATCATTTATCGAGTGGATAAAGTCCGCGGCTTTGGTTGTACACCATTAGTCCTTACTACTTGAAACATCAATGAGACTCTATATGCTAGTACTGTGCTTTGACTCGTTTACCGACTCTATTGGGGTCATCAGGTGTCGGGATTGGGTACAGTTACGACACATATAGGAGTCGATGCTTTGTTGTCAAGGATTCACCACATACTTGCTAGTGTGGATATCCTATGCAATCTGAGGAGATATTAGTGTGACGAATCTCTGGCCAGAGTACATGATGTGTTTTAAGAAATGGTTTCATAGTAGCACATGCGATGTCACTATTTGATCTTCAAGATGCATTGCATAGTTATCGAATCTCAAACGACTCTCGATTTACCAATGGTTGTTGATTCGATCGGGATATATGGATGAAGGGACCGTACTGTATGCTAACCAAAATCTATTGGTTCTTGCAGGCACTATCAGTGATACCTAGGGAATCATGGGGCGATGTTGCTAGGCGCTCTTACCATGATTCGATGGGCAAGTCGGAAATTGTTCCGAGTCACAAGGAGTTGTGAGCCCACGGCTAGCTGTATCCCTGAAACATTGAGGGTCACACAAGTAATGGATTTTTAATCCCCGTTGAGATAATTAAATTTAAAGAGTTAAATTTAGTGAATAAAGAAGTGGGACTTCTTATTTAAGAGTAGAGGGAGTAAGATTTCCTAAAATGACATAGTGATGGACATTTTTGGAAATCACTGAATTCGGATTCAAAAAATTTATCTTGACTTTAAAAGATGCAGAAATGGTTTCTGTGCACATTGGTGAAATTGGTTTATCAATCTGAGTCACGATGAATTTTATATTAATTTCTGAACATGCGGGCTTTGCTTGTCAGGCTTGAACTTATGACTAATGGGCCCTAAGCTGTTAGCAGCCCACATTATAAATAAGTTATTGCAGTACAGAAATTACACAACAGAGGTCACAAAATTTTTCGAAAACCCTAGTTTTTCTTATAGTGGCCGCCGCCCCCTCCCTCTTTGTTCTAAAAATTTCAGCCTGTGAATTTTGAATTTGCAGTCTGGTTTAACGAATCAAATTCGTTAATTCTCTTCGTAGAAACTTCTGATAGATTTTCTAGTGCAATCTATCAGAGGGATTAAACTTCTGTTCGTGGACCTGATTGAAGAATTGTTCGTCCATCAGTTCCTGGGATATACAACAAGAGCAAAGTAATCTGTTGGTGTCCATAATCTCGTTTCGAGATTCAAGGTAAAAATTTAATTGTTATTTAATTTTTACACGCACAATTTAATCGTAAAGTTTTGATACCCATGATATGGAATTGTTCCATATAAAATTTTTTAAAACTTCCGCTGCACCGAGTATCAATTCTGATTGATCTGATCACCGTTCTCCAACACTTAAGTACTTGCGAAGGACTAAGAATGTGTTCATGGTTTATGGAGGAAGAGAATTGAAGTTGGAAGGCTACACCGACTCTAGCTTCTAATGTGACGTGGATGACTCGAAATCAACCTCTGGATTTGTATTCGTGCTCAATGGCGGTGCTGTCTCTTGGAAGAGTTCCAAGCAAGACACCATAGCGGATTCCACCACTGAGGCAGAATACATTGCAGCATCAGCTGCTGCTAAAGAGGCGGTTTGGATAAGGAAATTCATCCAAGAGTTGGGTGTAATTCCTGAAGCTGTTGGTCCAGTCCCAGTGTACTGTGACAACACGGGTGTCGTTGCTCAGGCAAAGGAGCCAATGTCTCATCAGAAGTCCAAACACGTACTGAGGAAATACCACATCATCCGGGAGATTGTGGAAAGAGAAGACATCAGTGTCGAGAGAGTGGCCTCTACAGACAATATCGCTGATCCGCTTACTAAACCCTTGCCAGGACCATTGTTTGACAAACATCGCGAAGCAATGGGATTACGTAGTATGACTAGTTGGCTTTAGGGCAAGTGGGAGATTGAAAGAGTGGGTGCCCGGTTAGCCAACTTGTGGCTAAGGGCTTTTATGACTCTATGTAAAACAATCTTTTGTTTTATATAATTTACACTTTTATAATGGTATTGACTTTATCTTTCTTCATATTGTTATATTATGATATAATATTGTTGTTTTGATAAAGACCTTGAATATACTATAGTGTATGTACGATGTGGTAGCACATGGGGATGGCTATAATGAAACACATCTTATAGTCACTGTATATTCTAAACTGTTCCTAGTCAATTGAGCCGTCCGCAAAAAAGGGATAAGGATCGCTCGAGATTGAGACTAGCATTTGCGATGCCAAGTACCACGTTTCATTGGTATGGAACATAGAAATGTTCAAAGCATTCAAATGGATATTCATATGATGAATGATCGAACTACCCTATTCGGACTTTCCAAGTGGTTATCACTTATCGAGTGGATAAAGTCCGCGGTTTTGGTTGTACACCATTAGTCCTTATTACTTGAAACATCATTGAGACTCTATATGCTAGTACTGTACTTTGACTCATTTACCGACTCTATTGGGGTCATCAGGTGTCGGGATTGGGTACAGTTACGACACATATAGGAGTCGATGCTTTGTTGTCAAGGATTCACCACATACTTGCGAGTGTGGATATCCTATGCGATCTGAGGAGATATTAGTGTGACGAATCTCTGGCCAGAGTACATGATGTGTTTTAGGTTAATTGGTTATCCTAGTAACACATGCGATGTCACTATTTGATCTCCAAGATGTAATGCATAGTTATCGAATATCGAACGACTCTCGATATACCAATGGTTGTTGATTCGATCGGGATATATGGATGAAGGGACCGTACTGTACGCTAACCAAAATCTACTGGTTCTTGCAGGCACTATCAGTAATACCTAGGGAATCATGGGGCGATGTTGCTAGGCGCTCTTACCATGATTCGATGGGTAAGTCGGAAATTGTTGTTCCGAGTCACAAGGAGTTGTGAGCCCACGGCTAGCTGTATTCCTGAACCATTGAGGGTTACACAAGTAATGGATTACTAAAACCCCGTAGAGATAGTTAAATTTAAAGAGTTAAATTTAATGAAAGAGAAGTTGGACTTCTTAACTAAAGGGAGTGAGATTTCCTAAAATGACATAGGGATGGGCATTTTTGGAAATCACTGAATTCGGATTCAGAAAAATTATCTTGACTCTAAAAGATGCAGAAATGGTTTCTGTGCACATTGGTGAAATCAGTTTATCAATCGGAGTCACGATGAATTTTATATTAATTTCTATAACACCGGGCTTGGCTTGTTGGGCTTAAGTTATGGATTGTGGGCTTTAAGGAGTTAGAGTCCTGATACAATTATAACTAGAAATTATCTATAAATAGAGGTGTTGGGTTCGAAAATCAAACACATTGTGTCTTATAATTTTCGAAATTACACTCTAAATATTTGAAGGGGATTTTCGAAATCCTCTGTCCCTTTCGGAGAAAATTCGGCTTGTGATTTTTATGAAAAATTACAATCTGAATTAACAGATCATATCTGTTTATTCTCTACGCAAACTTCTGATTGATTTCTAGTGCAGTCAATCAGAGGGTTTTGTTTTCTATTCGTGGACCTGATTGAAGAAACGTTCGTTCATCAGTTCCGGGGATATACAACAAGAGCAGATTAAATTCTGTTGGTGTCCATAATCTCGCTTTGAGATTTTAAGGTAAAATATTTAATTGTGATTATTTATTTTACTTACACAATTTAATCGTAAAAGTTTTGATACCTAGATATGGAATCGTTCCATATTAATAAAATAAATTTTAAACTTCCGCTGCAACGGGTATCAATTCTAATTGATCTGAACACCATTTTCCAACAGTGGTATCAGAGCCAGGTTTCTCAGATCAAACGATTAAATTAATCGATTGTACAAAATTTTTAAGCCTCATTTTTTAAACAAAACAAATTTTCAAAAAAATCAAAATTTTGACGGGCAAAACACGGGCAGCGATTGTCGCTGCCCAGCCCGAGCCCCGGTGGGGGCACGGGCTGCCCGGGATTGTCCCGGGCAGCCCGGAAAATTAAAATTTTAATTTTTTAAAAATTTTGAATTTTTGAAATTCTTGTGTTTGATCCGATCGAAAATTGTTTTTGATTAGATCACGAGGCATCGGATCGAATTGTTCGAGTCCGAAATTTTTAAAATTGATTTTTGGATAAATTTGAATTTTTGGAAAATTTATAAATTTTATCCGTTAAATTAAATTTTATAAAATTAATTATTTTGGTACAATTGATGATAAGATATGATCTTATGGATAGATAAGATAAAATATGATTTTATCTTTTAAATTATGATGTCATTGCATGTTTATCCAATTATTTAATTATTGAATTAATTAATGGATAAAGAATGATCGATTGCCATGACCAATGTTTTAGATGTATGTTAGGTGATTTACATTTGTCTTATTGTTGTTGGTGTTTATTAATGGGCTTGGTTTATAGCCCAATATGATTGTCATATGTAATAAAAGTGGGCCTGGTTTATGGCCCGTTTCCACCCCTAAAAATGTATCCCATATTTGTCATCGAAATTTATTGTAAATTTATTAGACTTAGTGGGAGACAAAGATTTGAAAAAATGGTGGGCCCAGCAGACAATGAAGACCGAAAAAATGTAAATTGGAAGCACAATGTAATAGGATTGCATTGCATACTTGCATAACACCTAGGATTGGACTTAGACTCGTGATTGGCAACCACGGGTCGAATAGTTAATGGGATCGATCATCCTTTAATAATATATGATATTATTGATGTATGCATGTTTAGACTAAATTGTATGAATCCCGCAAGCATACATATATTTGCATGATGAGACAAATTTTCAAAAATAAAATCCCTCATTTTAAATATGATTTAAAATTGATATCAAGATAAACAAAAGGGAATTTTAAATATTGTTTAAATATTCCTACCTTCCATCAACGATCAATGTATGTGATGCTACCCGCGGATATGGTCCGGCTCATATTATTGGGGGGGCCCGTTCGTCGGAAAGCTGTACATTGGATCGACACATGTTGTAAGTTGGGTGGAACTCCCATGGGATTGGCTCATATTATTGGGGATCCACATGGCGACCGTCCATCACAACTTAATATTGATGGGTCATCTTGACATGTCACAATAAACGGCGTCATATTATTGGGCCCTTATTGGACATGAGGTAAAAACATGGAGGTTGCTTTGGAAGCAATTGGGCTCTACCTTTTAAAAATTATGGTTGGCTGATATTATTCGGGACCATAGTTTGTCAATTGGACTCCATGTTCCCACTAAAGAAAATGTTTCTCGTTTTCACTAGAGGGTAGTGAAATCGTCAAAATAGTGGGAGTGTAATTCATAAAATGAAATTCGCCATATTTTATGTCTTAGTAAATTAATTAAACAAATCACTGATTATTGTCTGTTTCCTTTTCAGTATTTCATTACTATGAATTCGCGTAATCCACTACTCTCAATTCTCGATCAAAACAAGTTGACTGGCGCTAACTATACGGAATGGTTCCGTAAGTTAAAAATCATTCTAAATTCGGAGAAGGCTTTCTACGTGTTAGAGAAGCGTCCTCCGATGGAAGCCCCGGCTAACACTAGTCCGGAGGAGTTGAAAAAGCTTGACGATTGGTGGGACCATGATGTCAAGGCAAAGAGTTATATGCTAGCATCAATGTCTGATGAACTCCAGAGGCGATTTGAGGATGTGGTGAATGCTGCTGACATTCACATCGCACTCAAGAAACTTTTTGGAGCTCAGTCAAGGGCCGAGAAATTTGCGACTGTCAAAGAGCTCATGACATGCCACATGCGAGATGGGACTTCTGTAAGGCCCGGGATTAATTGATATTAATCCGAATTTATTTAATTTTAATCCGAGTATATTTAATTTGGGAATAATTAGAGTTTTGATTTAAATTCTAATATTCTTAAATTATTTAGGATTGAAATTGAATAAAACTAAGGGCTGAGGACTGAATTGCAATTTCCGAAGAATGGAGGGACTAAAGTGCAATTTCCTCTTAACTTATCTGATTTGCTATATTTAGGAGAGGGAAAAACGTGTAAGAAGGAAAAAAAAGAAATCAGAATTCAGAAATTCAGAACCGAGCACACCCGATTCCTTCCATTTCCTTTACAAGTTTGATTTTCTTTTCGCGATAACTTTTGCTACGGTTGTCTGATTTCGATTCCGTTGGATGTTCTGGAATCCTTACGACGAGGGCTTCGATCTCGTGTAAGTTTTATGCTCTGTTATGTTGATTTCGAAATCATTATGGGGCAGAGATCAGATTCTGAACTTGTATGCTTGTTCTTGAACTTGTTATGATTATCTATTGAAACCGGCTTGATGAACTTGCGATAGTTGTATTCGATTTTGATTCCAGCAAGTGAACCAACTGTTATGGACATTTATATGTTGTTTTAAAGGTTATATATCAGCTGGTTTATGAGTTGTGATGTACGTATGATTGAAGAATGTGATAGAAATGGTTTGCGATACCGTATCGGTTACCGATTTTGAATCACTACGCCGTTTAGTCGAGTTGTTGGACTGTGTTGATAGCCAAGTTTGAAACTGAATATTTTATGGAGATGTTATGGTTGTTATAGCAATTTTCTTGTTCAATTTCAGTTGAAGAAACAACACAAATGACACAAGACTTCGACCTTGTACCGAAGAAGTGTTCTTGAGGTTTGAAATGCGATTGGGCGATGAATTCCTTATGGTTTTGACTTGTTTCTGAAGCGATAATGTGAAATGAAGTTTGATATGTATATATTGATTATCTTTTACAGATTTGAAGAGCTCAGAATCCGATAAACGAAGGTATAATGACGACATCGTTTTGAAAGGGACTTTGAAACTCAAGATCGACGTTTCTTGAGTTGGCCCGATAAAATCACATACTTGTTTTGATTTGATTTGATTTCGATGTTGTCGATCCATCACAGGTAGTGGATCTTTATATTCGAGTGGATATATTGATAGATTGAATTGATTATAAGCCCAGGTTACGATTAACCTGATTTTCGAGTCGATTATATCTCGATAGATGGATATCCATGTCAAGATCGCATACGAATCTTGATGGTTTCGAAGTTTAATGAATCAATTCCTATACGAAGAGCGTATTACTCTATTTGATTGAGTCGAGTTTTAAATAGAGTCGATATGATTTATTTAACGCTTTCGATATGTCGATTATACTGAGATTGTATCTCACCGGAGTGTATCCGGCTGTTGTCTTGTTTTGTATGTGTGCATGACAACAGAGGGGGCAGAAGCTGGTCATCGACGTCATTGACAGCTGGGATAAAGAGTCGAGCATGTGAGGACTCGGGTTGTAGATGATACTTTGATCTTTTAGATGTTTGGTTTCCTTGGTTTTGAACATATGTATTACGATGGGAAAACATGTATCAAACTTGATCTAGTTTAAGTTGTTGTCGTTTTGTGATCTTTTAGCGACTTGGATGATGTAAGAAAATACATGTACCATTGTATGAGACTTTGTTTAGATGTATTTGAATATGTTCAGATCTAAAAACCAGGTTTGGAGAAGTCAAGAAGCAAGCTTGGGAGCCATGTTTTTCGAGGGAAAAACTCTGTCCAGGACAGTGCCCGAGCTGCCAAAAACAGCAGCCCGAGCGCAGCCCAGGCAGAACTTTCACTTTGTTAGCAACATGGTACGCCCGAGCGGCGCTTTATGGCCGTTCGAGCGCACCCCATTTTAAAAAAAAAAAAAATTTTTTGGTTCTTGGCTTGGCTTGTTACTTCATCCTTCCTTGTTTGAATAATGATACTTAATCATTATTGCCCTTAGAATGAGATTAACAACCCGAGGTCCCCACAACAGGTGGTATCAGAGCGTAGGTTCTGGACTGAACTAGATGAGAGGGGTAGATCGAGTCTTCTATTCTGATTTATTTATTCTTGATGCGTGTTTATTATTTGAAGTAATAGCATGAATTGAATGAGTATGAATCAGAACTCGATCTCTTGAGAAGGCATTCAGTGCTAATCAGAGGAGGGACTGAAACAGAAATGTATTACGATATGATGAACTGTTCACTGATCTATTTGATTATCAGATATGTCACGAAGACCAGGACGACCACCACTGAGACCGTCAGTGACTACTCCTTTGCCGGTCACTACTCAGTTGCCAGAACAGACAAATGCTGCACAACCGGTAATACAGCCAGTGACAGTGCCAGAACATGGACATAGTAGTACTTCTGTTGATTTATATGGTGAAGCTACTCCGATGGAAAAACTTCTGAAGCGATTCCAGTCGTTTAAACCACCGACACTGCAAGGGACTGAGAATGCTATAGAATGTGAAAGCTGGCTGGAAGACATAGAACAGATGTTTGAGTCACTTGATTATGTTGATGAAAGACGAGTAAGATTAGTCATTTACCAACTTCATGGTATAGCAAAGAACTGGTGGATAGCAACGAAGAAAGCATATGAAAGCCAAGGTACCGCTATTACTTGGAATTTATTTCGAACTGCTTTCTTTCAACGTTTCTTTCCTGTATCTTATCGAAAGGACAAAGGAGCGGAGTTTGCGAGTTTGCAACAGGGCCAAATGAATATCGAAGATTATGTTGCAAAATTCACAAGCTTGATGAAGTTTGCTCCTCATGTTGCTGCCAGTGACGAAGCACAAGCCGATCAGTTTATCAATGGCTTGAATCCTGACGTGTTTATGTTAGTGAATGCCGGAAGACCGAATACTTTTGCCGATGCTCTTAATCGTGCAAAAGGTGCTGAAGCTGGGATATTGAAGCACCGAAGAGCCCAGTTTGTTCCTCAATCTGTTCCTCAACCTATGAAGCAACCAGAACAGTCACCGACTCCACAGCCACCTCGATTCGAAGCTGGAGGTAGTAGTGGTGGGAAGAAAAGCTTCTTTAGAAGTAAAAGCAAACAGTTCAAGAGAGCAGGTAGTGGTAGTTCCTCAAGTTCCAGTGGTTCTCGACAGTCTCGATCTGGACAGAGGTATGATAGTTGTACTAAGTGTGGAGGTCGCCATCCCACTGAACAGTGCCGAGGTATTTTTGGGAGCTGTCATATTTGCAACAAAACTGGACATTATGCAAGAGTATGTCCACAGAGAGGAGTTGAAGGTGCTCAGGGTACTGGATCAGTGAGATCAGTAGCTCAGACTGAAAGGCAAGGAACTACTGTGCATTCTTTTCAGTCACAACCTGCAGCACAAGGAAGAGGAGGAAGTCAGATAGTGAACCAACCTCCGAGACAACAAGCAAGAGTGTTTGCACTAACAGAAGAGCAAGCACAGGCGGCACCTGATGATGTTATAGCAGGTAACTGTTATCTTTCTGGTTATCCTGCATACGTTTTATTTGATACTGGTGCGTCACACACTTTCATTTCTGAACACTTTGTTGCATTACATTCATTACCTGTGGAAATATTAGATACTGTAGTTTCTATATCTTCACCGTTGGGAAAAGGTATAGTATCAGTGAAATCTATGCGAAGTTGTATACTACAGTACGAAGGGAATGAAGTTGAACTTGACTGTATTGTTCTTGGATTATCTGATTTTGATTGTATTATTGGCATCGATATACTTACCAAGTACAGAGCTACAGTCGACTGTTTTCAGAAGATAGTAAGATTCAGACCACTGATGACCGATGAATGGAAATTCTTTGGTAAGGGTTCAAGATCTAGAATTCCTTTGATTTCTGCTATTGTTATGACTGACTTGTTACAGAAAGGAGCAGAAGGATTTCTGATCTATGCTGTTGATGTACTGAAGAGTAGTCCGAAGTTATCTGATATACCGGTGGTGAGCGAATTTACAGATGTATTCCCTGACGAGATTCCGGGATTGCCACCATACAGAGAGGTAGACTTCAGTATCGAATTGATGCCAGGTACACAGCCGATATCGAAAGCACCTTACCGTATGGCACCGATTGAACTGAAAGAATTGAAAGACCAACTTGAAGATTTGTTGGCCAAGGGTTATATCAGACCGAGCGTATCTCCTTGGGGTGCTCCGGTTTTATTTGTCAGAAAGAAGGACGGATCGATGAGATTGTGTATTGACTACCAGCAATTGAATAAAGCAACGGTAAAGAATCGTTATCCTTTACCACGTATCGATGATTTATTTGATCAATTGCAGGGATCGTCAGTATATTCGAAGATTGATCTTCGATCCGGTTATCATCAACTGAGGGTACGAGATGAAGATATCCCGAAAACTGCATTTCGAACCAGGTATGGACATTACGAATTTATTGTCATGCCTTTTGGTTTAACGAATGCACCAGCAGTATTTATGGGATTGATGAATAGGGTATTTCAAAGATATCTAGATGATTTTGTGATAATATTTATTGATGATATCTTGATTTATTCTAAGACTATGAATGAACATGCTGGTCATCTCCGAACTGTATTGAAAACCCTGAGAGAAGAAAAGTTATATGCCAAGTTATCCAAATGTGAGTTTTGGTTGCAGCGAGTCGTGTTTCTTGGTCATATTATTTCAGGAGATGGTATATCAGTTGATCCAAGCAAAGTAGAAGCTGTGATTAATTGGCAAAGACCGACGTCTGTGCCAGAAATTCGAAGTTTTATGGGCTTAGCTGGTTACTATCGTCGATTCATTCGAGATTTTTCATCGATAGCGAAGCCTATTACACAGCTTACACAGAAGAATGCACCATTTGTTTGGTCTGAAGCATGTGAAAGAAGTTTTGTAGAGTTGAAGAAACGATTGACTACAGCGCCAATTTTGACAATCCCTACAGGTACTGGTGATTTTGTTGTTTATTGTGATGCTTCTCACCAGGGATTGGGATGTATTTTGATGCAGAGAGGACATGTTGTCGCTTATGCTTCTCGACAACTGAAACCACACGAAGTTAGGTATCCAATTCATGATCTGGAGTTGGCTGCAATCGTCTTTGCATTGAAAATTTGGCGACATTACTTATATGGCGAGAGGTTTGAAATCTTTTCTGATCACAAAAGCCTGAAGTATCTGTTTTCTCAATCTGAATTGAACATGAGACAACGACGATGGCTTGATTTATTGAAGGATTTTGATTGTGAAATCAAATATTATCCGGGAAAATCTAACGCAGCAGCAGATGCCCTGAGTAGAAAAGTATGTGCTCTATCTTTATCTACTATAGGTGTATCTAATTTGATTGAGAATTGTTGTGTTTCTGGATATGTATTTGAGACAGATAGAAGGCCTATGCGAGTTTATGCAATCAGTGCTGAACCAGAGTTGTTGATTCAGATCAAAGAAGCACAGAAATCTGATTTGAATGTTCAGAAATCGATTGAAATGATCAGATCAGGACATCAGTCTGAATACAAGGTTAGTAATGATGATATTTTGTATGTGAATAACCGAATAGTTGTTCCAGATATTTCAGACTTGAGACAGAAGATTTTGAAAGAAGCCCACTGTAGTCGATTCAGTATTCATCCTGGAGGCAGAAAGATGTACAACGACTTGAAGAGTCAGTACTGGTGGAAACAAATGAAGTCTGATGTGACTGAATTTGTATCCAAATGTTTAAATTGCCAACAGGTGAAGGCTGAAAGAAAGAAACCGGGTGGCTTATTACAGAGTTTGTCCATTCCTGAATGGAAATGGGATCACATTTCCATGGACTTTGTAACGAAGTTGCCAAGATCATCTCGAGGATGCGATGCTGTTTGGGTAATCGTCGACAGATTGACGAAATCTGCGTGCTTTATTCCATATCGAATGACTTATCGTCATGATCAGATGGCAGATCTCTATATTCAAGAAGTAGTAAGACTACATGGTGTGCCAAAGTCGATCGTATCAGATCGTGATCCAAGGTTTACATCACATTTTTGGCATAGCCTACAGGAAGCTCTAGGTACGCGTTTACATTTGAGTACCGCTTATCATCCTCAAACAGACGGTCAATCTGAACGAACTATTCAGACACTTGAGGATATGCTTAGAGCTGTTGTTCTTGATTTTGGTGTTTCATGGCAGAATTCTATATCACTTGTTGAATTCTCTTATAACAACAGTTATCAGACGAGTATAGAGATGGCACCATTCGAAGCATTGTATGGGAAGAAGTGTCGATCGCCTTTATATTGGGATGATGTGTCTGAAGTACCTGAGTTAGGGCCGGATATGATTAGACAGATGACTGAGAAAGTGAAACTGATACAGCAGCGAATGAAAACAGCACAGCACAGACAGAGCAGATATGCGAATGTACGACGACGGCCGTTATCTTTTGATCAGGGAGATAGAGTGTTTCTGAAGATTTCACCATTCAGGGGCACAGTTCGATTTGGCAAACGAGGAAAATTATCTCCAAGGTATATTGGGCCGTATGAGATTCTCGAGAAGGTAGGCAATCTAGCTTATCGTCTCGCTCTTCCTATGTCTTTGTCTGGTATACATGATGTCTTTCATGTATCGATGTTGCGGAAGTATATAGCTGATGCATCTCATGTCATTCAATTTGACGAAGCTGAGTTGGATGATACTCTCAGTTATTTCGAACAGCCTATTCAGATACTTGACAGAAAGACGAAGCAACTCCGAACGAAGACCATTCCATTGGTGAAGATTCAATGGAATCGACACGGGGTTGAAGAGGCGACTTGGGAAGTTGAAGAAGATATGAAGCAGCGATTTCCCTATCTTTTCCACTGATGTGAGTGCTTATTATGTATTCAGGTATTATTTTGATTATGAGCATGACGACTGCATATCTATACTATTTATGAATTCGAGGACGAACTCATGTCTTAGTGGGGGAGAAATGTAAGGCCCGGGATTAATTGATATTAATCCGAATTTATTTAATTTTAATCCGAGTATATTTAATTTGGGAATAATTAGAGTTTTGATTTAAATTCTAATATTCTTAAATTATTTAGGATTGAAATTGAATAAAACTAAGGGCTGAGGACTGAATTGCAATTTCCGAAGAATGGAGGGACTAAAGTGCAATTTCCTCTTAACTTATCTGATTTGCTATATTTATGAGAGGGAAAAACGTGTAAGAAGGAAAAAAAAGAAATCAGAATTCAGAAATTCAGAACCGAGCACACCCGATTCCTTCCATTTCCTTTACAAGTTTGATTTTCTTTTCGCGATAACTTTTGCTACGGTTGTCTGATTTCGATTCCGTTGGATGTTCTGGAATCCTTACGACGAGGGCTTCGATCTCGTGTAAGTTTTATGCTCTGTTATGTTGATTTCGAAATCATTATGGGGCAGAGATCAGATTCTGAACTTGTATGCTTGTTCTTGAACTTGTTATGATTATCTATTGAAACCGGCTTGATGAACTTGCGATAGTTGTATTCGATTTTGATTCCAGCAAGTGAACCAACTGTTATGGACATTTATATGTTGTTTTAAAGGTTATATATCAGCTGGTTTATGAGTTGTGATGTACGTATGATTGAAGAATGTGATAGAAATGGTTTGCGATACCGTATCGGTTACCGATTTTGAATCACTACGCCGTTTAGTCGAGTTGTTGGACTGTGTTGATAGCCAAGTTTGAAACTGAATATTTTATGGAGATGTTATGGTTGTTATAGCAATTTTCTTGTTCAATTTCAGTTGAAGAAACAACACAAACGACACAATACTTCGACCTTGTACCGAAGAAGTGTTCTTGAGGTTTGAAATGCGATTGGGCGATGAATTCCTTATGGTTTTGACTTGTTTCTGAAGCGATAATGTGAAATGAAGTTTGATATGTATATATTGATTATCTTTTACAGATTTGAAGAGCTCAGAATCCGATAAACGAAGGTATAATGACGACATCGTTTTGAAAGGGACTTTGAAACTCAAGATCGACGTTTCTTGAGTTGGCCCGATAAAATCACATACTTGTTTTGATTTGATTTGATTTCGATGTTGTCGATCCATCACAGGTAGTGGATCTTTATATTCGAGTGGATATATTGATAGATTGAATTGATTATAAGCCCAGGTTACGATTAACCTGATTTTCGAGTCGATTATATCTCGATAGATGGATATCCATGTCAAGATCGCATACGAATCTTGATGGCTTCGAAGTTTAATGAATCAATTCCTATACGAAGAGCGTATTACTCTATTTGATTGAGTCGAGTTTTAAATAGAGTCGATATGATTTATTTAACGCTTTCGATATGTCGATTATACTGAGATTGTATCTCACCGGAGTGTATCCGGCTGTTGTCTTGTTTTGTATGTGTGCATGACAACAGAGGGGGCAGAAGCTGGTCATCGACGTCATTGACAGCTGGGATAAAGAGTCGAGCATGTGAGGACTCGGGTTGTAGATGATACTTTGATCTTTTAGATGTTTGGTTTCCTTGGTTTTGAACATATGTATTACGATGGGAAAACATGTATCAAACTTGATCTAGTTTAAGTTGTTGTCGTTTTGTGATCTTTTAGCGACTTGGATGATGTAAGAAAATACATGTACCATTGTATGAGACTTTGTTTAGATGTATTTGAATATGTTCAGATCTAAAAACCAGGTTTGGAGAAGTCAAGAAGCAAGCTTGGGAGCCATGTTTTTCGAGGGAAAAACTCTGTCCAGGACAGTGCCCGAGCTGCCAAAAACAGCAGCCCGAGCGCAGCCCAGGCAGAACTTTCACTTTGTTAGCAACATGGTACGCCCGAGCGGCGCTTTATGGCCGTTCGAGCGCACCCCATTTTAAAAAAAAAAAAAATTTTTTGGTTCTTGGCTTGGCTTGTTACTTCATCCTTCCTTGTTTGAATAATGATACTTAATCATTATTGCCCTTAGAATGAGATTAACAACCCGAGGTCCCCACAACTTCGGTCCGTGAGCATGGGGTACACATGATTGGGCTCATTGAAAAGTTGGTAAAACTCGAACTGACATTAGAGCATGAACTCAATGCGGACTTGTTGCTTCTTTCACTTCCTTCGTCGTTTGACGGCTTTGTGATGAACTTCAATATGAACAAGATAGAGGCCACCCTTGAAGAGATGGTCAATATGCTTGTGACTTATGAAGCCACACTAAAGAAGGATAAACCGGTACTCTTGGTTGGCTCCTCTTCTAACTCTAAGAAAGGACCAAGTGGAAAGGGTAAGAAACGTTCTGCCCCGCCCAAGAAGATTGTACCAAATAAGAAGGGAAAGGCTAAGGCTTCAATTGGAATAAAAGATGAAAACGTTTGTCATTACTGCAAGAAAACCGGTCATTGGAAACGTAACTGCAACGAATACCTCGAACAGTTGCGAACTGCAAAGGGTATGTTTTACATTGAAATAAATGTTTCGCTTAATACTTCTTCTTGGGTATTGGATACCGGATGTGGATCTCACATTTGCAATGATTTGCAAGTGATGACAAGAAGTCGTAAGCTAAGGATGGGTGAGACCCAGCTAAGGCTCGGGAATGGTTCTAGAGTCGAAGCCAAAGCTATAGGAGACATTTATTTAGTTTTGCAGAACAATTTTAAGTTATTTTTGAGAGATGTTTTATATGTTCCGGATTTGGTCAAAAACATTATATCTATTTCTATGCTTGATAGAGATGGTTTTTCTTGCAATTTTGTAAATGGGATTTGCAATATTTACAAGAATGAATGTTTGATTGGAAATGGACAACTTGAAAACAATCTATATAGCTTAAAATTAAAAGACGTTCCAATTAATTATGTTGATAAACCGGTAACAACAATTAAAAGGAAGGACGATAGTCAAAACCCGGCAAACCTTTGGCATGCTAGGCTAGGTCATATTTCCTCAAGGAGGATGAACAAGCTAGTGGGAGAGGGCATGTTTGATATGTCTGATATTAACTCTCTACCTACTTGTGAGTCCTGCCTAAAGGAAAAAATGACTAAATCTCCTTTCAAAGAGAAACCTGAGCGTAGTCAAAATCTGTTGGATTTGATCCATACATATGTTTGCGGTCCATTTAGGATTGGTTTTAAATGTGGCAACACCTACTTCATTACCTTTACTGATGATCATTCTCGGTATGGGTATTTATATTTAATGAAATATAAGTCTGAAGCATTTGAAAGGTTCAAAGAATTCAAGGCTGAAGTAGAAAACAAACTAGGTAAAAGTATTAAGGCACTTCGATCGGATCGAGGTGGAGAATACTTAAGTACCGAGTTTTTGGACTATCTAAAAGATAATGGGATTCTCTCTCAGTGGACTCCTCCTATGACACCTCAGCTTAATGGTGTTCCGGAGCGTCGCAATCGAACTTTGTTGGACATGGTTCGATCCATGATGAGCTTCACTGAGCTCCCACCTTCGTTTTGGGGCTACGCGCTTGAAACGGCGCTATTGTTGTTAAACAACATCCATACTAAAGCAGTAAATAAAACACCATACGAGTTATGGAATGGCAAAGCTCCTAAGTATTCGTACTTGAGGATTTGGAGATGTCCTGCTTACGTGAAGCAGACAGTGGGAGATAAGTTGGATAGTCGATCCTCCTTATGTTATTTTGTGGGGTATCCGAAGAATTCAATCGGATATTATTTCTATCATCCTAATGAAACAAAAATGTTTGTTTCAAGGAATGCCACCTTCTTGGAGAAGGAGTTCTTATTGGATAAGAAAGGCAAGATGATGAAACTCGAAGAAATTCGAGAAGAACCCGAGATACAAAATAGCGATCCTACACCTCAAGAATCATCACAAGACACGCCTACTACTAGGAGATCCGAGAGGACTTCTAGGCCTCCTATTAGATATGGTCTTCTTCTTGAAGGGGATCAAAGTGAACCCGACATTGGATGTGATCCAAGAAACTTCAAGGAAGCAATTTCTGATGCGGATTCAAATTTATGGCTTGAAGCTATGCAATCGGAAATAGATTCGATGCATTCTAACCAAGTTTTGTCTTTAGTAGATCCTCCCGATGGAATTGTTCCAATTGGGTGCAAATGGATCTACAAGAGAAAGCTTGGGCCTGATGGAAAGGTATTGACCTACAAGGCACGATTGGTGGCAAAAGGTTATACTCAAAGACAAGGAGTTGACTATGATGAAACATTTTCACCAGTCGCAATGTTCAAGTCCATAAGAATCCTTATTGCCATAGCAGCATGGTATGACTATGAGATATGGCAAATGGATGTAAAGACTGCATTTCTTAATGGAAACATTAAAGAAGAGATCTATATGACGCAGCCTGAGGGATACACATCCATGGGAAGCAAGCATAAGTTATGCAAGCTTCAGAGATCAATCTATGGTCTCAAACAAGCATCAAGAAGTTGGAACCAGAAATTTGATGAAACAATAAAGTATTTTGGTTTCATCAAAAACCCGGAGGAACCATGCGTGTACAAGAAAGTAGTTAAGGATGCGGTAACATTCTTAGTACTTTATGTTGATGACATTCTACTCATGGGGAATGACGTAGGGATGTTGCAGTCAACAAAGATATGGTTATCAAGTAGATTCTCGATGAAGGATTTGGGTGAGGCCTCCTATATTCTTGGGATACAGATCTATAGAGATAAATCTAAGAGAATGATAGGACTTACTCAATCAACCTACATCGAAACCATATTGAAAAGGTTTTCAATGGATGGGTCCAAGAGAGGACATCTACCTATGTGTCATGGAGTTTCTTTAACCAAGTCTATGTGTCCCAAGACTGACGAAGAGATAGAGAAGATGACACACATACCATATGCGTCAGCCAGTGGTAGTATCATGTATGGGATGATATCTACCAGACCGGATGTGGCCTATGCTCTGAGCGTCACGAGCAGATATCAAGCCAATCCCGGTCAAATGCATTGGAAAGCCGTGAAGGATATTCTTAAGTACTTGCGAAGGACTAAGAATGTGTTCATGGTTTATGGAGGAAGAGAATTGAAGTTGGAAGGCTACACCGACTCTAGCTTCCAATGTGACGTGGATGACTCGAAATCAACCTCTGAATTTGTATTCGTTCTCAATGGCGGTGCTGTCTCTTGGAAGATTTCCAAGCAAGACACCACAGCGGATTCCACCATTGAGGTAGAATACATTGCAGCATCAGCTGCTGCTAAAGAGGCGGTTTGGATAAGGAAATTCATCCAAGAGTTGGGTGTAATTCCTGAAGCTGTTGGTCACGTCCCGGTGTACTATGACAACACGGGTGCCGTTGCTCAGGCAAAGGAGCCAATGTCTCATCAGAAGTCCAAACACGTACTGAGGAAATACCACATCATCCGGGAGATTGTGGAAAGAGGAGACATCAGTGTCGAGAGAGTGGCCTCTACAGACAATATCGCTGATCCGCTTACTAAGCCCTTGCCAGGACCATTGTTTGACAAACATCGCGAAGCAATGGGATTACGTAGTATGACTAGTTGGCTTTAGGGCAAGTGGGAGATTGAAAGAGTGGGTGCCCGGTTATCCAACTTGTGGCTAAGGGCTTTTATGACTCTATGTAAAACAATCTTTTGTTTAATATAATTTACACTTTTATAATGGTATTGACTTTATCTTTCTTCATATTGTTATATTATGATATAATATTGTTGTTTTGATAAAGACCTTGAATATACTATAGTGTATGTACGATGTGGTAGCACATGGGGATGGCTATCATGAAACACATCTTATAGTCACTGTATATTCTAAACTGTTCCTAGTCAATTGAGACGTCCGCAAAAAAGGGATAAGGATCGCTCGAGATTGATACTAGCATTTGCAATGCCGAGTACCACGTTTCATTGGTATGGAACATAGAGATGTTCAAAGCATGCAAATGGATATTCATATGATGAATGATCGAACTACCCTATTCGGACTTTCCAAGTGGTTATCACTTATCGAGTGGATAAAGTCCGCGGTTTTGGTTGTACACCATTAGTCCTTATTACTTGAAACATCATTGAGACTCTATATGCTAGTACTGTACTTTGACTCGTTTACCGACTCTATTGGGGTCATCAGGTGTCGGGATTGGGTACAGTTACGACACATATAGGAGTCGATGCTTTGTTGTCAAGGATTCACCACATACTTGCGAGTGTGGATATCCTATGCGATCTGAGGAGATATTAGTGTGACGAATCTCTGGCCAGAGTACATGATGTGTTTTAGGTTAATTGGTTATCCTAGTAACACATGCGATGTCACTATTTGATCTCCAAGATGTAATGCATAGTTATCGAATCTCGAACGACTCTCGATATACCAATGGTTGTTGATTCGATCGGGATATATGGATGAAGGGACCGTACTGTACGCTAACCAAAATCTACTGGTTCTTGCAGACACTATCAGTAATACCTAGGGAATCATGGGGCGATGTTGCTAGGCGCTCTTACCATGATTCGATGGGTAAGTCGGAAATTGTTGTTCCGAGTCACAAGGAGTTGTGAGCCCACGGCTAGCTGTATTCCTGAACCATTGAGGGTTACACAAGTAATGGATTACTAAAACCCCATAGAGATAGTTAAATTTAAAGAGTTAAATTTAATGAAAGAGAAGTTGGACTTCTTAACTAAAGGGAGTGAGATTTCCTAAAATGACATAGGGATGGGCATTTTTGGAATTCACTGAATTCGGATTCAGAAAAATTATCTTGACTCTAAAAGATGCAGAAATGGTTTCTGTGCACATTGGTGAAATCAGTTTATCAATCGGAGTCACGATGAATTTTATATTAATTTCTATAACAACGGGCTTGGCTTGTTGGGCTTAAGTTATGGATTGTGGGCTTTAAGGAGTTAGAGTCCTGATACAATTATATCAAGAAATTATCTATAAATAGAGGTGTTGGATTCGAAAATCAAACACATTTTGTCTTATAATTTTCGAAATTACACTCTAAATATTTGAAGGGGATTTTCGAAATCCTCTGTCCCTTTCGGAGAAAATTCGGCTTGTGATTTTTATGAAAAATTACAATCTGAATTAACAGATTATATCTGTTTATTCTCTACGCAAACTTCTGATTGATTTCTAGTGCAGTCAATCAAAGGGTTTTGTTTTCTATTCGTGGACCTGATTGAAGAAACGTTCGTTCATCAGTTCCGGGGATATACAACAAGAGCAGATTAAATTCTGTTGGTGTCCATAATCTCGCTTCGAGATTTTAAGGTAAAATATTTAATTGTGATTATTTATTTTACTTACACAATTTAATCGTAAAAGTTTTGATACCTAGATATGGAATCGTTCCATATTAATAAAATAAATTTTAAACTTCCGCTGCACCGGGTATCAATTCTAATTGATTTGAACACCGTTTTCCAACATATAGGATTTGAGATGTTGTTGTAAATCCTTAAGACAACATGTTGTAGCTTAATCCTTTTTGGTATAACACTGATTTTTGTTTGATATGGGAGCCTATCTTGAGTTGATTTTAAGGCTTTGTTATGATCTATTTCTATCAACCTATATCATGTTAGAATGCATGTTAGCTTATGATTTTGTGTAGGCTATGTATGAGTTGATGTTACATGAAAATGAATGGAAGAACTTGTGTTGATAGCAAAAGAGGATCTGTTTTTGTTCTTCTGGATGTGTGCTCGCTCGATCGGGCGATTCCTGCCGATCGAGCAAGGCCTTCATTTCGAAGGCACAAACTTGAGCACATTTGGCTCGCTCGATCGGTGAAATATGACCGATCGAGCGAGGCCAAAACTTTGCAAACCCGAGAAGCTGAGCTGAGGGCTCGCTCGATCGGGTGTTTTTCCCCGATCGAGCGAGGTGCTCACTTTCTAAAAAAAAAAAAATTATTTTATTTAGTCTTTGATTCTTTGACTATTATTTACGATGATTTGATTATTGAGAGATTAGAACTCGGGTCGTCACAATAACTAAAATTACACTTGGATAACACTATATTATAACTAAATTTACACTACAATAATACTATAGTATAACTCAAATTACACTAGGTTTACACTATAGTGTAACTAAATTTATACTACAATAACACTATAGTATAACTAAAATAACACTAGGATTATAATATAGTATAACTAAAATTACACTAGGATTACACTATAGTATAACTAAATTTACACTATAGTATAACTAAAATAACACTAGGATTACACTATAGCAAAACTAAATTTACACTAGGTTTACACTATAATATAACTAAATTTACACTACAATAACACTATAGTATAACAAAAATAACACTAGCATTTCACTATAATATAACTAAAATTACACTAGAATTACACTATGGTATAACTAAATTTACACTACAATAACACTATAGTATAACTAAAATAACACTAGGATTATACTATAGTATAACTAAATTTACAATACAATAACACTATAGTATAACTAAAATTATACTAGATTTACACTATAGTGTAACTAAATTTACACTACAATAACACTATAGTATAACTAAAATAACACTAGGATTACACTATAGTATAACTAAATTTACACTACAATAACACTATAGTATAACTAAAATAACACTAGGATTACACTATAGTATAACTAAAATAACACTAGGATTACACTATAGTTGAAACATCTAAGACTCTTTAAACTTAAATGCGGAATTTTTTTTTTATATAAATAATATCAATACATATATGCCCATACATATATGTAATTCAAAATAAAAGATAAATATTAACATGCATGAAATAAAAAAATAAGTTTTGCATGCTCCAAAAACACCAAGTGCGGAAATACTAAAGTAAAAGTATAATTTGCTTAAAAATCAACAACATAATAAAATGTATCTGAAATAATTCTAAATCATGCAACGGTCACGGAGCCACTGTTCCGTGAGCTCATACGTCCTCACCACCGGTAGGAGCTACCTAAAAGTTATCTGTCTCACCTGCACCATATAAGCGTAGTGAGCCTAGGGGCTCAACATGTCTAAACTTGGATATCAAGGTTTAAAATAATGCATCACATAATCATACTAATACATATACATGATACATGAGCATGCATGGAAACATTTTTCATAACATAAACGCTGAATCATAAATCTTAAGCATAAACATCATCTTTCTTCATCATACATAACATAGTTGAGCATGGTATTTTTGAAACAGTCTATGGTCCTATCCGTAAGTATGATGCTTATCTGTGCCGACTGATCAGTCTCATGAACCAACGTACGTGGCGGTGATAAATCACCTCCTATGGTAGTAAACTACCTCATAAATCATATATCATATGGTGGATAACCACCCTTATGTCACACTACTTCAATTTCCATCAAGAAAATATTTTTGCTCAACTCATACATAATCATAATCATATCATATAAAATTTCATGAATTCATGCACTGAAAATTTGTCCGTAATATATATTTAATTGATTTTTTTCATATTAAATATACTTATACTTAAAATATAAACTTCATGCATAAAAATAATTAAATATATATTCCGAACTTAGTTATTTTTCATGGGTTGGTCCAGACTTGTAACGCCCGAAATTATTTAATTTTAATCCGAGAATATTTAATTTTGGAATATTTGGATTTTTGATTTAAATTCTAATATTCTTAAATTATTTAGGATTGAAATTGAATGAAATGAGAAGCTGAGGACCAAATTGCAATTTTTGAAGATTTGAGGGGCTAAATTGCAAATAGGAATGAGTTATCAGAATTTTAAGTTATTACTCAGCATGTATATGTGTATGTGTAAGGATCAATTCAGAAATTGGAGAACAAGTTGAACAGGGAGTCGAGCACTTCTCTTTTCTTTGCCTTTGGATTTGTTCAAATCGCCGTATTTTTTGATCTGGTTATCCGTTTTCGATTCCGAAAGATGTTCTGGAATCCTTGCAACGAGACCTTCGAATTGATGTAAGTTTTCTCTTAGTTCATCAGGGTTTGAGAATTCAAAAATGGTAGTTATCAGATTTGTGTTGTGAGTTGAGGTTGATGAGCTTCTAAACTTGTTTTCTTGAAGTTGGGTTGAGGAATGATTGTTGTATCATGTTCTTATGATTTCCCAGCTATGATTCGATTTATATACCTGCTGATATGTTGAGGATTATGTTGGTTTTGAAGCTTATACAACTGATATTGTTATAGTTGCGTTCGGGATTGCCGAGTTTATACCGATATGCCGACGAACTTTTGATTTGAAGTGTTTTGCTATCTTATGTTTGGGCTGATATTGAGATGAGCTTAAGCTGATGTTCTTTGGCAATTATGTTGTGGTTTCAGCTTATAAACAGGACGCATCGACTTGATAATCTTGACTTCAAAACCGATAGAAGAAAGCACAAGCTTGGTAGCGTTTTTCCTTGACGTTTGAGTTGAAAATTGAGCATATTTTGGATTAGGCTTATGGTTGATACTTGTACAGATTTTGACAAGCTTGAAGACACCATAACCCTCACATTTGAAAGGTAAAAGTGTACTACTACTTGAATGGGATTATAACTCGAGATGGCTTGTATCGAGTTCCCTAAATCACATACTTATTTGCTTAATTGCTTTTCTATGCTCTTCTATGATTTATTGAATGAGTATTAGATGTTAATGAATGCTCTTGTGATGACATAGATTGCATTCATCTTGAAAAACTTATTCTTTGATTTTGAAATGAACGGAAACGTTCGAATAGACGATTTGAGGGATTATATATGTATGGCCTGGGTGGTTGACGTAGCCTAGCATCTGAAATGCATATGTAGTGGCTTCAAAGTCTAGAGAAGTAAGATAAGTAGCCCCACCTCGATTGGGAGATTCGGTGGTTAGCTATGATATCTTCTTCTCGGGATCCCAACCAACGAGATAAGAGATGAACCTTGTTTTAAAACATGCATTGTATTTATTTTTATATCATGAGTTTGATATATGCTTTCTATGCATGTTTAGTTGCTTTTACTGGGAAATATATTTATCACCGGAGTTATCCGGCTATTGTTGTGTTGTATGTGTCATGGCAATAGGCGGGAGTGGAACCGGGCAAAAGCGAACTTGAAGAACAAGGGATAAGAAGAATAGCGTGATGATCCGAGTTTAGATGATTGTGAGCTATCTATGTTAGAGTTGAGTTCAAAGACATGATCATGTTATAGCTACTTGTTTCAAGACTTGTTGGTGATATAATTGTTGTCTTGTTGATGTATATAGGATTGGAAATGATGTTGTAATCCTTTAGACAACATGATGTAGCTTAAACTTTATTGAATAACAATGCTTCTTGCATGTTGTGAGAGCCTTGATTATTATGATTGTAAGGTCTTGTTATGATCTAGTTCCATCTATTGTATAGCATGTTTGAATGCATGTTAGTGGTTAACATTGTTTAGATCATGTTCTAGCTAAAACTAGATGAAAATAGATGGAAGAACTCGGTTATGACAGCAACCATGTCTGATATTTTTCTTCTGGAATTGTGCTCGCTCGATCGGGCAATTCCTGCCGATCGAGCGAGGCTATTATTTTTTGAACAGAAACATGAGCAATTGTGCTCGCTCGATCGGTAGGAAATGACCGATCGAGGGAGGCCAATTTTACTCTCACCCGAGAGTTGGGCCTTTGTGCTCGCTCGATCGGTAGCTTTTTACCGATCGAGCGAGGTGCTCTGATTTTAAAAAAAAAAAATTCTTTGTTTAGTCTTTGATTCCTTGACTATTAATTATGATGATTTGATTAAATGAGAGATTAGAACTGGGGTCGTCACAAGACTGCTGGTCACTCACTCTAAGCCCATTAAACTTAAATAAGAGCCCAATTATCATATTTTAGTCCAAATAACTTAACTAAACTTAACTGGGCCTAAATAAAAATATTTAAGCCCATTAACTTAAATAAACTCAATAAGACACAAGACTGGCCCAAAAATCCTATGACTGACCCAAAATTTCTCATGGGCTCCCAAGCCCATAAAAATCATTGGGCTAACTTAAATAAATTATTTAAAGTCCAAAATAAAATTATTTGGAAGCCCAAATAATTTTATTTCTAATTAATTGGCCCAAAAACCAATTAAAACCTTAAACACTTAAAAATTAAAAATACTCGAGCCCGGCCCACCTAACCTGGACCCAGACCGACCTGAACCAACCCACAAATTAGCAGACCCGATCCAGGCCCCAAGACCCGACCCAGACCTGCCCAAATCCCTAAACCCATTTCCCTCTTGTTCCTTACTCTCGGCTGCGACCAGCTTCTATTCAGAGGCATTGGCCGCCATACTCCGGCCACCAAATGGCCGGAGCACCACCACCTACACCTAGAATACTTCAAGAAGTTTCCAGAAAGCTAAAAACCAGCCCAAACGGAGTCCTAACGAAGGAGAACGAACCAAAACAAAATCTACCTAATTTCTGCTCGTGCGCTGCGCGCGACGCCGGACTTCCGGCCATTCGGCCGCCCAAATCCGACCATCACTGGCTAGAGAACTACTTGAGATAACTTCATCTATGTCTTGGGGTTCTAACCCAATTGGAATCGCCCTCAAACCCATCCTATACATTGCACACGATCCATTCTCCCAAAACCGCTCAAACTGCGACCTTCTATGCAACCAGAAGATATTGTTTTGGTTCAGACCAACCTTGGCTCAAACCACTCAACCCTAAGGCACCCTAGGACACCCCTTGACCGAGCCCCAGCCTCTGGACCATACCATGCTTGGCAAAAACGTGAGTCATGACCAATCAAGCAAGAACATGCATCAATACAAGGCATACATGCAAAAACTCGAAATTTCCATGAAAAATCTGAAATAAAACACATCATGCAAGAGTAATAGCTTATATGGTGGCCAAATAAAATTTTTAGACATGCCTTTTAATCTTTGAATGAAGATTGATGCGTTTACGGGTCTCCGGGACTACGAACGGACCAAAAATCTACGAAGATCAAGCTTGGTCGGCTATGGCGATTGTGAAATCTGAAGAAAACGTGAAGAAGAGAATGGAGAGAAGGATGGAGTCGGCTGATTGAGTTTAGGGTAGGGTAGGCTTTAGTTTTTTAAATTTTGATAATTAGGATTAATTTAGGATAATAAATAATATAAATTAATGAGATAGATAATATAACATAAATATAAGATTTTAAACTTTTAAAAATACCTACTAATCTGATATATAATAATAAATCCCGAAATATAATATTAATAGATTTTTAAAGATCAATAAAAGTCATTAAAATGACTTATTTTGGCCAAAAATCAATTCTTAAATAAATATATAAGTAAATACTAAAATTTTCTTGACAAAATACCTTAAAATATTATTTTAAGGCTCATAAAACTCATAAAATATTTTTGGCTAAGAATTTTGGTATCTCGTCCGTCCGCGGTCCCGTCTACGCGATCAAAATAATAAATTCTTTAAAAATCTAGTATTTCCATAATTATGGGTTAAATGCTAAAATAAATTAAATCATACATATAAATCACATAATATCACATAAATATATTTAACCCTTAATTAAAAAATTAATTTTTCCAAATTATGCATGCGAATTTACATTTTAAAATTTTCGGGTGTTACAATAGTATAACTAAAATTACACTAGGATTACACAATAATATAACTAAATTTACACTACAATAACACTATAGTATAACTAAAATAACAATAGGATTACACTATAGTATAATTAAAATAACACTAGGATTACACTATAATATAACTAAATTTACAATACAATAACACTATAATATAACTAAAATTACACTAGGTTTACACTATAATGTAACTAAATTTACACTACAATAACACTATAGTATAACTAAAATAACATTAGGATTACACTATAGTATAACTAAAATTACACTAGGATTACACTATAGTATTACTAAATTTACACTACAATAACACTATAGTATAACTAAAATAACACTAAGATTACACTATAGTATAACTAAAATTACACTTGGATAACACTATAGTATAACTAAATTTACACTACAATAACACTATAGTATAATTAAAATTACACTAGGTTTACACTATAGTGTAACTAAATTTACACTACAATAACACTATAGTATAACTAAAATTACACTAAAATAACACTGGGATTACAATATAGTATAACTAAAATTACACTAGGATTACACTATAGTATAACTAAATTTACACTACAATAACACTATAATATAACTAAAATTACACTAGGTTTACACTATAGTGTAACTAAATTTACACTATAATAACACTATAGTATAACTAAAATAACACTAGGATTAAACTATAGTATAACTAAAATTACACTAGGATTACACTATAATATAAATAAATTTACACTACAAAAACACTATAGTATAACTAAAATAACACTAGCATTACACTATAAGATAACTAAAATTACACTAGAATTGCACTATAGTATAACTAAATTTACACTACAATAACACTATACTATAACTAAAATTAGACTAGGATTACATTATAGTATAACTAAATTTTCACTACAATAACACCATAGTACAACTAAAATAACACTAAGATTACACTATAATATAACTAAAATTACTCTAGGATTAACTATAGTATAACTAAATTTACACTACAATAACACTATAGTATAACTAAAATAACACTAAGAATAACACTATAGTATAACTAAAATTACAATATGATTACACTATAGTATAACTAAAATAACACTAAAATTACACTAGGATTACATTATAGTATAACTAAATTTACACTACAATAACACTATAGCATAACTAAAATTACACTAGATTTACACTGTAGTGTAACTAAATTTACACTACAATAACACTATAGTATAACTAAAATAACACTAGGATTACACTATAGTATAACTAAAATATCACTAGGATTACACTATAGTATAACTAAATTTACACTACAATAGCACTATAGTATAACTAAAATTACACTAGGTTTACACTATAGTGTAACTAAATTTACACTACAATAACAATATAGTATAACAAAAATAACACTAGCATTACACAATAGTATAACTAAAATTACACTAGGATTACACTATAATATAACTAAATTTACACTACAATAACAATATAGTATAACTAAAATAACATTATCATTGCATTATAATATAACTAAAATTACACTAGGATTACACTATAATATAACTAAATTTACATTACAACAACACTATAGTATAACTAAAATAACACTAGTATTACACTATAGTATAACTAAAATTACATTAGGTTTACACAATAGTGTAACTAAATTAACACTATAATAACACTATAGTATAACTAAAATTACACTAGGTTTACACTATAGTGTAACTAAATTTACACTACAATAAAACTATAGTATAACTAAAATAACACTAGCATTACACTATAGTATAACTAGAATTACACTAGGTTTACACTATAGTATAAATAAAATAACATTAGGATTACACTATAATATAACTAAAATTACACTAAAATTACATTATAGTATAACTAAATTTACAATACAATAACACTATAGTATAACTAAAATTACACTATAGTGTAACTAAATTTACACTACAATAACACTATTGTATAACTAAAATAACACTAGAATTACACTATAGTATAACTAAAATTACACTAGGATTACACTATAGTATAACTAAATTTACACTACAATAACATTATAGTAAAACTAAAATAACACTAGGATTATACTATATAGTTCAACTAAAATAACACTAGGATTACACTATATTATAACTAAAATTACACTATGATTACACTATAGTATAACTAAATTTACACTACAATAACACAGTAGTATTACTAAAATTACAGTAGGTTTACAATATAGTGTAACTAAATTTACACTACGATAACACTATAGTATAACTTAAATAACACTAGGATTACACTATATTATAACTAAAATTACACTAGGATTACACTATAGTATAACTAAATTTACACTATAATATAACTAAATTTACACTACAACAACACTATAGTATAACTTAAATAACACTAGGATTACAATATAGCAAAACGAAAATTACACTAGGTTTACACTATAGTATAACTAAATTTACACTACAATAACACTATAATATAACAAAAATAACACTAGCATTTCACTATAATATAACTAAAATTACACTAGAATTACACTATGGTATAACTAAATTTACACTACAATAACACTATATTATAACTAAAATAACACTAGGATTACGCTATAGTATAACTAAATTTACAATACAATAACACTATAGTATAACTAAAATTACACTAGGTTTACACTATAATGTAACTAAATTTACACTACAATAACACTATAGTATAACTAAAATAACACAAGAATTACACTATAGTATAACTAAATTTACACTACAATAACAACATAGTATAACTAAAATAACACTAGAATTACACTATCGTATAAGTAAAATTACACTAGGATTACACTATAATATAACTAAATTTACACTACAATAACAATATAGTATAACTAAAATAACACTAGGATTACAATATAGAATAACTAAAATTACACAAGGATTACACTATATTATAACTAAATTTACTCTACAATAACACTATAATATAACTAAAATTACAATAGGTTTACACTATAGTGTAACTAAATTTACAATACAATAACACTATAGTATAACTAAAATAACACTAGGATTAAACTATAGTATAACTAAAATTACACTAGGATTACACTATAGTATAACTAAATTTACTCTACAAAAACACTATAGTATATCTAAAATAACACTAGCATTACACTATAATATAACTAAAATTACACTAGGATTGCACTATAGTATAACTAAATTTACACTACAATAACACTATAATATAACTAAAATTACACTAGGATTACACTATAGTATAACTAAATTTTTACTACCATAACACTATAGTACAACTAAAATAATACTAAGATTACACTATAGTATAACTAAAATTACTCTAGGATTAACTATAGTATAACTAAATTTACACTACAATAACACTATAGTATAACTAAAATAACACTAAGAATAACACTATAGTATAACTAAAATTACACTAGAATTACTTTATAGTATAACTAAAATAACACTAAGATTACACTATAATATAACTAAAATTACACTAGGATTACATTATAGTATAACTAAATTTACACAACAATAACACTATAGCATAACTAAAATTACACTAAATTTACACTGTAGTGTAACTTAATTTACACTACAATAACATTATAGTATAAATAAAATAAAACTAGGATTACACTATAATATAACTAAAATATCACTAGGATTACACTATAGTGTAACTAAATTTATACTACAATAACACTATAGTATAACTAAAATTACACTAGGTTTACACTATAGTGTAACTAAATTTACACTACAATAACACTATAATATAACTAAAATAACACTAGAATTACACAATAGTATAACTAAATTACACTAGGATTACACTATAATATAACTAAATTTACACTACAATAACACTATAGTATAACTAAAATAACACTAGCATTGCAGTATAATATAACTAAAATTACACTAGGATTACACTATAGTATAACTAAATTTACACTACAACAACACTATAGTATAACTAAAATAACACTAGCATTACACTATAGTATAACTAAAATTACACTAGGTTTACACTATAGCGTAACTAAATTTACACTATAATAACACTATAATATAACTAAAATTACACTAGGTTTACACTATAGTGTAACTAAATTTACACTACAATAAAACTATAGTATAACTAAAATAACACCAGCATTACACTATAGTATAACTAAAATTACACTAGGTTTACACTATAGAATAAATAAAATAACACTAGGATTAAACTATAGCATAACTAAAATTACACTGAAATTACACTATAGTATAACTAAATTTACACTACAATAACACTATAGTATAACTAAAATTAAACTATAGTGTAACTAAATTTACACTACAATAACACTATTGTATAACTAAAATAACACTAGGATTACACTATAGTATAACTAAAATTACATTAGGATTACACTATAGTATAACTAAATTTATACTACAATAACATTATAGTATAACTAAAATAACACTAGGATTACACTATAAAGTTTAACTAAAATAACACTAGGATTACACTATAGTATAACTAAAATTACACTATGATTACACTATAGTATAACTAAATTTACACTACAATAACACTGTAGTATTACTAAAATTACAGTAGTTTTACACTATAGTGTAACTAAATTTACACTACGATAACACTATAGTATAACTTAAATAACACTAGGATTACACTATAGTATAACTAAAATTACACTAGGATTACACTATAGTATAACTAAATTTACACTATAATATAACTAAATTTACACTACAATAACACTATAGTATAACTAAAATAACACTAGGATTACAATATAGCAAAACGAAAATTACACTAGGTTTACAATATAGTATAACTAAATTTACACTACAATAACACTATAGTATAACAAAAATAACACTAGCATTTCACTATAATATAACTAAAATTACACTAGAATTACACTATGGTATAACTAAATTTACACTACAATAACACTATATTATAACCTAAATAACACTAGGATTACACTATAGTATAACTAAATTTACAATACAATAACACTATAGTATAACTAAAATTACACTAGGTTTACACTATAGTATAACTAAATTTACACTACAATAACACTATAGTATAACTAAAATAACACTAGGATTACACTATAGTATAACTAAATTTACACTACAATAACACTATAGTATAACTTAAATAACACTAGGATTACACTATAGTATAACTAAAATAATACTAGGATTACACTATCCTATAACTAAAATTACACTACGATTACACTATATTATAACTAAATTTACACTACAATAACACTATAGTATAATTAAAATAACACTAGGATTACACTATAGTATAAAAAAAATAACACTAGGATTACACTATAGTATAACTAAATTTACAATACAATAACACTATAGTATTACTAAAATTACACTAGGTTTACACTAAAATGTAACTAAATTTGCACTACAATAACACTATAGTATAACTAAAATAACACTAAGATTACACTATAGTAAAACTAAAATTACACTAGGATTACACAATAGTATAACTAAATTTACACTATAATTACACTATTGTATAACTAAAATAACACTAAGATTACACTATAGTATAACTAAAATTACACTTGGAAAACACTATAATATAACTAAATTTACACTACAATAAAATTATAGTATAACTAAAATTACACTAGGTTTACACTATAGTGTAACTAAATTTACACTACAATAACACTATAGTATAACTAAAATAACAATAGGATTACAATATAATATAACTAAAATTATACTAGGATTACACTATAGTATAAGTAAATTTACACTACAATAACACTATAGTGTAACTAAAATAACACTAGGATTATACTATAGCAAAACTAAAATTACACTAGATTTACACTATAGCATAACTAAATTTACACTACAATAACACTATAGTATAACAAAAATAACACTAGCATTTAACTATAATATAACTAAAATTACACTAGAATTACACTATGGTTTAACTAAATTTACACTACAATAACACTATAGTATAACTAAAATAACACTAGGATAAATATATAGTATAACTAAATTTACAAAACAATAACATTATAGTATAACTAAAATTACACTAGGTTTACACTATAGTGTAACTAAATTTACACTACTATAACACTATAGTATAACTAAAATAACACTAGGATTACATTACAGTATAACTAAATTTACACTACAATAACATTGTAGTATAACTAAAATAACACTAGCATTACACTATAGTGTAACTAAAATTACACTAGGTTTACACTATAGTATAACTAAATTTACCCTGCAATAACACTATAGTATAATTAAAATTTCACTAGGTTTACATTATAGTGTAACTAAATTTACACTACAATAACACTATAGTATAACTAAAATAACACTAGCATTACACTATAGTATAACTAAAATTACACTAGGTTTACATTATAGTATAAATAAAATAACACTAGGATTACACAACATTATAACTAAAATTACACTAGAATTACACTATAGTATAACTAAATTTACACTTCAATAACATTATAGTATAACTAAAATTACACTAGGTTTACATTATTGTGTAACTAAATTTACACTACAATAACACTATTGTATAACTAAAATAACACTAGGATTACAGTATAGTATAACTAAAATTACATTAGAATTACACTATAGTATAAATAAATTTACACTACAATAACACTATAGTATAACTAAAATAACACTAGTATTACACTATAGAATAAATAAAATAACACTAGGATTACAATATAATATAACTAAAATTACAGTAGGATTACACTATAGTATAACTAAATTTACACTACAATAACACTATAGTATAACTAAAATAACACTAACATTACACTATAATATAACTAAAATTACACTATGATTACACTATAGTATAACTAAATTTACACTACAATAACAATATAGTATAACTAAAATAACAATTGAATTACACTATAGTATAACTAAAATTACACTAGGTTTACACTATAGTATAACTAAATTTACACTACAATAACACTATAGTATAACTAAAATAACACTAGGATTACACTATAGTATAACTAAATTTACACTACAATAACAATATAGTTTAACTAAATTTACACTACAATAACACTATAGTATAACTAAAATAACATTAGCTTTACACTATAGTATAACTAAAATTACACTAGGTTTACACTATAGTGTAACTAAATTTACACTACAATAACACTATAGTATAACTAAAATAGCACTAGCATTACACTTTAGTATAGCTAAAATTACACTAGTTTTACACTATAGTGTAACTAAATTTACACTACAATAAAAGTATTGTATAACTAAAACAAAACTAGGATTACACTTTAGTATAACTAAAACTACACTAGGACTACCCTATAGTGTAACTAAATTTACATTACAATAACACTATAGTATAACAAAAATTACACTAGAATTACACTATAGTATAACTAAAGTTACACTAGGATTACATTATAGTATAACTAAATTTACACAATAACAACACTATAGTATAACTAAAATTACATTAGGTTTACACTATAGTGTAACTAAATTTACACTACAATAACACTATAGTATAAATAAAATAAAAATTAGGATTACACTATAGTATAACTCAAATTACACTAGGATTACACTATAGTATAACTAAATTTACACTACAATGACACAATAGAATAACTAAAATAACACTAGGATTGCACTATAGTATAACTAAAATTTCACTAGTTTTACATTATAGTATAACTAAATTTACATTACAATAACACTATAGTATAACTAAAATAACACTTGTATTACACTATAATATAACTAAAATTACACTAGAATTACACTATAGTATAACTAAATTTACATTACAATAACACTATAGTAGAACTAAAATTACACTAGGTTGACATTATAATGTAACTAAATTTATACTACAATAAAATTATAGTATAACTAAAACAACACGAGGATTATACTATAGTATAACTAAAATTACAATAGGATTACACTATAGTATAACTAAATTTTCACTACAATAACACTATAGTATAACTAAAATAACACTAGCATTACAGTACTATAGTATAACTAAAATTATACTAGTTTTACAATATAGTGTAACTAAATTTACACTACAATAAAACTATAGTATAATTAAAATAAAACTAGGATTACACTATAGTATAACTCAAATTATACTAGGATTACACTATAGTCTAACTAAATTTACACTACAATAACATTATAGTATAACTAAAATAACACTAGCATTACACTATAGTATAACTAAAATTACACTAGGTTTACACTATAGTGTAACTAAATTTACAATACAATAACACTATAGTTAACTAAAATAGCACTAGCATTACACTATATTATAACTTAAATTACACTAGTTTTACACTATTATAGAACTAAGTTTACACTACAACTATAGTATAACTAAAATAACACTAGAATTATACTATAATATAACTAAAATTATACTAGGATTACAATATAGTATAACTAAATTTACGCTACAATAACACTATAATATAACTAAAATAACACTAGGATTACGCTATAGTATAACTAAATTTACACTAGGATTACACTATAGTATAACAAAATTTACACTACAATAACACTATAGTATAACTAAAATAACACTAGGATTATTCTATAGTATAACTAAAATTACACTAAAATAACATTATAGTATAACTAAAATAACACTAGCATTACAATATAATATAACTAAAATTACACTAGGTTTTTATTATAGTGTAACTTAATTTACACTACAATAACACTATAGTATAACTAAAATAACACTAGCATTACACTATAATATAACTAAAATTACACTAGGATTACACTATAGTATAGCTAAATTTAACTACAATAAAACTATAGTATAACTAAAATAACACAAACATTAAACTATAATATAACTAAAATTACACTAGGAATACACTATAGTATAACTAAATTTACACTATCATTACACTATAGTATAACTAAAATTACACTAGGATTACACTATAGTATAACTAAATTTACACTTCAATAACATAATAGTATAACTAAAATTACACTAGGATTACCATATAATATAACTAATTTTATACTACCATAAAACTATCGTATAACTAAAATAACACTAGCATTACACTATATTTAACTAAAATTACAATAGGATTACACTATAGTATAATTACACTAAAATAACACTATAGTATAACTAAAATAACACTAGCATTTTACTATAATATAACTAAAATTATACTAGGATTTCACAATAGTGTAACCAAATTCATACTACAATAACATTATAGTATAACTAAAATAACACTAGGTTTACACTATAATGTAACTGAAACGACCCTAACTCTCTATATATAAATAAATATGCGAAATTTTTTTTTTTATTACTTACTAAATAATAATATGTACATACATGCCCATACATATATGCACAGAATAAATAGATTTAAAAATAAATAACTTAAATAAAAATGCAACCTTTAATAAATTAAATATCTGAGTCTAACATTTAATAAAATACCGACAAATAAAATACTGACATATAAAATACTGACATAAGCGGAATAAATAAAATTTGCATGCACTGAAAATATTTAAATAAAATGTATAACATGATAAAAATATTCATAACAAGACATAGACTCAGACAACGGTCACGGGGTTACTGCATGTCCGCTCATAGGTCCTCGCCGCCGGTGGGTACTATGTCCTCCTCTATATACTCACCTGCACCATATCAGTGTAGTGAGCCTAGAGGCCCAACATGCTAACATAACAAGGGTTTAAAATAATTTAAATCACTTTAATACTAATACATAACATATAAATGAATGAGCATGCTTAAAAATATCATGAACATAACATAAACTTAAATATCATAATAATACATAAACATTGTTGAGCAAAGTATTTTCTAACATCGAAAGGTCGTATGGGCGGTCCTAACCTACCATGGCTCAGCCCGAGCCACGGTCCCTACCTCAAAACCGAAGCCCTCTTCCACCGAACCCTAAACTGCACCCCCCTTGGACCAAAACCGAAACCGCGTGCCTCAGCCCCTTTCCAGCCCCAAACCGGCTGAACCACACCAACCTAGGGACCCTAAGGAACCCCCTGCAACCTCTGACCAGCAGCCATACAAGTCATGAAGCAAGAAAACGTGAGCATGATGGAAGAAAAACATAAACAAGGTGCATAACAACCAAAACCAAACGATTTTTCTGAAATTTCCTTGAATAATTCTAATGCATACACACGCACACTATTAACCACTGATATGACACGAAAATTTGAGAAAGAAACATGCCTTGCACCGTTAAAAGAAGAGATAGGAGCGTGTAGAACGAAGCCGGGACGACGGGACGACGAGCAAGCTTGAAACTTCGAAGAAAATCGGCTATGGAGCCTTGGAGATTTCTGATCGGTGAAGAAGATGAAGGAGAGGGGGAGATGTCGGCTGAGAGCTTGGAGGCGTGAGGGTTGGGTAGGTTTAGGGTAAGGTTTTAATTTAAAAATAGGTTTTTAGGATAATAAAATATTAATATGGATTTTTAATTATGAAATATATAATAAAAGCTCTAACTAATAATTAAAATCTGATAACTAATTTAAAAAATCCCGAAATAAATAATTAAGGGAATTTTAAAGATAATAAAAAGTCATTATTTTGGCTTATTTTGAATAAAAATGGACTCCTAAAATCATATAAAATTAAATACTAATAATTTTGAGGAAATAAAACTCAAAATAATATTTTTGGGCTCTAAAAATGCTCATGAAATAAATTGAATAGAAAGTTGTCATCTCGTCCGTCCACGGTCCCGTCTACGCGATCAAAACAATTAATTTCCATAAATCGTGAAAATCACTAATTATGGGTTAAATGCTTAAAAATAACTTAAAACATGCACAAATAATTTCACATAATTATTTAACCCATAAATCTAAAATTTTCAATAAATAAATTTCCTAATTATGCATGCGAATTTACGTATTAAAAATATCGGGTGTTACAGTAACTAAATTTACACTAGAATAATACTATAGTATAACTAAAATTACACTAGGATTACACTATAGTATAACTAAATTTTCACCACAATAACACTATAGTATAACTAAAATAACACTAGAATTACACTATAGTATAACTAAAATTACACTAGGTTTACACTATAGTGTAACTATATTTAGACTACAATAACACTATAGTATAAATAAAATAACACTAGCATTACACTATAATATAACTAAAATTACACTATAGTGTAACTAAATTTACACTACAATAACAATATAGTATAACTAAAATAACACTAGCATTACACTATAGTATAACTAAAATTACACTAGGATTACACTATAATATAACTAAATTTACACTACAATAACACTATAGTATAACTAAACTAACAATAGGATTACACTATAGTATAACTAAAATTACACTAGGTTTACAATATAGTGTAACAAAATTTACACTACAATAACACTATAGTATAACTAAAATAACACTAGGATTACAATATAGTATAACTAAAATTAAACTAGGATTACACTATAGTATAACTAAATTTACACTACAATAACACTATAGTATAACTAAAATAACACTAGGATTACACTATAGCAAAACTAAAATTACACTATATTTACACTATAGTATAACTAAATTTACACTACAATAACACTATAGTCTAACAAAAATAACACTAGCATTTAACTATAATATAACTAAAATTACACTAGAATTACACTATGGTATAACTAAATTTACACTACAATAACACTATAGTATAACTAAAATAACACTAGGACTACACTATACTATAACTAAAATTACACTAGGTTTATACTATAGTATAACTAAATTTACACTACAATAATACTATTGTATAACTAAAATTACACTACAATAACACTATAGTATAACAAAAATAACACTAGCATTTAACTATAATATAACTAAAATTACACTAGGATTACACTATAATATAACTAAATTTACACTACAATAACACTATAGTATAACTAAAATAACACTAGCATTACACTATAGTATAACTAAAATTACACTAGGTTTACACTATAGTATAACTAAATTTACACTACAATAACACTATTGTATAAATAAAATTACATTAGAATTACACTATAATATAACGAAAATTACACTAGAATTACACTATAGTATAACTAAATTTACCCTACAATAACACTATAGTATAACTAAAATAACACTAGGATTACACTATAATATAACTAAAATTACAGTAGGATTACAGTATAGTACAACTAAATTTACACTACAATAACACTATAGTATAACTAAAATAACACTAGCATTACACTATAATATAACTAAAATTACACTAGGATTACACTATAGTATAACTAAATTTACACTACAATAACACTATAGTATAACTAAAATAACAATTGCATTACACTATAGTATAACAAAAATTACACTAGGTTTACACTATAGTATAACTAAATTTACACTACAATAACACTATAGTATAACTAAAATTACACTAAGATTACACTATATTATAACTAAATTTACACTACAATAACACTATAATATAACTAAAATTACACTAGGTTTACACTATAGTGTAACTAAATTTATACTACAATAACACTATAGTATAACTAAAATTGAACTAGGATTAAACTGTAGTATAACTAAATTTACACTAGGATTACACTATAGTATAACTAAATTTACACTAAAATAACACTATAGTATAACTAAAATAACACTAGCATTACACTATAATATAACTAAAATTACACTAGGATTACACTATAGTATAACTAAATTTACACTACAATAAGACTATAGTATAACTAAAATAACACTAGCATTACACTATAGTGTAACTGAAATTACACTAGGTTTACACTATAGTATAACTAAATTTACCCTACAATAACACTATAGTATAACTAAAATTTCACTAGGTTTACATTATAGTGTAACTAAATTTACACTACAATAACACTATAGTATAACTAAAATAACACTAGCATTACACTATAATATAACTAAAATTACACTAGGTTTACACTATAGTATAAATAAAATAACACTAGAATTACACAACATTATAACTAAAATTACACTAGAATTACACTATAGTATAACTAAATTTACACTTCAATAACACTATAGTATAACTAAAATTACACTAAGTTTACACTATTGTGTAACTAAATTTACATTACAATAACACTATTGTATAACTAAAATAACACTAGGATTACAGTATAGTATAAGTAAAATTACATTAGAATTACACTATAGTATAAATAAATTTACACTACAATAACACTATAGTATAACTAAAATAACACTAGGATTACACTATAGAATAAATAAAATAACACTAGGATTACAATATAGTATAACTAAAATTACAGTAGGATTACACTATAGTATAACTAAATTTACACTACAATAACACTATATTATAACTAAAATAACACTAACATTACACTATAATATAACTAAAATTACACTAGGATTATACTATATTATAACTAAATTTACACTACAATAACACTATAGTATAACTAAAATAACAATTGAATTACACTATAGTATAACTAAAATTACACTAAGTTTACACTATAGTATAACTAAATTTAAACTATAATAACACTATAGTATAACTAAAATAACACTAGGATTACACTATAGTATAACTAAAATTACGCTAGGATTAAACTATAGTATAACTAAATTTACACTACAATAACACTATAGTATAACTAAATTTACACTACAATAACACTATAGTATAACTAAAATAACATTAGCATTACACTATAATATAACTAAAATTACAGTAAATTTACACTATAGTGTAACTAAATTTACACTACAATAACACTATAGTATAACTAAAATAGCACTAGCATTACACTTTAGTATAGCTAAAATTACACTAGTTTTACACTATAGTGTAACTAAATTTACACTACAATAACAGTATTGTATAACTAAAACAAAACTAGGATTACACTTTAGTATAACTAAAACTACACTAGGACTACCCTATAGTGTAACTAAATTTACACTACAATAACAATATAGTATAACAAAAATTACACTAGAATTACACTATAATATAACTAAAGTTACACTAGGATTACATTATAGTATAACTAAATTTACACAACAACAACACTATAGTATAACTAAAATTACATTAAGTTTACACTATAGTGTAACTAAATTTACACTACAATAACACTATAGTATAACTAAAATAAAAACTAAGATTACATTAAAGTATAACTCAAATTACACTAGGATTACACTATAGTATAACTAAATTTACACTATAATGACACTATAGAATAACTAAAATAACACTAGGATTGCACTATAGTATAACTAAAATTTCACTAGTTTTACATTATAGTATAACTAAATTTACACTACAATAACACTATAGTATAACTAAAATAACACTTGTATTACACTATAATATAACTAAAATTACACTAGAATTACACTATAGTATAACTAAATTTACATTACAATAACACTATAGTAGAACTAAAATTACACTAGGTTGACACTATAGTGTAACTAAATTAACACTACAATAAAATTATAGTATAACTAAAATTACAATAGGATTACACTATAATATAACTAAATTTTCACTACAATAACACTATAGTATAACTAAAATAACACTAGCATTACACTATAGTATAACTAAAATTATACTAGTTTTACAATATAGTGTAACTAAATTTACACTACAATAAAACTATAGTATAACTAAAATAAAACTAGGATTACACTATAATATAACTCAAATTACACTAGGATTACATTATAGTCTAACTAAATTTACACTACAATAACATTATAGTATAACTAAAATAACACTAGCATTACACTATAGTATAACTAAAATTACACTAAGTTTACACTATAGTGTAACTAAATTTACAATACAATAACACTATAGTTAACTAAAATAACACTAGCATTACACTATATTATAACTTAAATTACACTAGTTTTACACTATTATAGAACTAAATTTACACTAAAACTATAGTATAACTAAAATAACATTAGAATTATACTATAATATAACTAAAATTACACTAGAATTACAATATAGTATAACTAAATTTACACTACAATAACACTATAATATAACTAAATTAACACTAGGATTACGCTATAGTATAACTAAATTTACACTAGGATTACATTATAGTATAACGAAATTTACACTACAATAACACTATAGTATAACTAAAGTAATACTAGAATTATACTATAGTATAACTAAAATTACACTACAATAACATTATAGTATAATTAAAATAACACTAGTATTACAATATAATATAACTAAAATTACACTAGGTTTACATTATAGTGTAACCTAATTTACACTACAATAACACTATAGTATAACTAAAATAACACTAGCATTACACTATAATATAACTAAAATTACACTAGGATTATACTATAGTATAGCTAAATTTACACTACAATAAAACTATAGTATAACTAAAATAACACAAACATTAAATTATAATATAACTAAAATTACACTAGGAATACACTATAGTATAACTAAATTTACACTAGCATTACACTATAGTATAACTAAAATTACATTAGGATTACACTATAGTATAACTAAATTTACACTTCAATAACATAATAGTATAACTAAAATTACACTAGGATTACCATATAATATAACTAATTTTATACTACCATAAAACTATCGTATAACTAAAATAACACTAGCATTACAATATATTTAACTAAAATTACAATAGGATTACACTATAGTATAATTACACTAAAATAACACTATTGTATAACTAAAATAACACTAGCATTTCACTATAATATAACTAAAATTACACTAGGATTTCAATATAGTGTAACCAAATTTATATTACAATAACATTATAGTATAACTAAAATAACACAAGATTTACACTATAATGTAACTAAATTTACACTACAATAACACTATATTATAACTAAAATAACACTAGCATTACACTATACTATAACTAAAATTACACTAGGTTTACACTTTAGTATAACTAAATTTACACTACAATAACAATATTGTATAACTAAAATTACATTAGAATTACACTATAATATAACGAAAATTACACTAGAATTACACTATAGTATAACTAAATTTACCCTACAATAACACTATAGTATAAATAAAATACCACTAGGATTACACTATAATATAACTAAAATTACAGTAGGATTACAGTATAGTACAACTAAATTTACACTACAATAACACTATAGTATAACTAAAATAACACTAGCATTACACTATAATATAACTAAAATTACACTAGGATTACACTATAGTATAACTAAATTTACACTACAATAACACTATAGTATAACTAAAATAACAATTGCATTACACTATAGTATAACTAAAATTACACTAGGTTTACACTATAGTATAACTAAATTTACACTACAATAACACTATAGTATAACTAAAATTACACTAAGATTACACTATATTATAACTAAATTTACACTACAATAACACTATAATATAACTAAAATTACACTAGGTTTACACTATAGTGTAACTAAATTTATACTACAATAACACTATAGTATAACTAAAATTGAACAAAGATTAAACTGTAGTATAACTAAATTTACACTAAGATTACACTATAGTATAACTAAATTTACACTACAATAACACTATAGTATAACTAAAATAACACTAGCATTACACTATAATATAACTAAAATTACACTAGGATTACACTATAGTATAACTAAATTTACACTACAATAAGACTATAGTATAACTAAAATAACACTAGCATTACACTATAGTGTAACTGAAATTACACTAGGTTTACACTATAGTATAACTAAATTTACCCTACAATAACACTATAGTATAACTAAAATTTCACTAGGTTTACATTATAGTGTAACTAAATTTACACTACAATAACACTATAGTATAACTAAAATAACACTAGCATTACACTATAATATAACTAAAATTACACTAGGTTTACACTATAGTATAAATAAAATAACACTAGAATTACACAACATTATAACTAAAATTACACTAGAATTACACTATAGTATAACTAAATTTACACTTCAATAACACTATAGTATAACTAAAATTACACTAGGTTTACACTATTGTGTAACTAAATTTACATTACAATAACACTATTGTATAACTAAAATAACACTAGGATTACAGTATAGTATAAGTAAAATTACATTAGAATTACACTATAGTATAAATAAATTTACACTACAATAACACTATAGTATAACTAAAATAACACAAGGATTACACTATAGAATAAATAAAATAACACTAGGATTACAATATAGTATAACTAAAATTACAGTAGGATTACACTATAGTATAACTAAATTTACACTACAATAACACTATAGTATAACTAAAATAACACTAACATTACACTATAATATAACTAAAATTACACTAGGATTATACTATAGTATAACTAAATTTACACTACAATAACACTATAGTATAACTAAAATAACAATTGAATTACACTATAGTATAACTAAAATTACACTAAGTTTACACTATAGTATAACTAAATTTAAACTATAATAACACTATAGTATAACTAAAATAACACTAGGATTACACTATAGTATAACTAAAATTACGCTAGGATTACACTATAGTATAACTAAATTTACACTACAATAACACTATAGTATAACTAAATTTACACTACAATAACACTATAGTATAACTAAAATAACATTAGCATTACACTATAATATAACTAAAATTACAGTAAATTTACACTATAGTGTAACTAAATTTACACTACAATAACATTATAGTATAACTAAAATAGCACTAGCATTACACTTTAGTATAGCTAAAATTACACTAGTTTTACACTATAGTGTAACTAAATTTACACTACAATAACAGTATTGTATAACTAAAACAAAACTAGGATTACACTTTAGTATAACTAAAACTACACTAGGACTACCCTATAGTGTAACTAAATTTACACTACAATAACAATATAGTATAACAAAAATTACTCTAGAATTACACTATAGTATAACTAAAGTTACACTAGGATTACATTATAGTATAACTAAATTTACACAACAACAACACTATAGTATAACTAAAATTACATTAAGTTTACACTATAGTGTAACTAAATTTACACTACAATAACACTATAGTATAACTAAAATAAAAACTAAGATTACATTAAAGTATAACTCAAATTACACTAGGATTACACTATAGTATAACTAAATTTACACTATAATGACACTATAGAATAACTAAAATAACACTAGGATTGCACTATAGTATAACTAAAATTTCACTAGTTTTACATTATAGTATAACTAAATTTACACTACAATAACACTATAGTATAACTAAAATAACACTTGTATTACACTATAATATAACTAAAATTACACTAGAATTACACTATAGTATAACTAAATTTACATTACAATAACACTATAGTAGAACTAAAATTACACTAGGTTGACACTATAGTGTAACTATATTAACACTACAATAAAATTATAGTATAACTAAAACAACACGAGGATTATACTATAGTATAACTAAAATTACAATAGGATTACACTATAATATAACTAAATTTTCACTACAATAACACTATAGTATAACTAAAATAACACTAGCATTACACTATAGTATAACTAAAATTATACTAGTTTTACAATATAGTGTAACTAAATTTACACTACAATAAAACTATAGTATAACTAAAATAAAACTAGGATTACACTATAATATAACTCAAATTACACTAGGATTACATTATAGTCTAACTAAATTTACACTACAATAACATTATAGTATAACTAAAATAACACTAGCATTACACTATAGTATAACTAAAATTACACTAAGTTTACACTATAGTGTAACTAAATTTACAATACAATAACACTATAGTTAACTAAAATAACACTAGCATTACACTATATTATAACTTAAATTACACTAGTTTTACACTATTATAGAACTAAATTTACACTAAAACTATAGTATAACTAAAATAACACTAGAATTATACTATAATATAACTAAAATTACACTAGAATTACAATATAGTATAACTAAATTTACACTACAATAACACTATAATATAACTAAATTAACACTAGGATTACGCAATAGTATAACTAAATTTACACTAGGATTACATTATAGTATAACGAAATTTACACTACAATAACACTATAGTATAACTAAAATAACACTAGAATTACACTATAGTATAACTAAAATTACACTACAATAACATTATAGTATAATTAAAATAACACTAGCATTACAATATAATATAACTAAAATTACACTAGGTTTACATTATAGTGTAACTTAATTTACACTACAATAACACTATAGTATAACTAAAATAACACTAGCATTACACTATAATATAACTAAAATTACACTAGGATTATACTATAGTATAGCTAAATTTACACTACAATAAAACTATAGTATAACTAAAATAACACAAACATTAAATTATAATATAACTAAAATTACACTAGGAATACACTATAGTATAACTAAATTTACACTAGCATTACACTATAGTATAACTAAAATTACACTAGGATTACACTATAGTATAACTAAATTTACACTTCAATAACATAATAGTATAACTAAAATTACACTAGGATTACCATATAATATAACTAATTTTATACTACCATAAAACTATCGTATAACTAAAATAACACTAGCATTACAATATGTTTAACTAAAATTACAATAGGATTACACTATAGTATAATTACACTAAAATAACACTATTGTATAACTAAAATAACACTAGCATTTCACTATAATATAACTAAAATTACACTAGGATTTCAATATAGTGTAACCAAATTTATATTACAATAACATTATAGTATAACTAAAATAACACAAGATTTACACTATAATCTAACTAAATTTACACTACAATAACACTATAGTATAACTAAAATAACACTAGCATTACACTATACTATAACTAAAATTACACTAGGTTTACACTATAGTATAACTAAATTTACACTACAATAACACTATTGTATAACTAAAATTACATTAGAATTACACTATAATATAACGAAAATTACACTAGAATTACACTATAGTATAACTAAATTTACCCTACAATAACACTATAGTATAAATAAAATAACACTAGGATTACACTATAATATAACTAAAATTACAGTAGGATTAAAGTATAGTACAACTAAATTTACACTACAATAACACTATAGTATAACTAAAATAACACTAGCATTACACTATAATATAACTAAAATTACACTAGGATTACACTATATTATAACTAAATTTTCACCACAATAACACTATATTATAACTAAATTTAGACTACAATAACACTATAGTATAAATAAAATAACACTAGCATTACACTATAATATAACTAAAATTACACTATAGTATAACTAAATTTACGCTACAATAACAATATAGTATAACTAAAATAACACTAGCATTACACTATAGTATAACTAAAATAATACTAGCATTACACTATAATATAACTAAATTTACACTACAATAACACTATAGTATAACTAAACTAACACTAGGATTACACTATTGTATAACTAAAATTACACTAGGTTTACACTATAGTGTAACTAAATTTACATTACAATAACACTATAGTATAACTAAAATAACACTAGGATTACAATATAGTATAACTAAAATTAAACTAGGATTACACTATAGTATAACTAAATTTACACTACAATAACACTATAGTATAACTAAAATAACACTAGGATTACACTATAGCAAAACTAAAATTACACTAAATTTACACTATAGTATAACTAAATTTACACTACAATAACACTATAGTATAACAAAAATAACACTAGCATTTAACTATAATATAACTAAAATTACAGTAGAATTACACTATGGTATAACTAAATTTACACTACAATAACACTATAGTATAACTAAAATAACACTAGGATTACACTATACTATAACTAAATTTACACTAGGTTTACACTATAGTATAACTAAATTTACACTACAATAACACTATTGTATAACTAAAATTACACTACAATAACACTATAGTATAACAAAAATAACACTAGCATTTAACTATAATATAACAAAAATTACAATAGGATTACACTGTAGTATAACTAAATTTACACTACAATAACACTATAGTATAACTAAAATAGCACTAGCATTACACTATACTATAACTAAAATTACACTAGATTTACACTATAGAATAACTAAATTTACACTACAATAACACTATTGTATAACTAAAATTACATTAGGTTTACACAATAGTGTAACTAAATTTACACTACAATAACACTATAGTATAACTAAAATAAAACTAGAATTACACTATAGTATAACTAAAATTACACTAGGTTTACACTATAGTATAAATAAAATAACACTAGGATTACACAACATTATAACTAAAATTACACTATAATTACACTATAGTATAACTAAATTTACACTAAAATAACACTATAGTATAACTAAAATTACACTAGGTTTACACTATTGTATAACTAAATTTACACTACAATAATACTATTGTATAACTAAAATAACACTTGGATTACACTATAATATAACGAAAATTACACTAGGATTACACTATAGTATAACTAAATTTACACTACAATAACACTATAGTATAACTAAAATAACACTAGGATTACACTATAGTATAAATAAAATAACACTAGGATTAAACTATAATATAACTAAAATTACAGTAGGATTACACTATAGTACAACTAAATTTACACTACAATAAAACTATAGTATAACTAAAATAACACTAGCATTACATTATAATATAACTAAAATTACGCAAAGATTACACTATAGTATAACTAAATTTACACTAAAATAACACTATAGTATAACTAAAATAACAATTGCATTACACTATAGTATAAATAAAATTACATTAGGTTTACACTATAGTATAATTAAATTTACACTACAATAACACTATAGTATAACTAAAATTACATTAGGATTACACTATAGTATAACTAAATTTACACTACAATAACACTATAATATAACTAGAATTACACTAGGTTTACACTATAGTTTAACTAAATTTACACTACAATAACACTATAGTATAACTAAAATTACACTAGTATTAAACTATAGTATAACTAAATTTACTCTAGGATTACACTATAATATAACTAAATTTACACTACAATAACACTATAGTATAACTAAAATAACACTAGTATTACACTATAATATAACTAAAATTACACTAGGATTACACTATAGTATAACTAAATTTACACTACAATAAGACTATAGTATAACTAAAATAACACTAGCATTACACTATAGTATAACTAAAATTACACTAGGTTTACACTATAGTATAACTAAATTTACACTACAATAACACTCTAGTATAACTAAAATAACACTAGCATTACACTATAGTATAACTAAAATTACATTAGGTTTATACTATAGTATAAATAAAATAACACTAGGATTACACAACATTATAACTAAAATTACACTAGAATTATACTATAGTATAACTAAATTTACACTTCAATAACATATAGTATAACTAAATTTACACTAGGTTTACACTATTGTGTAACTAAATTTACACTACAATAACACTATTGTATAAGTAAAATAACACTAAAATTACACTATAGTATAACTAAAATTACACTAGGATTACACTATAGTATAAATAAATTTACACTACAATAACACTATAGTATAACTAAAATAACACTAGGATTACACTATAGTATAAATAAAATAACACTAGGATTACAATATAGTATAACTAAAATTACAGTAGGATTACACTATAGTATAACTAAATTTACACTACAATAACACTATAGTATAACTAAAATAACACTAACATTACACTATAATATAACTAAAATTACACTAGGATTATACTACGGTATAACTAAATTTACACTACAATAACACTATAGCATAACTAAAATAACAATTGAATTACCCTATAGTATAACTAAATTTACACTACAATAACACTATAGTATAACTAAAATAACACTAGGATTACACTATAGTATAACTAAAATTACACTAGGATTACACTATAGTATAACTAAATTTACACTACAGTAACACTATAGTATAACTAAATTTACACTACAATAACACTATAGTATAACTAAAATAACATTAGCATTACACTATAGTATAACTAAAATTACACTAGGTTTACACTATAGTGTAACTAAATTTACACTACAATAACACTATAGTATAACTAAAATAACACTATCATTACACTATACTATAACTAAAATTACACTAGGATTACACTATAGTATAACTAAATTTACTCTACAATAACACTTTAGTATAACTAAAATAACACTAGAATTACACTATAATATAACTAAAATTACACTAGGTTTACAGTATAGTGTAACTAAATTTACACTACAATAACACTATACTATAACTAAAATAACACTAGGATTACACTATAGTATAACTAAAATTACACTAGGATTACACTATATTGTAATTAAATTTACACTACAATAACACTATAGTATAAATAAAATAACACTAGCATTACACTTTAGTATAGCTAAAATTACACTAGTTTTACACTATAGTGTAACTAAATTTACACTACAATAACAGTATTGTTTAACTAAAACAAAACTAGGATTACACTTTAGTATAACTAAAATTACACTAGGACTATACTATAGTGTAACTAAATTTACACTACAATAACACTATAGTATAACAAAAAATAGACTAGAATTACACTATAGTATAACTAAAGTTACACTAGGATTACATTATAGTATAACTAAATTTACACTACAACAACACTATAGTATAACTAAAATTACATTAGGTTTACACTAAGTGTAACTAAATTTACACTACAATAACACTATAGTATAACTAAAATAAAAACTAGGATTACACTATAGTATAACTCAAATTACACTAGGATTACACTATAGTATAACTAAATTTACACTACAATGACACTATAGAATAACTAAAATAACACTAGGATTGCACTATAGTATAACTAAAATTTCACTAGTTTTACATTATAGTATAACTAAATTTACACTACAATAACACTATAGTATAACTAAAATAACACTTGTATTACACTATAATATAACTAAAATTACACTAGAATTACACTATAGTATAACTAAATTTACACTACAATAACACTATAGTAGAACTAAAATTACACTAGGTTGACACTATAATGTAACTAAATTTACACTACAATAAAATTAAAGTATAATTAAAACAACACGAGGATTATACTATAGTATAACTAAAATTACAATAGAATTACACTATAGTATAACTAAATTTTCACTACAATAACACTATAGTATAACTAAAATAACACTAGCATTACACTATAGTATAACTAAAATTACACTAGTTTTACAATATAGTGTAACTAAATTTACACTACAATAAAACTATAGTATAACTAAAATAAAACTAGGATTACACTATAGTATAACTCAAATTACACTAGGATTACACTATAGTCTAACTAAATTTACACTACAATAACATTATAGCATAACTAAAATAACACTAGCATTACACTATAGTATAACTAAAATTACACTAGGTTTACACTATATTGTAACTAAATTTACAATACAATAACACTATAGTTAACTAAAATAACACTAGCATTACACTATATTATAACTTAAATTACACTAGTTTTACACTATAATAGAACTAAATTTACACTACAACTATAATATAACTAAAATAACACGAGAATTATACTATAATATAACTAAAATTACACTAGGATTACAATATAGTATAACTAAATTTACACTACAATTACACTATAATATAACTAAAATAACACAAGGATTACGCTATAGTATAACTAAATTTACACTAGGATTACACTATAGTATAACGAAATTTACACTACAATAACACTATAGTATAACTAAAATTACACTACAATAACATTATAGTATAACTAAAATAACACTAGCATTACACTATAATATAACTAAAATTACATTAGGTTTACATTATAGTGTAACTTAATTTACACTATAATAACAATAGCATTACACTATAATATAACTAAAATTACACTAGGATTACACTATAGTATAGCTAAATTTACACTACAATAAAACTATAGTATAACTAAAATAACACTAACATTAAACTATAGTATAACTAAAATTACACTAGGAATACACTATAGTATAACTAAATTTACACTAGCATTACACTATAGTATAACTAAATTTACACTTCAATAACATAATAGTATAACTAAAATTACACTAGGATTACACTATAATATAAATAATTTTACACTACCATAAAACTATCGTATAACTGAAATAACACTAGCATTACACTATATTTAACTAAAATTACAATAGGATTACACTATAGTATAATTACACTAAAATAACACTATAGTATAACTAAAATAACACTAGCATTTCACTATAATATAACTAAAATTACACTAGGATTTCACTATAGTGTAACCGAATTTATACTACAATAACATTATAGTATAACTAAAATAACACTAGGTTTACATTATAATGTAACTAAATTTACACTACAATAATACTATAGTATAACTAAAATTACACTAGGATTACACTATAGTATAACTAAATTTTCACCACAATAACACTATAGTATAACTAAAATAACACTAGCATTACACTATAGTATAACTAAAATTACACTAGGTTTACACTATAGTGTAACTAAATTTATACTACAATAACACTATAGTATAACTAAAATAAAACTAGCATTACACTATAATATAACTAAAATTACACTATAGTATAACTAAATTTACACTACAATAACAATATAGTATAACTAAAATAACACTAGCATTACACTATAGTATAACTAAAATTACACTAGGATTACACTATAATATAACTAAATTTACACTACAATAACACTATAGTATAACTAAAATAACACTAGGATTACACTATAGTATAACTAAAATTACACTAGGATTACACTATAGTATAACTAAATTTACACTACAATAACACTATATTATAACTAAAGTAACACTAGCATTACACTATAGTATAACTAAAATTACACTTGTTTTACACTATAGTGTAACTAAATTTACACTACAATAACATTATAATATACACCATTTCCAGCTATCCCCATATCAATGGTGGAAAGTGTTGTTCCTCCGCTGACTCAAATGAACATCACCACTCTTCAGTTTGGATTCTTCAAAAAGCCTGATGATGTATCGGATCCATCCTCCAATGCTTAAAGTATAATTGATCTGACTGCTGATTACATCAACAAAAATGCAGAAGAAAAGATGGAGATTTTTGACTGGTGGGTTTTTCATCGAATCGAGGGTCACTTTTCAAAGATCAAGACTTTAGCCAAGTTGGAAAGCATTGAAACTCTGGATAATCGAATCCTTGAGTGGACTGAGACTCAAGTTATCTCTCGAGCACTGGAAAGAACAGAGTTTTAAAGCTCCGGCTAATGGAAAGCATTCTTCGAGCTCATCTACGATTATAGCGGGCAAGGTTTAATCCAACAAGTATGGATATTTTTGATCAAACTGCCGCACTTAACCAACTGGAGAATGACGCTCATCTTATGACTGCTACTACTCAAATGATGAGACAAGACTTTTCCCTTGAAGCTCCAATCAAAGCAAAGTCTTCTTCATCTGCTACTCCCTCTGCTACAGATGAACTAAACTTATCAGATGAACTCAGTCTGTCTACTGATCCAATCTCACCTACTGTCTCATCGGTTAGAGCTGCTTCTCCTCCAAAAGAAGCTACGATTATTGATGTTGCACCTTCCAACCAGCCTGATGTGGAATTTCTATCTGAGGAACCACTGATCACACCCCACAATGAAGATCAATCGAATGATCAAATATTAGATGCACAACAGTGACGCCCGGGGCTGAAGAGGCAGGGAGTGATCGCCGGTGCCAAGAGGTTGCACGAACAATAAGCGGCTCCTGGTAGGCTTCTAGGCAGAGGAAGACATGAATGAACCGATCCCGTGCCGGAATGAGAGGAATTCTGAGACTGTGTAGGTATGGGACTACATGGTTGAGGAGGGCTTAAAAGATTTTATATGTACTATTCATATCAAGAAGGTGCATCTTCTTTTCGGAAGCTCATCACATAAGAACTCCAAAGTTAAGCGTTCTTGACTTGGGGCAATTATAGGATGGGTGACCCCCTGAGAAGTTTTTCAAGGTGCGTGTGAGTGAGGACATAAGCACGTTGAAAAGACCCGTCTTGATACAGTGGGGCATTACAAATGGTATCAGAGTCGACCTCTCTTAGTACGGTATGGTTCGGGGACGAACCAAGCGGAAGCCGGTGGGCATGTGACGCCCGGGGCTGAAGAGGCAGGGAGTGATCGCCGGTGCCAAGAGGTTGCACGGACAATGAGCGGCTCCTGGTAGGCTTCTAGGCGGAGGGAGACATGAATGAACCGATCCCATGCTGGAATAAGAGGGATTCTGAGACTGTGTAGGTATGGGACTACATGGTTGAGGAGGGCTTAAAAGATTTTATATGTACTATTCATATCAAGAAGGTGCATCTTCTTTTCGGAAGCTCATCACATAAGAACTCCAAAGTTAAGCGTGCTTGACTTGGGACAATTATAGGATGGGTGAGGACATAACCAGGCTGAAAAGACCCGTCTTGATACAGTGGGGCATTACAAATGGTATCAGAGTCGACCTCTCTTAGTACGATATGGTTCGGGGACGAACCAAGCGGAAGCTGGTGGGCATGTGACGCTCGGGGCTGAAGAGGCAGGGAGTGATCGCCGGTACCAAGAGGTTGCACGAACAATGAGCGGCTCCTGGTAGACTTCTAGGCGGAGGGAGACATGAATTAACCGATCCCGTGCCGGAATGAGAGGGATTCTGAGACTGTGTAGGTATGGGACTACATGGTTGAGGAGGGCTTAAAAGATTTCATATGTACTATTCATGTCAATAAGGTGCATCTTCTTTTCGGAAGCTCATCACATAAGAACTCCAAAGTTAAGCGTGCTTAACTTGGGGCAATTATAGGATGGGTGACCCCCTGGAAAGTTTTCCAAGGTGCGTGTGAGTGAGGACATAAGCACGCTGAAAAGACCCGTCTTGATACAGTGGGGCGTTACAACAACAGACTGAACTCTCTGCACCTCAAGAACCTTTGGTTACTGAAGTTGAAATTGAAGAACCACTGGTTGCAAAGCTGCTCTTGATTATCAACTGGTTGTGCATCTTATTTCATCTGAAAACCAAGCCGTGGATGAACCACAGTTCGAAACTCCTGCCCTTGATGACTCTTTTGTTGAAGAAATTTTAATAGAGTCACCAGAACAAATGATGGCCTCCAATATTGATTTGAACATAGCAATTGTTCCATTTGCTCCAATAGCATAACAAAGTCAAGTATTATCTGCAGGATTAGTTGAAACAGTTTCGTCTGAACATTTGGTAATAGATCTACCTCCTATTTTTAAAATAGTTAGGACTGATCTAGTTCACAGTATATTTAGGCCCATTACTGTCATGTTCACGGCTAAGTTGGCTCTTCCATCTGCGACTTTATCGGAAATATCCATTTCAGATCAAATTGATTCATTTGAAATTATGGAAGATGCTGTTGTTGAAGCTACTGTCGTCACAACTCCACTACTTCAACTTTGTGATTCTTCTCATTCTGAAGATGCTGCTCCTTCTACTTCCAATCCGATCGAAGTCAGACCAGATAAATTCTTATCTGAATCTCTCACTCAACTGTTCTCTATGGTATCTGAACTTCAAATCAATCAAGTTCAAACTTCAATAGAGCTTCGCGATTTCAAGTCACACATGCTGACAATGGTCAATAATATCAGTGAATCAGTCTTGCATGTTTGAAAGAAACATAAAACAGAATATCTGAACATTCTTCGAAAGATCGAAAGCATACAAGACTCCACAGAAGCTCACAACAAGAAGATTAATGATACTTTTGGTACCCAACTCACAGTTATTCTGGATCTTTTATCAGAGAATGGTGATGCCAAAAAAGGGGAAAAGGCTACCTCATCTAAGGCCAAAGGAAAAGGAAAGAAGTGAAGACTATCATATCAGAAGAAAAATAGAGTAGATCAGATCAATGCAACGATCTTCTTGGAAAATTAATTTTTGACATTTATTTTGTCTAAAATTATTACTCGGTCTATGAAAGTACACATTTGGAAAGCATTTCGATCTATCGCCTTTATCATAATTTGATCTGGATATTGACTTGGTTTTGACATCACCAAAAAGGGGGAAATTGTTGGAGATCAAACTCTAAAGTTTTGGTGATAACAAGTCAAAACAAAACCAAGTAATAAAATAATTTAAGGACAAATCAATTCGGACTCATCAAGATCAAAGTTTAAAGCTGCCAGATCAAATGTCCGATTTCCGGATGAATCAAGTATTCGATCCACGTTTCTTTGCTAACAATTTATTTCAACAGATCAAATACAACAGACTTCCACTAGAAAAATCCAGATCGATCAAGACAGATCAAGTAGCCATCAACCACATCAAAGTCTCACTCTGAAGTAACCGTTGCTGAGGTTGTTGAAGTAAAAGACAAAAACATTTAATGGGATTTTGAACGCTGATTGGCTTCCCTCAAAGTCAAGATTTGTGAGCTAATTTATGAGATATGTTGGCGGCTCAATCTCAGAAATTGTTGGCGGCTCATTGGCTACTGTTGAAGACTATAAATACTCAAGGGATTCAAAGATTCAAATAACCAAGAGTGAAAATCACAAGCTATCAAAATCAAAGTCAAAAAGCCTTCACTCAATATCCTAACTCAGTAACCCATCCTACCAGATCAAAGTTTCAAAATTCTGAGTTAGAGAGTATTACAAAGATTGATCGAGTTCAGAGAAATATACACATGAATGATCCAGATCAAAGCCATTCACAGTTATCCAGATCAAACCACTGAAGCACATTATGTAGCTTCATTTTGTAACTCAAGCAGATTGATTGCTCTGCTTCGAGAGAGAGTATTGCTAGAAGTTCCTTTCAAATGATTGATTGGATTGGATTTGTACAAAGTGTTGTATAAATCAAAGTCTTCTAGTGAAATCCTTCTGAAAACAGAAGAAGGGCTGACGTAGGAGAATTCATCTCCGAACATCCAGAAACAACTCTATCTCTTTTACATATTGCACTTACATTATCTTATCTACCTTAGCTTTATAATTATTCAAATTTGTGAGGAAGATTTCTTCCGCCTGATAACCTCAGATCTTTCGAGCAGATCAAAGTTTTAAGCAACAAAACTTCTGTCTGATTTTTACAAATCAGATCAAAGAATTTCTAAAAGTTTAAATAGTGTATTCACCCCCTCCCACCCTCTACACCTATTTTCGATCCTAACAATATATTTGCCCATACATATATATAATATACTTAAAATAATTTTCCATAAAATATTGTTTATATATATATATATAGATAGAGTTTCTTTCAAGTGCCCACCTATCATGCCCACTATCATGCCCACCAATGATGTGGCACTATTCTATTGGACCATATCTTTATCACATCCAATAGAATAGTGCCACATCATTGGTGGGCATGGTAGTTGGCATGATAGGTGGGGACTTGAAAGAAACTCTATATATATATATATATATATATTACATGTAATTACATAACAATAAATTAAACTAATACTTAAACTTTACTTAAAATCCATGCATGAAAATTTCATATCATAAATACTTAAAAATCATAATCCAACATAAAAATTCCATGCAAACACTAAACATCCCAAAACCTTGCAAATCCATAATAATAGTTAATATTCATGTGCGGAATGAAAATAATAGTATATCAAAAATCTCATAAAATCCATGTAACATAAGCATGCGATGGTCACGGGTAAGCTAGCTACACTGGATACTCAGATATCCTCACCGTCAGTAGGGACCACATCCTCATATATAAATTCATGCTCACCTACATCATTTAAATCTAGTAAGCCTAGAGGCTCAACACGTTCTATCCTTATATAACATGAAACCACATGCATGCAAACTTCATCTAAAATATCGTGAATATACTTATACATGCATGATCTTAAAAACATTAAATAATGTTGCATCTTAAACATCATCATTATCATATCTCATCATAAATATTATCATCATAAACTTTATACTTAATACTTAACATGATATGGCATGTCTTAAATTCTTGAAACATGATAGGTTTTATCCATGATGGTGGCCTTAAATATGAACGATTGATCAATCATAAAAACCAACGTACGTGGCGGTGGGGTCTCCACCTCTATGTTGCCACTTCACCAGAGCTTGCTCTGGATCCATAAGCTCATAATCATAACCATAAGTGGAAAGAGCTCCGGGCTCTAGAATCTCATCCCCAATCCCATGCTTGCCATACTCACTTCAACTTCCATAAAATATTTTCTCGCATGCCCTTAAATATTACATTAAAATACTTATATGATGCATGAACTTAAAAAAAATCATCATTATTTATTTATTTCATGAAAATTTGCATGCCCGTAAATATATATTTAATTAATTTCATAAAAATCATACTTAAATATATCTAAAATTACATGCATGAATTAAATATATATTTACGGACCATTTATTTTTTCAAAGACTTGTTCGAGTTGCTGACCCCTTAACTTAAGCCTATAAATTTCTAGAATGACCATAACCTTAACCCATCATAAATAGCCCATTAAATTCTTAGACTGACCCATTAACTTAAATTTGGTCCATCAACTTAAGCTAGACCATTAATAACTTAATCTAGCCCATTAACTTAAGCTAGCCCATTAACACTTAATCTGACCCAATTTTAACTTAGCCCAACGTAACTAATCCCGATTGTTATCATGGATCACGAGATCCAATACAACTATTGGATCAAATTAAATTAATAACATAAACCCAATAATTCAACTTAAACACTCAAGCTCATAAATGTTATAATTAAAATACTTAGGCCTCTAATTAAATTACCCGAGCCCAAAAATAAACTAACCCGGACCCAAACCAACATGACTTGACCCAAATAACATCCGACTCAACCTGGGAATACCCTGCCCGGGCCCCCTCACCTCTGCCCAAAATCTGCCCAAACTCTAGCTCTCTTCCTCTCAAATCTGCGCACATCCCATTGTTCCCCCTTGTTCTCCCTGCTCCGGCCACCACCGGCCGGAGCCCCGCCGTCCAAACATTCCCAGGGTCCAGACAGTCACCCTAGATTAGGCCCTAGCCTGGACCAAACCATGCAAGGCTCGACCAAGACAGCTGAAGCAAGCCCATGCGCACAGCCCCTAAACCCTGCACGCAGCCCTCATTCTCTCCCTTTTCCTGACCTGCTCCGGCCACCAGTGGTCGGATCCCAGCCCATAGGACCCCCCAGGGTCCTGTGGGTCCTTCTTGGTCCAGCCCTGGTTCGAACCATGCCTTGAATGGCTCGGACCAAGCCCCTCTTTCCCAACCAATAATCTGCGTGTCCAAGCCCTTCTCATGTCTGATTTCTGCCTTTTTCCAGCCATCCCAGGCCGAACCATCTCTCAATTACTAACCCTAATGGACCCTAACACGACCCAAAACCACAGTGCAGTAGTCTCGAACCATCCATGTCCAGAAATTCATCAAAACTAAGCCATCATGTACAAAAACGTAAGTTTCATGCATGAACTTGAAGATTTTCAATCTAAAACCACATACACGTGCAACATCAGATATTTTATGCATAAATCAGTGTATTGTGATTTATGAAAGAGTGGGTGCCCGGTGAGCCAACTTGTGGCTAAGGGCTTTGATGACACTTTGTATAAACAATCTTTTGTTTAATATAATTTACACTTTTATTAATGGCAATGACTTTATCTTTCTTCATATTGTTATATTGTGATATACTATTGTTGTTTTGATAAAGACCTTGAATATACTATAGTGTATGTAAGATGTGGTAGTGCATGGGGATGACTATCATTAAACACATCTTATAGTCACTGTATATTCTAAACAGTTCCTAGTCGATTGAGCCGTCCGTTAATAAGGATAAGGATCGCTCGAGATTGAGACTAGCATTTGCGATGCCGAGTACCACGTTTCATTGGTATGGAACATAGATATGTTCAAAGCATGCAAATGGATATTCATACGATGAATGATCGAACTACCCTATTCGGACTTTCCAAGTGGTTATCATTTATCGAGTGGATAAAGTCCGTGGTTTTGGTTGTACACCATTAGTCCTTACTACTTGAAACATCATTGAGACTCTATATACTAGTACTGTACTTTGACTCGTTAACCGACTCTATTGGGGTCATCAGGTGTCGGGATTGGGTACAGTTACGACACATATAGGAGTGGATGCTTTGTTGTCAAGGATTCACCACATACTTGCTAGTGTGGATATCCTATGCAATCTGAGGAGATATTAGTGTGACGAATCTCTGGCCAGAGTACATGATGTGTTTTAAGAAATGGTTTCTTAGTAGCACATGCGATGTCACTATTTGATCTTCAAGATGTATTGCATAGTTATCGAATCTCGAACGACTCTCGATTTACCAATGGTTGTTGATTCGATCGGGATATATGGATGAAGGGACCGTACTGTACGCTAACCAAAATCTATTGGTTCTTGCAGGCACTATCAGTGATACCTAGGGAATCATGGGGCGATGTTGCTAGGCGCTCTTACCATGATTCGATGGGCTAGTCGGAAATTGTTGTTCCGAGTCACAAGGAGTTGTGAGCCCACGGCTAGCTGTATCCCTGAACCATTGAGGGTCACACAGAGTAATGGATTTTTAATCCCCGTTGAGATAGTTATATTTAAAGAGTTAAATTTAATGAATGAAGAAGTGGGACTTCTTATATCAGAGTAGAGGAGTAAGATTTTCTAAAATGACATAGGGATGGGCATTTTTGGAAACCACTGAATTCGGATTCAGAAAATTTATCTTGACTCTAAAAGATGCAGAAATGGTTTCTGTGAACATTGGTGAAATTGGTTTATCAATCTGAGTCATGATGAATTTTATATTAATTTCTGAACATGTGGGCTTTGCTTGTCAGGCTTGAACTTATGACTAATGGGCCCTAAGCTGTTAGCAGCCCACATTATAAATAAGTTATTGCAGTACAGAAATTACACAACAGAGGCTCACAATTTTTGAAAACCCTAGTTTTTCTCTCTAAAAGTGGCCGCCCCCCTCCCCTCTGCTCGGGAAAAATCCAGCCTGTGAATTTTGAATTTGCAGTCTAGTTTAACGGATCAAATTCGTTAATTCTCTTCGTAGAAACTTCTGATAGATTTTCTAGTGCAATCTATCAGAGGGATTAAATTTCTGTTCGTGGACCTGATTGAAGAACAGTTCGTCCATCAGTTCCTGGGATATACAACAAGAGCAGAGTAATCTGTTGGTGTCCATAATCTTGATTCGAGATTGGAGGTAAAAATTTATAATTGTTATTTAATTTTTACACGCACAATTTAATCGTAAAGTTTTGATACCCATTATGGAATCGTTTCATATAAAAAATTTTAAACTTCCGCTGCACCGGGTATCAATTCTGATTGATCTGATCGCCGTTCTCCAACAATTTAAATGGTGAGCAAGAATGTAACGCCCGAAATTATTTAATTTTAATCCGAGAATAATTAATTTGGGAATATTTAGAGTTTTGATTTAAATTCTAATATTCTTAAATTATTTAGGATTGAAATTGAATGAAATGAGAAATTGAGGACTGGATTGCAACTAGGCAAGACTTGGAGGGCTAAAGTGCAATTTTCAAAATTTTAAGTGATTGCTCAGCATGTATACGTGTGTTATGCTTAACATTTCAGACAATTGAAAGGATTTAGAACATAGCAAATCGATTCCTTCTCATTTCTTTGAAATTGTAATTTTCAAATCGCCGTATCTTTTAATCCGGTTATCCGATTTCGATTCCGAAAGATGTTCTGGAATCCTTGCAAGAAGACCTTCGATTTGATGTAAGTTTTATTTTAGTTCATCATGATTTGAAAATTCAAAAATGGCAGAGATCAGATGTGGTTATGAATTGTTGTTGTTGAGCTTGTATTCTTTGTTCTATCGAGTTTGGGTTGAAGGATGGCTATCGATTTTATTCTTATAGTTCCAGCTGATTATTCAAAAGTATACCTGCTGATATATTGAAGAATTCTTGCTGGTTTTGATGAATATAAGATGTAGATGATTGTTATATTTGATATAGTTGAGTTTCGGATTGCCGAATGATACCGATATGCCGTTGAACTTTTGATTTGAAGTTGTTTTGCTATCTTATGCTTGAGCTGCTATTGAACTGAGTGTTAGCTGATATTTCCTTGGTTTTTATACTATGATTTCAGTGCATAAATAGGGCACGTCAACTCGATAATCTCGACTTTGAATCGGTAGAAGAAAGATCAAGGTTTGAAGCTATTTTACAATGGAGTTTGAATGGGTTTAAGTGCAGATTTTTATACAAGTCTTGTGATTGTATTGTTCAGATTTGGATAGCTTGAAGTCGCCTTGAAACATCACATTTGAAAGGTAAAAGTGGACTACTATTTTGAATGGGATTATAACTCGAGATGGTTTGTATCGAGTTTCCTAAATCACATACTTATTTGCTTATTTGCTTTTATATGTTTTCCTACGAATGGTTGAATAAGTCTTGATGTTAATGAATATGATCTTATTGATATATATTGCATTCATCTTGTAAGACTTGTTTCTTTGATTTCGAAATGAACGGAAATGTTCGATTAGACGATTTGAGGGATTGTATATGTATGGCCTGGGTGGTTGATTTAGCCTAGCGTCTGATTTACATATATAGTGGCTTCAAAGTCTAGAGAAGCAAGATAAGTAGCCCCACCTCGATCGGGAGAGTCGGTGGTTAGTTATGATATCTTCTTCTCGGGATCCCAAATGATGAATTAGTGAACCTTGTTTTAAAACATGCATTGAAGTTATGTTTATATCATGAGTTTGATATATGATTTTCTATGCATGTTTAGTTGCTTTTACTGGGAAATATATTTCTCACCGGAGTTATCCGGCTATTGTTGTGTTGTATGTGTTATGGCGATAGGCGAAAGTGGAACAGGGCAAAAGCGATCGTGAAGAACAAGGGATGAGAGAATAGCGTGATGATCCGAGTTTAGATGGTTGTGAGCTGTCAATGTTTTATTGAGTTCAAAAACATGATCATGTTGTGGTTACATATGCCAAGACTTATTTGGCTATGAGGTTGTTGTCTTGTTGATGTTCATAATATTTGAAATGATGTATGTAAATCCTTAAGACAACATGATGTAGCATAATGATTCTTGTATGATATGTAATTCTAGCATGAGACTTTATTCTAGTATATGGTGATCTTGTTTCTCTTCAACTATATCATGTTTAGGATGTATGTTAGTTGTGATTACAAGACTGAATTGTTGTTGTACAATTATACCATGAATTACTAGAGCATGTTGGAGGAAATGCATAGTTTTGACAGCAAAAGCTCCTGCTGATTTTCTGGAAAATGAGCCCGCTCGATCGGGTGATTCCTACCGATCGAGCGAGGCCTTTAATTTTGAGGCAGAAAGGTGTGCACTTTGGGCTCGCTCGATCAGTAAAGTTTGACCGATCGAGCGAGGCCAAGTTTTGCTTCCACCCGAGAGTTGAGCTTCATGGCTCGCTCGATCGGTAGCTTTTAACCGATCGAGCGAGGTGCTCTCCTTTTTAAAAAAAAAATTATTGTATTTAGTCTTTGATTATTTGACTATTATTTACAATGAAAAATTCTGGACTGAGTTAGATAGTGAGTGGGGTAGATCGAGTCATCTTCCTTGCTTCTTTATTTTATTATGCTATGATGTAATTACATGATTGAATTACATGTGGTAAATGCTAGTATGATTTAATTTCAAGTATTTTATTACATGATGTTGTATTTATTTTATTTGAAAGTATGAAGACGCATGCTTACTGGAATATCTGAAATGATTAGAGGCATGTGTTCTGATGAATTATGATATGCTACCTGATTATCTAAATGGATTGGAAGCATGTCTTGTTGAGTACTTCGATTATTTTTTTTTAAGATTGAATCAGAACCGAGTCTTGATCAGAGGTAAGATGATCGGAGGAGGACTGAGATAGATTTGATGATTGTGGTATCCTAACCCTTTTTATAATCAGATATGTATCGAAGACCAGGACGACCTCCTCTTAGACCTCAGGTTCCTACTCCTATGCCAGAGCAGACAGTTCATACTCCTCTACCGGAACAAACAGTGGTGACCCCGATAGTACCTCAAGCTGCAGTCCCGAGCAATGAACAGGGAAGTACCTCTCGAGATATGACAGATATGACTGCCACTCCGATGAAAACATTATTGAAAAGATTTCAATCATACCATCCGCCTACTCTGAACGGTACTGAAAATGCAGTTGTATGTGAAGGATGGCTCGATGACATGGAGATGTTGTTTGATTTGCTTGATTATGGTGATGAGCGGAGAGTCAGATTAATTGGACATCAGTTGCATGAGGTTGCGAAGAGCTGGTGGTCCATGACCAAGAAAGCTTTGGAGCGTAGAGGAACTGTACTGATGTGGAATGTCTTCAAAACTGAGTTTTACCAATGCTTCTTTCCAGTGTCTTACCGCAAAGATAAAGGGGCAGAATTGATGGAACACGGTCGTTCTCCGGATCGAAAAAGAAAGTGATACCCGGTGCAGTGGAAGTTTTAAAATTTTTATATGGAACGATTCCATATGGGTATCAAATTCCTACGATTAAAATCGATAACATAAAATTTAAACAATGTAAATTTTACCTTAAAATCTCGAAGCGAGATTATGGACACCAACAGATTAAACTGCTCTTGTTGTATATCCCAGGAACTGATGAACGAACGTTTCTTCAATCAGGTCCACGAACAGAAGTTTAATCCCTCTGATAGAATGCACTAGAAAGTCTATCAAAAGTTTCTACGAAGAGAAATAACAGATTTGATCTGCTAATTCAGACTGCAAATTCAAAATTTGCAGACTGAAATTCTCGAACACAGTAGGGGAGGGGGGCGGCCGAATTCTCTAGAGAGAGAGCTCTAGGGTTTTGAATTTTTATGCCTTGATTGTGTGTAATTTCTGCACTGCAATAACTTATTTATAATATGGGCTGCTAACAGCTTAGGGCCCATTAGTCATAAGTTCAAGCCTGACAAGCAAAGCCCGCATGTTCAGAAATTAATATAAAATTCATCGTGACTCAGATTGATAAACCAATTTCACCAATGTGTACAGAAACCATTTCTGCATCTTTTAAAGTCAAGATAAATTTTCTGAATCCGAATTCAGTGATTTTCAAAAATTTCCATCACTATGTCATTTTAGAAAATCTTACTCCCTCTACTCTTAAATAAGAAGTCCCACTTCTTTATTCACTAAATTTAACTCTTTAAATTTAATTATCTCAACGGGGATTAAAAATCCATTACTTGTGTAACCCTCAATGGTTCAGGGATACAGCTAGCCGTGGGCTCACAACTCTTTGTGACTCGGAACAACCATTTCCGACTTGCCCATCCAATCATGGTAAGAGCGTCTAGCAACATCGCCCCATGATTCCCTAGGTATCACTGATAGTGCCTGCAAGAACCAATAGATTTTGGTTAGCGTACAGTACGGTCCCTTCATCCATATATCCCGATCGAATCAACAACCATTGGTACATCGAGAGTCGTTCGAGAGTCGTTCGAGATTCGATAACTATGCAATGCATCTTGAAGATCAAATAGTGACATCGCATGTGCTACTAGGAAACCAAGTAACCTAAAACACATCATGTACTCTGGCCAGAGATTCGTCACACTAATATCTCCTCAGATTGCATAGGATATCCACACTCGCAAGTGTGCGGTGAATCCTTGACAACAAAGCATCGACTCCTATATATGTCGTAACTGTACCCAATCCCGACACCCGATGACCCTAATAGAGTCGATAAACAAGTCAAAGCACAGTACTAGCATATAGAGTCTCAATGATGTTTCAAGTAATAAGGACTAATGGTGTACAACCAAAACCGTGGACTATATCCACTCGATAAGTGATAACCACTTGGAAAGTCCGAATAGGGTAGTTCGATCATTCATCATATGAATATCCATTTGCATGCTTCGAACATCTCTATGTTCCATACCAATGAAACGTGGTACTCGGCATCGCAAATGCTAGTCTCAATCTCGAGCGATCCTTATCCTTATTTGTGGACGGCTCAATTGACTAGGAACTGTTTAGAATATACAGTGAACATAAGATGTGTTTCATGATAATGATCTCTCTATATTCACTATCTCATCTTACTTTAGTATATTCAAGGTCTTTATCAAAATAACAATAGTTTATCATTATATAATAATAAGATAAAGTGAACGCCATTTAAAGAACGTATATTATATTAAACAAAGATTGTTTACAAAAAGAGACTCTCAAAGCACTTAGCCACAAGTTGGCTAGCGGGGCATCAACTCTTTCAAGAATTTGCTAATCTGAAGCAGGGCAACTTAAATATTGAAGATTATGTTGCAAAATTCACTACATTGCTACGTTTTGCTCCACATGTTGCTGATAGTGATGAGGCAATGGCTGATCAGTTCATTAATGGACTGAATCCGGAGGTCTTTACTTTGGTAAACACAAGGCGACCGAATAATTTTGCTGATGCTATGAACAGTGCCAAAGGAGCGGAAGCTGGTTTGATACAACAGCGAGGAGCTTCGTATATCGCTCAGCCTCCGAGACAGTCACAACCCTCAGCTCCAATCTCGCAACAACCTCCTCGATTTGAAAGTGGTGGTAGTAGCAGTGGCAAGAAAGGATATTTTCAAGCTCAAGGGAAACAATTTAAAAAAGTCAGGGAGCAGTTCTTCGAGTTCCAGTGGCATGAAACAGAAGACAGGAGTGTTTTGTAATAGTTGTGGTGGAGGTCATCCAACCGATCAGTGCCAAGGTGTATCTGGGAGGTGCCATATATGCCATCAGACTGGTCATTTTGTGAGGGTGTGTCCTCAGAGAGGTTCTGGACAGTCACGAGGTGCAGAGTCATCACGATCAGTGGCTCAACCTGCGAGGCAAGCCTCTTCTGTTCATTCCTTTCAACCACCACATCCACAGCAACAGTCAAGGCCAGGAGGAAGTCAGACAGGCAATCAGCCACAGAGACAATAGGCTCATGTCTTTGCACTGACGGAGGAATAGGCACAGGGAGCACCAGATGATGTGATTGCAGGTAACTGTTCTATTTGTGGTTATCCTGGATATGTATTGATAGATACAGGTGCATCCCATACGTTTATCTCTACACAATTTGCATCCTTACATGCTTTGCCTATTGAATCATTACCTGTTGTAGTATCTCTCTCTTCTCCTTTGGGGAGAGGTCTTATATCTATTCAGACAGTTAAGAATTGTTTGTTACAGAAAGACGGTAATGAGATAGAGATAGATTGTTTTGTGCTTGGTTTGTCTGATTTTGACTGCATTATCGGGATTGATATGCTAAACAAGTACAGAGCTACCGTAGATTGTTTCCAGAAGGTAGTAAGGTTCAGACCTGAGATGGCTGAAGAATGGAAATTCTATGGTAAGGGTTCTCGTGCTAAGATTCCTCTGATTTCAGTATTATCTATGACTCGATTTTTGCAGAGAGGAGTAGAGGGATTTATTGTTTATACAGTTGATGTTTTGAAAACTAGCCCGAACCTGGCTGACTTGCCAGTGGTTAGTGAATTTGCGGATGTTTTCCCTGATGAGATTCCAGGACTACCTCCATACCGTGATATTGATTTCAATATAGAACTGATGCCAGGTACTGCACCAATTTCTAAAGCACCTTATCGAATGGCACCAGTGGAATTGAAAGAGTTGAAAGATCAGTTGGAAGATTTACTGGCCAAGGGATACATTCGACCCAGTGTTTCTCCTTGGGGTGCTCCAGTATTATTTGTACGCAGGAAAGACGGTTCAATGAGATTGTGCATCGACTACCGGCAACTGAACAAGGCAACGGTAAAGAACAAATACCCTTTGCCTCGTATTGATGATTTATTTGACCAATTGCAGGGTTCTTCTGTGTATTCCAAGATCGATCTGAGATCTGGATACCATCAGCTGAGAGTTAGGGATTTTGATATTCCGAAAACTGCTTTCAGAACCAGGTATGGCCACTATGAGTTTATAGTTATGCCGTTTGGTCTGACAAATGCTCCAGCTGTGTTTATCGCTTTGATGAATCGTGTGTTTCAGAAATATCTCGATGATTTCGTGATAATTTTTATTGATGATATTCTGATATATTCAAAGAATTTGATTGATCATTCTGAGCATTTGAGAACCGTGTTGAAGACTCTGAGATCTGAGAAACTGTATGCTAAATTGTCAAAATGTGAGTTTTGGCTGAAACAGGTTGTTTTTCTTGGACATATCATATCTGGAAATGGTATATCTGTTGATCCGAGTAAAGTCGAGGCAGTGATCAGTTGGTCGAGACCAACATCTGTTCCTAAGATACGTAGTTTTATGGGTTTGTCTGGGTATTATCGTCGTTTTATTAAAGATTTTTCCAGTATTGCGAAGTCGATTACTCAGTTGACTCAGAAGAATGCTCCTTTTATCTGGTCTGAAGCTTGTGAATCCAGTTTTGTTGAATTGAAGAAGCGACTGACCAGTGCACCAGTCTTGACGATTCCTTCAGGTACTGGTGGTTTCACTGTATATTGTGATGCATCTCATCGAGGTCTGGGATGTGTTTTGATGCAGCGAGGGCATGTGATTGCTTATGCCTCGAGACAGTTGAAGCCTCACGAGACCAGATATCTGATTCATGATCTTGAATTGGCCGCCATCGTATTTGCTTTGAAGATTTGGCGACATTATCTGTACGGGGAACAGTTTGAGATCTATTCTGATCACAAGAGTCTGAAATATTTATTTTCACAGTCAGAACTGAATATGAGACAGCGTAGATGGCTTGATTTGCTTAAAGATTTTGATTGTGAGATTAGATACTATCCGGGAAAATCGAATGCAGCAGCTGATGCATTGAGTCGAAAGGTATGTTCTTTATCTCTATCGACGATTGGTGTATCCCATTTGATTGAAGATTGTTGTTGTTTTGGATTAGTATTTGATATGAATTATCAGCCTCTTCGACTTTATCAAATTCAAGTTGAACCAGAGTTACTTTTGAGAATTAAAGATGCTCAGAAACTTGATCAGAATGTGCAGAATTCGATTGAGAAAGTCCGATCAGGGCATGTATCTGACTATCAGGTTCGAGATGATCTTTTATATGTTAATAATCACCTTGTAGTGCCTGATATTTCTGATGTGAGACAACAACTACTGAAAGAGACGCATTGTAGTCGTTATAGTATTCATTCTGGTAGGAGAAAGATGTACAACGATTTGAAGACTCGATATTGGTGGAAACCAATGAAGTCCGATATCACTGATTTTGTGTCTCGATGTCTTAATTGCCAACAGGTGAAGGCTAAAAGGAAGAAACCGTCTGGTTTGTTACAGAGTTTATCAGTGCCGGAATGGAAATGGGATCATATTTCCATGGACTTCGTGACAAAGTTACCTCGATCTTCTAGAGGTTGTGATGCTATCTAGGTGATTATCGATAGATTGACGAAATCAGCGTGTTTTATACCTTATCGTATGACATATAGACACGATCAGATGGCAGATATTTATGTCCAAGAAGTTGTCAGATTACATGGAGTGCCGAAGTCTATTGTATCAGATCGTGATCCTCGATTTACATCACACTTTTGGCATAGTTTACAGAGTGCTTTGGGTACTCAGTTACACTTGAGCACAGCCTATCATCCACAGACAGACGGACAGTCTGAGCGTACCATTCAGACATTAGAAGATATGTTAAGAGCTGTAGTGCTTGATTTTGGCACGAGTTGGCAAGATTCATTACCACTTTGTGAATTCTCGTACAACAACAGCTCTCAATCGAGTATTGAAATGGCTCCGTTTGAAGATCTGTATGGTAGAAGGTGTCGATCACCTCTTTTCTGGGATGATATTTTTGAGATACCTGACATTGGACCTAATATGATTCGAGATATGACTGAACAGGTAAAGATTATTCAGAGAAGAATGAAGACAGCACAGGATAGACAAGCCAAGTATGCCAATATTCGACGTCGACCTTTGTCTTTTGAACAGGGGGATCGTGTATTTTTTAATATTTCTCCGTTCAGAGGTACTGTACGTTTTGGCAAGCGAGGGAAGTTGTCTCCATGATATATCGGTCCGTATGAAGTTCTTGAGAAAATAGGCAATCTTGTCTATCGATTAGCTTTGCCTCCATCCTTATCTGGAATACATGATGTCTTTCATGTATCGATGCTTCGAAAATACCTTGCTGATGAATCTCATGTGCTTCAACCTGATGAGGCTGAACTCGACGAAACTTTAAGTTATTTTGAAAAGCCAATTCAGATCCTTGATCGTAAGGAGAATAAACTTCGAACGAAGACTATTCCGCTTGTGAAGGTCCAGTGGTCAACTTGGGAGACAGAATCAGATATGAGGCAACGATTTCCAGAGATGTTTCAATGATGTTAGTTCTCCTTTAGTTTTCTGTTATCCGATATATCTTATGTGCTATTCGTACTTGCGATCTCGAGGACGAAATCGAGTCTTAGTGGGGGAGAATTGTAACGCCCGAAATTATTTAATTTTAATCCGAGAATAATTAATTTGGAAATATTTAGAGTTTTGATTTAAATTCTAATATTCTTAAATTATTTAGGATTGAAATTGAATGAAATGAGAAATTGAGGGCTGAATTGCAACTAGGCAAGACTTGGAGGGCTAAAGTGCAATTTTCAGAATTTTAAGTGATTGCTCAGCATGTATACGTGTGTTATGCTTAACATTTCAGACAATTGAAAGGATTTAGAACAGAGCAAATCGATTCCTTCTCATTTCTTTGAAATTGTAATTTTCAAATCGCCGTATCTTTTAATCCGGTTATCCGATTTTGATTCCGAAAGATGTTCTGGAATCCTTGCAAGAAGACCTTCGATTTGATGTAAGTTTTCTTTTAGTTCATCATGATTTGAAAAGTCTAAAATGGCAGAGATCAGATGTGGTTATGAATTGTTGTTGTTGATCTTGTATTCTTTGTTCTATCGAGTTTGGGTTGAAGGATGGCTATCGATTTTATTCTTATAGTTCCAGCTGATTATTTGAAAGTATACCTGCTGATATATTGAAGAATTCTTGCTGGTTTTGATGAATATAAGATGTAGATGATTGTTATATTTGATATAGTTGAGTTTCGGATTGCCGAATGATACCGATATGCTGTTGAACTTTTGATTTGAAGTTGTTTTGCTATCTTATGCTTGAGCTGCTATTGAACTGAGTGTTAGCTGATATTTCCTTGGTTTTTATACTATGATTTCAGTGCATAAACAGGGCACGTCAACTCGATAATCTCGACTTTGAATCGGTAGAAGTAAGATCAAGGTTTGAAGCTATTCTACAATGGAGTTTGAATGGGTTTAAGTGCAGATTTTTATACAAGTCTTGTGATTGTATTGTTCAGATTTGGATAGCTTGAAGTTGCCTTGAAACATCACATTTGAAAGGTAAAAGTGGACTAATATTTTGAATGGGATTATAACTCGAGATGGTTTGTATCGAGTTCCCTAAATCACATACTTATTTGCTTATTTGCTTTTATATGTTTTCCTATGAATGGTTGAATAAGTCTTGATATTAATGAATGTGATCTTATTGATATATATTGCATTCATCTTGTAAGACTTGTTTCTTTGATTTCGAAATGAACGAAAACGTTCGATTAGACGATTTGAGGGATTGTATATGTATGGCATGGGTGGTTGATTTAGCCTAGCGTCTGATTTACATATATAGTGGCTTCAAAGTCTAGAGAAGTAAGATAAGTAGCCCCACCTCGATCGGGAGAGTCGGTGGTTAGTTATGATATCTTCTTCTCGGGATCCCAAACGATGAATTAGTGAACCTTGTTTTAAAACATGCATTGAAGTTATGTTTATATCATGAGTTTGATATATGATTTGCTATGCATGTTTAGTTGCTTTTACTGGGAAATATATTTCTCACCGGAGTTATCCGGCTATTGTTGTGTTGTATGTGTCATGGTAATAGGCGGAAGTGGAACAGGGCAAAAGCGATCGTGAAGAACAAGGGATGAGAGAATAGCGTGATGATCCGAGTTTAGATGGTTGTGAGCTGTCAATGTTGTATTGAGTTCAAAAACATGATCATGTTGTGGTTACATATGCCAAGACTTATTGGCTATGAGGTTGTTGTCTTGTTGATGTTCATAAGATTTGAAATGATGTATGTAAATCCTTAAGACAACATGATGTAGCATAATGATTCTTGTATGATATGTAATTCTAGCATGAGACTTTATTCTAGTATATGGTGATCTTGTTTCTCTTCAACTATATCATGTTTAGGATGTATGTTAGTTGTGATTACAAGACTGAATTGTTGTTGTACAATTATACCATGAATTACTAGAGCATGTTGGAGGAAATGCATAGTTTTGACAGCAAAAGCTCCTGCTGATTTTCTGGAAAATGAGCCCGCTCGATCGGGTGATTCCTACCGATCGAGCGAGGCCTTTAATTTTGAGGCAGAAAGGTGAGCACTTTGGGCTCGCTCGATCGGTAAAGTTTGACCGATCGAGCGAGGCCAAGTTTTGCTTCCACCCGAGAGTTGAGCTTCATGGCTCGCTCGATCGGTAGCTTTAAACCGATCGAGCGAGGTGCTCTCCTTTTTAAAAAAAAAATTATTGTATTTAGTCTTTGATTATTTGACTATTATTTACAATGGTTTGATTAATAAGAGATTAGAACTCGGGTCATCACAAAGAAGAGATTTATATACGCTCAAAAATAATATACCGTCGCGTAGATTGTTGTCCGGGACGAACGGGGCGTCGAATCTTCAAGATTTCTTCAAGGTTCACGTAAAAAGTGCGAGAGAGTGTGAGGGAGGCGGCTGGAATCTGATTTTAGGCTGCTAGGTAGACATGAGAATGGTGAGGGAATAATGAGGGCCAAAATAGATTATTTATTTGTATTAGATTAACGTGCATATCTCACTTATTAACAAATACATAATAAATTATATCGATTAAAATCATATATACATGAGATAGAAAATAAGACGAATTCATGGTACGAAACATGCCATAATTGCTCAAGATTAATCAACAAAATGATGGAAAACCCGAGAAGTAATAATTGCATAAGTTTCAATATCAATATTGTGTCAAGTTAAAACTATATTAAATTATATCTATAAGCTTACATGAGTTATTGGTAATGTTTTATTTTAAACTGTTAATATAGATATAGAATAATGATGACCGTAAACGATGAACATTAAAACTGTAACCATTGCTAGCAAATGTTTTTATTAGTTGCAACGTTTAAAATTATATTGATTTTATAACTAAGACATGTAAATAATTTTTATTTCAAAGAGTATATATGATTACCAATTATTAATAAAATCTAATTTATTTATAGGACAACAATACTTCAATATAATACAAGCTTTTAGAGACACCAAATAAAAAAGAATATACATTTCTTCTCAAAATAGAAAAGACGGCTGAAATAAAAGACGAAATGTTAGCATGTTTAATCGAAGCATTCAAAATTCAAGCAAAAATTTTAGCAACAAAATGATTGCAATATTATATTTCAAACAAATTAACATGAAATTAATGTTGGAAAACTGGCGTTCAGATCAATCACGATTGATACCCGGTGCAGCAGAAGTTTAAAAATTTTATTATGGAACAATTCCATAGTGTGGGTATCAACCGTTTAACGATTAAATTATAAGTGTGTGTAAAATTAAATAACTATTATATAATTTTACCTTTAATCTCGAATCGAGATTCTGGACACCAACAGATTTAATCTGCTCTTGTTGTCTCTCCCTGGAACTGATGAACTTTAATCTCCTTCAATCAGGTCCACGAATAGAGGTTTAATCCCTCTGATAGATTGCACTAGAAAATCTATCAGAAGTTTTCTACGAAGAGAATAAACGAATTTGATTCGCTATTCCAGACTGCAATTCAAAATCACAGACCGGAATTTCTCACGCAGAGAAGGGAGGGTGTTCGGCCACTTTGAGAGAGAGGAGGCTAGGGTTTTCGAAAAACCTGTCTCAAATTATGACCCTGTTGTGTGTAATTTCTGTACTGCAATAACTTATTTATAATGCAGGCCACTAACAGCTTAGGGCCCATTAGTCATAAGTTGAGGCCCGACAAGCAAAGCCCGCACGTTCAGAAATTAATATAAAATTCATCGTGACTCCGATTGATAAACCGATTTTACCAATGTGCACAGAAACCATTTCTGCACATTTTAAAGTCAAGATAAATTTTCCTGAATCCGTATTCAGTGGTTTCCAAAAATGTCCATCCCTATGTCATTTTAGGAAATCCTACTCCCTTACTCTTATTTAAGAAGTCCAACTTCTTTATTCATTAAATTTAACTCTTTAAATTTAACTATCTCAACGGGGATTAAAACTCCATTACACTGTGTGACCCTCAATGGTTCAGGGATACAGCTAGCCGTGGGCTCACAACTCCTTGTGACTCGGAACAACACTTTCCGACTTGCCCAACGAATCATGGTAAAGCGCCTAGCAACATCGCCCCATGATTCCCTAGGTATCACTGATAGTGCCTACAAGAACCAGTAGATTTTGGTTAGCGTACAGTACGGTCCCTTCATCCATATATCCCGATCGAATCAACAACCATTGGTATATCGAGAGTCGCTCAAGATTCGATAACTATGCAATACATCTTGAAGATCAAATTAGTGACATCGCATGTGCTACTAAGAAACCATTTCTTAAATCACATCAAGTACTCTGGCCAGAGATTCGTCACACTAATATCTCCTCAGATCGCATAGGATATCCACACTCGCAAGTATGTGGTGAATCCTTGACAACAATGCATCGACTCCTATATGTGTTGTAACTGTACCCAATCCCGACACCTGATGACCCCCATAGAGTCGGTAAACGAGTCAAAGCACAGTACTAGCATATAGAGTCTCCATGATGTTTCAAGTAGTAAGGACTAATGGTGTACAACCAAAACCGCGGACTTAATCCACTCGATAAGTGATAACCACTTGGAAAGTCCGGATAGGGTAGTTCGATTATTCATCCTATGAATATCCATTTGCATGCTTCGAACATCTCCATGTTCCCTACCAATGAAACGTGGTACTCCGCATCGCAAATGCTAGTCTCAAACTCGAGCGATCCTTATCCTTATTATCGGACGGCTCAATCGACTAGGAACAGTTTAGAACATACAGTGACTATAAGATGTATTTCATGATAGACATCCCCATGTTCTACCACATCTTACATACACTATAGTATATTCAAGGTCTTTATCAAAACAACAATAGTATATCATAATATAACAATATGAAGAAAGATAAAGTCATTGCCATTAATAAAAGTGTAAATTACATTAAACAAAAGATCGTTTGTACAAAGAGTCATCAAAGCCCATAGCCACAAGTTGGCTCACTGGGCACCCACTCTTTCAATCTCCCACTTGCCCTATAGCCAACTAGTCATACTACGTAGACTCATTGCTTCGCGATGTTTGTCAAACAATGGTCCTGGCAAGGGCTTAGTAAGCGGATCAGCGATATTGTCTGCAGAGGCCACTCGTTCGACAGTGATGTCTCCTCTTTCCACAATCTCCCGGATGATGTGGTATTTCCTCAGTACGTGTTTGGATCTTTGATGAGACCTTGGTTCCTTTGCTTGAGCAATGGCACCCGTGTTGTCACAGTACACCGGGACTGGACCAACAAATTCAGGAATGACGCCCAACTCTTGGACGAACTTCCTCATCCAAACGGCCTCTTTAGCAGCAGCTGATGCTGCAATGTATTCAGCCTCAGTGGTGGAATCCGCTGTGGTGTCCTGCTTGGAACTCTTCCAAGAGACAGCACCGCCATTGAGCATGAACACAAATCCAGAGGTTGACTTCGAGTCATCCACGTCACTTTGGAAGCTAGAGTCGGTATAGCCTTCCAATTTCAGATCTCGTCCTCCATATACCATGAACATATTCTTAGTCCTTCGTAAGTACTTAAGAATGTCCTTCACGGCTTTCCAATGCATTTGACCAGGATTAGCCTGATATCTGCTCGTGACACTCAGAGCAAATGCTACATCCGGTCTGGTAGATATCATCCCATACATGATACTACCTATAGCTGACGCATATGGTACATGTGTCATATTCTCTATCTCTGCATCAGTCTTGGGACACATAGACTTGGATAAAGAAACTCCATGACACATGGGTAGATGTCCTCTCTTGGACCCATCCATTGAAAACCGTTTCAATATGGTGTCGATGTAGGTTGATTGAGTGAGTCCTATCATTCTCTTAGATCTATCTCTATAGATCTATATCCCAAGAATGTAGGATGCCTCACCCAAATCCTTCATCGAGAATCTACCTGATAACCATATCTTTGTTGACTGCAACATCCCTACATCATTCCCAATGAGTAGGATGTCATCAACATAAAGTACTAAGAATGTCACAGCATCCTTAACTACTTTCTTGTACACGCACGGTTCCTCCGGGTTCTTGATGAAACCAAAATCTTTTATTGTTTCATCAAATTTCTGGTTCCAACTTCTTGATGCTTGTTTTAGACCATAAATTGATCTCTGAAGCTTGCATACCTTATTCTCTCTTCCCATGGATGTGAACCCCTCCGGCTGCTTCATATAGATTTCTTCCTTAATGTCTCCATTAAGAAAAGCAGTCTTCACATCCATTTGCCATATCTCATAGTCATACCATGCAGCTATGGCAATAAGGATTCTTATGGACTTGAACATTGCAACTGGTGAAAAGGTTTCATCATAGTCAACTCCTTGTCTTTGAGTGTAACCTTTCGCCACCAATCGCGCCTTGTAGGTCAATACCTTACCATCAGGCCCAAGCTTTCTCTTGTAGATCCATTTACACCCTATTGGAACAATTCCATCAGGAGGATCTACTAAAGACCAAACTTGGTTTGTATGCATTGAATCCAATTCAGACTGCATAGCTTCAAGCCATAAATTTGAATCCGCATCAGAAATTGCTTCCTTGAAGTTTCTTGGATCACATCCAATGTCGGGTTCATCTTGATCCCCTTCAAGAAGAAGACCATATCGAACAGGAGGTCTAGAAGTCCTCTCGGATCTTCTAGGTTCAGGCGTGTCCGGTAATGGTTCCTGAGGCGTAGGATCGTTATTTTGTATTTTGGGTTCTTCTCGAACTTCTTCGAGTTCCATCATCTCGCCTTTCTTATCCAATAAGAACTCCTTCTCCAAGAAGGTGGCATTCCTAAAAACAAACAGCTTTGTTTCAGCAGGATAATAGAAATAATATCCGATTGAATTCTTCGGATACCCTACAAAATAACATAAGCTGGATCGACTATCCAACTTATCTCCCACTGTCCGCTTCACGTAAGCAGGACATCCCCAAATCCTCAAGTACGAATACTTAGGAGCTTTGCCATTCCATAACTCGTATGGTGTTTTGTCCACTGCTTTAGTGTGGACGTTGTTTAACAACAATACCGCCGTTTCAAGCGCATAGCCCCAAAACGAAGGTGGAAGCTCAGTGAAGCTCATCATGGATCGAACCATGTCCAACAAAGTTCGATTACGACGCTCCGATACACCATTAAGCTGTGGTGTCATAGGAGGAGTCCACTGAGAGAGAATCTCATTCTCTTTTAGATAGTCCAAAAACTCGGTACTCAAGTATTCTCCACCTCGATCCGATCGAAGTGCTTTAATACTTTTACCTAGCTTGTTTTCTACTTCAGCCTTGAATTCTTTGAACTTTTCAAATGCTTCAGACTTATATTTCATTAAATATAAATACCCATACCTTGAATAATCATCAGTAAAGGTAATGAAGTAGGTGTGGCCATATTGAGTCCCAACTCTAAATGGACCACAAACATCTGTATGGATAAAATCCAACAGATTTTGACTACGCTCAGGTTTCCCCTTAAAATGAGATTTAGTCATTTTCCCTTTTAGGCAGGATTCACAAGTAGGTAGAGAGTTAATATCAGACATATCAAACATGCCCTCTCCCACTAGCTTGTTCATCCTCCTTGAGGAAATATGACCTAGTCTAGCGTGCCAAAGGTTTGCCGGGTTTTGACTATCGATTTTCCTTTTGTTTGTTGTCGCCGGTTTATTAATGTTGGAAAACTGGCATTCAGATCAATCACGATTGATACCCGGTGCAGCGGAAGTTTAAAATTTTATTATGGAACAATTCCATAGTGTGGGTATCAACCGTTTAACGATTAAATTATAAGTGTGTGTAAAATTAAATAACTATTATTAAATTTTACCTTCAATCTCGAATCGAGATTATTGGACTCCAACAGATTTCTCTGCTCTTGTTGTCTCTCCCTGGAACCGATGAACTCCTTCAATCAGGTCCACGAATAGAGGTTTAATCCCTCTGATAGATTGCACTAGAAAATCTATCAGAAGTTTTCTACGAAGAGAATAAACGAATTTGATTCGCTATTCCAGACTGCAATTCAAAATCACAGACCGGAATTTCTCACGCAGAGAAGGGAGGGGCGGCCGAATTTGAGAGAGAGGAGGCTAGGGTTTTCGAAATTTTGCTCTCAAAATTATGACCAGTTGTGTCTAATTTCTGTACTGCAATAACTTATTTATAATGCAGGCCACTAACAGCTTAGGGCCCATTAGTCATAAGTTGAGGCCCGACAAGCAAAGCCCGCACGTTCAGAAATTAATATAAAATTCATCGCGACTCCGATTGATGAACCGATTTCACCAATGTGCACAGAAACCATTTCTGCACATTATAAAGTCAAGATAAATTTTCCTGAATCCGAATTCAGTGGTTTCCAAAAATGTCCATCCCTATGTCATTTTAGGAAATCCTACTCCCTTACTCTTATTTAAGAAGTCCAACTTCTTTATTCATTAAATTTAACTCTTTAAATTTAACTATCTCAACGGGGATTAAAACTCCATTACACTGTGTGACCCTCAATGGTTCAGGGATACAGCTAGCCGTGGGCTCACAACTCCTTGTGACTCGGAACAACACTTTCCGACTTGCCCAACGAATCATGGTGAAGCGCCTAGCAACATCGCCCCATGATTCCCTAGGTATCACTGATAGTGCCTACAAAAACCAGTAGATTTTGGTTAGCGTACAGTACGGTCCCTTCATCCATATATCCCGATCGAATCAACAACCATTGGTATATCGAGAGTCGCTCAAGATTCGATAACTATGCAATACATCTTGAAGATCAAATTAGTGACATCGCATGTGCTACTAAGAAACCATTTCTTAAATCACATCAAGTACTCTGGCCAGAGATTCGTCACACTAATATCTCCTCAGATCGCATAGGATATCCACACTCGCAAGTATGTGGTGAATCCTTGACAACAATGCATCGACTCCTATATGTGTTGTAACTGTACCCAATCCCGACACCTGATGACCCCCATAGAGTCGGTAAACGAGTCAAAGCACAGTACTAGCATATAGAGTCTCCATGATGTTTCAAGTAGTAAGGACTAATGGTGTACAACCAAAACCGCGGACTTTATCCACTCGATAAGTGATAACCACTTGGAAAGTCCGGATAGGGTAGTTCGATTATTCATCCTATGAATATCCATTTTCATGCTTCGAACATCTCCATGTTCCCTACCAATGAAACGTGGTACTCCGCATCGCAAATGCTAGTCTCAAACTCGAGCGATCCTTATCCTTATTCTCGGACGGCTCAATCGACTAGGAACAGTTTAGAATATACAGTGACTATAAGATGTATTTCATGATAGACATCCCCATGTTCTACCACATCTTACATACACTATAGTATATTCAAGGTCTTTATCAAAACAACAATAGTATATCACAATATAACAATATGAAGAAAGATAAAGTCATTGCCATTAATAAAAGTGTAAATTACATTAAACAAAAGATCGTTTGTACAAAGAGTCATCAAAGCCCATAGCCACAAGTTGGCTCACTGGGCACCCACTCTTTCAATCTTCCACTTGCCCTATAGCCAACTAGTCATACTACGTAGACCCATTGCTTCGCGATGTTTGTCAAACAATGGTCCTGGCAAGGGCTTAGTAAGCGGATCAGCGATATTGTCTGCAGAGGCCACTCGTTCGACAGTGATGTCTCCTCTTTCCACAATCTCCCGGATGATGTGGTATTTCCTCAGTACGTGTTTGGATCTTTGATGAGACCTTGGTTCCTTTGCTTGAGCAACGGCACCCGTGTTGTCACAGTACACCGGGACTGGACCAACAAATTCAGGAATGACGCCCAACTCTTGGACGAACTTCCTCATCCAAACGGCCTCTTTAGCAGCAGCTGATGCTGCAATGTATTCAGCCTCAGTGGTGGAATCCGCTGTGGTGTCCTGCTTGGAACTCTTCCAAGATACAGCACCGCCATTGAGCATGAACACAAATCCAGAGGTTGACTTCGAGTCATCCACGTCACTTTGGAAGCTAGAGTCGGTATAGCCTTCCAATTTCAGATCTCGTCCTCCATATACCATGAACATATTCTTAGTCCTTCGTAAGTACTTAAGAATGTCCTTCACGGCTTTCCAATGCATTTGACCAGGATTAGCCTGATATCTGCTCGTGACACTCAGAGCAAATGCTACATCCGGTCTAGTAGATATCATCCCATACATGATACTACCTATAGCTGACGCGTATGGTACATGTGTCATATTCTCTATCTCTGCATCAGTCTTGGGACACATAGACTTGGATAAAGAAACTCCATGACACATGGGTAGATGTCCTCTCTTGGACCCATCCATTGAAAACCGTTTCAATATGGTGTCGATGTAGGTTGATTGAGTGAGTCCTATCATTCTCTTAGATCTATCTCTATAGATCTGTATCCCAAGAATGTAGGATGCCTCACCCAAATCCTTCATCGAGAATCTACCTGATAACCATATCTTTGTTGACTGCAGCATCCCTACATCATTCCCAATGAGTAGGATGTCATCAATATAAAGTACTAAGAATGTCACAGCATCCTTAACTACTTTCTTGTACACGCACGGTTCCTCCGGGTTCTTGATGAAACCAAAATCTTTTATTGTTTCATCAAATTTCTGGTTCCAACTTCTTGATGCTTGTTTTAGACCATAAATTGATCTCTGAAGCTTGCATACCTTATGCTCGCTTCCCATGGATGTGAACCCCTCAAGCTGCTTCATATAGATTTCTTCCTTAATGTCTCCATTAAGAAAGGCAGTCTTCACATCCATTTGCCATATCTCATAGTCATACCATGCAGCTATGGCAATAAGGATTCTTATGGACTTGAACATTGCAACTGGTGAAAAGGTTTCATCATAGTCAACTCCTTGCCTTTGAGTATAACCTTTTGCCACCAATCGTGCCTTGTAGGTCAATACCTTACCATCAGGCCCAAGCTTTCTTTTGTAGATCCATTTACACCCTATTGGAACAATTCCATCAGGAGGATCTACTAAAGACCAAACTTGGTTTGTATGCATCGAATCCAATTCAGACTGCATAGCTTCAAGCCATAAATTTGAATCCGCATCTGAAATTGCTTCCTTGAAGTTTCTTGGATCACATCCAATGTCGGGTTCATCTTGATCCCCTTCAAGAAGAAGACCATATCGAACAGGAGGTCTAGAAGTCCTCTCGGATCTTCTAGGTTCAGGCGTGTCCGGTAATGGTTCCTGAGGCGTAGGATCGTTATTTTGTATTTCGGGTTCTTCTCGAACTTCTTCGAGTTCCATCATCTCGCCTTTCTTATCCAATAAGAACTCCTTCTCCAAGAAGGTGGCATTCCTAGAAACAAACACCTTTGTTTCAGCAGGATAATAGAAATAATATCCGATTTAATTCTTCGGATACCCTACAAAATAACATAAGCTGGATCGACTATCCAACTTATCTCCCACTGTCCGCTTCACGTAAGCAGGACATCCCCAAATCCTCAAGTACGAATACTTAGGAGCTTTGACATTCCATAACTCGTATGGTGTTTTGTCCACTGCTTTAGTGTGGACGTTGTTCAACAACAATACCGCCGTTTCAAGCGCATAGCCCCAAAACGAAGGTGGAAGCTCAGTGAAGCTCATCATGGATCGAACCATGTCCAACAAAGTTCGATTACGACGCTCCGATACACCATTCAGCTGTGGTGTCATAGGAGGAGTCCACTGAGAGAGAATCCCATTCTCTTTCAGATAGTCCAAAAACTCGGTACTCAAGTATTCTCCACCTCGATCCGATCGAAGTGCTTTAATACTTTTACCTAGCTTGTTTTCTACTTCAGCCTTGAATTCTTTGAACTTTTCAAATGCTTCAGACTTATATTTCATTAAATATAAATACCCATACCTTGAATAATCATCAGTAAAGGTAATGAAGTAGGTGTGTCCATATTGAGTCCCAACTCTAAATGGACCACAAACATCTGTATGGATCAAATTCAACAGATTTTGACTACGCTCAGGTTTCCCCTTAAAAGGAGATTTAGTCATTTTTCCTTTTAGGCAGGATTCACAAGTAGGTAGAGAGTTAATATCAGACATATCAAACATGCCCTCTCCCACTAGCTTGTTCATCCTCCTTGAGGAAATATGACCTAGCCTAGCGTGCCAAAGGTTTGCCAGGTTTTGACTATCGATTTTTCTTTTGTTTGTTGTCGCCGGTTTATCAATATAATTTATTGGAACGTCTTTTAGTTTTAAGTTGTATAGATCGTTTTCAAGTTGTCCATTTCCAATCAAACATTCATTCTTGTAAATATTGCAAATCTCATTCACAAAATTGCAAGAATAACCATCTCTATCTAGCATAGAAACAGAAATAATGTTTTTAATTAAATCCGGAACAAATAAAACATCTCTTAAAAATAACTTAAAACCGTTCTGCAAAATTAAACAAACATCTCCAATGGCTGTAGCTTCAACTCTGGAACCATTCCCGAGCCTCAGCTGGGTCTCACCCATTCTAAGCCTGCGACTTCTTGTCATCACCTGCAAATCATTGCAAATGTGAGATCCACATCCGGTATCCAATACCCAAGAAGTAGTATTAAGTGAAATGTTTATTTCAATATAGAACATACCCTTTGCAGTTCCCAACTGCTCTAGATATTCCTTGCAGTTGCGCTTCCAATGACCGGGCTTCTTGCAGTAATGGCAAACATCCTTGGATTTTCCATTGTTTGAAGCCTTTGTCTTGTGCTTCTTCTCGGGTTCGACTTTCTTGGGTGGGGCAGAACGTTTCTTACCCTTCGTACTTGGCCCCTTCTTAGCAGAAGATGAGGAGCCCACCAAGAAAGCTGGTTTATCCTTCTTTAGTGTGGATTCATATGTCACAAGCATATTGACCATCTCTTCAAGGGTGGCCTCTATCTTGTTCATATTAAAATTTACCACAAATCCGTCAAACGAAGAAGGAAGAGACAGAAGCAGTAAATCCACGTTGAGTTCATGCTCCAACACCAAATCAAGGGTCGCTAACTTTTGTATGAGCCAAATCACTCGTACCCCATGATCACGGACCGAAGTCCCTTCACGCATGCGACACGTCATCAGCTCCTTAACAGTAGCGAACCTTTCAGCCCTCGATTGAGCCCCAAAAAGTTCCTTGAGTTGAGCGTGAATGTCAGCAGCATTCACGGTGTCCTCAAATCGCCTCTGGAGTTCATCAGACATCGAGGCTTGCATATAGCATTTGGTCTTGATGTCATGGTCCCACCATGCATCAAGTTTGGCCAATTCCTCCGGACTTACGTCAGCTGGTGCTTCCTTCGGAGGTGATTTCTCTAACACGTAGAGCATCTTCTCCGAAGTCAAGACAATCTTCAACTTCCGGAACCATTCCGTATAGTTTGCGCCAGTTAACTTGTTTTGTTCGAGGATCGAGAATAATGGATTACGCGAATTCATTGTATGAAATACTGAAAAGAAAAACAGACATATATCAATGATTGTTTAAGCAATTTACTAAGACATAAAATAGGCGAATTTAATTTTATGAATCTCACTCCCACTATTTTAACGATTTCACTACCCTCTAGTGAAAACGGGAAACTTTTTCCTTAGTGAGAACATGGAGTCCAATTGACAAACTTATGGTCCCGAATAATATCAGCCAACCATAATTCTCAAAAGGTAGAGCCCAATTGCTTCCAAAGCAACCCCCATGTTTTTACCTCATGTCCAATAAGGGCCCAATAATATGACGCCGTTTATAGTGACATGTCAAGATGACCCATCAATATTAAGTTGTGATGGACGGTCGCCATGTGGATCCCCCAATAATATGAGCCGATCCCATGGGAGTTCCACCCAACTTACAACATTTGTCGATCCAATGTACAGCTTTCCGACGGACGGGCCCCCCCCAATAATATGAGCCGGACCATATCCGCGGGTAGCATCACATACATTGACCGTTGATGGAAGGTAGGAACATTTAAACAAATTTAAATTTTCTTTATTTATCTTGATATCAATTTTAAATCATATTTAAAATGAGGGATTTTTAATTATAAAAATTTGTCTCATCAATTTCAAATTATTGCATGCTTGCCGGATTCACGCAATTATGTCTAAAACATGCATACAATCATAATATCATATATTATATATAGGATGATCGATTCCATTTCTAATTGACTCGTGGTTGCCAATCACGAGTCTTAGTCCAATCCTAGGTAATATGCAGTATGCAATGCAATCCTATTACATTAGCTTCCAATTTACATTTCTTCGTCTTTATTGTCTGCTGGGCCCACCATCTTCAAATCTTGATCTCCCACTAAATCTAATGTATTTACAATAAATAGCAATGACAAGTAGGGGATACATTTTAGGGGTGGGAACGGGCCATAAACCAAGCCCACTTTTATTACATATGACATTCATATTGGGCCATAAACCAGGCTCATTAATAAAACCAACAACAATAAAAACAAATGTAAATTCCTAACATACACCTACAAAATTGGTCATGGCAATCGATCATCCTTATCCAATAACATTTAATTCAAAATTAATTTATTGGATAACATGCAGTGGCAATTCAAATTTAAACAGGATAAAATCATATTTTATATATAAAATCTCATTTTACATATAAAATCATATTTTATCTCTTTATCAAATAAAATCATATTTTATCTACAAAATCCAATTTTATGGATAAAATCATATTTTACTCAATATATTCATAAGATCAAATCTTATCATCAATTGTACCAAAAATAATTGATTTCAAAATTCAATTTAAGGATAAAATATTAAAATTTTCCAAAAATTCAAATTTATCCAAAAATCAATTTTAAAGTTTACGGACTCGAACAATTCGATCCGAAATCTCGTGAACCAATCAAAAACAATTTTTGACCGGACCAAAAATAAAATTTTAACACATTAAAATTAATTTTAAATAAAAATTTAATTTTTCCCGCGGGCCGCCCGGGACACTCCCGGGCCGGCCCGCACCCGTGGGCGCGGGCCGGGGCAGCCCGGCTGCCCCTTTAGGGCAGCAATAGTTGCTGCCCTGGCGGCGCCTGGCGCCGCCCCTGGGCGGCGCCGTGCGCCGCCCTGGGCAGCGCCCAGCGCTGCCCTACGCAGCGCCCAGCGCTGCCCTGGCGACGCCGTGCGTCGCCGTGGGCGGCGCCGTGCGCCGCCCGGGGCAGCAACAATTGCTGCCCCACCGGGCAGCGATCCAATCGCTGCCCGGGTTTTGCCCCGAAAAAAAATTTTTTTTTTTATTTAAAAATATTTATTTTGTTTCAAAAACCGAGACTCAAAAATTTTTGTACAATCGATTAATTCAATCGTTTGATCTGAGCAACCTGGCTCTGATACCACTGTTGGAAAACTGGCGTTCAGATCAATCACGATTGATACCCGGTGCAGCGGAAATTTAAAATTTTATTATGAAACAATTCCATAGTGTGGGTATCAACCGTTTAACGATTAAATTATAAGTGTGTGTAAAATTAAATAACTATTATTAAATTTTACCTTCAATCTCGAATCGAGATTATTGGACTCCAACAGATTTCTCTGCTCTTGTTGTCTCTCCCTGGAACCGATGAACTCCTTCAATCAGTTCCACGAATAGAGGTTTAATCCCTCTGATAGATTGCACTAGAAAATCTATCAGAAGTTTTCTACGAAGAGAATAAACGAATTTGATTCGCTATTCCAGACTGCAATTCAAAATCACAGACCGGAATTTCTCACGCAGAGAAGGGAGGGGCGGCCGAATTTGAGAGAGAGGAGGCTAGGGTTTTCGAAATTTTGCTCTCAAAATTATGACCAGTTGTGTCTAATTTCTGTACTGCAATAACTTATTTATAATGCAGGCCACTAACAGCTTAGGGCCCATTAGTCATAAGTTGAGGTCCGACAAGCAAAGCCCGCACGTTCAGAAATTAATATAAAATTCATCGCGACTCCGATTGATGAACCGATTTCACCAATGTGCACAGAAACCATTTCTGCACATTATAAAGTCAAGATAAATTTTCCTGAATCCGAATTCAGTGGTTTCCAAAAATGTCCATCCCTATGTCATTTTAGGAAATCCTACTCCCTTACTCTTATTTAAGAAGTCCAACTTCTTTATTCATTAAATTTAACTCTTTAAATTTAACTATCTCAACGGGGATTAAAACTCCATTACACTGTGTGACCCTCAATGGTTCAGGGATACAGCTAGCCGTGGGCTCACAACTCCTTGTGACTCGGAACAACACTTTCCGACTTGCCCAACGAATCATGGTGAAGCGCCTAGCAACATCGCCCCATGATTCCCTAGGTATCACTGATAGTGCCTACAAAAACCAGTAGATTTTGGTTAGCGTACAGTACGGTCCCTTCATCCATATATCCCGATCGAATCAACAACCATTGGTATATCGAGAGTCGCTCAAGATTCGATAACTATGCAATACATCTTGAAGATCAAATTAGTGACATCGCATGTGCTACTAAGAAACCATTTCTTAAATCACATCAAGTACTCTGGCCAGAGATTCGTCACACTAATATCTCCTCAGATCGCATAGGATATCCACACTCGCAAGTATGTGGTGAATCCTTGACAACAATGCATCGACTCCTATATGTGTTGTAACTGTACCCAATCCCGACACCTGATGACCCCCATAGAGTCGGTAAACGAGTCAAAGCACAGTACTAGCATATAGAGTCTCCATGATGTTTCAAGTAGTAAGGACTAATGGTGTACAACCAAAACCGCGGACTTTATCCACTCGATAAGTGATAACCACTTGGAAAGTCCGGATAGGGTAGTTCGATTATTCATCCTATGAATATCCATTTTCATGCTTCGAACATCTCCATGTTCCCTACCAATGAAACGTGGTACTCCGCATCGCAAATGCTAGTCTCAAACTCGAGCGATCCTTATCCTTATTCTCGGACGGCTCAATCGACTAGGAACAGTTTAGAATATACAGTGACTATAAGATGTATTTCATGATAGACATCCCCATGTTCTACCACATCTTACATACACTATAGTATATTCAAGGTCTTTATCAAAACAACAATAGTATATCACAATATAACAATATGAAGAAAGACAAAGTCATTGCCATTAATAAAAGTGTAAATTACATTAAACAAAAGATCGTTTGTACAAAGAGTCATCAAAGCCCATAGCCACAAGTTGGCTCACTGGGCACCCACTCTTTCAATTAACATAATTTATTGGAACGTCTTTTAGTTTTAAGTTGTATAGATCGTTTTCAAGTTGTCCATTTCCAATCAAACATTCATTCTTGTAAATATTGCAAATCTCATTCACAAAATTGCAAGAATAACCATCTCTATCTAGCATAGAAACAGAAATAATGTTTTTAATTAAATCCGGAACAAATAAAACATCTCTTAAAAATAACTTAAAACCGTTCTGCAAAATTAAACAAACATCTCCAATGGCTGTAGCTTCAACTCTGGAACCATTCCCGAGCCTCAGCTGGGTCTCACCCATTCTAAGCCTGCGACTTCTTGTCATCACCTGCAAATCATTGCAAATGTGAGATCCATATCCGGTATCCAATACCCAAGAAGTAGTATTAAGTGAAATGTTTATTTCAATATAGAACATACCCTTTGCAGTTCCCAACTGCTCTAGATATTCCTTGCAGTTGCGCTTCCAATGACCGGGCTTCTTGCAGTAATGGCAAACATCCTTGGATTTTCCATTGTTTGAAGCCTTTGTCTTGTGCTTCTTCTCGGGCTCGACTTTCTTGGGTGGGGCAGAACGTTTCTTGCCCTTCATACTTGGCCCCTTCTTAGCAGAAGATGAGGAGCCCACCAAGAAAGCTGGCTTATCCTTCTTAAGTGTGGATTCATATGTCACAAGCATATTGACCATCTCTTCAAGGGTGGCCTCTATCTTGTTCATATTAAAATTTACCACAAATCCGTCAAACGAAGAAGGAAGAGACAGAAGCAGTAAATCCACGTTGAGTTCATGCTCCAACACCAAATCAAGGGTCGCTAACTTTTGTATGAGCCAAATCACTCGTACCCCATGATCACGGACCGAAGTCCCTTCACGCATGCGACACGTCATCAGCTCCTTAACAGTAGCGAACCTTTCAGCCCTCGATTGAGCCCCAAAAAGTTCCTTGAGTTGAGCGTGAATGTCAGCAGCATTCACGGTGTCCTCAAATCGCCTCTGGAGTTCATCAGACATCGAGGCTTGCATATAGCATTTGGTCTTGATGTCATGGTCCCACCATGCATCAAGTTTGGCCAATTCCTCCGGACTTATGTCAGCTGGTGCTTCCTTCGGAGGTGATTTCTCTAACACGTAGAGCATCTTCTCCGAAGTCAAGACAATCTTCAACTTCCGGAACCATTCCGTATAGTTTGCGCCAGTCAACTTGTTTTGTTCGAGGATCGAGAATAATGGATTACGCGAATTCATTGTATGAAATACTGAAAAGAAAAACAGACATATATCAATGATTGTTTAAGCAATTTACTAAGACATAAAATAGGCGAATTTAATTTTATGAATCTCACTCCCACTATTTTAACGATTTCACTACCCTCTAGTGAAAACGGGAAACTTTTTCCTTAGTGAGAACATGGAGTCCAATTGACAAACTTATGGTCCCGAATAATATCAGCCAACCATAATTCTCAAAAGGTAGAGCCCAATTGCTTCCAAAGCAACCCCCATGTATTTACCTCATGTCCAATAAGGGCCCAATAATATGACGCCGTTTAAAGTGACATGTCAAGATGACCCATCAATATTAAGTTGTGATGGACGGTCGCCATGTGGATCCCCCAATAATATGAGCCGATCCCATGGGAGTTCCACCCAACTTACAACATTTGTCGATCCAATGTACAGCTTTCCGACGAACGGGCCCCCCCAATAATATGAGCCGGACCGTATTCGCGGGTAGCATGTCATACATTGACCGTTGATGGAAGGTAGGAATATTTAAACAAATTTAAATTTCCTTTATTTATCTTGATATCAATTTTAAATCATATTTAAAATGAGGGATTTTTAATTATAAAAAATTTGTCTCATCAATTTCAAATTATTGCATGCTTGCCGGATTCACGCAATTATGTCTAAAACATGCATACAATCATAATATCATATATTATATATAGGATGATCGATTCCATTTCTAATTGACCCGTGGTTGCCAATCACGAGTCTTAGTCCAATCCTAGGTAATATGCAGTATGCAATGCAATCCTATTACATGTGCTTCCAATTTACATTTCTTCTGTCTTTATTGTCTGCTGGGCCCACCATCTTCAAATCTTGATCTCCCACTAAATCTAATGTATTTACAATAAATAACAATGACAAGTAGGGGATACATTTTTAGGGGTAGGAACGGGCCATAAACCAAGCCCACTTTTATTACATATGACATTCATACTGGGCCATAAACCAGGCCCATTAATAAAACCAACAACAATAAAAACAAATGTAAATTCCTAACATACACCTACAAAATTGGTCATGGCAATCGATCATCCTTATCCAATAACATTTAATTCAAAATTAATTTATTGGATATCATGCATATGGCAATTTAAATTTAAACAGGATAAAATCATATTTTATATATAAAATCATATTTTACATATAAAATCATATTTTATCTTTTATTAAATAAAATCATATTTTATCTACAGAATCTAATTTTATAGATAAAATCATATTTTACTTAATATATACATAAGATCAAATCTTATCATCAATTGTACCAAAAATAATTGATTTCAAAATTCAATTTAAGGATAAAATATTAAAATTTTCCAAAAATTCAAATTTATCCAAAAATCAATTTTAAAATTTTCGGACTCGAACAATTCGATCCGATGCCTCGTGAACCAATCAAAAACAATTTTTGATCGGACCAAAAATAAAATTTTAACACATTAAAATTAATTTAAATAAAAAAAATAATTTTTCCCGCGGGCCGCCCGGGACACTCCCGGGCCGGCCCGCACCCGTGGGCGCGGGCCGGGGCAGCCTAGCTGCCCCTTTAGGGCAGCGACAATCGCTGCCCTGGCGGCGCCGTGCGCTGCCCTGGGCGGCGCCGAGCGTCGCAGCGCCGCCCTGGGCAGCGCCGAGCGCTGCCCTGGCGGCGCTGAGCGCCGCCCCTGGGCGGCGACGTGCGCCGCCGTGGGCGGCGCTGTGCGCCCCCTTTGGGCGGCGCCGTGCGCCGCCCGGGGCAGCGACCGTCGCTGCCCCACCGGGCAGCGATCCAATCGCTGCCCGGGTTTTGCCCGAAAAAAAAATTTTTTTTTTTATTTAAAATATTTATTTTGTTTTAAAAAACCAAGACTCAAAAATTTTTGTACAATCGATTAATTTAATCGTTTGATCTGAGCAACCTGGCTCTGATACCACTGTTGGAAAACTGCGTTCAGATCAATCACGATTGATACCCGGTGCAGCGGAAGTTTAAAAATTTTATTATGGAACAATTCCATAGTGTGGGTATCAACCGTTTAACGATTAAATTATAAGTGTGTGTAAAATTAAATAACTATTATATAATTTTACCTTTAATCTCGAATCGAGATTCTGGACACCAACAGATTTAATCTGCTCTTGTTGTCTCTCCCTGGAACTGATGAACTTTAATCTCCTTCAATCAGGTCCACGAATAGAGGTTTAATCCCTCTGATAGATTGCACTAGAAAATCTATCAGAAGTTTTCTACGAAGAGAATAAACGAATTTGATTCGCTATTCCAGACTGCAATTCAAAATCACAGACCGGAATTTCTCACGCAGAGAAGGGAGGGGCGGCCGAATTTGAGAGAGAGGAGGCTAGGGTTTTCGAAATTTTGCTCTCAAAATTATGACCAGTTGTGTCTAATTTCTGTACTGCAATAACTTATTTATAATGCAGGCCACTAACAGCTTAGGGCCCATTAGTCATAAGTTGAGGCCCGACAAGCAAAGCCCGCACGTTCAGAAATTAATATAAAATTCATCGTGACTCCGATTGATAAACCGATTTTACCAATGTGCACAGAAACCATTTCTGCACATTTTAAAGTCAAGATAAATTTTCCTGAATCCGTATTCAGTGGTTTCCAAAAATGTTCATCCCTATGTCATTTTAGGAAATCCTACTCCCTTACTCTTATTTAAGAAGTCCAACTTCTTTATTCATTAAATTTAACTATCTCAACGGGGATTAAAACTCCATTACACTGTGGGACCCTCAATGGTTCAGGGATACAGCTAGCCGTGGGCTCACAACTCCTTGTGACTCGGAACAACACTTTCCGACTTGCCCAACGAATCATGGTAAAGCGCCTAGCAACATCGCCCCATGATTCCCTAGGTATCACTGATAGTGCCTACAAGAACCAGTAGATTTTGGTTAGCGTACAGTACGGTCCCTTCATCCATATATCCCGATCGAATCAACAACCATTGGTATATCGAGAGTCGCTCAAGATTCGATAACTATGCAATACATCTTGAAGATCAAATTAGTGACATCGCATGTGCTACTAAGAAACCATTTCTTAAATCACATCAAGTACTCTGGCCAGAGATTCGTCACACTAATATCTCCTCAGATCGCATAGGATATCCACACTCGCAAGTATGTGGTGAATCCTTGACAACAATGCATCGACTCCTATATGTGTTGTAACTGTACCCAATCCCGACACCTGATGACCCCCATAGAGTCGGTAAATGAGTCAAAGCACAGTACTAGCATATAGAGTCTCCATGATGTTTCAAGTAGTAAGGACTAATGGTGTACAACCAAAACCGCGGACTTAATCCACTCGATAAGTGATAACCACTTGGAAAGTCCGGATAGGGTAGTTCGATTATTCATCCTATGAATATCCATTTGCATGCTTCGAACATCTCCATGTTCCCTACCAATGAAACGTGGTACTCCGCATCGCAAATGCTAGTCTCAAACTCGAGCGATCCTTATCCTTATTATCGGACGGCTCAATCGACTAGGAACAGTTTAGAACATACAGTGACTATAAGATGTATTTCATGATAGACATCCCCATGTTCTACCACATCTTACATACACTATAGTATATTCAAGGTCTTTATCAAAACAACAATAGTATATCATAATATAACAATATGAAGAAAGATAAAGTCATTGCCATTAATAAAAGTGTAAATTACATTAAACAAAAGATCGTTTGTACAAAGAGTCATCAAAGCCCATAGCCACAAGTTGGCTCACTGGGCACTCACTCTTTCAATTAAAAATAAAAGAGAACTTCAAATAACGTCATTGATCATTAACGATATTGACTTGCAAGTAACAAAAGAGAATAACACAAGAATGAAGATTGGAGACCAATGAAATTATTCATACTCTTGTAAAGAACTATTTTTAGCATAAAAAATAAAAAATAAAAAAGAGGTCGTCCAACAAGGAATCAAATAATAGAGATTTAAAAATGCAAATAATTGATGAAAATAACATCACATGAATTGTTATTGAAGAAGATGAAAAAATTGTTTTTTTAATAAAGAATAAAAAACGGATGGCAAACGAAAAAATCGTGAAAGAAAGAAAAATACTTATATAAAGGAAGAAAAATCGAGTAATCTAATACATTATCAATATTAGTTTTTTCTCGTAATAAATAGTGGTAAAATTATTTTTCAACATTGTATCATTATATTTTTCTTAAATTTTATTTTTTTAAACATGTCATGACATCGAATTCTATATTTTTCTCAATGTCTAATTTATACAAAATCATAATGTTTATTACAAACATAGTTTCCAACAACTATAGATTCAATTAGATTTGTAACACATAAATTTTTAAATAAAAATTGTTCGCATTCATTTTATAATATATAATACACGTTGTACATGTTATATTATATTGAATTTTACTATTAACTAAAATACCATAAAAATTATTAAATTAAATACACGTTAATCTCTTCTCATCTTAACTCATTTATTTAACAACTCTTATCAACAATAAAAGTTGTTCTATGTGCATCGCACGTGTCTTTTGCTAGTATATATAAACATATAAGTTTCGTTTTGACATGTACTTTAAAAACATTTTTAGTGTTTTATAAGGAGTTATTTGCACCAAATACCCCTGTGAAATATTGAAATTGCACATTTTTTCCAGTGAAATTTTAATAGGCATCTTCAAGACCTTTTATTAAATTAACACACTCGCCCCTTTAGATGAGTGATTGTTGCGCACGCGTCACTCATGCGACTGAGCAAACATTTTGATTTTTTTTGCACCAAATACCCCTTTGAAATATTAAAAATACATATTTGACCCCTTGAGAGTATAATTTTTAAATCTATTCAACTCATAATACACAATTTTTATTAAGATCCAATTATAAAATATATAGCAAACATTTTTTGTTTTATTAATTTTTATATTTATTTTAAATTTATTATCATTAATTAATTGTTTTCTAAAAAAATATTATTATTTTATCTTGTTATCATTATTTTATTAACCTCACTTCGTGTTTTCAACTTTTTCCATTAAAAATGCATTCATAAAGGAGATTTAAATACCTAAAAATACCAAATTATTAAACCAAAATGATAAGTTCATGTATATTACTTTTCAATTTCGGACTATATAGTTTTGAACCAAAATCTAAATTTTTTAAAATGCATTGCACAATTTGCATTAAATAATAATACACAATTTTTATTAAGATCCAATTATAAAATATTTTTCAAACTTTTTTCATTTTATTTATTTTTTATTTTTTAATTTAAATTTATTATTCTTAATTAATTTGTTTCTAAAAAATATTATTACTTTATCTTGTTATCATTATTTTATTAAACTCACTTCGTGTATCTAACTTCTCCATTAAACATGCATTCATAAATAAGGATTTAAATACCTAAAAGTACCGAAATATTGAACCAAAATGATAAGTTCATGAATATTACTTTTTCGATTTAGAATTATATAATCATGTTATTTTTTATTATTTATTACAAATTGTGCAATGCATCTTCTCGAAAAATTTAGATTTTGGTTCAATACTATATCGTCCTAAATCAAAAAAACAATATGCTTGAACTTATCATTTTAGTTCAATATTTTCGTACTTGTAAGTATTTAAATCCTTGTTATGAATGCATATTTGATGGCGAAGTTGGAAACACGAAGTGAGTTTAATAAAATAATGATAGCAAAATAAAGTAATAATATTATTTTAAAAAATAATTAATTAATGATAATAAATTTAAAATAAAAATAAAAATTAATAAAACGAAAAATGTTTGCTAAATATTTTATAATTGGATCTTAATAAAAATTGTGTATTATGGGTTGAATAGATATAAAAATTATACTCTCAAGGGGCCAAATATGTATTTTTAATATTTCATAGGGATATTTGGTGCAAAAAAATTCAAAATGTTTGCTTAGTCGCATGAGTGGCGTGTGCGCAACAATCACTCATCTGAAGATACGAGTGTGCTAATTTTATAAAAATTCAGGGTTGAAGATGACTATTAAAATTTCACATGAGAAAAGTGTTCATTTTCAATATTGCACATGGTTATTTGGTGCAAATAACTCGTTTCATAAGTGAAAAAAAACTCAAAGTATGTGTTTGGATAAAAATTTTGTAAAATAGTTTTGAAAAAGTTCTCTTCGAGCATAAATTTTAAGGAACACTTGAGATGTGTTTTTAGCTGTTTTTATAATAAAACTATAAAAGACAAGGATGAACGACATTGCTTTTGAAATGTTAAAATGTTTTTATAAAATAATTTTTCAAACACATTTATTCTTAAAAACAACTTTTAAAACATTTTATAAAAAAAAAATTGAAAACATTTTTATAAAACCGTTTTATAAGTTTTGAACTCAAGGTTCTAACCAACATAAATAAAGGATTGATTCGATTATAATCCACAAGTATTTGTCATTGGTTTTACTCTTTGCCCCAGTTATTCACTGGTGGTATCTGATTGTTCTTCTCCCTTGATCTATCTTACTGTCAGGGTAATACAAATAGTATTTTTCCAAGAAGCTGTTTGCTCCACTTTAACGAAAAATAATCAATTGGATTAATGCCAAATCTGATATATCTACAGTAATATGAAGTATATAGTTGAATCTTGTGAGCGTGCCGCAACAGAAAGAATTGAGAACGTTCTAAACTATCGATGTTGCTCCATCCAATGTAAACATGTTTGTCGGCAGACAAACTTTCCTCATCAGGCCATCGAACACACCTTGTCTGCAAGACCAAAAAGTAAACAATCTTGTAATCAGAAACCGGACTGGCGATTGTCATTCTAAATTGCATAAACAATGTCCATGTTAGTGGCACCAAAGGCAGGATTACCTTGGCCTGAGTAACTACAGCATAGACGGCTGTCATCTACATAATTTGCTCCAAGACCCATCATCCATGAGCCCACTGAGATATCATCATGTGCATAGGCCTTTAATGATGCTCTGCATGCGGTAAGCATATGTATTTCCACAATTAGAAAAAGGCCAAGCACAAGCAAATGCTAACTAAATTCAACTCAGGCATAAAACCTAACCTGTTAGTATTAATATACTCAGCCAAATTTTTCGTAATTATAAAGATAGAACCAGCTGCATGGCGAAAGTACCTGAAAGAAATTTATGGATTGTAAGAAACGGCCTGAAACAAAGAAGAATGCAATAAGAAAAATAATACAATTCTTGAGATTATATTGGTCCACTTACGATTTCTGATCACCAAATTTCCACCATTCTGGTTCATACCACGGTCTTCCCCTGAAAAATAGACAAGACTTATATGAGTTAGAATTATTTTCTTACTCCATATCCATGCATTATATAGGACCACAAAACCTACCTTCAACTAGTTTTCATGGTACAGCATCGAATTAAGTTAATACATGATATCATAAGTACAAAGCTGACTCATGTCGCACACTCAATGCATGTTTCTGTCCAAATTAATAACCACAAGATTTTGAACGTATTACACAATTATACCTAATTACATATGCCTATCTGAACTATTAAATTAAGTAGCAATGATAAGCACCAACTATGACAAAATAAAATTTGAAGAAATCAAGCTTAGCCAGCCCAAAATATGTTGTCTTACTCTTCCGTGACCACTTCCCCCGACTTCATGCAACCAATATAAGCACTGTTGTGATCATGACGGCTTTGAACAAGTTCAATCAGACCATCTGAAAATAAGATCGATTTTAATCAAGTAATAATTCTACCTTACGAGTTATATGTTCAAATAAAATAAGATGTCAGAAAAATTTACCCATATTAAGATCAATGTTGTCGTCAACTTTTACATAAAAATCTGCATCCCACATCTGGACTGCTGTACTGAAGAAAAATTTCGCCTTCTTCGACAATTCCTCTTGAGCCTCCTCGTGATGGTCCTAACAATATAATAACAAAAATCATTTGAATTTGATAGATGTGTGCTTTGGAGATTCACAACAGACATGCAGGGTCGTCTCCAGAAAATTAGAGGTCCTAGGCTAATTTAAGGTCTATATAATTTTTTTTATTAAATAGAAAAATATTACAAACAAACTGGTAATAAAATAAACATAATGATCGCTTATAAATAATTTAATAAATCTATTGCTTTTTTTTTCTCTTTGAACTTCTAGATTCAAATTTTCTTTTACTCATCATAATTCACAATGCAAATCTAACAAAACAAATACAAAAATAATTTAAATAATAACAAAGATTGATTGTTGATACGAGATTTAATATAAACACGACATAAAAAGTATTTTAGATCGTAATAAAAGATTAAAAAATCCTTTTATTTACTGTCAAATTTCCCAACAAAAAAGAACCAATATTATAATAACTTATAATAATAAAAAATTCAAAATTCTTGCAACTAAAAATAATGACATAAACAATTGTATCAAAAGATTAAAAAAAAGCTAAAACTAAAAAAAATGTATAATACAAAGTTACAAACATAGTAAGAATCATCGTACTAAGGAAACATAAACAATTTATTTTTGTTACAAAAAAGCTAACAAAACAAATATGAATTATAATTTTAATACTAAAATATGCAAGGAATTAAAATCCCGAAGACCAAAGTTCACAAAATCAAATAATTAAAAACTAAACAAAATTACCAACATACAAGATAAATCACACTCAATAAAAAAAACGACACTATAATTGACCCACTTTGAGCAACCTTACTCACTTGAATGGAGAAATTTATCGAAAAAAGAGATTTGTATTCTATAAAGAGAGTTTTTCCCCCCTCTTGTACACAAAGAAAAGAAAAGATCAAAAGCACAAAAATTAACTTTTCAAATTTTCTACAAAATATTTAGATGTCCATGTCTTATCTAAATTTTGAATGAAAAAAATATAAATAAATATATATATAATGTAATTTTTTTTTAAAAAAAATTGAAGCCCCACCCTAGGGGAGGCCCTAGGCAGCTGCCTAGGTGGCCTCCCCCTAGGGCCGGCACTGCAGACATGCGTGAGCATGTCTTTAGTTTCGCCTGCCTACTTCCCATGGATCTGAATATCTCTGAAGATGGCTCAGAAAACAGTTGCCCCAACCTGAGTCCCAAAACGCAGATAGAACCGGCCCATAGAAAACTACTTTGGAGTAAATGTTGAATATAAATCACATATTGACTCCCTGCAGCTCAAATCTCGTGGAAGAACACGAGAACCAGCTCATAGAAAACTATTTTAGAAGCAAGTGTTGAATATATATCAAATATTGACTCCTAGGCTCCTAGCAGCTCAAGCCTCGTGGAAAAATATGAGAGATCTCAAGTAACAACATAAATATTTTAGACATAAAAGATAATTAAACTTCAACAATTGATATGGCATCAAAAAGATTTTCATGGTGTCCTCGTGAAAGGACATATAATGACTTACAAGGATCAAGAAATCATTTGTCACACGATTTTCCTCATCGATATTGCGGTCCAAGCTGTCACCACGGTTAGGGCTGCAAAATCCAAGTTATGGACTGTGACATGATTCTATTAGATTGCATTTGGATGAAATCATTTGATTTGGAGTAAGACATTTGGTTTGGGGATGGATTTCAAATGACATCCATTTCTTGTATTTGAAATCGATCGTTTACATTTAATGATGCATACTGTAAAATAGAGTGGTTTTGAAATTAACTTAAATTTTGTTCCTCGGAACAAGCCATGAAATTTGAAATCATAGATCTGTCTAACCAAACACGACCTTAGTTAATCAATTGATCGTGATCTTGCATTACACAAGACCAAGCAAAAGAAAAGGTAAATAATGGTCTGCATGTAGAAAGACATTTAAGAAGCAAAAGAGAAAAACCTTCTACCGATTACAAATCGCAAAACAATCCCTCTCTCTTCAAGCTTTAATAAAGCATCAGCTGCAGCCAAAACAGAGTTCATCTGTGTAACTATGTTTGCACAAATCTCACAATCAAAAAGAGAAACAAGTTTGAAGTGTTGTCTCCTTGGATCTCTGTATCTACTTATAGAGCAAAGTGTAAAATATTTTCACAAAAGCTGAGGCGTCAAGTAACTATTTTGGAGAGAAGCATTTTGAAGGCTTCTTTTCATCAACTGAAAGATCAATGTCAATATCATGTTTCATGACATGGTCAGAACCTTTTTATGCAAAACAAATGTTTTTATGTCAAACTACCCAGGTGTACATGCCAGTGATCATAACGAAAAATTTGTAAATGCCACCATTCCTTTTTAGTTAGATTTAACCTATGACATCACTTATTTGATGCTGATGGAATATATGTCAAGAGCCACAACTAGAAAAAATAATAAAAAAAATAGGTGTTCCAGAATAGGGAAACACAAACTTACATGGGGTACTCTCAGAGTGCAAAAGCACATATGGTTGCAAAATAGACTACAAACTTAATCAATCAAAACTTGCATGGGGTACTTTCAGAGTGCAAAAGCACACATGCTTGCAAGGTAGACTACGCACTTCATCAATCACCAGAACTAACCTTTTGACATCCAAGATCCTCTGATGGCATTGCGTCGCAAACGACCCCCAAAACCAGTATAAACTCCAATGACAGCAAGCAACTTTTTATTAGAAAATGGGCTTGCATGCTGCAACTGATTCTTAAGGTAACCTTGACTCTTAGCTAATGTCAATTCCATCTCTACTTCAACAATTTTTCTCTCCAATTCCCTAAAACGTTTACCACAATAAGCCCAAAAAAGTTATAGTTCAAAACTATTTAGTACCTTGTGAATATTCAAATTTTTATATGCATTTTAAAAGAAGTCAGATAGACATACTTGCATCCAAGTACCATTAGTTTATCATCCACCGTAAGCACTTTAGGCCGCTGCCAAATAAACCGTATAAATTGAATGGATTAGATAGCATCCAAGATCACCATCAATGAATATACACTTGAAGGTTAGTATGTTGGCATCGGAACCCTCACACCCGTGTTTTATTTCACAACCCACCAACCAATTTACGAAAAGTCGGAGTCAACGATTTTCAGATGTCTAGTCAGTGTCACTCGAACCAAAATAGCGACAAAAGAGGTGTGTGTGTGTGTGTGTGTGTGTGTGTGTGTGTGTGGGGGGGGGGGGGGGGGGGTAATGTCAGTCCCTTCATGGGAGTTCAATTAGGCCTGCACTGAAGAGTTCACATTTCGTAGGAAGAAGTAGAGGGTTTGCAGTTTGCAGCGTCGGTCAGTAGCATCTTCTCATCACAACTTCAAAAAATCAATCTTTCTTTGGATAAATAATTTGGTGAACGAAATCAAAGCAAGTTGAAGGAAAATGTAAAATCTCTGAAAACTAAATTCCACCGAGGACTAAACAAATACAGATTCGTTTAAAAGTAACGAATGTAGTAGAAAAGCGTTAGAGAATCAGTAATATGTAGTCAATTTCTGCATTTTTTTTCACAACCTTAACTTGGCTCACACTGTCCCTCGATTTCAAGGGAGAAGAAAAGGTAAGAAAAAAACATCATAGAAAAAAAAAAAGTTTGTTCGGAGAATTTCACACCTGACCAGAGATCTTCTTCAACAAACTAGCCAGTACCATTCTATTTTCTGCATCTTGCCACAACCTGGAACATGCCATTTAAAAGAAACAAAAAAGATGGATCACGTCAAGAAAGCAAAAAATTAAAAAAAAAGTCGTAGGATAGAAAAACAACGGACCTGCCAGCAACGTAGAGCCAAGCAAGGCATGAAATGAAAGCCATGAGAAGAGACGACTTCGAAGCGCTCGAGGAAGTCTTTGATTTCGATCGCCTATCCGATTTCGTCGTCACCGGCAAGCTGCTATCCATATTCCGTCCGATCCAAAGATTATTTGCGATTCGATTCAACTGACAAAAAACAAAACGTAAATAAAAAGCGATTAATGGTTTCCAGCCCAGCCCATTCAATAAAATTGAAATGAGCTTGTCAAAAGCCCAACGTTATGGCCCAACTTGTTATTTCGCGTTTGTATTTCATTCCCTAGGAATCTTATTTCTCTCCATCGAGATTGGATGGATGAGATTGAAACAGATTTATTGAAAGATTGTGCCATTTGGATCATCGAATTCAAAGCATTGGGACATTCGTGATTCATCCCAATGAAAATGACTGCCATCTTTATTTATGTTTTAAATGTACACCCACAATTTTTAATTTTAATAAATATATATAAAATCATGGTCTATTTTAAGCTTAAGTAAAAAATGTCTCTATCGTCTCCTCTTAACGTACTGCCGACAGAGTGGCTCATGAGTTGGCCCATAGAGCTTTTCTTTCTTCTTCAGGTTTATTTTGGTTATTTGATAATGTGTTTAACTTCTCTTGACTGGAGAATTTAATCTATATCAATGACTTCTTTCAAAAAAAACAAAACAAAAAAAAAACATATATATATAAATATTAGGTTTGATCTCATGACATGAATGGAGTGTTTGATAGAGCTTCTACAAAGTGTTTCTTAGCTTCTAGCTGCATAGAAGTGTTTTTGAGTGTTTATGAATGTTAAATTCTGTTTTAACTTCTACAACTTTTACCCAAAAACAAGAAGCTAAGATTTGATGCTTTTTTTTTGCTTCTGCTTTTTTGTTTAATAAATAAAATTACAAGTTGACATATATACCCTTAATAAACTTATCATATTACATATGTTTTTATTATTATTTTTAAATATTTTTTTTTAATTTTACATTATTATTACAAGTATTTTTTAAAAAAAAATTTTAATTTTACATTATTACAAGCATTTTTTAAAAAAATATTTTTAAAAATTTTACATTATTATTACAAGCATTTATTTAAATATATATATTGCAATTTCATACATTTTTGTAAATAATATCTTGTATATTTATATATTTTTTTCATTTTTTATATTTTTATTTTTATTTTTATTAATGTTATATATTTTTTCAAGTATTCATCTTATAAAAAATAAAATATTTTTGATATAAAATTCATAATGTGAAATAATATATAAACTCATTTTTTATAGTGTGAGTATCAAATAAGGGTATGGTTGTCATTTAGTTAAAAAAATTAAGTTTGGAAGCAATTATTCTCCAAACAATTAAAACTTTAACTTTATTAGTTTTCAACTTCTATTTTCAAATACTCCATACTTTAGCTTTTCACCCATGTTTTCAAAACCGGATCGAACCGGCCGGTTCAACTGCTTCGACCAAAAACCGGTCACTGGTCCGGTCCGGATTGCTCTTAAAAACCGTTTTTACGATCAGAACCGGTCGAACCGGCTTTGAACCGATCGAACCAATCAAAAAACCGGCTCAGAACCGGTCAAGAACCGGTTCAACTGGTTTTTTGAATTTTTTTTATTTTTTTAAAAAAATATATTTTAATTTTAAAACCTTAATTTAATATTTTAATATATATATATATATATACAACATTATTTGGAATTTGTACTTCATTAAAAATATTATTTTAGTAATATTAGAGTTTTTAAAATTATTTATTTATTTTTTAAAAATATATAACTAAAATTAATATTTTGAATATATTTACATGGTTATTTAGTTTTCAAACTATGATAAATCTATTTATTTTTCTATTTATATACATCTTTTAGGTTTTAAAATTTTAAAATATATTATTAATTATATTATATTATATAAACAATTTTTCGATCCGACCGTCCAGTTAAAACGGTCCGACCGGTTGGACCGTTTTTTTAAGATAAACCGGTTCGATCACCGGTCCGGTTATAAAAGCATTGCTTCTCATCAACTTCAAAATAATCTCTACTAAAATCACTTTTAAATAAATAAAATATTTTCAAAACACTCCCGAAGGAGATATGCACTCTTATTTTCAACACAACACTTGACAATGGAGATAAATGTCAAATGTATAAAATATAAGAGAAGTGAATGTAAATGATCCTATTATATGTAAATGATCCTATTATTTTCTTATCATTTTGTCCTTCACCGTTTCATCTTACAAACAAACCGACCTAAACCTGCAATTTTTTCGCTTCCACGTACTTATCCTGATAGGGGGAATGTAAAGGGACATGTTATGATCATTTTCTAATGATCTTATATTTATTTTATTGGACACTACAACTCAAAAATTTCGCACATCACAGCCCGCTGACTTGAATGCAATAATACGTGTCTTGGATTTAGACTTTACCGTTCACCTAATCTATTTATTAATTATTATTAATACTTGAACTGTTTCAAAAACCGAATTTCGTGGGTTGTCATCAACGTCACAAAGCAAAGTGAGTGGCGTCGGGGGTTGCCCGGCGAAGACACTCCGACGCTCAAGTCAGTATTTGCCCAATAAAAGTTATAAGAAACTAGAGCATGTGATTATGGAGTGTGTACCTTAATTATGAGAGAACTTGAGATATTTATAGATAGTCAAAGAGTTTCATGGGGTTGAGCCTCTTATGGAATTTTAGGTATTTATGGGTCTTGATAAAGTGTCCAAATAAATATCGGAGTAATATGGGACCGATATGGATTGAGTCATTGGGCTTGGGCCCGGGAGAAAGTCAAATTGAGTAATAACCCATCATAATCCCCCACTCTCGGGCATGTCGTTTTAGCGAGATGACCGAGAGTAGAAAATTTAGATACAGTTAAAGAGTAATTGTAGTAGGAATGTGTTGCAATTGAATTGCAGATAGTAGAAAATAAAGTCTTAATTGAATTAAAAACTGTTGGATGAACAGTCCTGTTTGCAATTGAATTGCAGATAGTAGAAAATAAAGTCCTAGTTGAATTGAAAACTGTTGGATGAACAGTCCTGTCTGAATAATGATCATATAGTTGCAGTAGAATTGTGGTGTAATAGGATAGGAATCAAAGTCCTGTCATAATAATAATTGTAAAAACTCAGTAGAACTCTGAATGGATTATCACTATAAATTCAACATCGTAGTGTTTTCATCACAACTTACTAACGTAATATTGTGTCTGAATTTTTTTATTGCAATATTCGTGTGTTGAAAAATTAATAGAGCAAAGATAGTAGGAGTAATCCACATGGCAGGTAAAAAAAAAATTTCTTGACACGTAGCTTTAATTTTGATAGTAGATGAATAATATTCACTCTCCTCTCTCTTGGCACTGTCCCAACATTTTGTGTACTATGTGTATCTATGTGTGTAAATCTCAATCTACCATCTCTCCAACATCACCAAGGATCATCGACGGACGGCTAAATCGGCGGCGGCGGCGTTGATCGGCTATGGATGTGATGGGAGAAAGGAGATGTGGCAGCTCTCGGAGATCGACTTCCAGCCATGGAGCATCCACTGTCGGTGGATGCGTCCAAATCTGGCTCGATCGATGTTGGTTGAAGAAGGTGGTTGGCGGCGCGATGAAAAGTTGGCGATGGGCTCCCGTCGATTTCCTGCCATGGAGTATCTTCCAAGCTTTCCTGATCTGGCTCGACAGAGGCGACATCGTTCGTGGCATTTTTGTGCGAGGAGCATGGCATGCAAGAAGATGGAGAAAAAATAGTGCCCGGAGTCGACTTCCAGCATGGAACGTCCACCGCTGGTGGATGCTCCATTTCCTGGCTCGATCTGGGTGCGGTGGTTGCGGCGCGACGACGATCGTGGTACGGCGGCGATGATAGTGCGACGACAATGGCGCGACGACGAAGCAACGATGAATTCCTTGGGCCGTGAGTGGGATGGATAGAAGCATGTATATACACGCATATGTATATATACACATGTTATTTGTTGTTGATAATAATTATTTTATTTGTGTTTAAATGCATGGTCTGATTCACCAACAAATCATGAGAATTTTAATTGTCTCACGTTCACAACTTTTGTTTAATATTTTAAAAATATTATGACTTGGTTATTTGTATTAAGTGGTAGTGAAAAAGGTGTACTAGATATATATTTTAAAAATATATATATTTGGTGGGGTGTCCGTTCTGGTATAAGGTATTGTCTTTTTTTATGGTGAAGTGAAATACTAACATGTCTGTTGATCTAGCGGAATCTTCTACGTATTAGTTCGAGTCTACGTCAGGACCTAGATTCCATGCCTTCGTCTGTAGTTAGCCTGTTGATGTCAAACCCTTGTGGTCGAAATTATATACCAAAACTTCGAAACAAGTCCCAAGAACTAAACCAAATCAACCCAACACTGGCCGGCGACCGGCGGCAACAGGCAGCGCGACGGCGGCTGGAAAATGGGTTTCTAGAAATCGCAATAAAACTTTGCAAAATCGGTATCAATAGATAGCTCTTTTCGAGACGATTCCAACGGTATATTTGGTTTTGAGTATCGGCGACCGGAGGCGGCCAAACGACGGCGAAAACGTGAAGGCTGACGGAGTCGGGTTCGTCAGAATCGCGATTAAAATGCGTAAAATGGGTGTCCGTGGATAGCCTTCGTCGCGAGGAGTCCAACAGTATATTTAGTTTTGCATTTCGGTAACTGGTGGCGGAGTTACGGTGGTTTGAAATTCCGGTGGAGGAGAGAGAAAATGATACCAGAAATTGAAAGAATATGATGGATGATAATGATGATGATGATGATTATGATGAATAGTGATGTGAGAGGTAGATCAACGTGATATATAGAGATGTTAAAACGGGCCAGCGGGGCAGGCCAGTCCACAACCCGTCGCAACCCACCATTAGACGGGGCGGGACGGGCCGACCAACCTTTTAGACGGGTTGGGAAAACACCAACTCAACCCACCTATTTTAAATGACGAGGCGGGCCAACCCAGCGGGCCTAAGTGTAATTTGACGGGTTTTGACGGGTCAACCCGCAATCCACCCCAACCCACCATTAGGCGGGGTGGGGCGGGCGGCCCACCTCCAGGCGGGTTGGTAAAATGACAACCCAACCCACCTATTTTGTATGGCGAGGCGGGCCAACCCGACGGGTCTAGCCCATTTTAACACCTCTAGTGATATACATATATATTTCAATGTAATCGTGTACACGTGTTTACAAGTGTGTATTTTTTTTATTTTTTCAGGATTGAATCTTGACCCGATTTTAATTATTTTAATTTATAGTCGATATGAATTTTTCTGAAAAAAATTTTATAGTCACTATGACTTCTTCTGAAATTTTTTTTACAGTCGCTGTGATTTCTTCTGAAAATTTTTTACAGTCGCTATGACTTGATAAATTTTTTATAGTCACTATAACTTCTTCTGAAATTTTTTTTATAGTCTCTATGACTTTTCCTGAAAATTTTTTATAGTCACTATGACTTCTTTTGAAAAAAATTTTATAGTCCATATGACTTTTCCTGAAATTTTTTTATAGTCACTATGACTTTTTTTGAAAAAATTTTTATAGTCTCTATGACTTTTCCTGAAAATTTTTTATAGTCATTATGACTTCTTCTGAAAAAAATTTTATAGTCGCTATGACTTCTTCTGAAAATTTTTTTATATTCGTTATGACTTCTTGGATTATTTATAGTCGTTATGACTTTTTTGAATTGCTTATAGTCGCTCTGACTTTTTCTGAATTATTTATAGTCGCTATGACTTCTTCTGAAAAAAAATTTATAGTCTCTATGACTTTTTCTGAAAATTTTTTATAGTCATTATGACTTCTTCTGAATTTTTTTTTTTTATAGTTGCTATGACTTCTTAGATTATTTATAGTTGCTATGACTTTTTCTGAAAAAATTTTTTATAGTCGCTATGACTTGATGAATTATTTATAGTTGCTATGAATTTTTTGAAATGTTTATAGTCACTATGACTTTGTGAATTATTTATAGTCATTATGACTTTTTGTTGTGCTCTAAGAGAAATAATGTAGTGCTTAACATAAAATACTTAGGAGTGGATCAAGTTCCTAAAATTTTGTCTCATGGGAAAATCCTGAACCCGCTCTATTTTCTAGGTGGTGAGGTATCCCGGGACTGTATTTTTGTCGTCTTGACCTCTTACAGCATCGTGGTTTAGGTAGTCCTACAGGGCTGGCCAAGCCACTGTTGGATGGATAGCCTGAATGATTGCATTGGTCGTGACGTATAAGTTAAGCATTTGTTGATGGAGTTGTGTTACTTCATATATAATTAAAAAAATAAACGTAAGTTTATTATTAAACTTAAAATAAAAAAAATTAACTAAAAGGTTTTAATCTGTAGATCAAATAAAGTAGCGGCAAGCAATTTATTTTAGTTTGCAGGTGTGTTTTCTCCATGAGTATAGAGTTTTTTTAGATTTGCATGACTCTCCGTCTTGCGTTATATTTCGTCGTATTTTTCTTCTCGTTTTCTTTTTCGCGAGGAGTGCACCTCATCAGTTTTCTCGATGCGTATGTATTTTTCGGCTCTAGACAATATCTCCTCCAAGGTGTTCGGGGATTTTTCTGCTATAGATTCTTTGAACCTTCCAGGGCGCAAGCTTTGCTGCATTATTCCGGCCAACAAATCTTGGTTCACATGTAGGACTTCGTGAATTGCGTGAGTAAATCGTCGAACATATTCTCTCAAGCTTTTTCCTTCTTTTTGAACGATTGTGAACAGATACGCTACTGTTTTTGGGTATTTCTTGTTAATTGAAAATTGTTGGATGAAGCGCTGGATGAGTTGCTCCAAGTTGGCGATGGATTCAGACGGCAGCTTATTGAACCATGTGAGAGCTTTTCCTGATAACGTTGTTCGAAATATCTTGCATTAAGCCGCATCTGTGATGTCATATAAATCTGTTTTCGCGTAGAATTTGTCAATATGATCTTGAGGATCACCAGTTCCATCGAACTCAAGTAGGTTGGAAATTTTGACTCCCTTAGGCAATGATTCAGATAGAATGACATTAGTGAATGGGCTCCGACGCACAGTCAAGATTGTTGACGAATTCTCTCTAGTTACATATGTGTGAGATCCATCTTTACGGGTTGGATCAGTGGTTTTGTTTTCGTCAGAGACGTCGTGAACTGTCAGAGCATTTGTTTCACCATCTTTATGAGTAGTATTTTTCTTGGTTCCCTCAAGATCTTTGTCTTTCACTTTAGACTTAGTTTTCTTTGGGTCTTTGTTACTGGGGTCATGAGATGAGAGCCCTTCTATGAGCTCTCTTGTCGGTGCATCGGCGTTGACGGGATTCCACGAACTGAGCGATCGATTCAGTCGCTGCGCGTGCGGCTGTTCCTTCCATTAAGACTGTCAACGTTTCTTGGGTAAAACTAAATTCAGGCGGTGGTTTGGAGATTGGAGGTGGGTCTCCATTGTGATTGTTTCCTAGAGATGTTTGTGATGGAGTATGCATTCTCAATGATGCAGTGAACAAGTTCCCACAAACGGCGCCAAGCAGATGTAGCAAAACATTGATATTGCCCGATTGGAGAGAATCTGGGTAATTGGTGGGGATCTGGATAACCGGATTAATATTCGAACTGTTCTGAAGACCGAATTTCGAGGGTTGTCACCTGTATCACAAAGCAAAGTGAGTGACGTCGGGGGTTTTCCGGCGAAGACACTCCGACGCTCAAGTCAGTATTTGCCCAATAAAAGTTATAGAGAACTAGAGCATGTGACTATTGAGTGCGTACCTTAATTATGAGAGAACTTGAGATATTTATAGATAGTCAGAGAGTTTCATGAGTTTGAGCCTCTTATGAGATTTAGGTATTTATGGACCTTGATAAAGTTTCCAAATAAATATCGGAGTAATATGGAACCGATATGGATTGAGTCATTGAGCTTGAGCCCGGAAGAAAGTCAAATTGGGTAATAACCCATCATGTTTCAAGTAATATTTTACTCAAGGTGTGAACTGTAATTATATTTAAAATGATAAATGTATATCTAAGTATAGAAAGTTGTTCGGTTACCCGAGAGCTTGGTACTCTCATATCTTATTATTCGACACCGGAGGTAGTCAAAAATTGATATTTTTATTCAATTGGAGAAAATATGGGTAAATAGATCTATGTGTTCGGATTATTACTCGAACAAAAAGAATTTCGTGAGTTGTTACCTATATAACAAAGTAAAGTGAGTCGCGTGCGGGAGTTATTTGACGAAAATAATTCGACGCTCAAGTCAGTATTTGTCCAATAAAAGTTCTAGAGAATTAGATCATGTGATTATAGAAAGCATACTTTAAAAATGTGAGAACTTGTGCTATTTATAGATAGTCAGACATGAAACTCTTATGTGCTTTAAAGAATTTATGAACTTGATAAAATGTTCAAAAAATAACTAAACTAAACAAAACAATATTGATTTTTGGGTTTAACTCTTGTGTTAGGAAAAAAAGTTAAATTGAGTCATGACTCATCAACATCAAAATCTCAAACGTGAAATAATGGTAAAATTCATTCTATGTATGATGTATCTACAAGGAAAAAGGAGAAAGGCAAAAAAAAAATAAAAAAAAAATAAAAAGAAAAGAAAAGAAAAAGAGGGCAAACGCGAGTTTAGATCAGAAGGAATGAACGAGGCTTGAAAATCAAGTGGCCAATCTCAACGCCCCCCTTTCTCTGTAAATCCAAAATTTGCGCCGTAAATGGAATCAGTTTAATTGATATTTATTCATTTCAATCAATTAAAATTGAATCCGAACTTTTCAGAGGGGGCGAGGCTTTCCACAAAGTGAGAGAACGGGATGGCGATTCTGTACGCGCTAGTGGCGCGTGGGTCCGTGGTGCTCGCGGAGTTCAGCTCCGCTTCGACGACGGCGAATTCCATTGCGCGCCAAATCCTGGAGAAAATCCCTGGAAGCAACGACACCAACGTTTCTTATTCTCAGGATCGCTACATTTTCCATGTCAAACGGACAGATGGACTCACCGTTCTTTGTATGGCGGACGACACAGCTGGACGTACGCGAAATATTTCTTCTTTTTCTTTAATTTTGTTTATCTTGATTTTTTTTCCCATGAAATTTGATCATGCTTAAAAGTAGCTTCATAAAGCTTGAATCTTTCCGGAATTTGGAGATGGATATCATGGTTGTTTTTGTTTCGGAGATTGGTCGTCTGTTTTATGAACGTGGAATTTGAAATGCGGATTAACGTATGGATGGATCATGTATGCTTATGAGAATACCACGTATATGTATTCTCATCTCTGGCTGCACATATGGATCTCGAAAGTTGTCTTGTATTGTTTGAGGTTTTCAATTGTGTCTAATTTTCCGGGCGTTGAGATTTCTCACTTTGGGGGTCTAAAACACCTGATTGACAATCACAGAAAGACTATACCTTTTGTAAATATTACTAGCTCAAGGCTTGAAGCTGAATTTGCAAATATACTTACGAATACAAACCATATGCTGGCGTTTGGGTGGGATGATAGCAAGATTCATAGTCACTATATGAGGGATCATGTCATATGATATTTAATTATACAATATACCATTAGTTAAAGCAGTTGCCCGCATCGTGGTACTTCGCCAGACACTATATATTTTGTTTGGCATTTGCTTAGGATTTGGTATTTTTGCAATTAATTGGGAAAATGCCTGATGCTGCATGATAGCATTGGTTTCTTTTTTGGTATTTACTTCAAATTGCCATCCAGTTGTGCATTCTAATCTGATTTGGTGACACTTGGCAGTCCCAACCAACACTTGCATCATTACAATGATATTTTTCTAGTTATTTGCCAATTTTATGATTTCTTATATTTCATGCATCCTTTATTATGTGCTTGAGCAAACCTTTTTTGTCACGCTTCGACACCTCTGCAGGGAGAATTCCTTTTGAATTTCTTGAAGACATCCATCAAAAATTTGTGAGGACGTATGGCCGAGCTGTATTGTCTGCACAAGCTTATGCCATGAATGATGAATTTTCAAGGATCCTCGGCCAGCAAATGGATTTTTACTCCAATGATCCAAATGCTGACAGGATAAACCGGCTAAGAGGTGAAATGAGTCAGGTAACGAAAGAAATTGGAATCATATACCGGGGATTCATGATCTTGTTTAGATGTCTTCTTAGATTCTTTTTTGAGCCAAGTTTTCATCCCTCCAAAGGTTTACAGGACATTATCATGTTTAAAGTTTCATTGTTTAAATCGTACCAACTCCGATCACTTGAATGTAATGATTAAATACCTTGGATGGTTTGATTTGAGAGTTCTAAATTGACAAAGTAACAAATGACACTAGATTATGACTAGTATACCCTTATTTCCATGCTAATTATGTGCAACTTCTTTTAGACTGGGCCACGGTCCATGGCCTGCAGGTTTTCTGGTTGGAATTAGCAGATCGAAGGATTGGATCTCCAAACCTGTAATCATAGTCCGTCATGCTGGTAATTAGCCGGCTCCAGGAACCACCCTTGAAATGGTGGTTTCACGTAACTGTCGTTCCACTTTGACCTTTGAGAACTAAAGAAAAACAATTATCAATAACCACTCAAATTTGTTAACTAAAAAAATGTTTTAAAGACTAAGTTTTGAGCTTAAGTATGAAAAAAAATTGAATCTTAAATCAGGAAAAAACCCTACCAACTAAAATTTAATTCTGCAAATTTTGAAGGGAAAAAACTGCTTGAACTTTAATATAAGTCGCCCGCATATTCTCTTAAGATGTAGAGGAATCAAAGCCCATGTAGTTTTGTACCCTAAAAATGTCTTGTCTCAATCACTCTCATTCCATTGTGATTGTTACTTCCGTGTCAAATCCACCTGGCTCGCCATTCAGAGAATCAGAAGTGCCTTGCCTTGTATTCATTTTGCTACTGTTGTCCAATCATCGATCAATGCTTGAGAGAAATGGTGAAATGTCTTTCATCCAACAATTTATCTCCAGAACTAAAGACTTGTTCCACAGCAACTGTGAGACAAGCCAAACTAGAATCTCCTTCACAATATGGGTAGAACCAGTTAACTCTAAGCCTTTTGTTATCGCCATAAATCACTATGCATTATCAAACTCAAAATTAGTGGTAAAATAAATATTCAAATTCTTGACTAGAACTTGAAAATCCTCTCAGATCTTTTGTCCAATTCTGTTACTAACAATTAGGTTTCTGTTAGTTTATAAAAGCTACTTCTCTGCTAGTCCTTATGCTTCATGTAGACTAACACATCCCTGTGTTTGAAACAATATTTTTTTCATATCAAGTAAATGTTCTCTGATATTATGTAGGATATCTTTAATCAGAAGTAAAGCATCATAGTATATTGTTAACATGACAACATCCGTCGCAAAACATCGGATTGAAGCCTAGGGTCTAAAGAAAAATCAAGTAAATAATTTCTAGAAGGTAATAAAGTTATATATCTTACTCAGCTTTCATTTTTAAAACACAATGGGATTGAAAACTTCAACAAAAATGGTACATGTCAGGTTTTTAATGGCCGTTTAATCTTGGCCATAAAAAATTGTCAAGTGATAATGGCCCTTTATTGAAAAAAATCGGCTGAACTGGCTGGAAGACTTGTTTACTCAACCCAATGGGTTATGATTATTAACCAACAACCACTTAATCTATGCAGTTTAGAAAAGCTATCAAGAGATTGTGGTCATCCACAAAAAAAGGGACTTAACCATGGGTTAAACGGGCAGTTCTGAACTGCTCAATTGAACCTGTAGTTTAAGGGTTGGGAAAGTTCCAATCCTTAATTGCCCCGTCTAACAACATACTGACTATTTGTTGGGACCTCCTACATATTTTCCTTGTTAATCAGACTGTTGATCGTAGTCAAGTTTTGGGTTGGCGAGTCGATTGAGGCTTGGAACCACCAAGTTGTAGAGACCTGGTTAACCAAACCATTCACCATGGTCTGGTTCTAGTTTGGGCCTGGTTCATTCTTGAATGTAGTCTGCTCTAGCTTCTTCACACTAATATAGCAAAACATTTGACTCAGCAGCTTTACTTTATGATTCCCTCTTTTTGGTCTCTGATTACCGTGAAGAAGTGAAAGGTTAAATTTTTAATTGTGACCTGTAACAGGTGCGGAATGTCATGATAGAGAATATCGATAAAGTCTTAGATAGGGGTGATCGGCTAGAGCTGCTGGTTGATAAAACTGCCACTATGCAAGGAAACACCTTAAGATTCAGGAAGCAGACACGACGTTTCAGAAGGACTGTCTGGTGGAGAAATGTTTGGCTTACGTAAGTTGAATGGACTTGGCAGTTTTCTCTTGAAAGAATTTACATGATTTATTGCAACAAATGCACTTATAGCTCTGTAGTAAAAGATTTTTATTTAATATCCTGCTGTTTCTGCTTGAAATGAAATTCACACTTTGCGAGTGTGCCATACATGTCCCATACCATGAACTGTTATTTTTACTCTCTCCAAGCCAGTTATCTGTGATTATTTTTTGCAGGGTTGCGTTGGTGATACTCCTGCTGGTAATTGTGTATGTTGTCATGGGTTTTGTTTGCCACGGTCCCACTTTTCCATCTTGTCTGAAGTGAGATTTGGTGCATGCCCCACACTCTTGCTCTCTGTTGAGTATATTTGCATTCCTTTGATTAGATCTCCTGGGATATCTTATAAAGAAATCTTGGCATTGCTGTGTTGCATTTGTGACAAAATCTTGATTTGTTAAGTTCGTGTGTTCTTGATTCCGTGGTGAAAGAATTTATTGTGTGTGAAGCACTTGTTGGGGCTCGCTAGCTTTGCAGTTTGATATTCCAGGACCGCAAAGCATGAAAATTGGGTTTTCAAATTGTGAGATGGTTTGTATTTCTGGGATTTGTACTGTCTGTAGCCTCATTTGAATTATAATAAGTATTGTAAATGCCTTTACTATCTTGGAGAAATTACAATCGATGTGGGGAAAAATTTCAGACAGTTATGTTACATGAAGTGTTGTGTGAGTAAAACTAATATTGTGCAACGTACTTTTTAAATATAGAGACCAAAATGCAATAGAAGAAATAGTACATGTACACTCTGACTCGTAGGATAAATGGTGACTCCTGAATAATTTTCACTGTGATATATACAGAGGCCCGAGTTTAAAGCAAACAGAAGAGACATTTCTAGTTACCAAAATGGGTTTCAAAAGCCTGAAACGATTTTTATAAAAAAAAATTTCAAAGTAAATGAGATGCGCAAAAAATAAAAGGGCTGAAAATTGATGGAAATCCACCTCTAATTGTCGCCAACGGTTTCATAACGTGGTGGCTTTGCAAAGCTAAAAACCATGCTATACACATTCCTCTAATCCTCTGTGTATTACATATTCAATAATTTTCCTATTTATCTGATTCCAGCGTGCACTATTCTGACTAACAAATGCAGAATCCGTTGCGTTATAAGGAAGAGCCAAGTAGCTCCAACGTGTATCAGTAATATTCAGTTTTACCACAAGAATGATAATCACACAAGATACAGGAAAATACTTAAGAGCAAGCCTTAAAAGATAATCCAATTCCATTAACCAAATCTGCCACCTGACACGTTTTAATAGTAACATAGTCTTTCTTTTACTTCAAATGCAGTCGAGATTTTTCTTTTACTTCAAACGCAGTCGAGAATTTACAGATATACTCCCAACCTACCATGCCTTATTTATTACTAAAAGCTTGTCATTTCGGATCCATTAATTTCCATATCTTTGTCATTTAAAATCCAAGTCAAATCTAAATCCATCCATCCAGGGGAGTACAATGATATTTAGGTAGTGTTTGGGAGAGCTTCTAAGAAGTACTTCTCAGCTTTTCGTTAACAAAATTTCACAAAATTTTAAATTTTTGTTAACGGAAAAGCTGAGAAATGCTTCTAAGAAGCTCTCCCAAACACTACCTTATTTTACTTTGCTAGTTTATGTTTGAGAATCTTACTTACTGTTGTATGATCATGTCACCTTCCTTAAACTTCCTAGCCCTCTACTGGAAAATTTTGAAAAAGTAGTTCCATCTCCAATTCTCATTGGGGCACCGTGCAGCTTCTGATATGAAAACCACCCTCGCAACATGTGAATTATCTTGTGCTCACACTGTGAATGAACGCCACTTACCAACTCCACATTATCGACATTCTGCCCACCATTAATATCATCCTTCTCACCATTTTGTCGTCTTCCATTGTAGCGATATGAACTGCAAAGTGAGTCAACATGACACATCAGACAGATTAAATCTTGGGTTCAAAGCGAAAACTATTGATGAGAGAATGACTCAGAAAATTGATGCGCAATTCCAATAAGCAGGCTTCTGTATGTCAATCCTAGTTTTAACATGCCCTACTGGATGACTAGATCTTCTTGGAACTCAGCACATCACTCATGATGGAGCTGCCAAGGAATGTAGCCCCCAGAAAGACTACATGAGAACCAAGAAGAAACGAGCATAGACAACTTGCATACTTGAGTTCATAATCTGAATCACTGTCCTCTTCATCAAACACAGTGACTAAATTGTAGCAATTGGACGCATGACGAGCGAACTGAAGCTGAAAGTGCACAAAGATAAGTTACATATTTGAACCAAACAAATGATGTGAATTGTGATACAAAGTTGCCACACAACTGAGAAGGATTTTCAGAATGGTAAAAGGGAGAGACGATTGTCAATGAAGCAAAGAAGGACTTCAACTATTGCGGCCTTTTTTTTTTTTTTTTTGCCTAAAACTTTACTTGCTTGAGACAAGCGATAGTTTATGATGGAAAAATCAGTTAACATGATTTATATGTTCTAATGTTTTTGACAAAACAGGCTATCGCATTTGGGCTTTTGACTGCTTGCTTATTCCACGGCCGCATGAAATCATGTCTGAGAATACCATCCCACTGGAGCACATTTATCGTACATCTAGAACTTTCAGTTCTATATCCAACATTTTCACAAAACTTTATCCCATAAATCAAGTGAGTGAACTAATGATGATGGCTATCTGTTTCAATCAGTAAAACCAACCTGATCACCATCCTGGATCCCATACATTCTTATATAATCGCCATCAATCAATAACTTCTGGCCATCATGGCAAAGACAAAATTGCCCCCATACATGCGCCCTGTATATTATTTTCAAATGTAATTTGTATAAGCATAGACCACATAAAATGAACACAGTATAAGCAGCCAGCCATTTCGACTACAATTTACTTGGTGAACCGTAAAACATCCAGTCCTACACTATTATTTACACCAGTTGGACTTGGATCCAAAGTTCCAAATATTGAGCAGGTGCCATACATTGCTTAAGACAAGTAATGAAATTCCAAATTTTCACAGCACTACAATTGAAGTTATTGCACACCATATCATAGTGTTATACCTTTCACATGGCATCACAATCATTTATCAAATCACTACATGGTAAAAAAAAATTATTATTTCGAGAAGTAAAGATGATATACAAATTTCTGATTAACTCTAGTTTTTCGGAGCTACGCAAGTGCTAAGATTTTTATACATCCTCAGACCAATAAAAATTCTTGCTATGTGGTGTGGTGGCATAAAAAAGGGACGACGTGGGTTGAAAAAACCGGGGAAAAAAGAAAATCTCACTACTCAAACAACCATGGAGCCCCCACAACAAAAGCACATGCAAACGAAATTACCATGAAACTTTAGCCGGTCCCTTCTTTGGCAAATGATCAAATGCCGCTTCCACGGCAAGCTTAAGTTCGCCAACGGTCCCTCTCTTTGCCAACTTAATTCCTACAAACACAAAACTAGAAATATGTAATCCTGGAAAATGAAGAAGTTTGACATGAAATAGATAGGAATAAAAATCGAATAGTAACACGAGCATATGATCAAACAAGAAAGGAACCGCGATGTACCAAAAGACGAGCCATCCAATTTAAGAACGGTGAGGCTGAGGGGCTCTGGAGGAAGCTTATCGTAACAAAGGCTTCTCCTTGGTTGGGCGCCGTCGATGCATGACACTAGGGGAAGAAACAAACACATTGATCCATTCGAAAACCTAGGCTGGTGAGAGTCGTCCCCATTCCCCCCAGTGTGCATTTTCTGGGGAAAATTGAATTACCTGAAATTAACTTCCAACAAGAAATTGATTTTGATTCTTTGGGAAGAATTTGGGGTTAGAGTTTTTTGATTGTGTCGGGGGAGATTCTATTAGACAGTGAATTCGGTTGGTAAAAATCCAGTCGATTGGTGGTTAGTCGTGTCATGGTAAAATTAATCTACATCAGATTAACTAAATAAATAAAGTAACACTTCTGTGAGACGGTCTCATTTGTTAGATGCGTCAATTCTATCCATATTTATAATGATAAGTAATACTTTTGGCATAAAATATAATACTTTTTAATGGATAACCCATATAAAAGACCCGTCTAAAAAAATGACCCTTGAGATCGTTTCATAGGAGTTTTTGCCATAAACTTATCATACATTAAGTAGGGAGAGTAGACATCATTCACACGAAGAATGTGAAATTTATTTGTGTTCTTAAAATTACTGAAAATAAATAAATAGGGGAATTTCAAATTTGAATTTAACTATCCAAAATTAAAAGCAAATTAAATAAATTTTATCACTAGTATCGATCGACTACGCCCTTGAAGTTATTCACTCGATCATCGACTCCCTAAAAATAATTAACTCTCATTGAATATTCATCATTGGAAATTTAATTCACATCTCACCTTAATTTTAGTTAATTAGACACAAGCATTCTAAATTAACTCTTACCAATGAATTAACCAAAATACAATCGATTGCGATTTAAATTCAAGGTAACATTCAAATTAGTGAAATTGATGAAACTAAACAACACAAACACAAGCGGTTGTATTTAATCTAGTCAAGAGTTGTTCCTATGAATTAACAAATTCACAAGCGAAAAATATTAATCATAGTTGCTTCACAAATTAGAGGGATCAAACAATTACGAATTTGATTTTTAATTTAGCTATAAATTGTATGAGAAAAATATCAGATAGTCAGACAATAATTAAACATACAAGCATATCAATCAATTCCAAACAACTCTTGATACTCAAATAAAAATAAAACAATGAAAATCAAAATCTCACGAATAAATAAACTTCAAAGGGTTTTGTCTTCCTCTACCAAAAATTAAAACTTAGTCACTAATATTCATGAAATCCAAAGAAAAATTGAAGAAAAAATAAATCTAGGAACAAGAGATGAAAACTTAGCCACCAAGATGTTTTTTTTAAAGCTTCAGCCATCCAAAAGATGATTAAAATCGGGTTCTAAATGATATTTAAAGTATAGAGTCCTTCCCAAGAAAGTTTTTTTTTTAAAATATAATTCCCGAATTTCCCGTCTCGCTCGCTCGATCGGTAGAAACATGCAGATCGAGCGAGATGTTCTCTGTCTCGAAATTCTTCTTTTCTCCTTTGTGCTCGCTCGATCGGTGAAAAGTTGCAGATCGAGCGGGAACTTTTCTATCTCAATCTCTCCTCGCCAGGGACAACATGCGCAGAAGCTCTTCCTTCGTTCTTCTTCATTGCGCAGCAGCGCACCAATATGCGCAATAGCGCTATTTCAAGAGCTTCTCACAAGTGCTATCGCGCTTTCCAATCTTAGCACTTCTCAAGGTTGTTCGTTAGAGCGATGACACTTCCTTTCTTCCAACAGCGCTTGTTTCTTGTTTCTCTTAGGTAGAGCCCTTTCGTTAGAGCTGTTCGTTAACAACTCTAACGAACAGCTCTACTTCTTCCATCTTCTTTCTTTACTTCACTTCTTCAATTATTTTGCTCTATTATCCTATTTTCCTATATCAAAACACAAACAATGATTAGGAACTATAGAATGAATTTAATCAATGCAAATTCTTCTAATCATACAAATTAGCTCAAATAAATATAGAAAAATATAACCACATCAAACTCCCCCATACTTAACATTTGCTCGCCCTCGAGCAAGTCATACAAAAACAATATGCAACATAACAAAAACAAAAGCAAAGATGAATCATGAACATCATAGCCCCAGAGAATTCCAACTTACAAAAACAAGCTTACGAATACTCTTGATTTTCCACAATACACCTTCAGTCAAGTGTGAACGTGCGTGTGTTTCATGTTATTCCAGCTACATGCAGCTTCAAAAGACATAGTTTTAAGACGGTTTATCGCTAAATGACACTTCAGTGTGAGTATCACCATCAAGAGCCCCTTCCTCCCAACAATCCATAAAGACAACACAACTCTCTTGAGATATAATTACGCACCTCCGGATTTTGTATCCGATTTTTCTTAAACTCCAATAATTACCCGCAAACTTAGCTATAACTAAGATAGAATTCGAATTTCAATTCACTCGTCTATAGCTCGGATGGAGCTACAATCCCATGAAATTCGCAAACTTAACTATGAGACAGTGAATAGAATTTTAATCACTTTTCAAGCCCGGATGGAATTGTTAATCCGCAAACTTAATCAAGAACAAGATGATTAGGATTTCAATCCTTTGCTCATAACTCGGATGGATTTAATTTCATTTTCCCAAAATTTTCATAAAAAAAATTTTAACAGGTGCGCCCAAGATTGTATATGTCATGTTAAAAAGATCATTAGGATTCAAAAACACTATGAGGCTCCACAAACACCTATTGCCGTGCAATGTTCCAATAGACATCAACATCATCTAATATATCGCTACATTTCACTAGTCAAACACGTGTGCTTAAAAATATTCTATACTCAACATACAGTTTCTCATATCCAAACAAGAGCAAAAAACTTTTGACAAAAACAATTTTAACAACTTCATAACATCATCGGCTATCAATCATCATCCTACTTACGAAACAAGCGCTAAACAAATTTTTTTTTTTCAAAAATCGATAGCTCTTCTAAATGACTGGCTAAGTCCTCTCCCCCATACTTAAATCTTACATTGTCCCCAATGTAAGTAAAAATTCAAAACAAAAATAAATATTAAAATCGAGAAGGAAAACTCCCCTTGGGTTGCCTCCCAAACAGCGCCTCTGTTTAAAGTCGTTGCCCCGACTGCATGCTTCAGTTGCTCATGGTGGTTCATATTTGATAACTTTATCCATCTTCACCCACTTGAGAATTTTCACAGTTAACTTCGGTCCATGCTTTCTCTCCTTGGATTTCTTGGGGATTCCAATATCTTGATGATTTATCCCTTTTCCCATGGGTATTTCGTTTGCTCGATCTGGAGGAAGTTTTGGCTCAACTTTAGGTGCCTGCAACTGAGGAAGAAAATTTTTAGCATTAAAATTCTCAGCAGGTTTTGCAACAATTAATCTTCTTCATTTTATCCTCATTCATCAATTTTTTGTTTTTTTTTTGTGACAAGTGATCATTGATATCAAGATTATTAACAACACTTTCACAATTAAGAAATTTCGGGGTATCAAAAATATTAAACTTAACAATCTTCCCATCAAATTCCATAGTGAGAGTACCATTATTAACATCTATGATAGACTTTGAAGTTTTTATAAATGGTCTTTCTAGCAAAATCGAACTATTCAAATCATTATTTTTCATGTCAAGCACATAGAAATCAGCAGGAAAAACCAAATTACCAACTTGCACAAGAACATCCTCTATCACAGCTCCAACAGCTGTGTCGCTGGCATCACACATCACCTCAAATGGAAGATCTCAATCCGGTGAGGTCAGCACTGGTGCAGTCACCAATCTTTCTCTCAGAAATTCAAATGCCTGTAAACAAGTGGAATCAAAATTAAAAGGTGCATCTTTCATCAATAAAGAAGACAGAGGTTTTGCAAATTTTGAAAAATCTTTAATGAAGCGCCGATAAAAACCGGCATGGCCTAGAAAACTTCTGAATCCCTTAATTGTTGTTGGTGGAGGTAAATTCTGAATGAATTGCACCTTGGCCCTGTCCACCTCGATTCCCTGCTCAGATATTTGGTGCCCTAATACAATACCTTCTGTCACCATAAAGTGACACTTTTCCCAGTTGAGTACCAAGTTCGTTTCCTCACATCTCATCAAAACAATATTAAGATTATTCAGACATGCATCAAAAGACTGACCAAAAATGGAAAAATCATCCATAAATATCTCTAGAAATTTTTCAACCATATTATGAAATATAGCAGTCATGCATCTCTGAAAAGTCGCAGGAGATTACAAAGACCAAAAGACATGCGTCTATAGGCAAACGTACCATATGGGCAAGTGAAATTCGTTTTATCCTGATCTTCAGGTGCAATCACAATTTGATTGTATCTTGAATATCCATCTAAAAAGCAATAAAATTCATACCCAGCAAGCCTTTCTAGCATTTGGTCAATGAAGGGGAGGGGAAAATGGTCTTTACGGGTTGTGTCATTCAATTTCCTATAGTCTATACACACACGCCAACCTGTAACTGTAACACCCGGTATTTTTAAATACGTAAATCTGCATGCATAATTAGGGAATTTAATTATTTAAATTTTAGATTTATGGGTTAAATAATTATGTGAATTATTTGTGCATGATTTAATTTATTTTTAAGCATTTAACCCATAATTAGTGATTTTTATGATTTTTAGTATTTAATTGTTTTGATCGCGTAGACGGGACCGTGGACGGACGAGATGACAACTTTCTATCCAAATTATTTTATGAGTCTTTTTAGAGCCCAAAAATATTATTTTGAGTTTTATTTCCTCAAAATTTTTAGTATTTAATTTTATATAATTTTAGGAGTCCATTTTTATTCAAATTTAGCCATTTTAATGACTTTTAATTATTTTTAAAATTCCCTTAATTTGTAATTTCGGGATTTTTATATTTTTTTTATCAGATTTTAACTTTTATTTGGAGTTTTAAATTTTTATATTTTATATTTAAAACTTTTAATTATTTTAATTATCCTAAAACCTATTTTAATTAAATTAAAAACCAAACCTAATCTACCCAAACCCCACAACCGATTCCCTTCACTCAGCCGCCTTACCCCACCATCTTCATCATCTTCTTCGGCCAGACATCTCCAAGGAGGTTTCATAGCCGAGTTCTTTCGAAACTTCGAGTGTTCGTCGTCCCGTCGTCCCGGAAACGTTCTACGTACGTTGCTCAATCGATTTCTTCGGTGCAAGGCATGATTTTCTTCCATTTTTTCGTACCTATCAGATATTATGTTGTGTGGATTGTGTATGCATCGAAAACTTTCAAGTTTTTCAGAAAATGGTTCGGTTGTTTCGGTTTTATGCGCAAGGTTCCTTGTTTTCCTTTTTCATGTTCACGTTTTCAGGTCCACCATGGCTGGTATGGCTGCTGGTCTGTAAGGCCCGAAAATATTCAATTATTAATTATGGAATTTGAGAATTAAATTCCATATTATGGGCTAATATTGATTTGAGAAGTTTTGAAAATGATAGATTTAATTTCCGAGCTGAAAATATTTAATTTGAGAATATGCGGATTTTGAGAATTAAATTCCGAGAATTCTTAAATTAAAAGAATAAATATTCGATTTGAATATTTATGGAATTGAAGATTTAATTCCATGTTTCGGAAATTAAAGAAGATGAATTTTGAAGATACAACTCGATCAGGGACTGATTTGCACATACTGATATTTGAAGGGCTGAAGTGCAAACGGTCAGGATTATTTAATTAATCCGAATTTAATTTATTTTAATCCGAGTATATTTAATTTGGGAATATTTAGAGTTTTGATTTAAATTCTAATATTCTTAAATTATTTTGGATTGAAATTAAATTAAAACGACGGTCGAGGACTGAATTGCAATTACTGAAGATTTCAGGGACTAAATTGCAATTTATGCAATATCTATCCAATTTAATCAGAATGAAATGTGTTTGAAGCAAAAAGGTTTCAGAAAGTTAGAACAGAGGTCGAAACCTCTTCCTTTTTCTTGTGATTTTGATTTTTCAAATCGCCGTAACTTTTGATCCGTTCGTCCGATTTCAATTCCGAAAGATGTTCTGGAATCCTTGCAACGAGGCCTTCGATTTGATGTAAGGTTTATGATGTCTTGAATAAGTTTTGAAATTCGAATATGGGCAGAAATCAGAAGTTGATTTGTTTGATCATGTTATTGATATTCTAGCGTTGTATATTCGAAACCGAATTGAATCTTGAGTATTGAATGAAATTCATATGATAACCAGCATAGATTTCGACTTGTCAAGCATCTGATTATGCTGGTAATTAGCTGGTGTTGATGATATATAATGATATGAAGATATACAATTTGTTGGAAGAGTTGAAAATGGTTTCGATATGTCGTCGGTTACCGATTTTTAATCGCTACGCCGTCGATTCGTGTTTTGAAACAAGTTTGATAGATGATTTTTGAGATAAGATATTCTTTGATATGTTTATGATAATATCTGTTGGTTGGAAGAGTTGAATGACAATGAACGGATATGAAAAGCCGTATGAATGGAATTGAAATTAGAAATGAATTCGATACCGTAACGATTCCCGATTGTCAATCGCTACGATGTTTGGTTATGTTTTGAAACCATACTGATAGTCTATGATTGAGCTAATGATCTTGAAATTGTATACTGATTTTGTTAGATGCAATCTTTATATTTCAGACGTGCTACGAGCTCAATCAACTCAAGAGGTCGAATTGTGAACCGAGGAAGTTTTCTTGAGTTTGAAATGATTTGATTGAAGATGTGTTGATGATTTCGACTCGATTCTGAAAGGAATGAATTGAACAAAGATTGATGTGCCTGTTTTGAGGTTGAAGAATTCAGAACAGACGAAATACGAAGGTAAAAGTAGACTACTATTTGATTGGGATTACAACTCGAGATGGTTTGTATCGAGTTTCCCTAAATCACATACTTGTTTGTTTATTTGCTCTTATGTGCTTTCATTTGAGTTGTTGAATAAGTTCTTGATATAATGAATGCCTTGATGATGATATATATTGCATTCATCTTGAAAGACTTATTCCTTGATTTTGAAATGAACGGACACGTTCAAATAGACGATTTGAGGAATTGTATATGTATGGCCTGGGTGGTTGTTTTAGCCTAGCGTCTGATTTACATATATAATGGCTTCAAAGTCTAGAGAAGTGAGATAAGTAGCCCCACCTCGATCGGGAGAGTCGGTGGATTAGTTATGATATCTACTTCTCGGGATCCCAACCGATGAAACGATAGAATTCGATAAGAGATAAACCTTGTTTTTAAACATGCATTGTATTACTTTTATATCATGATCTTGATATATGTTTGATATGCATGTTTAGTTGCTTTTACTGGGAAATATATTTCTCACCGGAGTTATCCGGCTATTGTTATGTTGTATGTGTCATGACAACAGGAGGGAATGGAGCAGAACAAAGGTACTCTTGAAGAACATGGGTTGAAGAGATATAGCGTGATGATCCGAGTTAGATGGTTGAGTGAGCTGTCATGATGTAGAGTTGAGCTTTAAACATGATCTTGTTATAGCTACTTGTTTCACAATGTGTAGATGATCTAGTTGTTATCTTGTTGTTGTATTTAGGATTTGATAGATGTTTAAATCCTTTGAAACAACATGGTGTAGCTTGATCTTGAATGAATAACATTGCTTCTTGCATGATTATGAGCCCTTATGGTTATGTTTTAAGGCTTTGTTATGATTCATTTCTAGTAATGAGATCATGTTAGAATGCATGATAGCTTATGATATTGAAGAAGGCTTTGCATGAACTTATATTAGATGATAATTGCATGATAGAACCTATTTGACAGCAGCTGAGCCCCTTCGTTTTTTTTCTGGTGCAGTGGCCGGCGCACGCGCGAGGGGTGATGCCCGCGCGTGCGCAGGGCAATCTATTTTTAAAAAAAAAAATTTTTTTTTATTATTCTTTTGTTTAGACATTGATACTTGTCTATTATTGTTGATTAATATTTATTGAGAGATTAGAACTCGGGTCGTCACATGGTCAGAGTCCTAGGTAGTGTGAGGAGGGTCTGGACCGAATGGCTCGAATGGCTCGAGCCAAACGGCCCCAGGAAGTCGGCTGGTGCGGATCGGCCTCCCTTGGTGCACAGTCTAGGGTTTCGGGAAATGGGCTTCGGGTTTGGTGGTCCAGGCTGCATGGGTTAGGTTTAGGGGCCAGGTTGAAACCGCCCAGACGTGGGCTACGTCTGGGCGGCGGGGCTCCGGCCAGGGGCGGCCGGAGCAGGGCGGCAGCAGCCCTAGAAGGGCTGCTGCTCGCGGCCGAGGGGAGTTGAGGGTAGGGCAGTTCGGGTTTTAGGGTTTGAAGGGTCCGGGTCGGGTGGTTAGGTCCGGGTCGGGTCAGTCAAGTCTTGGGTCAAGTTAGTTGGGTCCGGGTCCGGGTTAAGTTAGTTGGGCTCGGGTATTTTTATTTTTAAGTTTTAAGTTTAATTAAAAGTTTAATGGGCCTAATTAAATCTTAAAATATTATTGGGCTCCATTTAATTATTTTGGGTTGATTTTAATTATTTGGGATTTAAATTAATTTAATTAAGTAAGTCCAATAATTTTTATGGGCTTTAGGGCCCGTGAAAGTTATTGGGCCAGTCTTTGGGCTTTTGGGCCCATTGGGCCAGAATTGATTGTTAATGGGCTTTAATTATTTAATTGGGCTTAGAATAATTTTATTGGGCTTAAACATGATAATGGGCCAGATTTAAGTAATTGGGCTTGAGAGTAGGGCCAGCAGTCCAGTACAATCAATGAGAAATTTGCATGTGTCCTGATTATATATTTAATTATTTTTATGCATTGAAGTTATTTTAATATTTATATGTTAGTAAGAAATTAAATTAAATATATATGAAGGACACACATTTTATTTAAGTACATGCATTCATGAAATAATTTTATGCATAATTAAATGTTTAAAGTTGAGTAATAATAAAATATTTTATGTTAGAAGTTGAAGTAGTGTGATAATTTAAGGGGGATTCGTCCCCATATGTGAACTATTGAAGGGCAGTTTACTGCCAATTTAAGAGGTGATTCGTCACCGCCACGTACGTTGGTTTTCACGCTGATCAGTATTTAATGTATGATTTAAGGTTACACTACGGATACAACCATGCGATGTTAGAAAATTAATTGCTCAACAATATTTATGTATTATGTTATTTAAGTTAATTTAAGATATGATATGTTAGGATATTTCTAAGCATGCTCATTCATGTATATGTTATGTATTAATATTTAATTGTTTTAAATTATTTTTAAACCCTTGTTATGTTAGCATGTTGGGCCTCTAGGCTCACTACACTGGTATGGTGCAGGTGAGTTCTTAGAGGAGGATGTAGCTCCTACCGGCGGCGAGGACATATGAGCGGACATGCAGTGACCCCGTGACCGTGATAGATGTCTGAGTCACATTGCATGTTTTAATTATGTCAGCATGTTACACTTTTTAATTATTTTTCAGTGGTTGTGGTTTTGAATATTTTCAGTGCATGCAAATTTTACATCATTTTTCTTATGCAGTATTTTTAATTAAATGTTTGACTCAGATATTTATTTTATTTAAAGAATTCAATTTTTATTTAAGTTATTTATTTATTTATTTTAAATCTTTTTATTCTGTGCATGTATGTATGGGCATATATGTCCATATTTTATTTAGTAAGTATATATATATATATAAAAAAAATTTCCGCATATTTATTTATTAATTATAGAGTTAGGGTCGTTTCAGTTGGTATCAGAGCACGGTCCTTGGAGGGGTCATTACTGCTATGCGAGCTCAGAAATCTACGCTACCGGTCTGTAAGTTTTAAGTGTTTATAGTATGATTTAATTCTTTGGATTTAAGTTAGCATTACTTTTAAACCACTTAGTTATGCATGGCGATTTACGTAAGGAAATATGTGGTGGTGCAGAATGCCTCCCAGACCGATGAACAGACGTGGGGGATCTCCACCTACACCTCCACCTCCACCTCCACCTCCGCAGAACCCTCTAGCAGCATTGGAGCAGGCCAATGCGAATATGATGGCAGGGATTACTGCTCTGTTAGAGCAGCAGGCTACTCGTCCTAGGTTGTCCCATGAGGAGGACGTTGCTGAGAGGTTCCAGAAGAAGGGACCGAAGGAGTTCCTTGGTACCACCGATCCTTTGGTGGCTGAGGGGTGGATTCGCTCTCTGGAGTCCATCTTTTCTTATATGGGGATCACAGACGCCGACAGGGTGAACTGTGCGACTTACATGCTGAGAGGAGATGCAGCTCTATGGTGGGAGGGTGCTGCCAGGGGAGTTCACCTTCCTACACTGTCTTGGGCGGAGTTTAGGCGTGTCTTCTACGCCAAGTATTTCACGGAGGATGTGAGGAGTCGCATGATCCGGGAGTTTATGAGTCTCCGGCAGGGGGACAGGTCTGTTGTGGAGTACGTGAGCCAGTTCGAGAGGGGCTGTCGCTTTGTGCCTCTGATTTCAGATAGTCCACCAGAGAAGTTGAGGCAGTTTGTGGAGGGTTTGAGGGCGGATATCAAGCATGATGTTCGCATGGCAGACGTCCTTACTTATGAGTCTGCAGTCAGTAGAGCCTTGCGTTCCGAGGAGGGTCGGAGAGAGATCCAGAGGGAGCAGCAGGGTAAGAGGCAGTTTCAGGCTGGGTATCAGCGACCACCTTCGCATCCTCCTGCGAAGAAGCAGTTTACAGGGCCGGCTAAGGGCCCGAATCCGCAGCAGAGGCCACAGCAGCAGAGGGGCGGGGCCCCTAATGCCATAGGTTTTCCTACTTGTCCGAAGTGTCAAAAGATGCATTCGGGACCGTGTTTGTTGGGAGCAGGGGTTTGCTATCACTGTAGGGAGCCAGGGCATCAGATAGCTAACTGCCCGATGAAGAAAAACACTGCTGGTAGAGTGTTTGTGATGCAGGCCGAGGAGGTAGATCCAGACACCTCCTTGATCACCGGTATATCTTACCCCTAACATTTTAATAATTTTCCTTTGGTTAAAATTTCGTCTTTATTTTGGAATTGTTGTTATTTGGGTTATTCAACTGCATGTTAGAATAGGAAGCATGTTTTACTTGTGATTAGAATTAAGAATTAGTAGTGGCTCGTTGGGGAAAATTTGGTAGTGGTATAAAATTGTTAGAAATTTTCTGCGTGCAGGGAGAATTCTAGTTGGAGGCAACTCCACGTTTGCGTTGCTAGATTCAGGGGCTACGCATTCGTTTATCTCCCTGGAGTTTATCAGGCGGGTAGACATCACACCTGAGAGTATTGACAGTGGGTATGATGTTACTATGTCGTCAGGGCAGATTATTTCTACCTCGAAGGTTATTCGAGGACTGGAGTTGGAGCTGCAGGGACACTCCATTCGAGCAGATGTGGTGGTTTTGCCATTGAGTGGATTCGATTTGATTTTGGGTATGGACTGGTTGACAGTCAATGGAGCTTCGATTGATTTTCGTCGGAGATCAGTGTCAGTGAGACCTACAGTAGGCGACCCGTTCACTTTTCATGCAACTCAGAGCAGTGATATTCCTCAGGTGATATCTCTTATTCAGGCGAGGAAGCTGTTGAGACGGGGTTGCCAGGGGTTTCTAGCGAGTATCGTCACGACTTCAGCGCCATCTAGCAGATCATTATCAGAGATAGAGGTGGTTCGTGATTTTTCGGATGCCTTTCCGGAGGATGTTGCAGGAATTCCACCAGTGAGAGATGTGGAGTTCAGCATCGACTTAGTGCCAGACACCGTGCCTATCTCTAAGGCACCGTACAGACTTGCTCCTACCGAGATGAAAGAGTTGAAGGAGCAGATTCAGGAGTTGTTAGAGAAAGGCTTTGTTCGTCCTAGTTTTTCTCCGTGGGGAGCTCCGGTGTTATTTGTGAAGAAGAAGGATGGCAGTATGAGATTGTGCATCGATTACCGAGAGCTCAACAGGGTCACAGTGAAGAACAAGTATCCACTGCCGAGGATAGAGGATTTATTTGACCAGTTGCAGGGAGCTTCGGTGTTCTCCAAGATCGACCTGCGATCTGGTTATCATCAGTTGCGTGTTAGAGATGCAGATGTGTCTAAGACTGCTTTCAGGACACGATATGGGCATTACGAGTTCTTAGTGATGCCATTTGGGATGACCAATGCTCCAGCGGTTTTCATGGATCTCATGAACCGAGTTTTTCAACCGTATCTAGATCAGTTCATCATAGTCTTTATTGATGATATCTTGATCTATTCTAGGAGCATTGAGGAGCATAGACAGCATCTGCAGACAGCCTTGCAGACTTTGAGGGAGCATCGTTTGTATGCCAAGTTCAGCAAGTGCGAGTTTTGGCTTGAGCAGGTGGCATTTCTTGGCCACATTAATTCGAGAGATGGGATTGCAGTTGATCAGTCGAAGGTTGAGGCAGTACAGAATAGGGGTATTCCGAAGAATGCTTCGGAGATTCGCAGTTTCTTGGGTTTGGCAGGATATTATAGGAAGTTCATCAAGGGTTTTTCCTCTATTGCAGTACCCTTGACTTCCTTGACCAAGAAGAATGCGAAGTTTATCTGGAGTTCAGACTGTCAGAGGAGCTTCGATCAGCTGAAGGAAGCACTCACTACTTTACCAGTGTTAGCGATGACAGTACCACACGAGGAGTTAGTGGTGTACACCGACGCGTCTAAACTAGGTTTAGGCGCAGTGCTTATGCAGTGTGGTAAGGTTATTGCGTATGCGTCGAGGCAGCTGAAGATTCATGAGCAGAATTATCCGACGCATGACTTGGAGTTGGCAGCAGTGGTTTTCGCTTTGAAAATCTGGAGGCACTATCTGTATGGCGAGAAGTGCAAGATTTTCACAGACCACAAGAGTCTCAAGTACTTCTTCACACAGAAGGAGTTGAACATGAGACAACGAAGATGGTTGGAGTTGGTGAAGGACTATGACTGTGACATTAGCTACCATCCGGGTAAAGCTAATGTAGTAGCAGATGCTTTGAGTCGGAAGTCGTCAGGGGTCTCATGTTTGACCGTACAGTTACCACTACAGAGCGAGATTCAGAGATTTGACTTGGAGTGTTATCCGAGTGGTCATGCACCGAGCTTGTCAGTGTTGACGGTGCAGCCAGTTCTGCGAGATCGGATTAGGGATGGACAGTCTACTGATGAGGAGTTGCAGCGATGGAGACAGAGAGATGAGGCTAGGGGTAACCTCTTGTATACAGTGGTGGATGGTATCGTTCAGTACCGTGGTAGGATGTGGGTACCGAACATCGATCAGTTGAGAGCTGAGATTTTAGCAGAGGCTCACACATCTCCGTACTCCATTCACCCTGGAAGTACAAAGATGTACAAAGATTTGCAGCTATTGTATTGGTGGCCCGAGATGAAGAGTGACATCGGGAGAGTGGTGTCAGAGTGCTTGACTTGTCAGCAAGTCAAGGCAGAGCATCAGCGTCCAGCAGGACTTCTTAGACCTCTTCCTATTCCGGAATGGAAATGGGAGAATATTACGATGGACTTTGTGGTTGGCTTACCGAGGAGTGCCAGAGGTTGCACAGCGATTTGGGTGATTGTGGATAGACTCACCAAGTTAGCTCATTTCTTGCCGGTGAGGACTACTTATTCTTTGACACAGTATGCAGAGCTTTACATCAGAGAGATTGTTAGACTGCATGGCATACCAGTGTCTATTGTGTCAGACAGAGATCCGAGATTCACATCTGCGTTTTGGAAGAGTCTGCACACAGCATTGGGGACTAGGCTTTTGTTCAGCACAGCATTTCATCCCCAGACAGATGGTCAGTCTGAGAGAGTGATCCAGGTTCTTGAGGATCTTCTGAGAGCTTGTGTCATTGATTTTCGGGGCTCTTGGGAGACTAGACTGCCATTAGTGGAGTTTACATATAACAACAGTTTTCAGTCGTCTATAGGTATGGCTCCTTATGCAGCATTGTACGGGAGGAGATGCAGATCTCCTGTGCATTGGGATGAGGTTGGTGAGCGGATTTTACTGGGTCCTGAGATTGTGCAGCAGACAGCTGACATTGTGACTCAGATTCGAGATCGGATGAGGACTGCTCAGAGTCGTCAGAAGAGTTATGCAGATGCCAGACGACGAGATTTGGAGTTCGCTGTAGGTGATCACGTATTCCTGAAGGTGTCCCCTATGAAGGGAGTAGTGCGTTTTGGCCGGAGAGACAAGCTTAATCCGAGGTATATAGGGCCATTCGAGATCTTGGAGAGAGTTGGCACGTTGGCCTACCGTTTAGCTCTACCACCAGGGCTAGCGGCAGTACACAACGTTTTCCATGTATCCATGCTTCGGAGATATGTCTCTAACCCGTCGCATGTGTTGGATTTCGAGCCCTTGCAGTTGCCACCAGATCTAGTGTATGAGGAGAGGCCAGTGCGGATCTTGGCAAGGGAGGAGCGGAGGCTTAGGACGCGGGTCATACCGATGGTCAGAGTCCAGTGGCTGAATCACTCAGAGGAGGAAGCTACTTGGGAGACCGAGGCAGACATGAGGACTCGCTACCCGGAGTTGTTCAGGTAAGTACCTTAATTTCGAGGATGAAATTCAATTTAAGGGGGGGAGAATTGTAACACCCGGTATTTTTAAATACGTAAATCTGCATGCATAATTAGGGAATTTAATTATTTAAATTTTAGATTTATGGGTTAAATAATTATGTGAATTATTTGTGCATGATTTAATTTATTTTTAAGCATTTAACCCATAATTAGTGATTTTTATGATTTTTAGTATTTAATTGTTTTGATCGCGTAGACGGGACCGTGGACGGACGAGATGACAACTTTCTATCCAAATTATTTTATGAGTCTTTTTAGAGCCCAAAAATATTATTTTGAGTTTTATTTCCTCAAAATTTTTAGTATTTAATTTTATATAATTTTAGGAGTCCATTTTTATTCAAATTTAGCCATTTTAATGACTTTTAATTATTTTTAAAATTCCCTTAATTTGTAATTTCGGTATTTTTATATTTTTTTTATCAGATTTTAACTTTTATTTGGAGTTTTAAATTTTTATATTTTATATTTAAAACTTTTAATTATTTTAATTATCCTAAAACCTATTTTAATTAAATTAAAAACCAAACCTAATCTACCCAAACCCCACAACCGATTCCCTTCACTCAGCCGCCTCACCCCACCATCTTCATCATCTTCTTCGGCCAGACATCTCCAAGGAGGTTTCATAGCCGAGTTCTTTCGAAACTTCGAGTGTTCATCGTCCCGGAAACGTTCTACGTACGTTGCTCAATCGATTTCTTCAGTGCAAGGCATGATTTTCTTCCATTTTTTCGTACCTATCAGATATTATGTTGTGTGGATTGTGTATGCATCGAAAACTTTCAAGTTTTTCAGAAAATGGTTCGGTTGTTTCGGTTTTATGCGCAAGGTTCCTTGTTTTCCTTTTTCATGTTCACGTTTTCAGGTCCACCATGGCTGGTATGGCTGCTGGTCAGAGTCCTAGGTAGTGTGAGGAGGGTCTGGACCGAATGGCTCGAGTGGCTCCAGCCAAACGGCCCCAGGAAGTCGGCTGGTGCGGATCGGCCTCCCTTGGTGCACAGTCTAGGGTTTCGGGAAATGGGCTTCGGGTTCGGTGGTCCAGGCTGCATGGGTTAGGTTTAGGGGCCAGGTTCGAACCGCCCAGACGTGGGCTACGTCTGGGCGGCGGGGCTCCGGCCAGGGGCGGCCGGAGCAAGGGCTGCTGCTCGCGGCCGAGGGGAGTTGAGGGTAGGGCAGTTCGGGTTTTAGGGTTTGAAGGGTCCGGGTCGGGTCAGTCAAGTCTTGGGTCAAGTTAGTTGGGTCCGGGTCCGGGTTAAGTTAGTTGGGCTCGGGTATTTTTATTTTTAAGTTTTAAGTTTAATTAAAGGTTTAATGGGCCTAATTAAATCTTAAAATATTATTGGGCTCCATTTAATTATTTTGGGTTGATTTTATTTATTTGGGATTTAAATTAATTTAATTAAGTAAGTCCAATAATTTTTATGGGCTAAAGTTATTGGGCCAGTCTTTGGGTTTTTGGGCCCATTGGGCCAGAATTGGTTGTTAATGGGCTTTAATTATTTAATTGGGCTTAGAATAATTTTATTGGGCTTAAACATGATAATGGGCCAGATTTAAGTAATTGGGCTTGAGAGTAGGGCCAGCAGTCCAGTACAATCCATGAGAAATTTGCATGTGTCCTGATTATATATTTAATTATTTTTATGCATTGAAGTTATTTTAATATTTATATGTTAGTAAGAAATTAAATTAAATATATATGAAGGACACACATTTTATTTAAGTACATGCATTCATGAAATAGTTTTATGCATAATTAAATGTTTAAGGTTGAGTAATAATAAAATATTTTATGTTGGAAGTTGAAGTAGTGTGACAATTTAAGGGGGATTCGTCCCCATATGTGAACTATTGAAGGGCAGTTTACTGCCAATTTAAGAGGTGATTCGTCACCGCCACGTACGTTGGTTTCCACGCTGATCATTATTTAATGTATGATTTAAGGTTACACTACGGATACAACCATGCGATGTTAGAAAATTAATTGCTCAACAATATTTATGTATTATGTTATTTAAGTTAATTTAAGATATGATATGTTAGGATATTTCTAAGCATGCTCATTCATGTATATGTTATGTATTAATATTTAATTGTTTTAAATTATTTTTAAACCCTTGTTATGTTAGCATGTTGGGCCTCTAGGCTCACTACACTGGTATGGTGCAGGTGAGTTCGTAGAGGAGGATGTAGCTCCTACCGGCGGCGAGGACATATGAGCGGACATGCAGTGACCCCGTGACCATGATAGATGTCTGAGTCACATTGCATGTTTTAATTATGTCAGCATGTTACACTTTTTAATTATTTTTCAGTGGTTGTGGTTTTGAATATTTTCAGTGCATGCAAATTTTACATCATTTTTCTTATGCAGTATTTTTAATTAAATGTTTGACTCAGATATTTATTTTATTTAAAGAATGCAATTTTTATTTAAGTTATTTATTTATTTATTTTAAATCTTTTTATTCTGTGCATGTATGTATGGGCATATATGTGCATATTTTATTTAGTAAGTATATATATATATAAAAAAAAAATTTCCGCATATTTATTTATTAATTATAGAGTTAGGGTCGTTTCAGTAACTGTCCTAGTGGGTATCAACTCATTCTGCTCATTCTTAATGACATTTATGAAAGAGTTGATGCCCCGCTAGCCAACTTGTGGCTAAGAGCTTTGAGAGTCTCTTTTTGTAAACAATCTTTTTTTAATATAATATACGTTCTTTAAATGTCGTTCACTTTATCTTATTATTATATAATGATATACTGTTGCTATTTTGATAAAGACCTTGAATATACTAAAGTAAGATGAGATAGTGAATATAGAGAGATCACTGTCATGAAACACATCTTATGTTCACTGTATATTCTAAACAGTTCCTAGTCAATTGAGCCGTCCACAAATAAGGATAAGGATCGCTCGATATTGAGACTAGCATTTGCGATGCCGAGTATCACATTTCATTGGTATGGAACATAGAGATGTTCGAAGCATGCAAATGGATATTCATATGATGAATGATCGAACTACCCTATTCGGACTTTCCAAATGGTTATCACTTATCGAGTGGATATAGTCCGCGGTTTTGGTTGTACACCATTAGTCCTTATTACTTGAAACATCATTGACACTCTATATGCTAGTACTGTGCTTTGACTCATTTACCGAATCTATTGGGGTCATCAGGTGTCGGGATTGGGTACAGTTACAATACATATAGGAGTCGATGCTTTGTTGTCAAGGATTCACCGCACACTTGCGAGTGTGGATATCCTATGCAATCTGAGGAGATATTAGTGTGACAAATCTCTGGCCAGAGTACATGATGTGTTTTAGGTTACTTGGTTTCCTAGTAGCACATGCGATGTCACTATTTGATCTTCAAGATGCATTGCATAGTTATCGAATCTCGAACGACTCTCGATGTACCAATGGTTGTTGATTCGATCGGGATATATGGATGAAGGGACCGTACTGTACGCTAACCAAAATCTATTGGTTCTTGCAGGCACTATCAGTGATACCTAGGGAATCATGAGGCGATGTTGCTAGGCGCTCTTACCATGATTCGTTGGGTAAGTCGGAAATTGTTGTTCCGAGTCACAAGGAGTTGTGAGCCCACGACTAGCTGTATCCCTGAACCATTGAGGGTCACACAAGTAATGGATTTTTAATCCCCGTTGAGATAATTATATTTAAAGAGTTAAATTTAGTGGATAAAGAAGTAGGACTTCTTATTTAAGAGTAGAGGGAGTAAGATTTCCTAAAATGACATAGTGATGGATATTTTTGGAAATCACTGAATTCGGATTTAGAAAATTTATCTTGACTTTAAAAGATGCAGAAATGGTTTCTGTACACATTGGTGAAATTGGTTTATCAATCTGAGTCACGATGAATTTTATATTAATTTCTGAACATGCGGGCTTTGCTTGTCAGGCTTGAACTTATGACTAAAGGGCCCTAAGCTGTTAGCAGCCCACATTATAAATAAGTTATTGCAGTGCAGAAATTACACAACAACTGGTCACAAAATTTTCGAAAACCCTAGTTTTTCTCTCTAGGTGTGGCCGCCCCCTCTCCTTTCTCTGTTCGAAAAATCCAGCCTGTGAATTTCGAATTTGCAGTCTGGTTTAATGGTTCAAATCTGTTAATTTTCTCTTCGTAGAAACTTCTGATAGAATTTCTAGTGCAGTCTATCAGAGGGATTAAATTTCCGTTCGTGGACCTGATTGAAGAAACGTTCGTTCATCAGTTCCTGGGATATACAACAAGAGCAGATTAATCTGTTGGTGTCCATAATCTCGCTTCGAGATTTTAAGGTAAAATTTATATTGTTTAAATTTTATGTTATTAATTTTAATCGTAGGAATTTGATACCCATATGGAATCGTTCCATATAAAATTTTAAAACTTTCGCTGCACCGGGTATCACTTTCTTTTTCGATCCAGAGAACGACCGTGTTCCAACAGTGGTATCAGAGCCAGGTTGTTCTCGGATTTTACGATTAAAATTTTATCGATTGTACAAATCCTCGATTTTTCAGAAAAATAAAACGGAAAAGAAAAGAAAAGAAAAATTTATTTTCGGGGCTGCCCGCTGCCCGAAGGCAGCGAGCAGCGCTGCGCGCAGATGGGCTGCACGCAGCAGCCCTGCGCGAGCTAGGGCAAGCGTTGCCCTAACTCGCGCAGCTGGGCCGCATGGAGCGGCCCAGCGACGGGCGGGCAGCCTTGGATTGTCCCGGGCTGCCCAAATTTTTTTTTTTTAATTAAAATAAATTTTTCCTTGAATTATGAATTCTAGCCCAAAATGGTTTTGGGCCCAGTTTTTGGCCCGATTGAAAATTGTTTCAGTTGGTCCACGAGGCAATGGGTCAAAATTGTTTGAGCCCAAAATTTTTAAGAAAATTAATTTTTGGATAAATTTTGAATTTTGGAAATTTATATATTTAATCCAATAAATTAAATCTATAAAATTAATAACTTTGGTACAATTGATAATAAAATATGATTTTATGTATAAAATTGGATTTTATATGTAAAATATGAATTTATGGATAAACTAGATAAAATATGATTTTATGTATAAAATAAGATTTTATATATGAAATATGATTTTATCTATTTAAATTTATTGCCATTGCATGATATCCAATGAATTAATTTGAATTAAATATTATTGGATAAGGATGATCGATTGTCATGACCAATATTATAGGTGTATGTTAGGTTGTTTACATTTGGTTTTAATTGTTGTTGGATTTATTAATGGGCCTGGTTTATGGCCCAATATGAATTGTCATATGTAATAAAAGTGGGTCTGGTTTATGGCCCGTTCCCACCCCTTAAATATGTATCCCCCTGCTTGTCATCGAAATTTATTGTAAATTTTAGACTTAGTGGGAGATGAAGATTTGAAGACAAAGGTGTCCCGGCAGACAATAAAGACCGAAGAAATGTAAATTGGAAGCTCAATGTAATAGGATTGCATTGCATACTTGCATATTACCTAGAATTGGACTTAGACTCGTGATTGGCAACCACGGGTCGATTAATAATGGAATCGATCATCCTAAAATAATATATGATATTATTGTTGTATGCATGTTTAGACTAAATTGTATGAATCCCGCAAGCATACAAATTTTAAATGATGAGACAAATTTTTAAAAATTAAAATCCCTCATTTTAAATATGATTTAAAATTGATATCAAGATTTATAAAAGGAAATTTAAATATTGTTTAAATTTTCCTACCTTCCATCAACGATTAATATATGAGATGCTACCCGCGGATACGGTCCGGCTCATATTATTGAGGGAGGCCGTTCGTCGGAAAGCTGTACATTGGATCGACACATGTTGTAAGTTGGGTGGAACTCCCATGGGATTGGCTCATATTATTGGGGGATCCACATGGAGACCGTCCATCACAACTTAATATTGATGGGTTATCTTGACGTGTCACAATAAACGGCGTCATATTATTGGGCCCTTATTGGACATGAGGTAAAAGCATGGAGGTTGCTTTGGAAGCAATTGGGCTCTACCTTTTGAAAATTATGGTTGGCTGATATTATTCGGGACTATGATTTGTCAATTGGACTCCATGTTCCCACTAAGAAAAGGAGTTTCCCGTTTTCACTAGAGGGTAGTGAAATCGTTAAAATAGTGGGAGTGTAATTCATAAAATTAAAATTTGTCATATTTTATGTCTTAGTAAATTAATTAAACAATCATCGATTATTGTCTGTTTCATCTCAGTATATCATTATGATGGATCTTCGTAATCCACATGTTTCAATTCTCGAACAAAACAAACTTTCTGGCGCAACTATACGGAATGGTTCAATAAATTAAGATTGTCCAGAGTTCGGAAAAAGATTTTCTAAGTGTTAGAAAAGGCTTCTTCGAAAACATCCCCGACTGATGTAACTGCCGAAAGGTTGGCCGAACTAGAGAAATGGTTGGACCATGATCTCAAGGCCAAATGTTACATGCAAAATTGGACAAGTCTAAACAAGTTTGCCATCATTGCAAGAAACCCGGTTACTAGAAGCGCAACTGCAAAGAATGTATATCGAGTAGTTACGAACTACAAAGAATATATTTTATAAATGTTTCACTTAATACTATTTCTTAGGTATTGGATACCAGATGTAGATCTCACATTTGCAATGAGTTGCAGATGATGACAAGAAGTCGTAAGCTTAGGATGGGTGAGACCCAGTTAAGGCTCGGGAATGGTTCCAGAATTAAATCCAAAAGCCATGGGAAACATTTGTTTAATTTTGCAAAAACAATTTTAAGCTATATTTTGAGAGAGATGTTTTTATTTGTACCAAGATTTCATTAAAACATTATTTCTTTTTCTATTCTTGATAGAGAAGATATTTCTTGAAAATTTGCGAATGGGATTTGCAATATTTACAAGAATGAATGTTTGATTTGAAATGGAAAATTTAAAAACGATCTATATAACTTAAAATTAAAAAACGTTCCAGTTGATTATGTTGATAAACCGGTAACAACAAACAAAAAAAAAATCGATAGTCAAAACCTGGCAAACCTTTGGCATGCTAGGCTAGGTCATATTTCCTCAAGGAGGATGAACAAGCTAGTGGGAGAGGGCATGTTTGATATGTCTGATATTAACTCTTTACCTACTTGTGAGTCCTGCCTGAAAGGAAAAATGACTAAATCTCCTTTCAAAGGAAAACCTGAGCGTAGTCAAAATCTATTGGATTTGATCCATACAGATGTTTGCGGACCATTTAGTATTGGTACAAAATTTGGTCACACCTACTTCATTACCTTTACTGATGATTATTCTAGGTATGGGTACTTATATTTGATGAAATATAAGTTTGAATCATTTGAAAAGTTCAAAGAATTCAAGGCTGAAGTAGAAAACAAACTAGGTAAGAGTATTAAAGCACTTCGATCAGATCGAGGTGGAGAATACTTAAGTACCGAGTTCTTAGATTATCTAAAAGAGAATGGGATTCTCTCTCAGTGGACTCCTCCTATGACACCTCAGCTGAATGGTGTTTCGGAGCGTCGCAATCGAACCTTGTTGGACATGGTTCGATCTATGATAAGCTTCACTGAGCTCCCACCTTCGTTTTGGGGCTATGCTCTTGAAACGGCGGTATTGTTGTTGAACAACATCCACACTAAAGCAGTGGACAAAACACCATACGAGTTATGGAATGGCAAAGCTCTTAAGTATTCGTACTTGAGGATTTGGGGATGTCCTGCTTACGTGAAGCAGACAGTGGAAGATAAGTTGGATAGTCGATCCACCTTATGTTATTTTGTAGGGTATCCGAAGAATTCAATCGGATATTATTTCTATCATCCTACTGAAACAAAAGTGTTTGTTTCAAGGAATGCCACCTTCTTGGAGAAGGAGTTCTTATTGGATAAGAAAGGCAAGATGATGGAACTCGAAAAAATTCGAGAAGAACCCGAGATACAAAATAACGATCCTATACCTCAAGAATCATCACAAGACACGCCTATTACTAGAAGATCCGACATTGGATGTGATCCAAGAAACTTCAAGGAAGCAATTTCTGATGCGGATTCGAATTTATGGCTTGAAGCTATGCAGTCGGAAATAGATTCGATGCATACAAACCAAGTTTGGTCTTTAGTAGATCCTCCCGATGGAAAATTGTTCCAATAGGGTGTAAATGGATCTACAAGAGAAAACTTGGGCCTGATGGAAAGGTACTGACCTACAAGGCACGATTGGTGGCAAAAGGTTATACTCAAAGACAAGGAGTTGACTATGATGAAACTTTTTCACCAGTCGCAATGTTCAAGTCCATAAGAATCCTTATTGCCATTGCTGCATGTTATGACTATGAGATATGACAAATGGATGTGAAGACTGCATTCCTTAATGGAAACATTAAGGAAAAGATCTATATAATGCAGCCTGAGGGATTCACATCCATGGGAAGCGAGCATAAGGTATGCAAGCTTCAGAGATCGATCTATGGTCTCAAACAAGCATCAAGAAGTTGGAACCAGAAATTTGATGAAACAATAAAGGATTTTGGTTTCATCAAGAACCCGGAGGAACCATGCGTGTACAAGAAAGTAGTTAAGGATGCGGTAACATTCTTAGTACTTTATGTTGATGACATCCTACTCATTGGGAATGATGTAGGGATGTTGCAGTCAACAAATATATGGTTGTCAGGTAGATTCTCGATGAAGGATTTGGGTGAGGCATCCTATATTCTAGGGATACAGATCTATAGAGATAGATCTAAAAGAATGATAGGACTTACTCAAGCTACCTACATAGTCACTATATTGAAAAGGTTTTCAATGGATGAGTCCAAGAGAGGACATCTACCTATGTGTCATGGAGTCTCTCTATCCAAGTCTATGTGTCCCAAGACTGACGAAGAGATAGAAAAAATGACACACATACCATATGCATCAGCCATAGGGAGTATCATGTATGGGATGATATCTACCAGACCGGATGTGGCATTTGCTCTGAGTGTCACGAGCAGATATCAAGCCAATCCCGGTCAAATGCATTGGAAAGCCGTGAAAGATATTCTTAAGTACTTGAGAAGAACTAAGAATGTATTCATGGTTTATGGAGGAAGAGATCTGAAATTGGAAGGCTATACCGACTCTAGCTTCTAAAGTGACGTAGATGACTCGAAGTCAACCTCTGGATTTGTGTTCATGCTCAATGGCGGTGCTGTCTCTTGAAAGAGTGGGTGCCCGGTGAGCCAACTTGTGGCTGAGGTCTTTGATGACTCTTTGTATAAACAATCTTTTGTTTAATATAATTTACATTTTTATTAATGGCAATGACTTTATCTTTCTTCATATTGTTATATTGGGATATACTATTGTTGTTTTGATAAAGACCTTGAATATACTATAGTGTATGTAAGATGTGGTAGAACATGGAGATGTCTATCATGAAACACATCTTATAGTCACTGTATATTCTAAACTGTTCCTAGTCGATTGAGCCGTCCGATAATAAGGATAAGGATCGCTCGAGTTTGAGACTAGCATTTGCGATGCGGAGTACCACGTTTCATTGGTAAGGAACATAGAGATGTTCGAAGCATGCAAATGGATATTCATATGATGAATGATCGAACTACCCTATCCGGACTTTCCAAGTGGTTATCACTTATCGAGTGGATAAAGTCCGCGGTTTTGGTTGTACACCATTAGTCCTTATTACTTGAAACATCATTGAGACTCTATATGCTAGTACTGTGCTTTGACTCGTTTACCGACTCTATTGGGGTCATCAGGTGTCGGGATTGGGTACAGTTACAACACATATAGGAGTCGATGCTTTGTTGTCAAGGATTCACCACATACTTGCGAGTGTGGATATCCTATGCGATCTGAGGAGATATTAGTGAGACGAATCTCTGGCCAGAGTACATGATGTGATTTAAGAAATGGTTTCTTAGTAGCACATGCGATGTCACTATTTGATCTTTAAGATGTATTGCATAGTTATCGAATCTCGAACGACTCTCGATATACCAATGGTTGTTGATTCGATCGGGATATATGGATGAAGGGACCGTACTGTACGCTAACCAAAATCTATTGGTTCTTGTAGGCACTATCAGTGATACCTAGGGAATCATGGGGCGATGTTGCTAGGCGCTCATACCATGATTCGATGGGCAAGTCGGAAATTGTTGTTCCGAGTCACAAGGAGTTGTGAGCCCACGGCTAGCTGTATCCCTGAACCATTGAGGGTCACACACTGTAATGGATTTTTAATCCCCGTTGAGATAGTTAAATTTAAAGAGTTAAATTTAATGAACGAAGAAGTTGGACTTCTTATTTAAGAGTAGAGGAGTAAGATTTCCTAAAATGACATAGGGATGGACATTTTTGGAAACCACTGAATTCGGATTCAGAAAAATTTATCTTGACTTTAAAAGGTGCAGAAATGGTTTCTGTGCACATTGGTGAAATCGGTTTATCAATCGGAGTCACGATGAATTTTATATTAATTTCTGAACATGCGGGCTTTGCTTGTCGGGCTTGAACTTATGACTAATGGGCCCTAAGCTGTTAGTGGCCTACATTATAAATAAGTTATTGCAGTACAGAAAATAGACACAACAGGTCATAAAATAATTTTCAAAAACCCTAATTTTATTTATTGTGGCCGCCGCCCCCTCCCCTCTGCTCGAAAAACCCAGCCTGTGAATTTTGAATTTGCAGTCTGGTTTAACGGATCAAATTCGTTAATTCTCTTCGTAGAAACTTCTGATAGATTTTCTAGTGCAATCTATCAGAGGGATTAAATATCCGTTCGTGGACCTGATTGAAGAACAATTCGTCCATCAGTTCCAGGGATATACAACAAGGGCAGAGCAATCTGTTGGTGTCCATAATCTCGATTCGAGATTGAGGTAAAAATTTATAATCGTTATTTAATTTTTACACACACACAATTTAAACGTAAGGTTGATACCCATTATGGAATCGTTCCATATAAAATTTTTAAACTTCCGCTGCACCGGGTATCAATCCTAATTAATCTGATCGCCGCGTTCTCCAACAGTGGTATCAGAGATAGGTTGCTCAGATCAAGCGATTAAATTAATCGATTGTACAAAAATTTTTAAGCCTCGGTTTTTGAAACAAAATAAATATTTTAAAAATAAAATTTTTTTTTTCGGGCAAAAACCCGGGCAGCGATTGGATCGCTGCCCGGGGGGGGGGGGGGCAGCGATGGTTGCTGCCCTGGGCAGCGCCGTGCGCCGCCCTGTGCAGCGCTGGTCGCTGCCCTAGGGGCAGCCGGGCTGCCCGGCCCGACCCCATTAGGGCGCGGGCAGCCCGGGAATGTCCCGGGCGGCCGGCGGGAAAAATTAATTTTTTAATTTTTAAATTAAATTTTAATATGTTAAAATTCTATTTTTGGTCCGATCGAAAATCGTTTTTGATTGGTCCACGAGGCGTCGGATCGAATTGTTCGAGTCCGAAAATTTTAAAATTGATTTTTGGATAAATTTGAATTTTTGGAAAATTTAAATATTTTATCCGTTAAATTGAATTTTGAAATTAATTATTTTTGGTACAATTGATGATAAAATATGATTTTATGTATAAAATTGGATTTTATAGATAAAATATGATTTTATTTGATAAAAAGATAAAATATGATTTTGTATGTAAAATAAGATTTTATGTATGAAATATGATTTTATCCTTTTAAATTTAAATTGCCATTGCATGTTATCCAATAAATTAATTTTGAATTAAATGTTATTGGATAAGGATGATCGATTGCCATGACCAATTTTGTAGGTGTATGTTAGGAATTTACATTTGTTTTATTGTTGTTGGTTTTATTAATGGGCCTGGTTTATGGCCCAATATGAATGTCATATGTAATAAAAGTGGGCTTGGTTTATGGCCCGTTCCCACCCCTTAAAAATGTATCCCCTACTTGTCATTGTTATTTATTGTAAATACATTAGATTTAGTGGGAGATCAAGATTTGAAGATGGAGGTGGGCCCAGCAGACAATAAAGACAGAAGAAATGTAAATTGGAAGCAAATGTAATAGGATTGCATTGCATACTGCATATTACCTAGGATTGGACTAAGACTCGTGATTGGCAACCACGGGTCGATTAGAAATGGAATCGATCATCCTATATAATATGTGATATTATAGTTGTATGCATGTTTTAGACATAATTGTGTGAATCCGGCAAGCATACAAAAATTTTAAAAATGATGAGACAAATTTTTATAATTAAAATCCCTCATTTTAAATATGATTTAAAATTGATATCAAGATAAATAAAGGAAATTTAAATTTGTTTAAATGTTCCTACCTTCCATCAACGATCAATGTATGAGATGCTACCCGCGGATACGGTCCGGCTCATATTATTGGGGGGGCCCGTTCGTCGGAAAGCTGTACATTGGATCGACACATGTTGTAAGTTGGGTGGAACTCCCATGGGATCGGCTCATATTATTGGGGGATCCACATGGCGACCGTCCATCACAACTTAATATTGATGGGTCATCTTGACATGTCACAATAAATGGCGTCATATTATTGGGCCCTTATTGGACATGAGGTAAAAACATGGAGGTTGCTTTGGAAGCAATTGGGCTCTACCTTTTGAAAATTATGGTTGACTGATATTATTCGGGACCATAAGTTTGTCAATTGGACTCCATGTTCCCACTAAGGAAAACAGTTTCCCGTTTTCACTATAGGGTAGTGAAATCGTTAAAATAGTGGGAGTGAGATTCATAAAATAAATTTCGCCTATTTTATGTCTTAGTAAATTGCTTAAACAATCACTGATATTTGTCTGTTTCTTTTCAGTATTTCATAAGATGAATTCGCGTAATCCACTTTTCTCGATCCTCGAACAAAATAAGTTGACTGGCGCAAACTATACGGAATGGTTTCGTAAGTTGAAGATTGTCTTGACTTCGGAGAAGATTCTCTACGTGTTAGAAAAATCTCCTCCGAAGGAAGCACCAGCTGACGTAGGTCCGGAGGAGTTAGCCAAACTTGATACATGGTGGGACCATGATATCAAGACCAAATGCTATATGCAAGCCTCGATGTCTGATGAACTCCAGAGGCGATTTGAGGACACCGTGAATGCTGCTGACATTCACGTTCAACTCAAGGAACTTTTTGGGGCTCAATCGAGGGCTGAAAGGTTCGCTACTGTAAAGGAGCTAATGACGTGTCGCATGCGTGAAGGGACTTCGGTCCGTGATCATGGGGTACGAGTGATTTGGCTCATACAGAAGTTGGTAACCCTAGATTTGGTGTTGGAGCATGAACTCAACGTAGACTTACTACTTCTGTCTCTTCCTTCTTCGTTTGACGGATTTGTGGTAAATTTCAATATGAACAAGATAGAGGCCTCCCTTGAAGAGATGGTCAATATGCTTGTGACATATGAATCCACATTAAAGAAGGATAAACCGGCTTTCTTGGTGGGCTCCTCTTCTTCTGCTAAGAAGGGGCCAAGTACAAAGGGTAAGAAACGTTCTGCCCCACCCAAGAAAATCGAACCCGAGAAGAAGTACAAGACAAAGGCTTCAAACATGGAAAAATCCAAGGATGTTTGCCATTACTGCAAGAAGCCCGGTCATTGGAAGCGTAACTGCAAGGAATATCTGGAGCAGTTGCGAACTGCGAAGGGTATGTTCTATATTGAAATAAATGTTTCACTTAATACTACTTCTTGGGTATTGGATACCGGATGTGGATCTGACATTTGCAATGATTTGCAGGTGATGACAAAAAGTCGCAGGCTTAGAATGGGTGAGACCCAGCTGAGGCTCGGGAATGGTTCCAGAGTTGAAGCTAAAGCTGTGGGAGATGTTTATTTATTTTTGCAGAACGGTTTTAAGTTACTTTTAAGAGATGTTTTATTTGTTCCGGATTTGATTAAAAACATTATTTCTGTTTCTATGCTTGATAGAGATGGTTATTCTTGCAATTTTGTGAATGGGATTTGCAATATTTACAAGAATGAATGTTTGATTGGAAATGGACAACTTGAAAATGATCTATACAACTTAAAACTAAAAGACGTTCCAATAAATTATGTTGATAAACCGGCAACAACAAACAAAAGGAAAATCGATAGCCAAAACCCGGCAAACCTTTGGCACGCTAGGCTAGGTCATATTTCCTCAAGGAGGATGAACAAGCTAGTGGGAGAGGGCATGTTTGATATGTCTGATATTAACTCTCTACCTACTTGTGAATCCTGCCTAAAAGGAAAAATGACTAAATCTCCTTTTAAGGGGAAACCTGAGCGTAGTCAAAATCTGTTGGATTTGATCCATACAGATGTTTGTGGTCCATTTAGAGTTGGGACTCAATATGGCCACACCTACTTCATTACCTTTACCGATGATTATTCAAGGTATGGGTATTTATATTTAATGAAATATAAGTCTGAAGCATTTGAAAAGTTCAAAGAATTCAAGGCTGAAGTAGAAAACAAGCTAGGTAAAAGTATTAAAGCACTTCGATCAGATCGAGGTGGAGAATACTTGAGTACCGAGTTTTTGGACTATCTAAAAAAGAATGGGATTCTCTCTCAGTGGACTCCTCCTATGACACCACAGCTTAATGGTGTATCGGAGCGTCGTAATCGAACTTTGTTGGACATGGTTCGATCCATGATGAGCTTCACTGAGCTTCCACCTTCGTTTTGGGGCTATGCGCTTGAAACGTCGATATTGTTGTTGAACAACGTCCACACTAAAGCAGTGGACAAAACACCATACGAGTTATGGAATGGCAAAGCTCCTAAGTATTCGTACTTGAGGATTTGGGGATGTCCTGCTTACGTGAAGCGAACAGTGGGAGATAAGTTGGATAGTCGATCCAGCTTATGTTATTTTGTAGGGTATCCGAAGAATTCAATCGGATATTATTTCTATTATCCTGCTGAAACAAAGGTGTTTGTTTCAAGGAATGCCACCTTCTTGGAGAAGGAGTTCTTATTGGATAAGAAAGGCGAGATGATGGAACTCGAAGAAATTTGAGAAGAACCCGAAATACAAAATAACGATCCTACACCTCAGGAACCATTGATAGACACGCCTGTACCTAGAAGATCCGAGAGGACTTCTAGACCTCCTATTCGATATGGTCTTCTTCTTGAAGGGGATCAAGATGAACCCGATGTTGGATGTGATCCAAGAAACTTCAAGGAAGCAATTTCTGATGCGGATTCAAATTTATGGCTTGAAGCTATGCAGTCGGAAATAGATTCGATGCATACAAACCAAGTTTGGTCTTTAGTAGATCCTCCCGATGGAATTGTTCCAATAGGGTGTAAATGGATCTACAAAAGAAAGCTTGGGCCTGATGGTAAGGTATTGACCTACAAGGCGCGATTGGTGGCAAAAGGTTATACTCAAAGACAAGGAGTTGACTATGATGAAACCTTTTCACCAGTTGCAATGTTCAAGTCCATAAGAATCCTTATTGCCATAGCTGCATGGTATGACTATGAGATATGACAAATGGATGTGAAGACTGCTTTTCTTAATGGAGACATTAAGGAAGAAATCTATATGAAGCAGCTTGAGGGGTACACATCCATGGGAAGCGAGCATAAGGTATGCAAGCTTCAGAGATCAATTTATGGTCTAAAACAAGCATCAAGAAGTTGGAACCAGAAATTTGATGAAACAATAAAGGATTTTGGTTTCATCAAGAACCCGGAGGAACCATGCGTGTACAAGAAAGTAGTTAAGGATGCGGTGACATTCTTAGTACTTTATGTTGATGACATCCTACTCATTGGGAATGACGTAGGGATGTTGCAGTCAACGAAGATATGGTTATCAGGTAAATTCTCGATGAAGGATTTGGGTGAGGCATCCTATATTCTTGGGATACAGATCTATAGAGATAGATCTAAGAGAATGATAGGACTCACTCAATCAACCTACATCGACACCATATTGAAACGGTTTTCAATGGATGGGTCCAAGAGAGGACATCTACCCATGTGTCATGGAGTTTCTCTATCCAAGTCTATGTGTCCCAAGACTGATGAAGAGATAGAGAAAATGACACATGTACCATATGCGTCAGCCATAGGTAGTATCATGTATGGGATGATATCTACCAGACCGGATGTAGCATTTGCTCTGAGTGTCACGAGCAGATATCAAGCTAATCCCGGTCAAATGCATTGGAAAGCCGTGAAGGACATTCTTAAGTACTTACGAAGGACTAAGAATATGTTCATGGTATATGGAGGAAGAGAACTAAAATTGGAAGGCTATACCGACTCTAGCTTCCAAAGTGACGTGGATGACTCGAAGTCAACCTCTGGATTTGTGTTCATGCTCAATGGCGGTGCTGTCTCTTGGAAGAGTTCCAAGCAGGACACCACAGCGGATTCCACCACTGAGGCTGAATACATTGCAGCATCAGCTGCTGCTAAAGAGGCCGTTTGGATGAGGAATTTCGTCCAAGAGTTGGGCGTTATTCCTGAAGTTGTTGGTCCAGTCCCGGTGTACTGTGACAAAACGGGTGCCGTTGCTCAGGCAAAGGAACCAAGGTCTCATCAAAGATCCAAACACGTACTGAGGAAATACCACATCATCCGGGAGATTGTGGAAAGAGGAGACATCACTGTCGAAAGAGTGGCCTCTGCAGACAATATCGCTGATCCACTTACTAAGCCCTTGCCAGGACCATTATTTGACAAACATCGCGAAGCAATGGGTCTACGTAGTATGACTAGTTGGCTATAGGGCAAGTGGGAGATTGAAAGAGTGGGTGCCCGGTGAGCCAACTTGTGGCTGAGGGCTTTGATGACTCTTTGTATAAACAATCTTTTGTTTAATATAATTTACATTTTTATTAATGGCAATGACTTTATCTTTCTTCATATTGTTATATTGGGATATACTATTGTTGTTTTGATAAAGACCTTGAATATACTATAGTGTATGTAAGATGTGGTAGAACATGGAGATGTCTATCATGAAACACATCTTATAGTCACTGTATATTCTAAACTGTTCCTAGTCGATTGAGCCGTCCGATAATAAGGATAAGGATCGCTCGAGTTTGAGACTAGCATTTGCGATGCGGAGTACCACGTTTCATTGGTAAGGAACATAGAGATGTTCGAAGCATGCAAATGGATATTCATATGATGAATGATCGAACTACCCTATCCGGACTTTCCAAGTGGTTATCACTTATCGAGTGGATAAAGTCCGCGGTTTTGGTTGTACACCATTAGTCCTATTACTTGAAACATCATTGAGACTCTATATGCTAGTACTGTGCTTTGACTCGTTTACCGACTCTATTGGGGTCATCAGGTGTCGGGATTGGGTACAGTTACAACACATATAGGAGTCGATGCTTTGTTGTCAAGGATTCACCACATACTTGCGAGTGTGGATATCCTATGCGATCTGAGGAGATATTAGTGAGACGAATCTCTGGCCAGAGTACATGATGTGATTTAAGAAATGGTTTCTTAGTAGCACATGCGATGTCACTATTTGATCTTTAAGATGTATTGCATAGTTATCGAATCTCGAACGACTCTCGATATACCAATGGTTGTTGATTCGATCGGGATATATGGATGAAGGGACCGTACTGTACGCTAACCAAAATCTATTGGTTCTTGTAGGCACTATCAATGATACCTAGGGAATCATGGGGCGATGTTGCTAGGCGCTCATACCATGATTCGATGGGCAAGTCGGAAATTGTTGTTCCGAGTCACAAGGAGTTGTGAGCCCACGGCTAGCTGTATCCCTGAACCATTGAGGGTCACACACTGTAATGGATTTTTAATCCCCGTTGAGATATTTAAATTTAAAGAGTTAAATTTAATGAACGAAGAAGTTGGACTTCTTATTTAAGAGTAGAGGAGTAAGATTTTCTAAAATGACATAGGGATGGACATTTTTGGAAACCACTGAATTCGGATTCAGAAAAATTTATCTTGACTTTAAAAGGTGCAGAAATGGTTTCTGTGCACATTGGTGAAATCGGTTTATCAATCGGAGTCACGATGAATTTTATATTAATTTCTGAACATGCGGGCTTTGCTTGTCGGGCTTGAACTTATGACTAATGGGCCCTAAGCTGTTAGTGGCCTACATTATAAATAAGTTATTGCAGTACAGAAAATAGACACAACAGGTCATAAAATAATTTTCAAAAACCCTAATTTTATTTATTGTGGCCGCCGCCCCCTCCCCTCTGCTCGAAAAACCCAGCCTGTGAATTTTGAATTTGCAGTCTGGTTTAACGGATCAAATTCGTTAATTCTCTTCGTAGAAACTTCTGATAGATTTTCTTGTGCAATCTATCAGAGGGATTAAATATCCGTTCGTGGACCTGATTGAAGAACAGTTCGTCCATCAGTTCCAGGGATATACAACAAGGGCAGAGCAATCTGTTGGTGTCCATAATCTCGATTCGAGATTGAGGTAAAAATTTATAATCGTTATTTAATTTTTACACACACACAATTTAATCGTAAGGTTGATACCCATTATGGAATCGTTCCATATAAAATTTTTAAACTTCCGCTGCACCGGGTATCAATCCTAATTGATCTGATCGCCGCGTTCTCCAACATCTCTTGGAAGAGTTCCAATCAGGACACCATAGCGGATTCCACCACTAAGGCAGAATACATTGCGGCATCAGCTGCTGCTAAAGAGGCCGTTTGGATGAGGAATTTCGTCCAAGAGTTGGGCGTTATTCCTGAAGCTGTTGGTCCAGTCCCGGTGTACTGTGACAACACGGGTGCCGTTGCTCAGGCAAAGGAACTAAGGTCTCATCAAAGATCCAAACACGTACTGAGGAAATATCACATCATCCGGGAGATCGTGGAAAGAGGAGACATCACTGTCGAGATAGTGGCCTCTGCAGACAATATCGCTGATCCACTTACTAAGCCCTTGCCAGGACCATTATTTGACAAACATCGCGAAGCAATGGGACTACGTAGTATGACTAGTTAGCTTTAGGGCAAGTGGGAGATCGAAAGAGTTGATGCCCCGCTAGCCAACTTGTGGCTAAGGGCTTTGAGAGTCTCTTTTTGTAAACAATCTTTGTTTAATATAATATACGTTCTTTAAATGGCGTTCACTTTATCTTATTATTATATAATGATATAGTGTTGCTATTTTGATAAAGACCTTGAATATACTAAAGTAAGATGAGATAGTGAATATAGAGAGATCACTGTCATGAAACACATCTTATGTTCACTGTATATTCTAAACAGTTCCTAGTCAATTGAGCCGTCCACAAATAAGGATAAGGATCGCTCGAGATTGAGACTAGCATTTGCGATGCCGAGTACCACGTTTCATTGGTATGGAACATAGAGATGTTCGAAGCATGCAAATGGATATTCATATGATGAATGATCGAACTACCCTATTCGGACTTTCCAAGTGGTTATCACTTATCAAGTGGATATAGTTCGCGATTTTGGTTGTACACCATTAGTCCTTATTACTTGAAACATCATTGAGACTCTATATGCTAGTACTGTGCTTTGACTCGTTTACCGACTCTATTGGGGTCATCAGGTGTCGGGATTGGGTACAGTTACGACACATATAGGAGTCGATGCTTTGTTGTCAAGGATTCACCGCACACTTGCGAGTGTGGATATCCTATGCAATCTGAGGAGATATTAGTGTGACGAATCTCTGGCCAGAGTACATGATGTGTTTTAGGTTACTTGGTTTCCTAGTAGCACATGCGATGTCACTATTTGATCTTCAAGATGCATTGCATAGTTATCGAATCTTGAACGACTCTCGATGTACCAATGGTTGTTGATTCGATCGGGATATATGGATGAAGGGACCGTACTGTACGCTAACCAAAATCTATTGGTTCTTGCAAGCACTATCAGTGATACCTAGGGAATCATGGGGCGATGTTGCTAGGCGCTCTTACCATGATTCGTTGGGTAAGTCAAAAATTGTTGTTCTGAGTCACAAGGAGTTGTGAGCCCATGGCTAACTGTATCCCTTAACCATTGAGGGTCACACAAGTAATGGATTTTTAATCCCCGTTGAGATAATTAAATTTAAAGAGTTAAATTTAGTGGATAAAGAAGTAGGACTTCTTATTTAAGAGTAGAGGGAGTAAGATTTCCTAAAATGACATAGTGATGGACATTTTTGGAAATCACTGAATTCGGATTCAGAAAATTTATCTTGACTTTAAAAGATGCAGAAATGGTTTCTGTACACATTGGTGAAATTGGTTTATCAATCTGAGTCACGATGAATTTTATATTAATTTCTGAACATGCGGGCTTTGCTTGTCAGGCTTGAACTTATGACTAAAGGGCCCTAAGCTGTTAGCAGCCCACATTATAAATAGGTTATTGCAGTGCAGAAATTACACAATAACTGGTCACAAAATTTTCGAAAACCCTAGTTTTCTCTCTAGGTGTGGCCGCCCCCCTCTTCTCTCTCTGTTCGAAAAATCCAGCCTGTGAATTTCGAATTTGCAGTCTGGTTTAACGAATCAAATCTGTTAATTTTCTCTTCGTAGAAACTTCTGATAGACTTTCTAGTGCAGTCTATCAGAGGGATTAAATTTCCGTTCGTGGACCTGATTGAAGAAACGTTCGTTCATCAGTTCCTGGGATATACAACAAGAGCAGATTAATCTGTTGGTGTCCATAATCTCGCTTCGAGATTTTAAGGTAAAATTTATATTGTTTAAATTTTATGTTATTAATTTTAATCGTAGAAATTTGATACCCATATGGAATCGTTCCATATAAAATTTTAAAACTTTCGCTGCACCGGGTATCACTTTCTTTTTCGATCCGGAGAACGACCGTGTTCCAACAATTTATCCCCCCTTTTTTCGGTACAAATTGAACCGGACCCACCCATGCACTATTAGAAATGGGATAAATAATACCTGCATCCAGAAGTTTTATCGTTTCTGCTTTCACCACTTCTTGCATCTTGGGATTTAACCTCCTCTGTGGTTGGACCAAGGGGTTGATGCTCTCTTTCATTAAGATTTTATGCATGCAGATGGATGGATTAATGCCTTTGATGTCTGCTACCTTCCAGGCAAACACACTCTTATGACTTTTGAGATCATCCAGCAGTCTGGTCTCCATCTCACCTGTCAAAGAAGAAGAAATTATGACAGGCAAATTTTCATTCTCACCTAAAAATACATATTTGAGATGGGTATGTAATGGTTTTAATTCCACAGTTGGTGGTTCTTCAAGACTTGGTTTCTGTAGGACTAAATCCTTTCGGTCACCAAGTTTTCGAGTCTGAGCTTGCCACCTTTTCTCCATGACTGGTTATCATTCAAGTAAGCCGTCATCTCTTCTATCTCTACATTGATTAAGTCATCACGAGGTGGAGATATTAGTGCATCTTCTAATGGTTCCTGCAATGTATCCTGCACAAAATCATATAAAAGTGAGTCCACAACGTCAATTTGAAAACACTCTTCATTACTTTGTGAAAATTTAAGTGCATTAAACACATCAAAGAAAATTTTCTCCTCGCCCACTCTCAGATGTAGCTCTCCCTTTTGGACATCAATTAGTGATTTTCCTGTTGCCAGGAAAGGTTTTCCTAAAATAAGTGGCATGTCCAAGTCCTCCTCCATATCAAGTACCACGAAATCCATCGGAAAGATGAACTTGTCGACTTTCACTAGCACATCCTATATTATCCATCTGGGATATTTGATAGACCTGTCTGCCAATTGCAACGACATCCTGGTGGATTTCGGCTCTCCCAAGCTCAGTTTCCTGAAGACAGAATATGACATTAAGTTTATACTCGCACCCAAATCACACAAAGCCTTATGAAATTGCACATCATTAATAACACAAGGTATAGAGAAACTCCCTGGATCTTTTTTCTTCGATGGAATCTTGTTCCGAACTAATGCAGAGAAATTTTCTGTTAAACTGATCATTGCATGCTCCTCCAATTTTCTCTTTTTGGAGAGAATCTCCTTCAAGAACTTAGCATTGCTAGGCATTTGCATCAATGCATTGGCGAAGGGAATGTTTATATTCAATTTCTTGAATATTTCTAGGAGTTTAGCAAACTGAGAATCTAGCTTGGCCTTCTTGAGAGCTGTAGGAAAAGGTGGTGGAATAACAATATTTGACTGTGATGTGGGTGGTGGTGCGGAAGTAGAAGACTTACCTGCAGTTTTCTCTAATACAGCTGGTGCTGACTCTTTCTCACCTCGTCTCTCACCTTCGATTCTCTTTCCACTTCTTAATTCAACAGCCTTGACCTGCTCCTTTGGATTCTTTTCCGTGTCACTTGGCAAAGTACCCATCTCTCTGCTGGACATCGCTTTAGCTAACTTCCCTATTTGATTTTCCCGATTCTTAATCGATGCATCATGATTTTGCATTCTGGTCTCAGTGGATGATATGAACTTCTGCATCATCTGTTCCATGCTTGACTTCTCCTCCTGATGCTGTTTTCCATAGTTCTGATTCCCATATGGCCTATTGTTCTGTCATCCCCACGAAAAGTTCGGATGTTGTTTCCACCCTGGATTGTATGTATTTGAGAATGGATCATTCCTAGGGCGGTTTTGATTCCCTACATGGTTCACCATTCCTCCCTCTGGCTGATATGATGGATTGTCTGTCTGTCAATCTTTTGTGAAGTGTTCAGCACCACATTTCTCACACCACACTTCTTGAATACGCATCGCAGACTGCCCTAGAGTTAGCTCTTCAATCCTCTTATTCATGACTTCAAGCTAAGCTGCTACTGAGGTGAATGCATCAACTTGATGCATTCTTGCGGGTCTCTTGGCTGCATTCCTGTCGGATTGAGGGTGATATCTACTGGATGTCATCTCCTCAATTAACTCATATCCATCTTCCGGTGATTTTCGTAACAAATTACCACCTGTAGCTGCATCTAACATGGTACGATTTGAGTAAGGAACACCATAATAAAAAGTTTGTACCACAAGACCGTCTAGTAGTTGGTGATGTGGGCATCTCCTCAATAGATCTTTGTAGCGCTCCCATGCTTCATATAGTGTCTCCTGTTCTCCTTGAGCAAAGGTTGTGATGTCAGCTCTTAACTTCATCGATTTGGACGGTGGGAAGTATTTGGTAAGAAAAGCCTTTGCGAGATCATCCCAAGTGGTGATGGAACCTGCAGGTAAATTTGTTAGCCATGATTTAGCCGTATCTCGTAACAAAAAAAAGGGAATAAAGGCAAACAAATAACGTCATCAGAAACTCCCTGCATCTTGAAAGTGTCACAGATTTCTAGAAAATTTTTCATGTAAGCATATGGGTCATCGATTGTCATCCCACCAAACTGGACTGTGTTTTGCACCATTTAAATGATAGCAGGCTTTATTTCAAACTGATTTGCTGCTATGGTTGGCCTGATGATGCTTGGTCTGGCATTTTCGATAGATGGCATAGCATTATCCAGCATTGACCTGTAGATAAGTGGTGCATTATTCTCAGCTTCTCCATCTTCACGTAGCCGTTCTTGTTCTGCCATTGCTTCTTTTTGTTGCCTTCTTCTTCTGCGAAAAGTTCTTTCAATTTCTGGATCAAAAGGCAAGAGTTCTGCTTCGGGTGAATGTTGCATGCACTGCAAGAGAATCCTGCAGTTCACAGATGAAACTAGTGATTAAAATTGAAGTAGAGAAAATTAAATAAGAAAAATCAAAGTAATCAATAGTCCTTGGCAACGGCGCCAAAAACTTGATCGAGTAAATACTAACACTTAAAATTCAGTATAATTATCTATCTTTTATGCACAATATTATCGCAAGTGCACGACTCAAATTATAGAAAAGTGTACGGAGTACGAGTATCGTCCTCAGGGACTACGTCACAATAACTCAATTATTTTATTTCTCTACCCAAAGTAACGAAGATTGGATAATTGATTATTCTAAAATTATAAAGTAAAGAATTCAACTTAAAATATTTGAATGAAAAACACAATTAACCACAGCAATGCTTAGCACAGAAAAATATAATATGAGGAAATTTTGTTGGAATCTCGGTTCACCTTCCCCCTAATTGAATCTGGACGATTGAAGTTTAATTTACACTCCTAAATTTGAAAAGAATTCCTGAAATATCATCACTCTCTCTCGAGTCTATGCCAATCTAATTCAAGTTAATGAAACAATCAAATCTCTTTGATTATTTATCATTACTGATTGCTTTGCATTCATTGAATTCCTACAACTTTCAACCTGGTGGTCTATGGTTATCAACATGTACTAAATATCATATCTCTATGCATATTTAAGTCCATGGATTTTATCACTCGTCCTAATCACGAATCTATCTCTCGACAGCAATTCACAACTTACGAATCTATGTTAAATTTAGCTACTCCTCAACACAGAATAATAAACCATGAAAAAATCAAATACTCATATAAAAAATAAATCAATTCATCCAATGATTCAATCACAAAAACATGTTTCGGGGTTAGGATCCCCTAAATTCCAACAAAAGAGAGTTTAGCTACTACAACTCATAATAAAATTCAATCTAACAAAGTTTTCAACATAAAAATCCAGAAATTTCGAATAAGAAAGACTCACAACGAGAAGGAGAATTCTTCAATCTTCAGCAGCCGCCTCCGCCTCAATTCTCTGTGTATTCAACCCTTGAAATGTTTGAAAATATTCTATATATAGTGCCCCTCGGAGTCCTTTCCAAATAAAACTCCAGGAATAAAAATTTCCAATTTTACGCGCGGGCAAATTCTTCAAGTTTCTGCCCGTCTCTTTTCAGCATGCGCTCGCTCTGCCAATTTTTACCGACCGAGCGCCCAATTTCTTTAAGCATTTATGCCTCTCCTGAGACTATCTGCACTCGGTCTACAGTATATAGCAGATCGAGCGCACCCCCTTATGAAGCCCAAAATTCAGATTTTCCTCATTTTCCTGTCAATTTAACCATAAATCAATAGGAGTAAACAAAACACACAAAAATACACTAAATGCAAACAAACTTGGAAAAACACGAACAAGACAACATGGAACTAATGCAAAACACCAAGAAAACAAACAATAAAACACGAAAAAATGACTCCTATCATACTCCTAATATTCATGAAGTGACTCTCCCATATACTGTTTGATGTCATAGATCTCGTTTCTGATATTCGCTGCTCTCGAAGCTGGAAAGTATTTCTCTAGGAAAATCCTCTTCATCTCTGTCCAAGTAGAGATGGATCCCGGAGGCAGGTAGTATAGCCAATCCTTTGCAGCATTCTTCAAGGAAAAAGAAAAAGCTATCAATTGAATCTGCTCCTCTGTAACGCCCTGTGGTTTCATGCTTGTGCATACCACGTGAAACTCCATCAGATGTTTGTGGGGATCCTCACGTGCAAGACCATGGAAAGAAGGCAACAAGTGTATTAGCCCAGATTTTAACTCAAAAGTAACATTAGCTTCTAAATTAGGGAAAGTAATGCATAGGGGCTGCTGATTCAGATCAGGAGTGTCAAGCTGTCTCAAGCTTAGATTTGCGTTTGCAGTCATCTCTTCTCTAAACTCTTCGAATGAAACCTCTTTTCCTCTTCTTCAGATCTTCTTCGAGCCTCCTTCTTTCTTCTATGGAGCGTTTTCTCTATCTCCGAATCGTAGGAAAATTCTTCTTCTTCTGAAGATTCACCTGCAAGCATGAACAAACCAGAGAAGCACGGGGGAAAAAATAAAAATAAAGTAAAAACAAAACACAAATAAATTAAACGCCTACCCCGGCAACGTCGCCAAAATTTGGTAACACTTAGTCGTATCGCGCCCAAATTAACCCAACTCAGATTAACTAAATAAACATGTAGTAGCGAGAGTAGAGATCATTCCCACGAGAAAGGTGAAATTTATTTGTGTTCTTAAAATTACTGAAAATAAATAAATAGGGGGATTTCAAATTTGAATTTAATTACCAAAAATTAAAAGAAAATTAAATAAATTTTATCACTAGCATGCAATATTAAAATAATAAGAAACAATTAATTAAAACAAGCATTGATATCAGTCGACTACGCCCTTGAAGTTATTCACTCGATCATCGAATTCCTAAAAATAATTAACTCTCATTGAATATTCATCATTGGAAATTTAATTTCTATCTCACCTTAATTTTAATTAGTTAGACACAAGCATTCTAAATTAACCCTTACCAATGAATTAACCAAAATACAAGCTATTGAAATTTAAATTCAAGGTAGCATTCAAACTAGTGAAATTGATGAAACTAAACAATACAAACACAAGCGGTTGTATTTAATCTAGTCAAGAGATGTTCCTACGAATTAAAAAATTCACAAGCGGAAAATATTAATCATAGTTGTTTCACAAATTAGAGGGATCAAACAATTACGGATTTGATTTCTAATTTAGCTATAGATTGTATGAGAAAATTATCAGATAGTCAGCCAATAATTAAACATACAAGCATATCAATCAATTCCAAACAACTCTTGATACTCAAATAAAAATTAAACAATGAAATTCAAAATCTCATGAATAAATAAACTTCAAAGAGTTTTGTCTTCCTCTACCAAAAATTAAAACTTAGCCACTAATATTCATGAAATCCAAAGAAAAATTGAAGAAAAAATAAATCTAGGAACAAGAGATGAAAACCTAGCCGTCAAGATGTTTTTTTAAAGCTTCAACCGTCCAAAAGATGATTAAAATCAGGTTCTAGATGATATTTAAAGTATAGAGTTCTTCTTAAGAAAGTTTCCTTTTTTAAAATATAATTCCCGAATTTCCCGTCGCTCGATCGGTAGAAACATGCAGATCGAGCGAGATGTTCTCTGTCTCGAAATTCTTCTTTTCTTTTTTGTGCCCGCTCGATCGGTGAAAAGTTGCAGATTGAGCGGGAACTTTTCTGTCTCAATCTCTCCTCGCCAGGCACAGCATGCGTAGAAGCGCTTCCTTCGTTCTTCACCAATATGCACAATAGCGATATTTCAAGTGCTTATCACAAGTGCTATCGCGCTTCCCAATCTTAGCACTTCTGAAGGCTGTTCGTTAGAGCGATAGCACTTCCTTTCTCCCAACAGCGCTTGTTTCTTGTTTCTCTTCGTTAGAGTTGTTCGTTAACAGCTCTAACGAACAACTCTACTTCTTCCATTTTCTTTCTTTGCTTCACTTCTTCAATTCTTTTGCTCTATTTTCCTATTTTCCTATATCAAAACACAAACAATGATTATGAACTATATAATGAATTTAATCAATGCAAATTCTCCTAATCATACAAATTAGCTTAAATAAATATAGAAAAATATAACCACATCAATTGACAATCAACAAAATATTTCAAAATACAAACCAATTTGGTCAAATATTATTATCAGTATACATGTTTGGCTCGCGTGATATTAACCTGGATAAGAATTATATATTTATAAAATATTCCAATTTTACCCCTTGAATTAAATGCAATCTAAATCACTGCCACCCACCTCATCTCCATCTTCCCACGTACTCTCCTCTTCACAAATCCAACTATTTCGCATCTCAAACATTTTCACATCGGAGTTTCTCATACGTAGCAGATTATTGGAAGGCGTCCGACGAAGGTAACACAATTGTTTAATAACTTCTGCTAAAGAATGTCAAACTCAGATCTGTACCATTTTTCTACTGCTTTCAAAATAATGGAGAGCTTGAACACGAACCCGAAGCTCACCAGCCGTTGAAGATTGCTCCGACTGATCCTTCACCTTCCCTAATTCTTCTCTAATGTTAAAGATAAAAAATGGTAGATCAACGAGAAAAAAATTTATGACCAATCAAACACACGAAAATAAAAAATTTCTGACCAAAATATGATGTGCACGATGGAAATCAGTAATTAATATAGTGAGAACAAGATCTTACTAAGTTATGTGCAGATTTTACTAAGTTATGTGCAGATTTCGCAACAAGGGAGCGAGCTTCATTTTGCCGACAATGGTTGAATACATGAGAGAAAAGGTCCATTTAAATATATAGGTCTGATCTTGTTTTTAATTCGGGAAATTGTGAATAAATTTCCGTTGGCAAACTTAACTTGTTTTTCAGTCCTCATTTCAGAAATTATGTGTTTCTACTACCTGACAAAAGCCTGACATGTGTTTGAACTCCCCAATTGATGCTAAATTACGAAATTGCCCTCAACTTTACATGAAACCAAATAATATCAATTGAAATTATTGAATGATTATGGAGACGTTCGTTTTATTTTTTTAGTCTTATTGTATTGATTGTGATTATTTTTTTTGTCTAAATTTTTTCTTTATTTTCTTTTATTAATTGTTTGAAATTCTTGAATGATTATGCAGACGTTCGTTTTACTTGAAATCCTTCAATAATATTTTAAAGTTCATAAATTATTTTTTTAGTTATTTATTTTCATGTATTTATCACTATTTTTATGTGTTTGTTCTTGAATTTGTTATGTGGTTTTTGTTTATATTATTGGTCGTTTCAGTTGAATCATTATTAATTGAGTAACACTCTTGTGAGAGGTCTCATTCGTGAGACGGGTCAACCCTACCCATATTTATAATAATAAGTAATACTTTTGACAAAAAATGTAATACTTTTTAATGGATAACCCATATAAGAGACCCGCATCAAAAAAATGACCATTGAAACTGTCTCATATGAGTTTTTGTCTTATTCATTTGAAATGATTGAGTGGCGATCATTTATTTGTTTTTTGAATTGTTTTTGAAGCTGCTTCGTAATTCATTTTGTAATTTCATTGGAGTATCCCGTTACAAATAAAAAGACAGTGAAGATTGACACTAATCGAGCTTGTGTTGCTGCGAGTATATATTCTGAAGAACTGAGTATATCATCTGATGAACAAGAATCGCTGGAAAAACAAGTTTGAATGATTTTTATTGTATGGTTATGCTTTTGAGTTTGTTGTAAGTACATAATTATTAATTATTAGGAAGACATTTTGTAAACTCAATGTAGTTCAATCTGTTATTTAAGCTTAAGCGAAACCAATTTTTATGTGTGCTCTGTATTTTGTACAAAAATTTAAGGTAATAGTACATAACTTGTATAATTTAGTATAATTCTTCGTCTTTCCAGATTGTTAAATTGTTTTACTAATATTGAATATATATGTCAACCAGCTAAAATAAATTAGGTACGAATTCTTCTGAATTCAGAATAAATCCAAAATAATTTCAAACAATCTCAGATGAATCGTGATCCAATTCATGAATTTTGGTCATCTTATGTCATGTGTATTATTTGGAAAATATATAAGTGAATACATCGTAATGAGATCAGGTGTAATTGTGGGTGACAAAGATCGGCCTTGACAAATGAAATTAAATTTGATTTGAATTGTCCCTGATTTTGAATAATTTCAAATATATTTGGAATAATATTCGAAATTTATCTCACAAGTATATATGAAATAGGAATGATGGACTCATTCTTTGCACACCGACAAATATGTTATGATTTGGTACATTATACACATCGTGATCTTTATTAGAAAAAAAATTTAACAGAATGGTGCTCTCATTGGGTCATTATCAATGTCTTCATCCTACACCTTAGACAAGAGTGGGCCAAGACACATTACTAGACAAACACTTGGGTGATGTTTTTACCAATCTCTAGGGATTGAAAACTCATCTCCACTTGTGTTATGCAGTGAATTATAGGATATTGGTGCATGTTAACATAAACATGTTTTTTTGTTCCGCAAATCAAAAAGATTATTCTGCATAATTTTGAGATTGTTCCTAATACATGACATTTTGATCCAAAGTCACTTTCACTAGTAGATTGTGATCTTTTTGGCCCACAATATTTGTCCTATAATCGGAGCACATTATTTTCGATTCAGTAATATTTATCTCGTCTCTACGTACTGGTTGTGCTCGATCTCGCACACACATGTTCTGAAAGATGAGCGTTATTAGAATAAATGATAGTTATAAAAAAATGAGAAAACATCATATTAAACAAGTTACGAGTTTGGATTTTGAAAAATATACCCCTATTGTCTATATTGAGTGGCAATCAACATCCACAAATGGTGCTCCCATTGGGTCATGATCAATGTCTTCTTCCTACACCTTAGACAAGAGTGGGCCAAGACACATTACTAGACAAACACTTGGGTGATATTTTTACCAATCTCTAGGGATTGAAAACTCATCTTCACTTGTGTTATGCAGTGAATTATAGGATATTGGTACATGTTAACATGGGCATGCCTTCTTGTTCCGCAAATCAAAAAGATTATTCTGTATAATTTTTAGATTGTTCCTAATACATTCCATTCACTTTTACTAGTAGAATGTGATCTTTGTGGCCCACAATGTTTATCCTACAATCGGAACACATTGTTCTCGATTCAGTAATATTTATCTCGTGTCTACATACTAGTTGTGCTCGATCTTGCACGCACATGTTCTGAAAGATGAACGTTATTAGAATAAATGATAGTTATAAAAAATAAGAAAACATCATATTAAACAAGTTACGAGTTTGAATTTTGAAAAATATACCCCTATTGTCTACATTGAGTGGCAATCAACATCCACAAATGGTGATCCCATTGGGTCATGATCAATGTCTTCTTCCTACACCTTAGACAAGAGTGGGGCAAGACACATTAGTAGACAAACACTTGGGTGATGTTTTTACCAATCTCTAGGGATTGAAAACTCATCTCCACTTGTGTTATGCAGCGAATTATAGGTTATTGGTGCATGTTAACATGAACATGCCTTTTTGTTCCGCAAATCAAAAATATTATTCAGCATAATTTTGAGATTGTTCCTAATACATGACATTTTGATCCAAAATCACTTTCACTAGTAGAGTGTGATATTTGTGGCCCACAATGTTTGTCCTATAATAGGAGCATATTGTTCTCGATTCAGTAATATTTATCTCGTCTCTACGTACTAGTTGTGCTCGATTTCGCACGCACATGTTCTGAAAGATGAGCGTTATTAGAATAAATGATAGTTATAAAAAATAAGAAAACATCATATTAAACAAGTTACGAGTTTGGATTTTGAAAAATATACCCCTATTTTCTACATTGAGTGGCAATCAACATCCACAAATGGTGCTCCCATTGGGTCATGATCAATGTCTTCTTCCTACACCTTAGACAAGAGTGGGGCAAGACACATTACTAGACAAACACTTGGGTGATGTTTTTACCAATCTCTAGTGATTGAAAACTCATCTCCACTTGTGTTATGCAGTGAATTATAGGATATTGGTGCATGTTAACATGGGCATGCCTTCTTGTTCCGCAAATCAAAAAGATTATTCTGTATAATTTTAAGATTGTTCCTAATACATGTCATTTTGATCCAAATTCACTTTCACTAGTAGAGTGTGATCTTTGTGACCCACAATGTTTATCCTACAATCGGAACACATTGTTCTCGATTCAGTAATATTTATCTCGTCTCTACATACTAGTTGTGCTCGATCTTGCAAGCACATGTTTTGAAAGATGAAAGTTATTAGAATAAATGCTAGTTATAAAAAATAAGAAAACATCATATAAAACAAGTTACGAGTTTGGATTTTGAAAAATATACCCCTATTGTCTATATTGAGTGGCAATCAACATGCACAAATGGTGCTCTCATTGGGTCATGATCAATGTCTTCTTCCTACACATTAAACAAGAGTGGGGCAAGACACATTACTAGACAAACACTTGGGTGATTTTTTACCAATCTCTAGGGATTAAAAACTCATCTCCACTTGTGTTATGCAGTGAATTATAGGATATTGGTGCATGTTAACATGGGCATGCCTTCTTGTTTCGCAAATCAAAAAGATTATTCTGCATAATTTTGAGATTGTTCCTAATACATGCCATTTTGATCCAAAGTCACTTTTACTAGTAGAGTGTGATCTTTGTGACCCAAAATGTTTGTCCTACAATCGGAACACATTGTTCTCGATTCAGTAATATTTATCTCGTCTCTATGTACTAGTTGTGTTCGATCTCGCACGCACATGTTCTGAAAGATGAGCGTTATTAGAGTAAATGATAGTTATAAAAAATGAGAAAACATCATATTAAACAAGTTACGAGTTTGGATTTTGAAAAATATACCCCTATTGTCTACATTGAGTGGCAATCAACATTCACAAATGGTGCTCTCATTGGGTCATGATCAATGTCTTCCTCCTACACCTTAGACAAGAGTGGGGGGTAAGACACACTACTAGACAAATACTTTGGTGATGTTTTTACCAATCTCTAGAGATTGAAAACTCCTCTCCATTTGTGTCATGCAGTGTATTATAGGATATTGGTGCATGTTAACATGGGCGTGCCTTTTTGTTCCTCAATTCAAAAAGATTATTTTGCATAATTTTGAGATTGTTCCTAATACATGACATTTTGATCCAAAGTCACTTTCATTAGTAGAGTGTGATCTTTGTGGCCCACAATGTTTGTCCTACAATCGGAACACATTGTTCTTGATTCAGTAATATTTATCTCGTCTCTACGTACCAGTTGTGCTCGATCTCGCACGCACATGTTCTGAAAGATGAGCGTTATTAGAATAAATGATAGTTATAAAAAAAATGAGAAAACATCATATTAAACAAGTTACGAGTTTGGATTTTGAAAAATATACCCCTATTGTCTACATTGAGTGGCAATCAACATCCACAAATGGTGCTCCCTTTGGGTCGTGATCAATGTCTTCTTCCTACACCTTAGACAAAAGTGGGGCAAGACACACTACTAGACAAATACTTGGGGTGATGTTTCTACTAATATCTAGGGATTCAAAACTCCTCTCCACTTGTGTAATACAGTGTATTATAGGATATTGGTGCATGTTAACATAAACATGCCTTTTTGTTCCGCAAATCAAAAAGATTGTTCCAAAATCCAAACTCGTAACTTGTTTAATATGATGTTTTCTCATTTTTTAGAAATATCATTTACTCTAATAACGCTTATCTTTCAGAACATGTGCGTGCGAGATCGAGCACAACTAGTACGTAGAGACGAGATAAATATTACTGAATCGAGAACAATGTGTTCCGATTGTAGTACAAACATTCTGGGCCACAAAGATCACACTCTACTAGTAAAAGTGATTTTGGATCAAAATGACATGTATTAGGAACAATCTCAAAATTATGCAGAATATTCTTTTTGATTTGCGGAACAAGAAGGCATGACCATGTTAACATGCACCAATATCCTATAATACACTGCATAACACAAGTGGATATGAGTTTTCAATCCCTAGAGATTGGTAGAAACATCACCCAAGTATTTGTCTAGTAATGTGTCTTGCTCCACTCTTGTCTAAGGTGTAGGATGAAGACATTGATAATGACCCAATGAGAGCACCATTCTGTTAAAAAATTTTGCTAATAAAGATCACGATGTGTATTATGTACCAAATCATAACATATTTGTCGGTGTGCAAAGAATGAGTCCATCATTCCTATTTCATATGTACTTGTGCGATAAATTTCGAATATTATTCCAAATATATTTGGAATTATTCAAAATCAGGGACAATTCAAATCAAATTTAATTTCATTTGTCAAGGCCGATCTTTGTCACCCACAATTACACGTGATCTCATTACGATGTATTCACTTATATATTTTTCAAATAATACACATGACATAAGATGACCAAAATTCATGAATTGGATCACGATTCATCTGAGATTGTTCCAAATTATTTTGGATTTATTCTGAATTCAGAAGAATTCGAACCTAATTTATTTTTGCTGGTTGACATATATATTCAATCTTAGTAAAACAATTTATCAATCTGGAAAGACGAAGAATTATACAAGTTATGTACTATTACCTTAAACTTTTGTACAAAATACAGAACACGCATAAAAATTGGTTTCCCTTAAGCTTAAATAACATATTGAACTACATTGAGTTTACAAAATGTCTACCTAATAATTAATAATTCCGTACTTACAACAAACTTAAAAGCATAACCATACAATAAAAATAATTCAAACTTGTTTTTCCAGCGATCCATGTTCATCAGATGATATACTCAGTTTTTCATAATATATACTCGCAACAACACAAGCTTGATTAGTGTCCATCTTCACTGTCTTTTTATTTGTAACGGGATACTCCAATGAAATTACAAAATGAATTAACAAGCAGCTTAAAAAAAAATTCGAAAAACAAAATAAATGATAGTCACTCAATCATTTCAAATGAATAAAACAAAAACTCATATGAGACAGTCTCAAGGGTCATTTTTTTGATACGGGTCTCTTATATGGGTTATCCATTAAAAAGTATTACATTTTTTGCCAAAAGTATTACTTATTATTATAAATATGGGTAGGATTGACTCGTCTCACGAATGAGACCTCTCACAAGAGTGTTACTCAATGAATAATTATTCAACAGAAACGACCAACAATATAAACAAAAATCACATAACAAATTCAAGAACAAACACATAAAAATAGTGATAAATACATCAAAATAAATAACTAAAAAAAATAATTTATGAACCTTAAAATATTATTGAAGGATTTCAAGTAAAACGAACGTCTACATAATCATTCAAGAATTTCAAACAATTAATAAAAATAAATAAATAAAAAATTTAGACAAAAAAAATAATCACAATCAATACAATAAGACTAAAAAAATAAAACCAACGTTTGCATAATCATTCAAAAATTTCAATTGGTATTATTTGGTTTCATGTAAAGTTGAGAACAATTTCGTAATTTAGCATCAATTGGGAAGTTCAAACACATGTCAGGCTTTTGTCAGGTAGTGTAAACACATAATTTCTGAAATGGGGACTGAAAAGCAAGTTAAGTTTGCCAACGGGGATTTATTCACAATTTCCCCTTTTTAATTCAATAAAAGGGACTTTTGACTTTTTAATTCAGTCAAAGGATCTCAATTAAGGGTAGTTTGGTCTTTTTTTTTTTTTTTTGAAAAAAAAAAAATTTATGTCCAACTCTTATTTTTCCCCTGTATTCCCTCTCTTCCCTTTCTCCTCTCCAGGATTCGAACCTGACTCTCCTCTCTCCTCTCTCCTCCTGAACTCTAACCACTAAACCACCAATATTTTTGATAATAATACTACACAATAAAATATATATACAATAGTTTGGGTTGACCCAAGCCCCCGACTTGGTCGACCCAGGCTTCGGTCGACCAAGCCCAAGCCTTGGTCGACCGCTTTTCCCAGGCGATCGACCGCTTGGGCAGGGAAGGCGGTCGACCGAGCCCAAGCCTTGGTCGACCGCTTTCCCAAAGCGGTCGACCGCTTTGTGATTTTAACAAAAAAAAAAAAGAAGAGGAGGAAAAATGAGGAAAGAAAGAGAGAAATATGACAGAAAAAAAAAAAAAACAACGCAGAGACTTGAAAAAAAGAAGAAAGGAGGAGAGAGAAAACACTTAAAGCAGGGACAATATAGTCTTTTCGATTAGAGGTCTATCTATTGAATTAAAAACAAGACCAAGTCCATATCCTTTATTTTTCCTTCATGGTGATTAGGGCGGAGGGTATTTTGGGTATTTGGATGTCTTGTCCTTGTTACTGTACAATATTGGACTGACAATACCTTGTCTGGAAGCTGGACTCATTTCCCCCATTTTCCCGCTTACACAGTACACAATCATGGGCCGATAGTTATCCATAGTTGTGCAAAAAACGAGACAAACCTGTGATTAAAACACCAATCCTTCACTAATCACCCGTACCAAACGCACCAGATATATAGTGAGATATGAATTATGATCCTTTTGTAGCTCGAACCACCCGGTCAACCGTGCAATTAAGCCTCCACATATAGATTTTATGTTCTTATAATTAATTTTATTTTTAAAAAAAAAACTAAAATCGAACTGTAACTATAACCAAAATCCTCGAGATTGTCTTTCAAATATTGAAATATAATTACGGATATATCATTTATTTAAAAAGAATTATCAAGTATTTATATATATAACTCAATTCATTAATTATTTTGATATATGAAGAAAAAGGATTTATCTCAACAAAAAATATATTATTAAATCAAAATAAAACATCTGAGTTGTCAAGAAAGAAGGGAATGAAGCTTTCTGTGTTTTACAGTACAATAGAGTTGATCATGTGTAGTGTTGTAGCTGCTTCCTTCCTAACTCACCAAAAATTTGAATATCCTCCGCATATCAGCTCAAGGATTCACTTCCCAATGAGCTTATAATACGCATACAGTCCCGAGCCAGTGAACCCAAGAAGTTGCCCAATAACATTCAACTGCAAATGTAATGAAAACTATCGTCACGTCATAAACGAAAGCCAAAACGAGGTGACAAGATGGAGACTGCACTTACTAAATCAAATGGCAGCCCACCAAAAACTACCCACCCAAGTGAAATTGTAAAAAGATCCTGAAACAGTATAGTAGGCAACGTTAGAATCGAGTACAAAACGCAACAGCTAAATGCCACCTTTATGCATTTAGCCCTTCCAGGTAATTGCCGCAATCAGCAGATATTACAATTTACACCACAGATAGATGTAACAATTATTATGAGCCAACCTTCAAATTACCGCAGATCGTCTGCGTGAGTGCTGAATTCAGAGTGGTGTTCAGGAATATACTATAGTTCAGTAAGAAAGCCAGAATGCAGGAGAACAACAGCACTGCCTGCCATCAGAAACCATCTTAAATGTATAAGAAACGAGTTTAAGAAAAAACGATCACAGATATGGTTTAGGATACCGAAGAAGCCAAGATATCCAGGTGATATTTCGTCATGTACTACTGTACTAGTAATGCCATAAAACCAACATGAACCTGTTTGGCTCCTTAAATCTTGTTTCCAGGCTCTTTGATGTGTGTGTGTGCCAGTGCTCTCACGAGCGCGAAAGAAGAGAGTGATCAAGCAGCCAGAACTTACTTCTTGTACACCAATTCGCCAACCAAACATAGACAGGGCAATACCTCCCATAGTCCTTTTCACTAAAACCGGGTTTAGTGCTCGAACAATTTACCAATGAGTGAGCTATGTAATTCTTTTTTATTTCAAAAACACAATAAAATATGATGATGAAAGATTTTTAAAAAAAACTTTTCCTTATCCACACTCATGATGATTATTACCGACTTATCCAGAACAATGAGCTGGAATGGTTTCTCTCCCAAGAACAGTTTGAATTTAAGAATATGGAAGATGATCCTTATTAAATCTATGAGAGAAGCTGAATCTCAATACATCAACTTCTCTAGCCTGTAATGATTCTGGGGCCCTTTCAGTTCTATAGAATTTCTAAAATCTAAACCTACAAAAGGCTTGACGGGCTCGTCAAATCTTCAGGGAACCATGGAGAGTCAAAGGCATGTTCGCTCTCTACTGGAAATGCCTTATTTTACCTTCAAATGCATTTAAATATAATTCAAGGAAAGTTAAATTCGAAGCCAAAATGGGTTGAGGTTATTGGTGCTGTATCGAGATTGATTAGTTGGCCCATATGATTTCTACTAATGGTTCAACCAAATTTTTATTCTGATTTTTTCAGGAAATTAATTAAATGAAAGTGAGTTGGTAAATACAACATGAAAGGGGGCCAAGTGAAACAATATGAAGAAATATTCGGCCAAAACTGGCTAGAAACACGGCAGCAGAGAATGAGTATTGATGCTTGGGTGATCAGACGATTGGAGACTGAAAATTGTAATTTTGTCCATGAATGAGTTGACAAGGAGCCACACTGAGAAAACGTAGAATAGAGTGATATATCTACAATTTAAAGTCAGCATCAAAATATTACCAGGAAACCAGGAGAAAACAAATTTGGAAAATTCATTGTCATCTCCAAGTCACCTCGAAAAAGAGTCCACACGAGTAAAACAGGTCCACACAAAATTCCTATATTGGAAAAAGAGTGTCATGATATTTCAAATGAATAAATGGACATGTAAATGTTGCTGAAAGGTAAAGTTTATGGTAAAATACTCACCATTGCACCACATGAGACCAAAACTATTGAGCCCACTGGATTTTCCTGGATACACAAAGTATCAGCAAGGAGATAAGGAAGCACGATGCAAAGCAGACATGTGGACAGCAAATGAAGTATTACCAATGCGAGCTATAGTTGCAAGGTATATGGCAGTGGTGATGTTGGCTACAAAAACAATTAGATAGCCATAGTAGTCAAATGACAAATCCCGGGATCCCGCAATAAAAGCACCCAGGACGATCAACGCTACACTGGAAAATCATTCATTTGTTAAACAAAGGTATACAGAACAAGTAAATTCAAGTATTGCTGTGTCATACTTAATGTTTCTGTTCAAAGAGTTCCATAAAAGATCATGCAGAAGAAAGTGGATGGAGAGAATTTTTTTTAAAAAACTGTATTACATTTGAACAAGTTATTAAAATTTGACAAATTCAATAATAGTAAAAGCCTTCAATCCAAACCCAAAATACAGGTGCTGATAATTCAAAAGAGTAAGGTCCCTATGGTATAAGTAGGATAAAAGGGACAGTTACCTCCCAAGGATATGAATGGTGTAATTCTGCTTCACAAGAATATACTCAACTATCATCGTAAATACAACGGTAGTCCTCCTTAAGGTTGTATACATGGGTACATTTACACCTCGGACAGATTCCATGGTGGCTAACTTTCAGAGGAATCCGGAAAACATGTGAGCAATTCATTTCTATCAGGCAGAATCTTACTATATACGACAGAGGAGCAATCAAAGATCAGCAAGGAGAAAAATTATCACCATGTAAAGCAAATAGGTTAAGGCGAGAGGGGAAGTGTCAAACAATGTCTTCATTGGTACCAATGCTTTGGAACCATCACTGATGGATACTGAATCATTTGCGTAAAAAGAAATGATCTTTAAGCGTCGCAGAGCATAAAGAAAACAGCACGAACTTATCATCTGCAGTAGATGCAATTAGTGAGCAGAGCACATTGAAATGTGAGAAATCTTATATGGCTATTTTTAATGATCAATAACTTACAGAATACTGAGTACTACCAGACATAATGAAGAAAGATTAACAAAGAAGAGCAATCCACAATGCATGCCGAAAATTATGAAACAAATAAGGATAGCTGATTGTCATAGATTATAGCATAACACCAAACAAACAAGCCTTTGGAAGGTTCAACCAATAAAATAATTATTTCACACAAAGAACACACTGACACCAAGATAAAATATGAAGAAAGATTTGAATCGAAACTAAATTAGCCATTGCTGAGCACTAATGAAAATAACGTTTTTTTTTAATGTACCTGGCAAAGGGTGATGACATTGGCACATGGAAAGCCATAAGAAGATAGAGCTGCTTTATTGAACATTACCAAGAGTACTGCAAAACCAAGTCAACATGTGTCTTTGTAATTGTTGATGAGGAGATTGAATTGAGTAGATGCCAAAATACTAGGTGGAACCAAATTTTTGTGAGGCTGAAGTGGATTCCAACTAAAGTATCTCATGTTTATCATTATGACATTCATTCAAGTGTAATGGCTCCATGGCTAATCCCTCGATGTATACAACTTCAGGCACATAGCGATTGCATGATCCCAAAGTGTGCTAATAAAGATTAAAGTTAGGATTTTTACCATCCTTCGGCACGCCAAACTGAACAATTCTTGGTTTCAGTAGCAGCTGAGCTAGGAAATTGGATTAGTGGGCTGGGTGCGACTAAAGTTTCAAAATATTTGAGGGGATCTGCCACTGTTTCAGCTATTATAAAAGATAAATTTTGATTCTTCAAAACTGGAGCAGTTCTCAATCCGATATTATGTCTCACAAATAAATAAGTGCAGGCACAGAAGTGGATCTGCTCCCACAATAAATAAGTCTTTACGCATAATTGGATCTACTCGGCAACGCTAAATTCATGATCGGTGGATGCCCACATCAAAATTCCATAGAATCGCCATTAAATCAGTTCAATAAATCCCCAAATTAAATTTTAATGCGTGTGCGCGCGAGCGCATATATATACATATATGTGTGTATATTTCAAGACTACCCCAAACGACATCCCTCAAGGCACTGAAACAAAAAACTAAAACAAAAAGAAACCAAACTTTATAACGAAAATGCAAATCATTACATTCTAAACCCCTTCCGTCACCAACTAATTGAAGTCTTTAAATGATTTAAAAAAAATAAAATAAAATAAAATACCGGCACAAGTCATGTACGAGATGGCGGCTTGAGCGCCACGCTTAGTCATGGCGGATCCTTTGAAGAGCTTCTCCTCCGCTCTGACCGGAGGATCGCCGGCCGCTAACGGCAGAATCGAACTGCTCTTGGCACTCGTAGCCATCGATTTTGATCGTTGTTTGACCCCTCAAAACGCGGTTCCACTCTCCCTCAAATTTGTCACGGGAATTCCATTCTAGGTAATAACATATGAAAGCCAGGGCCAAAACAGAAATTACATGACATGTCCTCATTTCACTGCAACCACAAAAACTAACGTTGAGTTTGGATGTCTAAAAAATAGAATTTGAAATTGTATTTGGATTTTAAAATTCATGGAATTAAAATTTCATTATGTGTTTGGCAAAAAGTTAAAATATATTTTGGAATTTGATAGTATAAATTTTGGATAAATAATATTTTATAAAAAATTATAAAAAAACTTAAATTTATAAGTAAAATATATGAATTTATTATTAAAAATAATTTTATTGCTTTATAAACTCAAATCCCGTGAAATCCCGTGAAATCCGACCAATTTTGTCAAGATTTCACTTAACTAATTGAAATCCTATGAAATCCCACCAAATACCAATCCCGTTTTGAAATTCCCAGTTGCCAAACACTAAAACGGTATTTTTAATTTCAAATCCCACCAAATCCCGTCCAATTCCCGTGATCCAAACACAGTGTAAGGTTTTTTTTTATATTTAATTTTTAAAAAAAATTAATTGCAAAAATAAGTTGAGTCAGGGCACAATTGCAAATATACTGTAAAACGCCCCTGCTCAACTTATTTTTGAAATTAATTTTTTTATATAAAATTAAATATAAAAAAACCCAAAAACTAATCTGCCTTTACATTTATTTTTACAATACTATAATATAATAATAATATTTTGGCATTTCTAAACACCATACTAATACTGGGGCCAACTGATTGTGTTTTTTCTGCCTTAGTTATTTTAAAACAATAATTAGGTAAAAAAAAATTATATTTCATTGTAAATATAAATTGGATTGACCCGTCTCACAGATATAGATTTTTGAAAGTGTCTTTCATGAGACATACTCGTGGCATTAAAATCTTATATGATTTGTTTGATTATGATATTAATTACTGATTATTTTAGAACGTTGTTGATATTTTTTTAACTCAGATTGACGAGCTAGCTTGCCTGTTCTGTTTGGTGGCGAGCCAGGACAAGACAGGGCAAGACGACCATTTAACACTCTATTTTCTACCAATTCATTGCCACTTCAACACAAAACGTACGGCATGGTACGAGACACGAGTTCGTGAGGCGGAGAAGGCTAGCCAACACCAAGGATATCGACTCAACACTCTTGAAGAAAAATATTCCACTAGCTCCTTGTGACACATGTCATGATGGCGCGAGCATACAACACATTTTAAAAATCGCTTTCAAAATTAAGAAATAAATCTGAAAATATTAATGTTCTCCTCTTATTGTTTGTTTGCCTTTGGTTGTAACATAAAAATCCATATCTTTCTATATCTATGAGACTAACTGTTTTGATCTTTTATGTGTTAGGAGTTAAGATTTAATTACCCTTATCTAAAAATAAGAATTAGACTCACTTTCTCCATAACTACATGTAGATCCACGTTCTCCACCACTACATGTTTTTAAGTAATGGTTATATATACGTGTTTCATATTTTTAAAAAATTTATGTCACATTCATTTTATATACTTTATTTATTTTAAAAAATATTTTAAAATAAAAATTAAACATACGTATGCAACACATGATATATATACATATATATATATAGAAATTTTAAGCTGTCCAACAATGTATGTCCACTTTAGTGATGCAAGATGCGAACAAAAATAATTAAAACCCACCATCGGGTTTTAGTGGTCGGGGACGAAGTGGGCAAGAATTTGTTGAGCAGCTTAAAACTTCTTTATATATGTATATTTCTTTACACACGCAAAAGCGTGTGCCACAGTGGCTAGTATACATAAAAGAGGTATGCAACAAATAGAAGTATTTTGTTAGAGAGTATTTGCAACATTTAAGAATAAGTATTTGTATTTTTTTTTCAATTTTTTTTTAAAATACTTCATAATCACTTATTTTGAGAGTTTGTAAATATTACATTATTATATATATATTCATGATAATGTGCATAGGAGATATATATATGGCTAGTGTACATAAAAGAGGTATGCAACAAATAGAAGTATTTTGTTAGAGAGTATTTGCAACATTTAAGAATAAGTATTTGTATTTTTTTTTCAATTTTTTTAAAAAATACTTCATAATCACTTATTTTGAGAGTTTGTAAATATTACATTATTATATATATATTCATGATAATGTGCATAGGAGATATATATATATATATATAGAGTTTTGCTATCCTGCCCACCCACCGTGCCCACCTAATGTGCCCACCATGAGATGGCACTCAACTATTGGACGCACAATTCATCACATCCAATAGTTGAGTGCCACCTCATGGTGGGCACATTAAGTGGGCACGGTGAGTGGGCAGGATAGCAAAATTGTATATATATATATATATATATATATATATATTAGTATTCCGCTGCACGCGTTGTGTGCTCGTACATTTCATTTTTTTAACAAAAACATTAAATAATAAATTGTAAAATTTAAAAATAATAAAAATATAACGTTTTTCTAAACAAATATTCACAAAAAATATATATATCTTATAAAGTGAGTGTTATTTTTGTAAATAAAATAATATCAAAGGGAACAAAGTGAGCATCTAATGGCTAGAAAAAACGAAACCGTATAAAATAACTATTTTGCCCAATAATTTTGGTTTTATTGAAAATTAAGTTAGGAGATAATGGTAATTTCAAATCAAGCTTTACTAATTAATTAAAAGTTTGTTAATTAGAGGGTCTCTACTTTAATAATATAGTAAGATATATCGAGATATGTCGGCTTTGTTTAAAATTAACACAAATTTTAAAACAATCAACCTCGTCGTACAATCTATACCAAACCAATATTTTTCATAAATAAATTCCAAAATATTGTCATTCCAACTCAAAATTCCAAAAACGAATAAAAATTCGCGGAAGCATCTAATAACATCAAAATAATCAAAGTACTAAATATAATAAACCAAAATAATTAATCAAAACTAAATCAAAAAGTCTTCTATCACGATCCCCAAAACATATCTTATTCCTGATCCTCATCTGCTCTGCGGTATCATCTGGGAAAGAAAAAGTAAAGGAGTGAGCGATCTGGATGTCGCTCAGCAAGTGAGGGCCGTTCGAGACATGTAACAAATATATATGCATGATCATAGGAACATAACGCATCGTGAACATGACCATAAACATGAGACATGGAACATCAGTTTGAAGAATACCTTGATACATGGGCCGTCAGGCCGAAACATGATCATGAAACATGGACTTTCGACACACGAATATAAGCACTGAAATTCATCTCATTTTCATGGTTTACTGTCTCCTATATGTTAATCTTCTAAGGAGCGATGTCATGTCCTATATGTTAACCTTCTAAGGAGTGAGGCCGTAGAACGGTTACAATCTCAGTATCCCACATTATAAAGGTCATATCTTTATAATATATTCATTCGAATCATAACAGTGTTTGACAACATGCATGGCCTAACATGAACAAACATGACACGAACAAAGGAAACATGCTCGAACGAGATTTCGAAAACTAAACACCATGAACATATTTTTTTAAAATCACATAAGCCCACTTATGAAGAAGTATAAGTGTGCAAGGGCGGATCTAAGATTTTGATTGAGTGTAGGTAGCAATATATTATAATTATAATGCAAAAAAAGGCGCATGTAAATCGACAACCAGAAAATAATATGTCTTAATTTGAATCTAAAATTTGGGTCTAAAAATTTATAAAGAGAAAAAATAATTAGTATTTTTTTGGGTTTATTGTGAACAACTAAGCATTTAAATAATAGCAAATAAATTAAAAATTAAAAATTTGAATCTAAATTATACATAATATATACACACACTATATATTAAGTAAAGATCATGTTAGTGGCATATCAAAACATCAAATTATATTAACTTCAAAGATACTTCAACCTCGATAAATTTCACACAAAAATTTAATCTCGTGCACAAATTGCATTAAATTTGCTATAAATAAATATATATATATATATATATATATATATATATATATATATATATATATATATATAAACTTTTATTTTGGGGCCAGTGTGGGTTTCGCCCATGTAAGTGTGCAAATTTTATATCAAGAAATATAAATACAAAAGTCCACTTACCTTGCTACACGTGCGAAATTGGACAGGTGATGCTTGATTCGAAAATACAGTCTTGTTAGTTATCGTCGAAAATTAGGAAGTGTTCTTGGACACTGCATGTCTTTTCTATGGGGTTTGAATCCCTATATATAGGAAGGAATTGTAGTTGGGTTCAACTAGGACACATGAATTTCAAAATTTGAACATAACTCTATCTGATTAAACTTGACACACAACAAAATAATAATTAAATAAACTAAACTAAATCTAAATATCTAAGATAATCAAAGTTCTAAACACGCCCTAACAATTGGGTCTCCAAAATCACAGTTTTCACAAAATTCATCAATTATATTTTTTTACTGATCATGATAGCTAGCTAGGCGCATGAAAATTTATGATTCAACTGGGGGTTCGTGTTCTACGTGGTGCATTTAAAATAATAGTCTTACGTTGATTTTTATTTAAAATAATAGACCTTGCGAAATTTTATTTGAGTAAATAACCTTCAATTGGATAAATAGGTTAAGGTTTATCAATTGTTTGAAAAATTACCTATCGATTAGTTTGAATCGATTTTTTTTATCTCGAATCATCAAATGTTGAATCAGATTCTAAATCAGATTCACTTGATTCATCAAGGTAATAAATATTTTCATAGTCTGATGAAAACTCGATTGTTTCAACTCGATAGATAGTGTATAATTCTTCTAAAAGTTTAACTTTGTTTTTCTTTTCATTATGCTTTGGACATTCGTTTGCATAATGTCCTTCATTGCACAACCAACACGTGTAATTCTTTCTTTTACCTTTTGGGCAAGATGATTTTTTGTTATCAAACTTTTTATAAAATTTTCTTCTATAAGGTTTTCGAAAAAATTCCTTTTGAATTTTCTTTTCTTATAAGAAATGAATTTCCTATTAAATGATTTATAAGGTTTATTAGGTTTATTTTTGTTTCTATCGTTTTAGATGTTTGTGTGACATGTTTGTTTTAAAACATATTCTTTTACTGTGAATTTTATTTTGTCACAACAAATTTTATTGTTTTGTTTGTAGGATTTGGATATTTTTTTATTTAGCCAGAGGCGGATCTAAGATTTCGACCTTGGGTAGGCCGCTTACAAAATATAGACAAAATATTAAAAGTTAAAAGATAAAAATCACACTAGATATTTTTTTCAATTCAACAAAAAATTCTGATTAATTAATGGTTTGCATGAATCCCTATAAAATCTAGACAAAACCATCTTTAATTTCTAAAATTTGATTATAAAACTCGTGCAAATCAATTTTTGATTTGGAGAGCGGGAAATATTAATATATTAGAAATTAAAATTTTCTCCCGTAACGAAGATTGATTAATATATATATATATATATATATATATATATATATATATATATATATATATATATATATATATATATATATATATATATATATATATATATATAATATGTAAAAAATCATTGAAATGAGAACGCAACTAATAATGATAAGAAAAATTGAATTCAATCCATAACAGTAATCGAACAAAATCTAAAACAACTCAATCAAAAAAAGTCAGCAGAAAACATGTATATCGGACTATCGCAAGACCGAAATTACCTACGATTAGCATACGAAAAAATCTTGTGGGAATTTAGAAAATTTGGTGTAATCATGCAAGCGGGTGACACTTTTCCAAACCTAGATCTTGATTAAGCAGAAAGAAGTTAGAATTAAGAATATGATTTTTCACTTTTCAAGATGAACATTCCTTTTCTTTTTATTTTTATTAGTTTGAAATTTTTTATTTATATATATAAACTTAGAGAAAAGCATATGTATTTTCACATTTTACGATGAATTTTTATTTATTTATTTTTCTTAGTTTGAAATTTAAAATTATTTTATTTTTATTAGTTTGAAATTTCTTATTTTATATAATTTTAGAGGAAATTTAAAAGAAAAAAATTAGAAAAATAGGGGTTTTCACCTTTTATTTTATTAGTTTGAATGAATGGACCCTATATTTTTATTAGTTTGCAAATTTTTATTATATATATATTGAAAACAATAATTTACATATTTTAATAAAAAAAATAATGTTAAAAGGGGAAAAAAAAGTTGGCGTAAGGATTCGAACTTGCGTATTTCATATCACACTTTGTAAACACGACTTACCATTTAACCACAAAGTACATTCAGTCAATTGTGGGAGCCGAATATATATATATTATTTTTTTATAAAATATATGCATATTTACTAAAAAAAAGGCCGTGGCCCACCTTCGCCCTATGGTGGGTCCGCCATTGTATTTAGCGTTATTTCATGACATTTATTTGTTATTATATCTTTGATAAATTTAATAGCTCCTAATATTTTGGCGTAAGAGCTAGTTAAAAATTCATCTTTACTGTTTATTGGTATATTATGTATTTTATTAAAAATACTTAATTTATAATGTTCTTTTTTATCAGCGTCTATTAACTGATAATAGTTTGTTTCATTATCACAGATAAATTCTTCTAGATAACATAAATCGCGTAATTTGATATTAGGAAAAATAAATTTTTTGATCCATTAACTTGTCCATCTTTTGGTTTTTGTTGTGAAAATTCCTCGCAAGCGTACGAGTGTCAAGTTTTAATATAGTGATAAAATCAAGTATCGATCCCTCAGGGAGTAAAATGAAAATAATAGTGCTTGTAATTAGAATAGTCCAAACTTTATCTAGAAAATCAATAATCAAGAATTTTGCAATTAAAATAAATAATCAGTTGATTTAAAAGCACGCACACAACTTTCAGATTAAAAATCAATCAGAGAAAATGGTCTAGAGATATAGATTTCACCTGGTTTCAACAACAATCAATCCTAATTAATTAATCTTCATGAATTTCAAAGAATTAATAGCCAAGAACACTTACGTGTATTATTCCCTCTCCCGAGTGCCGAATAAAATATATCAACTACAATTCAATTCCAATATCCCTATTAAGAATCTACTTGCAGTGATCAATTCAAAACTATGTTCTCTTCAAAAGCTCTGTTAAAATTATAAGCTCTCCCGAGTCAGATAAACAATTAACAGTGTATTTTCCAATGGTCCTATTCAAAATCTCCTCTCCCGAGTGCCAGATTTCAAATAAATATTACAAATCAATTATTGATCAGATAATTGAAAAGACAATCAATTCTAGAAAAAAAACAATTAATCTAGAAGAAACTCAATTCAATAAAATCAAAAATTCATGAAAGCGTCTACACCAGGTTCCATCCGACCTCTAGACTCTAAAAAATTAGTTCATAATAAAATTCTGAATAAAACAATAATCCATAAATCCAAACATATTCAGAATACAATAAAAGATAAAAGAAACAAATCCGTCGTCGATGCCGTGTCCGGTCTATCAAACTCTGTCTTTGTTCTTCAATTAAGCTCCAGAAATTCCTTCAAAATCTCTCGATCAATCTCTGATTTTCTCTTGTAATTGTTGCGGCGGCTCCTCTCCCTTAGTCTGATGAAAAATTGCCTTTTATATCGTCTCCCAAAGCCCACTCAAAAGCCCACAAAATATAGAAGTTTCCTTCCGATAAAATATTTCCAAGTTCAGAAATTCGCGACAAGCGCCCGCTCATCAGTCCACACGCCCGCGTATAACCCTCTGATCTCAAGTTTCTCACCTTCATGTGTGTCTTGAGCGATAGCTCTTCTTTGAGCGCTAATGAGAAGCGCTGATCTTTTGGCCTAATAGAAGCCCATCACTGTTCCTTTCTTTATTGTCTGATCATTTCTTTCTTTCTTTCTTCTTCTTTTCTTTCTCAATTCTTTTAATTCTTTTCTCTCCAATCTCATTTTTCTCATTTTTCCTCCTTTTCCACATAAATTCCATAATTTCCTACAAACACAAAAACAACAACATACCCACATAAATCTGCTCGAAACAAGCAATTAACAATTAAAAGCATATATAAATTAAGTGTATAAAATACACTTATCAAATACCCCCAAACTTAGACTTTTGCTAGTCCCGAGCAAAACTATTAAATTCCAAAAACTAATTCTATCAAACACCAACAAAAATAGTCAAGAAATATTATGGAACAATGGCCTCATCAATGATTTCAAAAAATATCAAATCCAATTTCATCCAACCTACTAACACTCGAAAGTTTCAATCATAACAAAATAACCGCATAAACTCACAATCTCCGCAACTCAAGTTCAAAACACCATTATCCAAATTCAATTCAAACATTCATAGATCATGAGGACTTTTCAAGGTAGCTAGGGATAAAAAATAGAATACTAATAAAAAACGCTCACAATCAGGTAAATGCAACGAATAATAGTGTGTGCGTGTTTCGATCAAAATTCATAATCATTAAAAGCATCAATCAACAGTCCATATGCTAAATTCTCGCAACTCTTCTCCACTAGTATATTGGGCAACTTAGACTCGGTCAATAGGACTTATTCAGCTTATAATTTAAGGCCTGGCTCATGGCTACAAATGAAGGATAAGAATTCAAAATAAGGAGTAATTCATATTATCAAACTCAATTACGACTCCTTTTTCATTCACAATTTCACATTCTTTCACTTCACTTCATTTCTCAACTTTTTCACAACTCTTCTTTTCAGAACTTTTTCAACTCTTTTTTCTACTACCTTTTTTTTTCATCTTTTCAATTCATCCACCACACCAATCCTTTTTTCACAAATAAAGCTAGGAGCATACAACATTTTAGCATTCAAATTACTCCCTTAAAGGTAGGAAATAGTGTTTAGGCTATTCAGGTAGTCAATGTAGGACCTTGAAATAATGACGAATGGGGGTATAATCACACGTTTACACGCATGCCATTCGATTTTCAAATAAAGCTCAAACAAGGTACTAGGGATAAAATAGTAATATGTAGCTTGAAAGGCTCAAACGAATTCAGAAAAATCGCCTAAATCATTCCTAATCTCAGTTTTGCCCGTATTTCGCCTCGAAGAGTGTTCGAACTAGTTCTAGACAAGTCTCAATCCACAATTAAATCATACAAATTCAATCAGTGCAGAAAAAGAATAATCATCAGCAGTTAAAGATGATTTTCACAACAAATTCAGAATTTTGTACCTCAATGTACTAATATACGTGTAGCTCAAATGGGCAACTAAGGATAAATTCAATGAAAATTAGGCCCAAAAATTTCACACAATGCCTCAATAATATCTATATCTGTATGTCTCAAAAATCAGATTCAAGCATTAATCACAAAGTATATAGGAAATTGTTCATCTAATTGGTTCCATTTTTTCAAAAATATTTGTTAGATAAGTGGACAATCATGGATTTCAGTTATAGCACAAAAATATTTTTCATCAGCCATGCATCCATATATTTCTCAACTCAATTCAACTCAACTCAACAAAAACAACAATTAAAAATTTTATCTATACAGCACACAATAAAATTCAACTACTCAACTATCAACCAAACAACTAAATCACTAAATCAAAAACTAATTCTCCCCCCAAACTTAATGTAATCATTGTCCCTAATGATTAAAAACAATAAAAAGAACAAGGGACTCATACCTTCGACACCGAGCATCAGGACTCGGCGTCATTATCATCATCTCCATGGAACGAAGGTGCAGCAGCAGCAGTATCATCAGAAGACCACTGCGGAGGAGCTGGATAAGGCACAATAGTGGGCGGATAATTCTGGGCAAGAGCGGCAGTGAAGTCATGCATATATGTCATATGTGCTCGCATCATCTTCCACTGCTTCTTCATCTGAGAAAGCACGGCCGTAGAATCATCACGAGTAGAATACTCAGGGGCCGAATGTGTCGGTAGTGACATAAGTCCTTCCAAATAGGAAGGTGCTGGCTCAAAGTGTGGTAGTGGCTCCGAGGGTTGCGGTGGTTCAGCTGCCTATTCAAAAGTGCTGGCTGCTTTCTTCTTCTTGTCCCGTCTCAATGCACCAGTAATTCTTATAGGACCTCGAATTGGAAGAATCTGCTCTGTATCATCCCACACAACACCAGCTAACCGGCAAAGTTGAGTAATCAAGGACGAGTGGGGTAAACTGATAGTCGAGGAACCCCTAACTGCAGCAATAATAGACTCCTGAATTACTCTCCCAGCATCAACGGATTTCCCTGTCACAATGCAGTACACCAGTCCAGCTCTAACCTTAGTCACATCGGATGTATGCCCAGATGGCAACATCCTGGCAGCCACAAACTCATGCCAATTATTCGCTTCTCGTCGAAGAAATATGGATGGAAATGTAACAACTTCATCCTTCGCATTCTTCTTCCATTCCGCCCCATCCTCACACAAGGTCTGAAGTACAATGTTATCTGGATATGACTGATTCTTAAATACCTCATACTCATCATCTGCAATGTCCAAATCCGGCATTTCATAGAGACGGTTAATTGTACTCTTATCAAAAGACACCAATTTCCCTCGAACTCGAACTTTCAGATTCACATCTTTGACCATCAAATTTGCATAAAACTCATGAATCAATGATATGACAGCATCTGGTGGACTCCTAACAAATGTCTCCCAACCTCTTCTCTTTGCTTCAATTAATGCCGGTGCACTATGCTCTCTCAAACTCATTCCTCTTTTTTTGTGCATCCCTCGCTCCATTACATCAAAACAATACTCCTCTGCTGTGGCATTCCAAAATCTGTATCTATCATATGAAGCAGCAGAGGATGAAGAAATTGCTCCTTTCCCTTTGGTTTTCGGTGGCATTGTAACTCAATAATTCACTCACTTCAAATCAAATGCCTCAAACAATGCAATAAACTCCCAACAATTCCAGTAACCAACGTTCAAATATAACCCAAGCAATTCAACAAACACTTGGTAGGCACTAATACAATGATATAGAATTTCACTGCCGCAAACGTACTCCAATCCACAACTCAGACAAAACTCAGACAACCCAATAGCCTCAAATCACAACATTTATCAAAAATCAAATGTAAGAGATAAAATTTCAGCTTTTGTACCGTTCACGAATACATTTTCCACATTCTTCAATTTCCCCTTTCTCGACAAGCTGAGATGGAGCAATACCAATTTTGAGAATCTCTGCCTTGTAATTAAGATCACAATCCTTGAGATGATGATATTTTGTTGAGTAGAAGATTTACAATGATCATGCCAGTGCGTGAGATTTAAATATGGACTCGAACCAGGGATCGTGATTTAAGTCTGGGAGGAAGACTCTGGAATGGGCTTTTAAACTCCTGAAGTAATGCGTGCGCGATAGCGCTGTTCAGTCGCGCGTTAGCGCTTGATGTTGCGCTAGTGAAGTAGCGCGATAGCGCTTGATGATGGTGCTATAGAAGCGCGTTAGCGCATGAATTGAGGGTGAAGGAGCGCGTTAGCACTTAAGATAGCGCTGTTGGTGAGCGCGGCTATTGATGCGCGATAGCGCTTAGGGATGCGCTATTGGCTTGGCTTCGGTGTGTGGAGTGCGGGCGGGCGTGCATGAGCCTCTGATTTCAACTCCCAAATCGTGAGCGGACGCCTCCAATCTTGGGCGAGCGCCCATAATGCGCTGCAAGAAGACCAAAATCCTGAAAAATAATTCAACAATTTTAAAATTAGGCCTCCAAAATTATCAACAATAATTCAAAAATCATAAAATTAACTAATGAGCAAATAATAAAAATAAAAAAAAATTAAAGCAGAAATTTAAATAAATAAAAAAAATTAAAATAAATAAAAAATAAAACAACAATTTTGGGTTGCCTCCCAAAAAGCGCTTGGTTTAGAGTTGCCAGCCCGACTCTCAAAGTATTAAGTCTTCCCTTTCTCTTTCACGCGCCAAATAAATTCAACGATCCGCCTTTTAAATTTTGCTTTTTTCGTGGCCTTCTTTGGTGGTTTTGGCGCTCTCTCATTCGATGAATCAACCGCAATGTCGGCTTTTGAATGACCCTCCAACTTCATAACCGGTTCAATTAAGCATAATTGTTCGATGGATGGATAAGGTGCTTTCGTAAATAAGTTGAAGATTACTCGTTCGCACTCCACACCCATTGACAACTCCCCTTTCATCACTTCAATTTTTGCATCCGCCGTGGCCAAGAATGGTCTCCCAAAAATGAGCGGAGCACCATGATCTGCTTCTATATCCAATACCACAAAATCCGCTGGGAAGATGAATTTATCCACCTTGACTAGAACATCTTCAACAATTCCTAGTGGATATTTAATGCTCCGATCCGCCAATTGCAATGAAATCTTAGTCGATTTCATGTCTCCCAACTCCAAGGCCCTGTAAATAGATAATGGCATTAAATTAATACTGGCCCCTAAATCACAAAGTGCATTATTAAAATGAAAACCACCAATAGAACAAGGAATAGTAAAACTCCCTGGATCCTTAAGTTTCTGTGGCATCTTCTTTTGTAGCACCGCACTGCACTCTTCCGTCAGATTGACCACCTCGTTCTCTAGCAGCCTCCTCTTCTTGGACATCACCTCCTTGATGAACTTCGCATAATTCGGCATTTGCTCCAAAGCTTCAGCAAAGGGGATGTTGATGTGAATTTTCTTGAAAATCTCCAAGAATTTGGAGAACTGCTCGTCCAAAGATTTCTTCTTGAACTTTTGCGGGTAGGGAAGTGGAGGCTTATACATCGGTTTTGGCTCTTTCTCCTCAACTTTTTTCTCAAGTTTCTTATCCGCAACAGTAGGTTCTTGAATTCCAACTTCTTTTCCACTTATCAACTCTATGGAATTGCACTGTTCCTTGGGATTTACCTCAGTATTGCTAGGAAACTGACCGCGGTTGTTGTCCTTCAGTGCGTTCGCCAACTGCCCTATGTTGGTTTCCATGGATTGCAACACAGCACCCATGTTGGTCATGTGCGTCTCCAAACTGTCAAGTCGAGACTCAGTTCTTGCCATCCTCTTACCTGATTCCTGTACAAAGGTAATAACCACATCCTCCAAAGACAACTTACCATCACCCTTATTAGTATTGTTAGCATACGAAAAATTTTCATGATTACGCAAGCTAGGATGATAAGTATTTGGGACAGGGTTACCTCTATAGCCTCCATATCCTCTGTAGCCATTTGGATTTATATAATTGACTTGCTCTATGGTCGGTGATCCTTCAACTCCATTTGAATCTGCAATATTAATTTTATTCAAAGAAGCTACCTGTGTAGTCAGTGCCGATAATTGAGCAGTGATGGACGTGAGAGGATCCACTGCATACACTCCAGCCGGCTTCTTTACTCCTATACGCTCAGATGGCCATTGGAAACTATTGACCGTCATCTCCTCCAACATATCATAAGCCTGAACATGATCCTTCGCAAATATAGTACCTCCAGCCGCTGAGTCCACATTCATTCTCGTAGGCGCATTCAGTCCGTTGTAAAACCACTCAATCTGTTCCCAATCTGCAAAATTGTGGTTAGGACAACGTCTTAATAATTCTTTATACCTTTCCCACGCCTCGTATAACTGTTCAGTGTCCATCTGCCGGAAGGTGCTGATCTCGATCTTCAGTTGGGTGGTTTTGGCAGGAGGAAAATATTTTGCAAGAAATTTTTCTGCCATCACCTCCCAAGTAGTGATGCTTCCAAGCGGCAGTGATTGCAACCAACTTCTGGCTTGATCCCTGAGAGAAAACGGAAACAAGCGTAAGCGAATAATATCCTCAGACACACCATTAATTTTTACCGTATCGGTTATCTCCAAAAAAATGCGTAAGTGTAGATAAGGATCGGCATTGGCGCTCCCATTAAATTGGTTCTGTTGAACCATGTTGATCAATGCAGGCTTCAGCTCAAAATTGTTTGCATTGATAGTTCCTCGAGCGATTCCAGAATAGTGAGTCTGGATCGTCGGTCTGAAGTGATCTCTAATAGGCACTAGGGGAGCTTGGTTTTCTTCTTGTTCAGCCATTCTTTCAAGTTCTTCTCTTCTAGCTCGTCTTAAAGCACGCGCAGTATGCTCGATCTCCGGATCAAACAGTAGAGAATTAGAACTTTGAGATCGTTGCATAGACTGAAATTAAAAGATAAAAAAAATTAATTAGTAACTTAAAATAAAAGAAAACTCTAAATTAAAATCTAGACTAATTGGTAACAAGACTAAAAATTAATCAAATTTACTCCCCGGCAACGGCGCCAAAAACTTGTTGTGAAAATTCCTCGCAAGCATACGAGTGTCAAGTTTTAATATAGTGATAAAATCAAGTATCGATCCCTCAGGGAGTAAAATGAAAATAATAGTGCTTGTAATTAGAATAGTCCAAACTTTATCTAGAAAATCAATAATCAAGAATTTTGCAATTAAAATAAATAATCAGTTGATTTAAAAGCACGCACACAACTTTCAGATTAAAAATCAATCAGAGAAAATGGTCTAGAGGTATAGATTTCACCTGGTTTCAACAACAATCAATCCTAATTAATTAATCTTCATGAATTTCAAAGAATTAATAGCCAAGAACACTTACGTGTATTATTCCCTCTCCCGAGTGCCGAATAAAATATATCAACTACAATTCAATTCCAATATCCCTATTAAGAATCTACTTGCAGTGATCAATTCAAAACTATGTTCTCTTCAAAAGATCTGTTAAAATTATAAGCTCTCCCGAGTCAGATAAACAATTAACAGTGTATTTTCCAATGGTCCTATTCAAAATCTCCTCTCCCGAGTGCCAGATTTCAAATAAATATTACAAATCAATTATTGATCAGATAATTGAAAAGACAATCAATTCTAGAAAAAAACAATTAATCTAGAAGAAACTCAATTCAATAAAATCAAAAATTCATGAAAGCGTCTACACCAGGTTCCATCCGACCTCTAGACTCTAATAAATTAGTTCATAATAAAATTCTGAATAAAACAATAATCCATAAATCCAAACATATTCAGAATACAATAAAAGATAAAAGAAACAAATCCGTCGTCGATGCCGTGTCCGGTCTATCAAACTCTGTCTTTGTTCTTCAATTTAGCTCCAGAAATTCCTTCAAAATCTCTCGATCAATCTCTGATTTTCTCTTGTAATTGTTGCGGAGATTTTCTCTTGTAATTGTTGCGGCGGCTCCTCTCCCTTGGTCTGATGAAAAATTGCCTTTTATATCGTCTCCCAAAGCCCACTCAAAAGCCCACAAAATATAGAAGTTTCCTTCCGATAAAATATTTCCAAGTTCAGAAATTCGCGACAAGCGCCCGCTCATCAGTCCACACGCCCACGTATAACCCTCTGATCTCAAGTTTCTCACCTTCATGTGTGTCTTGAGCGATAGCTCTTCTTTGAGCGCTAATGAGAAGCGCTGATCTTTTGGCCCAATAGAAGCCCATCACTGTTCCTTTCTTTATTGTCTGATCGTTTCTTTCTTTCTTTCTTCTTCTTTTCTTTCTCAATTCTTTTAATTCTTTTCTCTCCAATCTCATTTTTCTCATTTTTCCTCCTTTTCCACATAAATTCCATAATTTCCTACAAACACAAAAACAACAACATACCCACATAAATCTGCTCGAAACAAGCAATTAACAATTAAAAGCATATATAAATTAAGTGTATAAAATACACTTTTCAGTTTTGGTCCATTAACTTTTTCGATGTGGGTTTTGGTACACTAAATTTTCATTTTGAGTGATTTTTTGTTCAACTGCATACGTGTCAACTTTTGATTGGTCCAAAATTATGACATGGACCAATCAGAAGCTGACACGTTTGCAGTCGAACAAAAAATCACTGAAAATGAAAATTTAGTGTACCAAAACCCATATCAAAAAAGTTAATGGATCAAAACTCAAAGGGGATAAAGTTACTGGACCAAAAAACTTATTTTCCCTTGATATTATCAAGGATAAAAATTGCTATATTTTGTTCTATGTATTATGCTACTAAATTAGCATCATTATTAGAAACTCCTAAAAATTCTTGGTATAAGGCATCAACAAATAGCTCGAAATATCGATGTTCTGTCATTCATTGTGGTAGATTAGTTATTATTAGGTTTTTTGCCCAAATTCTTACTGCTCCTACCAATGTCATTTTTATCATCCCATGAGTTAATACTTGGACGTTCTCACTTTTATCTAATAATAATGGTGTTAATTGAATTTGTACTAATAGTTCATTTGCCCAATGATCTATCCTTGATTTTCTTTCTTTGGTAGTTGAACATCCTAAATCTAGAATATTTTGTTTTACAAATCCTGATGTTTTTGATTCTCTAAGAATATCTCTAACATATTTATATGTTCCAGAATATTGGTCTTTATTGTATTCGAATTCTTCATTTTTTATTCCACCACCACTACCCCCTACATTTTTTTTCGTAGAGAATTGTGGTCTAGAATCATCTTCTGATTTTGTTTCTGAGATATCCATATCTCTAGCTATATTGTTCTGTTTCTTGATGAGAATGATACAGTTGTTCTGTATTTATTCCTATTTGTTCATAATCAGATTGATCTGTTTCACTAAACATCTTCATACTTAGTTTTCCCATAAATGAGAGGATTTCTATACCATGATTCAATTTTGAATGGTGGTTCTTCTTCCAATTTTCCTTTTCCTTTATCCTTTGGAAGAAATTCCTTAAGGTAGCTTAGTATTTCTCTATTATATTTTTCTTGTTCTATTATTAATCTGGTCGTAGGTAAATCAATATACTCTTTGAGATTTTTCTTTAATTCTTGTATTGCTAGTTTAAGCCTATTCTCTAATTCTTCTAAATCATTTTCTAGTTTAATTATGGATGACATTATGATGAAGTTGATTCATTAACAATAGCTTGTTTGATTTTAAGAATATTTTGGTTCATAGTTCCAATTTTCTCGAGTATATCTTCATCATTTTTAGCAAATGATAATGATCTTCTTGGTAATGAATGTTTTGTTATTTGGAGATCATCTGAACTCCATATTTTATGGTGACTTATTTCTTCAATAAATGCTTTTCGAGGGTGTTCAATTCTTGTACTATCATTAAACATTCTTTCAACATAAATGGTTGGTTTCATTGAAGTTATTCATGTTTGAGAATTATTACTCATTGCTAAACCAACAACATAATTTATATTGATTGAATGATTTCCCGTTAAAATAAGATTATTTCTATAAAAGTAATAATCTAGTGTTAAAATATCATTTATGTTTTTATCAAAAAGAGATATATTGTATTGTAGATAAATACAAAATTTCATCTTTTTGTAACATAAATTTCCCATGATTTTTCCAAGGATGGAATCCTCAAAATCACGTATTCTTTTGTCACGAAATATGATTTCAATTGGTGTATTTATTCCTTCTCGGTAGTGAGCTGATACAATTATTTCAATTCCTTCGATATGAACATATTTCAGTTCAGATCGTTCTTTTTCACTGGCTTTTGTCATGATGGTATCAACATCTTGAGTAGTTAATAACTTCAGAGTGTTAGACCTTTGTTCATTATTTATTTTACATGATCGTTCTTTCGTACAAATCGAGTAATAAATTAAATTCTTTCTGGGATTAATAAGATTTGAAATCTTACTTAATTTTTCAGGTTGATTTATTAAATTTACTTTTGAATTATAAAATCATGTTTTTTGTATCTCAACAAACTTATTTTGATTTAATATAATATTCAAATTATATTCATGATTTTTTTCACTTTTTTCGATCTAAAGATTTTGTGGGTTTGTTAAATATTTTTGTTCAGTCATTTGTTATTTTAACAAATATATGAACCTTTTATTATCATTAAATCTTTTAATAGATCTTCAATTGCTTCGATTTGATCTATTAAGTATTGATAATCTTCAAAATTATCAATTGTTGACTTTAATGATTTTAGATGTTGTAATAATTCTTTATTAATATCTATTTTGTAAGTAATAATTCTTTATTAATATCTATTTTGTAATTTATATTCTGAGAATATAAATTAAATATATATGCTTTATATTTCTTCTTTAAATTCCATTTTGTATGAATTATTATCTTTTGTACTTTATAATTTAGGAGAGGATTCTTAAACGAATGTATTGTTGAATTCATTTTGTAATTGAAATTTTTATCTTCGTCTACTATAATTCAATCTTAATTTGTTAAATTTAATTTTAAACCGGGCTCTGATATCAGGTTGCGGAATACTTCTTTACTTCTTCTATTCATTATGCGAAATACTTTTATACTTCTTCTATTAATTATTTTCATTATTTTCGTCTAGTAAAACTTCATTATATATTTTTTGTATACTATGTTCACCAAATCGAACAATTATATAGTTTTATAAAATGAATAATCGTTGATTTATTGTAGTCATTTCAATATAAATCTGAATGTATCCTGAATATTTATTTTCTAAGGTTTTAATTTTATTTTTCAAATTTCAAAACTTTTTATTTAAAATGTGTATTTCTTGCTTGAGAGTTATTCCAGGCATGATAAGGTTTCAAATAAATTTTTAAATTTAAGGGCAGCAGGAGGTTCATGAAGGTTACCTTGATTGATTAATTCTTGGTTTCGAGCAGAGACCAAATCCTTACTTTTCCTTAACGATCACTTGATCAGATGGTACTTGCCATGCGGATCTCCAGGTTTACTCTCACCACGAATCTTCAATGGTTGACTTCCTAACCTTTTCCTCCTTACGCCCTGCTTGTTTAGTTATGTGACGCCTAGAATTTTCATAATTTGAGTTTTATGCCTAAACCTGTTTTAATATTCTTAATTTTTAATTTTCCATGTCTAATTGCTTAAATCAGTTTTTTTTAAAATTTTATATTATTTAATTATTTTAAATTTTCAGTGTCAGTCGCTTTCAAATTTAATTCTCCCGCGCTCTTGAGCTAATTCTTTTAAACCTCTGTGAGGATTAGCATATTAATTTAAGGGCTATCGAATTCGATCTTTTATTTTATTTGAAAAATCCTAGTGTGTGTTTTGGGTGCGGGTTAATTTAGAAATGCGAATTATCTCTTTAGTTTAGCACTTTGAATTTTTAATTGATATTTTCACCTAGGGTTGGGTATAACCCTAGCTTTTAAAATTACACACACATAAAAATACGTTAACTCACGCACACCTCCTCACACACTCACACCAGCCGACTTCCCTGTTCCCTTAGCGTGAGATCGATGCCTTCGATTCTTCACCAGGAGATTTGCAAGCATCATCCTTCCTCCAGTTAATCGTTCCTCGGCTAGCTAGAATGGTGGTTTGAGCTCGAGTCTCACGATTCCCTCCTGTTCTTCCCTCTCGCCTCACTCATGCATAGCCCCATTTCTGCTCGGGATTTTTGATTCCTGTTTAATCTAGCTAGGAAAGATTGTGGAGTTCGTTCTTGCATTTTTTTATGATTATTATGTGTTGTATTTGTTTATAGCTGCTGCCTTCCCCATTTTTTTTTTCGAAGATATAAGCATATGCGTGCCCTGCTCCTTCTGTTTCTTCACGGCTAATGTGGTGTTTTCTGGGAATTCTTGATTTTTGCTGATCTAATAATGTTCATAGGTTGAGATTGGATGATCTTAAAGCTTTGAAATGCAATTGTAATCATGCTAGCATTTTCGATTTTTCCTGAATTCTAAACTGTAATGTTTCATAAGTTTTTGTGTGCTTGTGGATGGTGGATTGGCTTGGTGATCTAGGAGCTACCACGGTTGATACGTAGTTCACGTGGTAGCAATAGAACGAGTAAGTTTGAATTGGGACTGAGGTGGGCAGGTTCGATTGAAGCAGTGGTTAGGGGCTGTCTCGGTTAGCTTGAAGCTGGACAACAGCTAGGAAATTTTGTGGCGGTTAAGGAGTTGCTGGAGGTGCCTAGAGGATTAACATTGATACTAGGATAGTGGTTCGAGGATCGTGGAACAAATCGATACATTTCTGGGTTGAGTTAGGACGTTGGCATTGGGCAGATTTCTGGGAGCATCCTTGCTGCCCGGAAGCGTGAGATTCCAACCGGGTTAAGGGCTGTATTCGGTGAAGGCTCGGGGCTGGTGGATACCTTAAGTGCTAGGGAAATTGATGTTTTGAGCGAAATTCGAATTGCTTGAGTTTTCCCTAAGCCTTAGGCCTTAAGTCTTAGGAAGAGCAGAATTTTAAAGGCAAAAAGCTTGCTGTCCGGGTTTGAGCATTATAAACAGTGTTAAGATCAAAATTTTGGTAAAGGCTCGTGACTGGGAGTAGTTAAGAAGTTAGGATTTCGCTGTTTTGAGTGGAGTTTCTTTTGGCAAGAAGGGAATGAGTGGTAAGCTTTTAGGGTGTATCGCTCCATTTACCTAAGTACTTTAAATCATGGATTAGATTCCCGCCCTTGGAACTCCCCTTTATCACCATTCCAGTCATTCACCATCGAGTCCTTTGCATGTTCATTAAGTCATTATCTTCTTAGACTTTACATCAACATGTGCATGCTAAGTCTTAAATTCAATAATGGAAAAGTTACATTTTTTTTTGAACAAAGTGAGATGGTTGTGACTACATATTCATGTGTTCGTGTGGGGCTGAAAGACGTTTTGGCCTCCCTTACCAATTCATTATGGGTTTCCTTACCTTTGCATGTGTTTGTGTGGGACCGGAGCTATTCTGGTCTCCCTTACCAATAGGGCAAGTAGGGTTGGGTTTCATCTCGACCTCCTTGCGGCATTGTGCACTATAGCCATGATCATGATCGCAATCACAGAGTCACAATTCATGGATCGGAGTTCACTCAAAAAAATTCATATGACCATGTTCAATACAATTTATGCTATTTATTGAGTTATTTGACTTAGTCTTGCACATGTCATATTCATGCATTTATTCTTTATTCATGTTCATTACTTTTAAGTTCAGGGGCACTAACGGTTATTTTACTACGCACTATTTTGAATTCTGTGTGTGCTTGTAGTTATTTAGTACTCGTTATCCTCCCCCCCCCCCGATCTTGCTGGGTCTTTTAGACTCACCCCACTTCTTTCTTCCTTTCAGGTGAGGACGAGTATCAGTGGACTGAGGGGCAGGATTCCATGGGCAAGGTTCCCGGAGGCGCAGGCCTGTGACCATGGCTCCATTTATTTTTCTGGTGTGTCATTTTTGTCTTAGAGTTTGTAATAAATTTATACTCCTACTTTCTCGTTTTTATTGGTAGCAGGATGTGATTCCCTGCTTAGGAACATTGTCTTTTATAGATTTTGCTTGTGGTTGCCCGGTGTGGCACGTTACTGTCATGTTGCTAGTTTTGATACTTGTTGAATGTTGGGAGTCGTTATTTAAGATGTTTTGACATGCTATCTGTGTTGTTGGTTGTTCTAAAAACAGACGGGTCATGCCGAAATTTATAGAAAAATTTTATTTATCTTCAAATTCGAGTATTACTTTCTTTTATTTATTTGAGTAGTAGTAGATAGTCGTTTCAGTTGGTATCAGAGCCTCGGTCTTGGATGGGTCTGTGCCTACTACCGGTTGCCGAAACTCAAAGGGATCTCGCCTCAAAGTCTGTAAGATTTATGTGCAATTATTTTTACTTGTTTAAGTTCATTTCCGCGTATCCCTTTTTACTTTCAAGCTTGTAAGAGTTTAAAGAGAATCTTTCTAAGGCATGAAACTTGATTGTGGGAATTTGAACTTGCGTACAGATGGCCGCTCGTCGTGGACGTCCCCCACATCCACCGCCGCCACCTCCTCCTCCGCCACCAGCTGGAGATTTTGGAACACAGGTGCTAGCGGGCTTAGCCCGTATCCTAGAGCGACATGTGGACGCTCCGAGGCCTAGACTTGGGACTGTTTATGAGCAGTTCAGAAAGATGAATCCGAAGGACTTTGCTGGCACCACTGATCCACTGGTAGCGGAGGGATGGATCCGTTCGCTTGAGGTGATCTTCCGTTATATGCAGTTGGGAGATCCGGATCGAGTCTGTTGTGCTGTTTTTCATCTTCAGGATGATGCTGCCCTCTGGTGGGAGGGAGTGGAGAAGACAGTAGACAAAGCTACCCTGCCTTGGGCTGAGTTTAGGAGACTCTTCTTTGAGAAGTATTTCACCGCTGATGTGAGAGCCCGTTTGAAGACGGAGTTTTTGAGTCTGCGACAGGGAGACTTATCGGTGGCTGAGTTTGTGGTGAAATTTGAGTGAGGTTGCCACTTTGTGCCTTTGATTGGGGACGATGAGGCGGAGAAGCTCCAGCACTTCATTGTTGGGTTACGACCCACTATCCGACGAGATATGCTCATGGCGGAGCCAGCTGACTATGCATCGGCGCTCAGACGAGCTTTGAGGTTGGAGCAGACTCTGAAGGACATCAATGCTGAGGCACAGAGTAAGAGGCCACTCCCATCTCATGGTCCGCAGCAGCAGCACGGGAAGAGGCCGTTTACTGGGCCGCAGCGTCAGCAGGGGCACTTGAGACCTCAGGGGCATCTAGCCCATAGGCCCCAGGGGCATCATGTTCAGCGACCCCAGGGTCAGCCTGTTGGAACACGCGTTCTCTGATCACACGGATGTGATACCCAGAGCAGCGGAAGTTTAAAAATTTTATTTTTCTATATGGAACGATTCCATATCGTGGGTATCAAATCCTAACGATTAAAATTGTTGCAAGTAAAATATATAAATAATTAAATATTTTACCTGTTCAAGCAAAGGCTTGATTATGGACTCCAACAGAATTTAATCTGCTCTTCTTGTAAATCCCGGGAACCGATGACTATCACGATCAACCTCCGGAATTAAGTCCACGAATAGAAAACTAAAACCCTCTGATTAATTGCACTAGAAATCAATCAGATGTTTATCGAAGAGAATAAACAGATTTGATCTGTCAATTCAGAATGTAATTTTTCACAAAAATTACAGACTGAATTATCTCAAAAAGGAGCAGAGGATTTTCGAAAATTCCTCTTGAAAATATGTGTGTAATTCAAAAATTGCAAGACTGAAAGCTTATGATTTTCGAACACTACACATGTATTTATAGATAATTTCTAGACTAGATTAAGTTATAATTGTATTTGGACTCTAACTCCTTAGGGCCCACAATCCATAACTTAAGCCCAACAAGCCAAGCCTGTTATTATAAAAATTAATATAAAATTCATCGTGACTCCGATTGATAAACTGATTTTACCAATGTGCACAGAAACCATTTCTGCATCTTTTAAAGTCAAGATAATTTTTCTGAATCCGAATTCAGTGATTTCCAAAAATGTCCATCCCTATGTCATTTTAGGAAATTCAACTCCCTTTAGTTAAGAAGTCCAACTTCTCTTTCATTAAATTTAACTCTTTAAATTTAACTATCTCAACGGGGTTTAGTAATCCATTACTTGTGTGACCCTCAATGGTTCAGGGATACAGCTAGCCGTGGGCTCACAACTCCTTGTGACTCGGAACAACAATTTCCGACTTGCCCAACGAATCATGGTAAGAGCGCCTAGAAACATCGCCCCATGATTCCCTAGGTATCACTGATAGTGCCTGCAAGAACCAGTAGATTTTGGTTAGCGTACAGTACGGTCCCTTCATCCAAATATCCCGATCGAATCAACAACCATTGGTGCATCGAGAGTCGTTTGAGATTCGATAACTATGCATTACATCTTGGAGATAAAATAGTGACATCGCATGTGTTACTAGGAAAACCGAGTAACCTAAAACACATCATGTACTCTGGCCAGAGATTCGTCACACTAATATCTCCTCAGATCGCATAGGATATACACACTCGCAAGTATGTGGTGAATCCTTGACAACAAAGTATTGACTCTTATATGTGTCGTAACTGTACCCAATCCCGACACCTGATGACCCCAATAGAGTCGGTAAACGAGTCAAAGTACAGTACTAGCATATAGAGTCTCAATGATGTTTCAAGTAGTAAGGACTAATGGTGTACAACCAAAACCGCGGACTTTATCCACTCGATAAGTGATAACCACTTGGAAAGTCCGAATAGGGTAGTTTGATCATTCATCATATGAATATCCATTTGCATGCTTTGAACATCTCCATGTCCAATACCAATGAAACGTGGTACTTGGCATCACAAATGCTAGTCTCAATCTCGAGCGATCCTTATCCTTATTAGCGGACGGCTCAATTGACTAGGAACTGTTTAGAATATACAGTGACTATAAGATGTGTTTCATAATAGTGATCTCTCTTTATTCACTATCTCATCTTACTTACACTATAGTATATTTAAGGTCTTTATCAAAACATCAATAGTATATCACAATATAACAATATGAAGAAAGACAAAGAAAATGCCATTAATGAATGTAAATTATATTAAACAAAGATTGTTTATACATAGAGTCATAAAAGCCCTTAGCCACAAGTTGGCTAACCGGGTACCCACTCTTTCACAGCCAGCATCGAGACCCGCTCCTCCCAAGACTGGGGAGAAGCCTGTTTGCCCGAAATGCCATCGTGCTCATCATGGACAGTGTCAGGCAGGAGCCGGAGTTTGCTATTGATGCAAGCAGCCAGGACACGTGGTTTCAGATTGTCCTTTGCGCTCCATGCCGACTCAGGGGAGAGTGTTTGTGATGCAGGCCGAGGAGGCCGACCCTAATACCACGCTCATCACAGGTAATATTTAGAGCATTTAATTAAGGGTGATTTAACTGACTCCTAGTTGCTCTGTTCGATTATGAGCTTTTCTTTTTGGGAATGAGAATTTGTTTTAGGTTGCATGCTTTGGGTTAATTGGTCGTGTTGAGATGAATAATTTTGGAGTATGGAATATGTGGCTTAGAATGTGCCTAAGTAGGACTCGCCTTAATTGTTTTCAATCTTTTCGTGGTTGTAATCACCGTTAATGCAGGTAGAATTTTAGTAGCCGGTGTGGCCACTAGAGCCTTGTTAGACTCAGGGGCTACCCATTCTTTCATATCGGAGGCTTTTACCCGCAAGCGGAGCATTGAGTGCGAGGATCTGATTGGTGGATTCACCGTGACCATCCCATCAGGGGAAGAACTGTCCACTAGGAGAATGGTGAGGAATCTTGAACTCCTGTTGCAAGGGCAACCAATAGTTGCAGACTTGATAGTGTTGCCCATGCCTGAGTTCGACTTGATTCTTGGGATGGATTGGATGACGAAGAATGCAATGGTGATCAACTTTCAGCTGAGGTCAGTGTTGGTCAGACCAGAGGGAGAAGAACCGTTTCAGTTTGCGCTATCAGGGGTTCGAGGAAGACACAGATCATATCTTTTGTAGCGACCCGACCCGGATCCACTACCTAATCAGAGTTAAGAGCATAATTAAGCATGCATTAAATAAAATCGCTGCGGAAGACTAAATACAAGTAGACCGGCAGAATACAACCGGCTAATCAAACTGGATTTATAAAACCCAATCGAATTACTTTAAATAAAACCTACAGCTAATTCTGCTGTCTTCAAGGTCACTGACTACTCCAGGCTCCTGGTGCTCAATCCTGCACCTATACCTGCCTCATCGAATAGGGTATCCAGATACACAGAAAATACTGGACGTGAGCTCTAAGCTCAATACGAAAGCACGGATAAACATACTAATATGATGCATGCAAATGACAGGGTATCCATATCTGGGATAACTGTATACAAACTGCTCAAACTGGCGCCTGGGATATAAGCTCGTCACATCGGGGTAGCTAACCACTGTGTGCGACCACTCATTCCCGAATCCCGGACGCGGACCGCGGAGTCCTCGAGGTATCAGTACCTAAGGGTACTCGATATCAAACGTCCTAACAGGGCTGAGCAACCCTAACTGGCTCATCTCGAAAGATATACAGATGTACAGGCACAAGATGATATGCACATGCCGCATAACAATAATAACATGCAAACACATAAATACAACATATAAGCATGTATATCCGCTGGCAATCTCAGTCAGTACTTTCGTACCTTTCTAAGGCAGTCCTAGTAGTCCCACTCTAGGTTCCAAACCTATCATCAAGTCTACAATGCAAATACCCATGCATCATTCAATAAGCGTTAAAAGCCTTAACTAAGCTATTGTATACTCCTAAATAATTTAAGGAGATCATAGATATACCTGCGTCCGTCGTCAGCCCACTGATGGCGACTATCCCGCAACTAGGGCACTCCCCTGCTGCGAATCCACAGCCTCGAACACGGCTCTACAACACGAGCACTGCTACGCTACTATGTCAGACACTGTCTGACTATACTAAAACAAATATCCTACTCCAACTCTAGAATAAGAGTACCCAAAGCCTTAAAATAGGACCACGAGGGCGAAGGAGAGAATTCGGAATTGGCAAGAAATGAATGCCTCGGACCTTATATTTATAGGCATCGATCGGAACCTCCGATCCTCGATCGGGACTTCCGATCCTTGATCGGAACGTCCGATCCTGCCATCGGAGCTTCCGAACATCCTTATCTGCCACATGTCCAAATCTCACTAGTTGAATTCGGATAGGGCGATTGGAGCTTCCGATCCCGATCGGAGTTTCCGATCCTGCCACACGTCATGCATGACGTAATATCGATCGGAGCTTCCGATCCTGCATCAGAGCTTCCGATCCTGATAGAAGCTTCCGATCTCACCTTCGGAGCTTTCGATCCTTCAGATACCAAATTGGTTTAATTAACATAATTAATCTCTTAATTACCAATTTCGATTACGGGGTACTACATTCTCCCCCACTTAAGATATTTCGTCCTCGAAAATAGATCTTAAGTACCGAATGCAATACAAGGTATAGAAACATTCCTTATTCAAATCAAACGTTACAACCGAATACAACTCAAAACTAAAATCAAAACAACTCAGGATGGTCTTCACGCATCCTTTCTTCAAGTTCCCAAGTAGCTTCCTCAGTGCCTCGGCGCTGCCACTGAACTAAAACCAAAGGAATGACTTTGTTCCGTAATAGCCTTATCCTTATAATCCAGGATACGAATAGGTTTCTCAGCATAGGTCAAATCCTTGCTCACTTGAACCTCAGACCGCTGCAGAACATGAGACTCATCCGCCACATACCGTCGCAACAGTGATACGTGGAACACGTCGTGAATACTGGAAAGATGCGGTGGCAAAGCTAGTCGATAAGCGAAATCGCCAATGTTCTCCAAGATCTCAAACGGATCGATAAACCTGGGAGACAACTTGCCTTTAATACCAAATCTAAGAATCTTACGAAAAAATGACATTCTCAGAAATACTGTCTCCCCCACTTCTTTCTAGAAGAATGGAGTATGACAAGTCGTCCGTACAACGCCTCAACAGGTGTCCTCCCAATGCTACGATGGTACCTATTGTTGTACGCGAACTTAATCAATGACAACTGATCTGGCTAAACCGAACCAAAAATCCATAGTACACGCCCAAAACATGTCCTCCAAGTATGGATAGCGCTCTCCATCTGACCATCTGTCTCTGGATGATATTCAGTATTTATACTGAAATCAGTGCTCGTAGCACGCTGGACACTCTCCCAGAATATGGAAGTAAACCTGGGTCTCGATCGCTGACAATGCCCATCGGCATCCATGAAGTAGAACAATCTTTTGGATGTATAACCGAGCCTTACGATCAATAGAGTGCTCTCAACTGCTCTTCGAATACCCACTGTTCCTACGAACCTTAGCAGTGATAGTTCCTCGTCAAGTATACCACTTGATACCGACTATCCCTCTTGCTAGAATCAGTTCGTACTAACGAGAAGACCAGATACAACCAACCTGTATCTCCACTGGTCTAACACTGACATCAAATCCCAGAGGTAACCGCAAGTGTTAACCAATCGATTCTCAATTGACGTCCTGCCATGGATAACAACCAATCCCGAAAGTTCCTAGCATCGACAGACTTACATTCCGTACTTATTTTCTTCGATGCTGACTAATATTCTCAAAGAATATCACCGCTATATTGCTGAACACATAGATGGGACCGCAACATCTACAACATTAGTAGTCTAGATTAAAGATCACCACTATCTCGTCACTCGAGATATCAATTGAATTCACAACACTGGTTATCAAACCATAGATAACAATCCCAAGTCACACTTGACTTGCTACCAAGATGAACAAAACTAGTTCACCTTAACCCTTCGCGCAATCCATGACACATGCGGTAAACCAACGAATTTACCCGATAGATCTCGGTCGATCCCAACACCTCAATGGCATAGCACATCAGAACGTACTGGGAAATCACCTACAACAATCTCACTAGACTCTGAACACAGTCTCAGCTGTCATATCATCCCACGAACAAACAACTGATATCGGCCTGCTAATGCTCATTGAATTCCGCAACACTCGTCGAATCACAATTTAACGAAAATCCTCCGAGAAAATTGCTGGAAATGCCTAAACAAGTATTCGGCTAACAGTTCCCAAAACTGTAATCCAATAGCATGGAACAATTCTATTTCCAAAACTGGGTCAACCATTGCTAATACCAAGAAATGTTTAGATCAATTACGTCTTCTCTTATCATTGATAACTTTACCCGAGTTATCGAACTAGCCATGACTTACCAAAGTCAAAACATGCAATCACCTCCCGTGATCTATCGAACTTGAAAGTCCAAACGACTGCACTCCGAAAATCTCAACCACCCGAGAATCCTGAATGCAAATAATTTTCTTACTGTTCCGAGACATTTACTTAAAGGATCCAAACTCATAAGCACGACGGCTTATAGTATCGTCCCAAGTATCTCTCGGTTCATGATATCTTAATTACTGATCTGCTCAACCAATCGACCTCGTCGATAAGTTGTGACTATCACACAACTTGTCAGTACCAACCAAATTATGGCAACCATCCGCCAGGTCTTGGTCCTTTGAAATCTCACATGGCTCGATCAATAATCATGATCTTACGGCCATGTGTCCGCATATCCCAAATACTTGGAATCAAAAGAATCACAGCTGATTCAACTCACCTATCTCTGACAAGGTCAGACAATAGCTATTAGTAGTCACCAGTACCAATCTCGTATCGATACTGACTCACTACCAACTGTCGCTAAACTTGCTCCTGATAACTATATCTTTTGCTAAGACTGCAACAAATCGAGACTGAGGTTACTTGCCGCGGTGTCCCACCTGAAATCACCACCAAGTGTACACTGGCATAAATCACGCTATCCTCACGCCTCAAATAGTCATGTACAATCCTTAGCGTCGGATATAATCTATCACTGAAGGAAACCATTAATGCTGAAAACTTACTCATCTCCGAGTCAAATGTTTCAGGAATTTCACAAACCAAAACTCCTGGATAGCCCCTATCACAAGAGCATCCAAACCCCGACTAGATCCACTAGTCTAGCAGTATCCAATAGACTAAAACTATCTGTTCAGAGTACGTACTCGTCAAGGAAAATCCCTCCAAGACTGGTCCTTGTGACAAAACTGCAAACCAATATCTCTGACGACAGTCAGACGATATCTAAACCACTAACACCTAACCAGGCATCCAATCCAATGTCATACCCCGTCGTGACTGTTACCAAAACTCTAGACTAAGTAGCCTTCCCACCGCCAAATCCTGAAGCACGAAGGCTTCCAGGCATTCTCCGAAGTACGAAAGACTCCCAGAGTAACACTGGCATAGGGTCGTGCTCCATCATGTCTAGTCATGGTCCTAGTCCACAACTCTTGGTATATACCCGACTTGGTATCCCGATGAAATCCCATCATCACGAAGTATCAACCTATGCAGGTCAATCAGACTACTGTCCTAAGAAAACACTTAGAACAAAAACTCAAAATTTCCAAACAAGATCGATATTTCCATGCTCCCAGATGAATTACCTCATCAGTGGCACTAACTCAGTCAAACGACTAATTAGGTCAGCCCTAGGAAGACACCTAGACTAACCCCATGTCAATCCGTTACCGTTGACTTACTCAAAATTCATGAGCTATCCTAGTTGATTAGTCAACTAATTCCAAGCCAAACTTAGTAAAATTACTTGTAATCAAACACGAATCTTTGAATAAGTAAAACATGTATCATTACTTCAAGTTATGTACAATTTCCTTTATTACAATCCCATGTAATACGTACAGTATTCAAAATACAACAAAATGTACATCCAATAACTTGAACTGATACCACCAAATTCTGATGATTCATTACAACTGAAATACTGTTTACAAATACATCAATACAGTATTTAAAATCGTCGAACTTGTCTTCACTCCTTGAGCATGAAGCTTCCAATCGACACACGCATCGATACAAGCATACTTCCGTCCAAGTCTCTCTACATGTCCTCCAGCGAAGAACTCCGGAGAAATGGCACGTGATAGCTAACCAGCTATGCTCTGCGTCAGTGCATGTCAGTCGACTTCTTCTGCTCACGATCTACCATCAGCGTTCTTCTTGTATCTAAATCATGCTTTTGAACATGAAGTTTTCCGTATGCCTACCAAAAGCATCGATACAAGAATACCGGCAAAACCATGTTCTGCACGAGGTTAAAGACCTCACTCTCGAAACCTGTCATGTTTTAGGCACTCGAGGCATTCTCTGGTGAAGGTCTATCTGACAATCTCTCCAACTACGAGTGGAGAATCTTCAAGGACTGGAACCAAATGGATTACTAAACACCATTCGTTCCAAAAAGCCCTCAGAGGTATCTGACGCGATATAACCGATCTTCTCTTCCAGTCTTCCCTGGCTGGAATCCATATGTTCTTCGATCAACATCCCAATGCATCGAATGATGAACCGTCCACAGCAGTCAGTCTATCTATCGATATGCTACTACTGGTGTTCTCATCACTGTTGCATTCCTTATAGTAAGAACTTCTGCCGCAAACCTTGGCACTGAAGAACCAAATCTTCTTTCGCTAGCCTCAATCAATCCTACAAGGATAATCAAGAGGTCTTATTATCAATTTCCTAGATCCCTTGCATGCAGTTGCTCTGATACCATAAATGTAGCGACCCGACCCGGATTCACTATCTAATCAGAGTTAAGAGCATAATTAAGCATGCATTAAATAAAATCGCTGCGGAAGACTAAATACAAGTAGACCGACAGAATACAACCGACTAATCAAACTGGATTTATACAACCCAATCGAATTACTTTAAATAAAACCTACAGCTAATTCTGCTGTCTTCAAGGTCACTGACTACTCCAGGCTCCTGGTTCTCAATCCTGCACCTATACCTGCCCCATCGAATAGGGTATCCAGATACACAGAAAATACTAGACGTGAGCTCTAAGCTCAATACGAAAGCACGAATAAACATACTAATATGATGCATGCAAATGACAGGGTATCCATATCTGGGATAACTGTATACAAACTGCTCAAACTGGCGCCTGGGATATAAGCTCGTCACATCGGGGTAGCTAACCACTGTGTGCGACCACTCATTCCCGAATCCCGGACGCGGACCGCGGAGTCCTCGAGGTATCAGTACCTAAGGGTACTCGATATCAAACGTCCTAACAGGGCTGAGCAACCCTAACTGGCTAATCTCGAAAGATATACAGATGTACAGGCACAAGATGATATGCACATGCCGCATAACAATAATAACATGCAAACATATAAATATAACATATAAGCATGTATATCCGCTGGCAGTCTCAGTCAGTACTTACGTACCTTTCTAAGGCAGTCCTAGTAGTCCCACTCTAGGTTCCAAGCCTATCATCAAGTCTACAATGCAAATACCCATGCATCATTCAATAAGCGCTAAAAGCCTTAAATAAGCTATTGCATACTCCTAAATAATTTAAGGAGACCATAGCTATACCTGCGTCCGTCGTCAGCCCACTGATGGCGACTATCCCGCAACTAAGGCACTCCCCTGCTGCGAATCCACAGCCTCGAACACGGCTCTACAACACGAGCACTGCTCCGCTACTATGTCAGACACTGTCTGACTATACTAAAACAAATATCCTACTCCAAATCTAGAATAAGAGTACCCAAAGCCTTAAAATAGGACCACGAGGGCGAATGAGAGAATTCGGAATTGGCAAGAAATGAATGCCTTGGACCTTATATTTATAGGCATCGATCGGAACCTCCGATCCTCGATCGGGACTTCCGATCCTTGATCGGAACGTCCGATCCTGCCATCGGAGCTTCCGAACATCCTTATCTGCCACATGTCAAAATCTCACTGGTTGACTTTGGATAGGGCGATCGGAGCTTCCGATCCCGATCGGAGTTTCCGATCCTGCCACACGTCATGCATGACATAATATCGATCGGAGCTTCCGATCCTGATAGAAGCTTCCGATCTCACCTTCGGAGCTTCCGATCCTTCAGATACCAAATTGGTTTAATTAACATAATTAATCTCTTAATTACCAATTTCGGTTACGGGGTACTACATCTTTTATGCAAGCCAAACAGTTGGTGCATGATGGGTGTGAGGCGTTCTTAGCCAGTATATCTTTGACAGAGTTGCCTCCACGTCCAGATATCACAGATGTGGACATTGTCAGGGATTTTGAGGACGTTTTTCTAGGCGATGTGGTAGGCATTCCGCCTGATAGAGAAGTGGAGTTCTCTATCGATTTAGTACCCGGTACTGTGTCAATTTCTAAGGCACCATACAGATTGGCTCCTGCGGAAATGAGGGAATTAAAATAGCAGATTCAAGAGTTTCTTGATAAGGGTTTCATACGCCCTAGTTTCTCTCCTTGGGGTGCACCGGTCCTGTTTGTGAAGAAGAATGACGGAAGCCTAAGGCTGTGTATAGATTATCGGGAGTTGAATGGGGTGACAGTGAAGAGCAAGTACCTACTACCTAGGATTGAGGACCTCTTCGATCAGTTGCAAGGGGCCTCTGTATTTTCGAAGATTGACCTTCGATCCGGTTATCATCAGCTGAGGGTGAAAAAATCGGATGTGTTTAAGACAACTTTTAGGACTCGTTATGGTCACTACGAGTTCCTTGTGATGCCGTTCGGGTTGACGAACGCGCCAGCGGTTTTCATGGATCTTATGAACCACGTATTCCAGCCGTTCTTGGACCAATTTGTCATCGTCTTCATTGACGATATCCTCATTTATTCCAAGGATAGGGAGGATCATTCGCAGCATTTGAGGACCGTTCTAGAGGTACTCCGGGAACGGAAGCTGTTTGCTAAGTTCGACAAATGCGAGTTTTGGTTGGAGAGAGTAGCATTCTTGGGCCATGTCATTTCCGAGAGAGGTGTTGAGGTAGACCCCTCCAAAGTTCAAGCAGTGAAGGAGTGGTCAGTACCTAGAAATGCATCTGAGATTCGCAGTTTTCTCAGATTGGCTGGTTATTACAAGAAGTTTATCAAGGGCTTTTCATCCATTGCAGTGCCCTTGACAGCATTAACCAAGAAGAGTGCTAGGTTTGTTTGGAATTCCGAGTGTCAAAGGAGTTTTGATGTATTGAAGGAAGCTCTTACGACAGCGCCAGTATTGGCTATGCCATCAGGGCAAGGTGATTTTGTGGTTTTCACTGATGCTTCCAAGTTGGGATTGGGAGCAGTTCTTATGCAGTGTGATAGGGTTATTGCTTATGCTTCTAGGCAGTTGAAAGAGCATGAGAAGAATTATCCTACACATGACCTGGATTTAGCGGCAGTAGTGTTCGCTCTCAAGATTTGGAGACACTATCTCTATGGAGAGAAGTGTAAGATATTCACCGACCATAAGAGCCTCAAGTACTTTTTCACCCAGAAGGAGTTGAATATGAGGCAATGGAGATGGCTAGAGTTGGTGAAGGACTACGATTGTGAGATCAGTTACCACCCGGGTAAGGCTAACGTGGTCGCAGATGCATTGAGCTGAAATACGGCAGTGATTGCTTCCATGTCAGTGGCTAGACCGTTACAATATGAGATTCAGATGTTCAGATTGGAGTTCTATGCTGAGGGTAGGGTGACCGGTTATTTCGGTATGAATAAATTCTACTGGCAAGCGAACCAGGTCAAATTATAATAAAGTGGACAAAGGTCCAGATGTCGAACCCACAGGGACTGTAAAAATATGATTACCAAATCTATTTATTTCTACTTAATCTAGACTAATGAAAAAGGAATGATTTCAGATTTTAAACTAATGAATGAAATTGCAAATAAAATTAAATTAAATAAAAACGCAGCAGAAAACTTTGGATTACTTAAAATTTGAGAAAAGTTCGATCAAGGACACACGTAGGTACCAGATAATTCATGCAACAAGCAATTGATCTAAGATATCAGACTTAATCTTAATTAACGGGAATTTTTCTAATTTATTTGAAGGTCTATTTCTAGAACAATCAAACCTATTCAAATATTGATGAACTAATCTTTCGTAATTTTAATCAAATTTGAATGCATAAATCACCGTAAAAATTCAGTAGACACCTAAACCGCATAATGAAACCGAATTCTATTTCTAGTCAGCTTTACACTATGTTGAAAATCAAAGTGATCAAATTCGAGACCTCCTCTGTCGACTTAGAATCGATTAACAAGCAAACAAATAACTGGCCAAGAAATTTGTAAGACGAAGATAAATTTGATAATCAATAAAATCAATTAAGTCTGAAAATCTCAAATAAACAAATCAAGTTTTTACATAAACTGTCTGGCCCAATCACGTGGCCTTGATCGAAGAAAAAAAACTACTCACTAATAAACATGATTCAATAAATCAAGTTTAAAAACATAAAATAAAAATACTAGAATAGAATAAATTCTGAAGAAATTCGCTCCACAGCCGCCGTAAGCTTTGCCCGTACTCAAAAAGATCAAAAGTCCTTGAAAAGAGCATAAAAATTCTATTTATACGGCCGCGCCAATTGGAGTCCTTTTCAAACTTAAAAAAAACTCGAAATTAGGTTATGCGGACACGCGCGCGCGCTTAGGAAGTCTCGCGTGCACGCAATGTAAACAAACAGTGCATCCTCGATTGTCTCGCGCGTGCGCGGCTTCTCTGTAACTCTCTGGACATCTCTTCTGCGCGCGCGCGGAGCATGAGCTTGCCCCCGCGTGCCTCTTCTATTCATGCTCTAGATTTCTCTTCTGCGCGCGAGCGAGCCTTCTTGCTTGCCTCTGGCTTTTCCTCCGGCGCACACGCGAGAAAGGGTCTCGCGCGCGCGCGTGCCTTGGACGAACATAATTCCCAATTTTTGCTTAATTTCCTACAAAATTCAACCAGGTGAGTCTAATGCAAACACATAACAAAAGACACTAATAAAACTTACGAAATTAACCTAAATGCATGCAAACTAAACAAAAAATGCTATAAAATAATGCATACTAAATACACTTATCATAGGGCTCCTAGATTGTCAGCCTTGTCAATGCAGACCACATTGTTCGACCGTATCAGAGTTGCTCAAGAAGATGATGAGCAACTGAGAAAGTGGAGACAGAGAGCTAAGGAGAAAGATAGTGGTTTGTATTCTGTAGTAGATGGGATTGTGAAGTTCAGAGATCGATTTTGGGTTCCCGTAGGTGACTCTCTGCGAGCTACTATCATGGCAGAGGCACACGCAGCACCGTACTCTATCCACCCAGGAAGTACAAAGATGTATCGGGATCTTCAGCGATTGTATTGGTGGCCGGGCATGAAGAGTGACATTGCCCGATTTGTGTCAGGATGCCTGACATGCCAGCAGGTCAAGGCAGAGCATCAGAGGCCTGTAGGATTTCTTAAGCCACTCCCTATTTCGGAGTGGAAATGGGAGAACATTACTATGGACTTCGTTGTTGGTTTGTCGAGGACAGTAAGGAATTCGAATGCTATTTGGGTTATAGTAGACCAACTCACAAAGTCGGCGCACTTCTTGCCAGTGAGGATGACCTTCACGATGATGCAGTATGCGGAGTTGTATATCCGGGAGATAGTCAGACTACATGGTATCCCTGTTTCCATAGTGTCTGATAGAGATCCACGGTTTACTTCAACTTTTTGGAAGAGTCTTCACGCAGCTTTAGGGACGAAGCTTTTATATAGCACTGCCTTTCACCCGCAGACGGACGGACAATCCGAGAGGGTGATTCAGATTCTAGAAGGTCTTTTGAGAGCTTGTGCCATTGACTTTCAAGGCAGTTGGGAGTCAAGACTGCCATTAGTGGAATTTGCTTATAACAACAGCTTTCAAGCCAACATTGGTATGGCGCCTTCCGTGTAGATCTCCGGTGTTGTGGACCGAGATTGGGGAGAAATCGGAGTTAGGACCAGAGATTGTTCAACAGACTGCCGAAGTTGTAGCCAAGATCCGTGACAGGATAAGGACTGAACAGAGCCGGCAGAAGAGTTATGCTGATCACCGGAGGAGAGACTTGGAGTTCTCGGTGGGTGATCATGTGTTCATCCGTGTAGCGCCACTGAAGGGAGTTATGAGGTTTGGAAAGAAAGGAAAGTTGGCACCGAGGTTCATAGGACCCTTCAAGATATTGGATAGGGTAGGGGCATTGGCTTATAGGGTGGCCTTGCCACCTAACCTTGACGGGGTCCATAATGTCTTCCATGTGTCGATGCTGAGGAAGTACATCTCGAACCCATCCCATGTGCTCAGTTCGGAACCACTTCAGCTATCTCCTCACATGACCTATGAGGAGAGGCCCATCCGGATTTTGGATAGACAAGAGAAAAGACTCCGTAACAAGTCGATTCCAATGATCAAGGTGAGATGGCAAAACCATTCGGATGAAGAGGCCACTTGAGAAGCAAAAGCAGATATCAGAGATCGCTATCCGGAACTATTTGGCGAGTCTCAAATTTCGAGGACGAAATTCTGTATTAGGGAGGGAGGAACTGTGACGCCTAGAATTTTCATAATTTGAGTTTTATGCCTAAACCTGTTTTAATATTCTTAATTTTTAATTTTCCATGTCTATCTGCTTAAATCAGTTTTTTTTAAATTTTATATTATTTAATTATTTTAAATTTTCAGTGTCAGTCGCTTTCAAATTTAATTCTCCCGCGCTCTTGAGCTAATTATTTTAAACCTCTGCGAGGATTAGCATATTAATTTCCGGGCTATCGAATTCGATCTTTTATTTTATTTGAAAAATCATAATGTGTGTTTTGGGTGCGGGTTAATTTAGAAATGCGAATTATCTCTTTAGTTTAGCACTTTGAATTTTTAATTGATATTTTCACCTAGGGTTGGGTATAACCCTAGCTTTTAAAATTACACACACACACAAATACCTTAACTCACGCACACCTCCTCACACACTCACATCAGCCGACTCCCCTGTTCCCTTAGCGTGAGATCGATCCCTTCGATTCTTCACCAGGAGATTTGCAAGCATCATCCTTCCTCCAGTTAATCGTTCCTCGGCTAGCTAGAGTGGTGGTTTGAGCTCGAGTCCCATGATTCACTCCTGTTCTTCCCTCTCGCCTCACTCACGCACAACCCCATTTCTGCTCGGGATTTTTGATTCCTGTTTAATCTAGCTAGGCAAGATTGTGGAGTTCGTTCTTGCATTTTTTTTACGATTATTATGTGTTGTATTTGTTTATAGCTGCTGCCCTCCCCATTTTTTTTCAAAGATAAGCATATGCGTGCCCTGCTCCTTCTGTTTCTTCACGGCTAATGTGGTGTTTTCTAGGAATTCTTGATTTTTGCTGATCTAATAATGTTCATAGGTTGAGATTGGATGATCTTAAAGCTTTGAAATGCAATTGTAATCATGCTAGCATTTTCGATTTTTCCTGAATTCTAAACTGTAATGTTTCGTAAGTTTCTGTGTGCTTGTGGATGGTGGATTGGCTTGGTGATCTAGGAGCTACCACGGTTGATACGTAGTTCACGTGGTAGCAATAGAACGAGTAAGTTTGAATTGGGACTGAGGTGGGCAGGTTCGATTGAAGCAGTGGTTAGGGGCTGTCTCGGTTAGCTTGAAGCTGTGGTTAGGGGCTGTCTTGGTTAGCTTGAAGCTGGACAACAACTAGGGAATTTTGTGGCGGTTAAGGAGTTTCTGGAGGTTCCTAGAGGATTGACATTGATACTAGGATAGTGGTTCGAGGATCGTGGAACAAATCGATACATTTCTGGGTTGAGTTAGGACGTTGGCATTGGGAAGATTTTTGGGAGCATCCTTGCTGCCCGGAAGCGTGAGATTCCAACTGGGTTAAGGGCTGTATTCAGTGAAGGCTCGGGGCTGGTGGATACCTTAAGTGCTAGGGAAATTGATGTTTCAAGCGGAATTCGAATTGCTTGAGTTTTCCCTAAGCCTTAGGCCTTAAGTTTAGGAAGAGCAGAATTTTAAAGACAAAAAGCTTGCTGTCCGGGTTTGAGCATTATAAACAGTGTTAAGATCAAAATTTGGGTAAAAGCTCGTGACTTGGAGTAGTTAAGAAGTTAGGATTTCGTTGTTTTGAGTGGAGTTTCTTTTGGCAAGAAGGGAGTGAGTGGTAAGCTTTTAGGGTGTATCGCTCTATTTACCTAAGAACTTTAAATCATGGATTAGATTCCCGCCCTTGGAACTCCCCTTCATCACCATTCCAATCATTCACCATCGAGTCCTTTGCATGTTCATTAAGTCATTATCTTCTTAGACTTTACATCAACATGTGCATGCTAAGTCTTAAATTCAATAAAGGAAAAGTTACATTTTTTTTAACAAAGTAAGATGGTTGTGACTACATATTCATGTGTTCGTGTGGGGCTGAAAGAGGTTTTGGCCTCCCTTACCAATTCATTATGGGTTTCCTTACCAATAGGGCAAGTACGGGTTGAGTTTCATCTCAACCTCTTTGCGGCATTGTGCACTATATCCATGATCATGATCGCAATCACAGAGTCACAATTCATGGATCGGAGTTCACTCAAAAAAATTCATATGACCATGTTCAGTACAATTTATGCTATTTATTGAGTTATTTGACTTAGTCTTGCACATGTCATATTCATGCATTTATTCTTTATTCATGTTCATTACTTTTAAGTTCAGGGGCACTAACGATTATTTTACTACGCACTATTTTGAATTTTGTGTGTGCTTGTAGTTATTTAGTACTCGTTATCCTCCCATGATCTTGCTGGGTCTTTTAGACTCACCCCACTTCTTTCTTCCTTTCAGGTGAGGACGAGTATCAGTGGACTGAGGGGCAGGATTCCATGGGCGAGGTTCCCGGAGGCGCAGGCCTGTGACCGTGGCTCCATTTATTTTTCCGTTGTGTCATTTCTGTCTTAGAGTCTGTAATAAATTTATACTCCTACTTTCTCGTTTTTATTGGTAGCAGGATGTGATTCCCTGCTTAGGAACATTGTCTTTTATCGCTTTTGCTTGTGGTTGCCAGGTGTGGCACGTTACTGTCATGTTGCTAGTTTTGATACTTGTTGAATGTTGGGAGTCGTTATTTAAGATATTTTGACCTGCTGTCTGTGTTGTTGGTTGTTCTAAAAACAGACGGGTCATGCCGAAATTTATAGAAAAATTTTATTTATCTTCAAATTCGAGTATTACTTTCTTTTATTTATTTGAGTAGTAGTAGATAGTCGTTTCAAGTTATTTGTCATAAGGCTAAATTTTGTTTTTGATTTTTATGTTTCTTAGTTTCTGATAGTTTTCATACGTCTTGTATGAACCAAATTATAAGAAACTTAAGAAGAGAGAGGGAGACTCAAACTTTACTTATTATTTCCACAACAATCATCTCCCTTTTATAGAAGGAGAGATCAAAGAGTACAAAGATAAAACAAAACAAAAAGGGACCACCCCCGACTCTGCATAATTAAAAGTGTAACATAATGGAAGATAGTTCATTTATCGTTTGAATGGACGCCTTTACACGTGGTGTGGTCCACGATTATAATTTTAATTATTACATTGAGTCGCTGTCTATATCACTGATGGCTTCAGACCACTTCTTTATTGGTTTTTCTTATTTGACAGCTGTTTTTTCTGTATTTTCTTCTGTATTTAGGCAATGTCCACATTTGTGAGTGGAAATCATTGTTCCTAATTTCTTGCATAACATCTGTTGATTTTCTCTGGTCATGTCAACTCTTGCTTCATAGATCAGAGCTTCAAATTGGGCTAACATTGCTTGATCTTTCTTTTGTACGAGCTCCTTGTGTCCAGTGGTTAATAAATTTTACAAGATGTAAAATTTATTTTAACCTTTGAATTTTCATCAGTCTTTCCAGTTTTTGAGATCATGTCGATTAGTGTTTTTATTCTTATCTCCGAAATTGTCTAGATATCTATAACTGGTTTCTCTTCATTTGATCCCTCGAATAAGAACTTTTCTTTATTTTTTCGACATTGAATGTATACCATTGGTTGGTAGAATTTTTCATTATCCCAATCTAGAAGGGTTGAATGAATGCTTAATGTTAATACTGGATCGTCTTTAAAGACTGATTTCTTAAATTGAATAATACTATTTCTCAATTGATAGGAAAATAGTTCTATTTTTTGGTTGTTTGGATTGACTTCCAATCCACTTTATAATGTATTTGAGAATAATCTTGCAACTTCATGTGCTGGAACACCTTGTAGTGTTCTTGCTTGGGATATATTCTGTGTATCACAAGTCTGTAGCCAATAATATGCATTTGTCTTGACTATCCTTGTGAGACCCCGTTTCTAATCTTCTAAACTCGAATAATTAATCATAATCGAACACAATAAGCCGCGAAAAACGAATCAAAAGTTATTTATTTATTTTTTTTAAAGAAGCCTCGCGCCCGCGCGAGGTCATCACCTCGCGCGCGCGCAGGCTACGCGAACAGAGACTCGCGGAGATACTCGCGCCCGCGCTAGAAAGGAGCTCGCGCGCGCGCAGGCAAAATCTCCCGAGCCTCTCAAACTCCTTGCGCGCGCGCGAGGTGTTGTCTCGCCCGCGCACAGGCAAAATGGGCAGAGGGGTCGAGGAGCCTGCGAACAACCAACAAGGAAATTCTAAACATTCCAAGTTCAAACATAATACAAATCAATATTTAGAACATACCAAATCTAGGTTCTGCCCAAAATACAATAACCAGTCGAGTTTCATAAATGAGTTCCACCGACTCAACAAAACTAATACAATTCCAAATAGACTCGACCCTACGACCCGAAGTCTCACTTCTATCAATCTCACCCCCAAGCTAACCAAGACGACTCGGTCCAGCTCCTGATCCTCTTGTTTCCAAGTTACACATACAAAACAAAGACAACAGCCGGAATAATCCGGTTAGAAATATAATTTCTAAGTAAAAGAGACATGCACTCAATATCAAATAAACACCTCAATCGAAATGTGTCAACATAAATCATAACATCGAAATGATATTGAATGAATGAATGGATTTAAAAGTCAAGATTATCAAGTCAGATAATCATAAAATCGATCGGTACTCGGTTGGGATCCCAGGGTCAAGTCTTCACGACAACTCACCGACGCACCCTTTCGGGGTGGAAGTTGATCAACTCGATCCCCTAGACTTCAGAGCAACTATAAGAAGTATTCTGGCAATTGGAAAAACTCAAAATCCAAAGCCACTTCAATATAGCTCTCTAAAACGTCTCATTTCAAAACGAATCGAAAGTCGGCTCAATATGAATGCAAGTGCATTAATAACTAAATCAAGTTCACGCAAGCAAATAAACAAGCGGTATGTGATTTTCGGGAACTCGAGAATAAGTCGATCTCGAGTATTCGTTCCCATTCATTTCAATGTCGACTTTTACCTTTTTCTCGAAGCTTCAATCAACCCTGTCAAATAAGAGACAACTCGATTCAAACTCTAAACAATTCGAAACTCAAAGTCGATAAATCAAACAATCTATACCGTCTTCCAACTCTTTGATTGGTAACCGATCTCCAAGTCCTCCAATTCCAATCTCTAATCAACTGTCAAAACATTGAGACACGGATTCGATATCAACTCGGAGTTCAAACTCAATCAAATTCGATATACAAATCAAACCGAACCAAAACCGATAACTCAAACTCAATTTCGACGGCATAACGGCTATAAACTAACTATCCGGAAAATACAAACCATCCAACAACATCACAATAACTCAATCATCATCACAATCCATCAAAACAACTCAAATCCAACCTCAATCAAAATCACTATTTTCAAAAATATGCCTCTAAAATCATATAAAATCCAAACTTCATTCTTTTTCCAAACCGACTTCGAATACACGATCTATACTAGCTCAAGAACGACACACTCCAATATTATCAAATTCTGACAACTCAACAAAATCGAAGTTCAAGAGATCGAAGCAAAACTTACGTCTAAACGAAGCCCTCGTTGTGGTGATCGTGAATCTCAACTCGAAAATGAAATCTAACGGTCGGATCGAGCGAATCGAGCGGAGAGAAAGCTTGAAGAAACGATTTGGCTATGGCTTCTTCAATACGTACAAAATGGGAGGAAGGAGAAGAAAGGAGAGGAATGGGTCAAGGTGATGGGAAAGCCAACTTGCATGAGATAATATATTAAATCCAATATTTGCATTTCAGTCCTTTATTTCTCCAATCTTGCAAAGTAACCCCCTGCTAAATAACAAAACAATCCTCAATCACTGAAAACCCTGATTATCTCGATTAAACTCAATTATAATAAAATCGGGGCATTACAATTCTCCCCCTCTAAGATTCGATTTCGTCCTCGAAATCTGACAGATCACAGACTCAACAAGAACGAAACAAACTGAAGACGAACTCACCTCAATCGAACAACTCTGGAAATCGCTGCCTCATATCGGATTCGGTCTCCCAAGTCGCTTCTTCAACTCCGTGACGACTCCACTGAATCTTTACCAACGGAATCGACTTGTTTCTGAGCTGCTTTTCTTTTCTGTCAAGAATCTGAATCGGTCGCTCGAAGTAACTCAGAGTCTCATCAAGTTCGGCCTCGTCCGGCTGAAGAACGTGAGATGGATCCGGATGGTACTTACGAAGCATCGAAACGTGAAACACATCGTGGATGCCTGAAAGAGACGGAGGAAGAGCAATCCTATAGGCAAGATCTCCTATCTTCTCCAGAATTTCATACGGACCAATGAACCTCGGAGACAATTTTCCTCTCTTCCCAAATCTGACAGTGCCTCGGAAAGGAGAAATCTTCAGAAACACACGGTCTTCCTGCTCGAAACACAGTGGTCTGCGTCTGAAATTCGCATACTTGGCCTGTCGATCTTGGGTTGTCTTCATTCTGACTCGGATCAACTTCACCTGCTCTGCCATATCACGAATCATATCTGGACCCAACTCAGGTGATTCTGAAATCTCATCCCAAAATAACGGAGACCTGCACTTCTTCCCGTATAAAGCTTCAAAAGGTGCCATTCCAATGCTCGCCTGGAAGCTGTTATTGTACGAAAACTCCACTAGAGGCAAGGACTCCTGCCAACCTGATCCAAAATCAAGCACTACAGCTCAAAGCATATCCTCCAAAGTTTGGATCGTACGTTCGGACTGACCGTCGGTCTAAGGGTGATATGTTGTGCTCAAGTGCAAACGAGTACCCAAAGCCTCCTGAAGACTGTGTCAAAAGTGAGAAGTGAATCTCGGATCTCTGTCTGATACTATCGACTTCGGCACGCCGTGCAATCTCACAACCTCTCTGACATACAACTCGGCTATCTGATCGTGACGATATGTCATACGGTAAGGAATGAAGCAAGCAAATTTCGTCAACCAGTCAATCACAACCCAAATCGCATCACAACCTCTGACTGAACGCGTTAGCTTCGCGACAAAATCCATTGAGATATGATCCCATTTTCATTCCGGGACAGGCAAACTGTGCAATAATCCTCCGGGCTTCTTCCTCTCAGCTTTCACCTGTTGACAATTCAGGCAACGGGATACAAACCTCGTGACGTCTCCTTTTAACTGTTTCCACCAGAACTGAGTCTTCAAGTCATTATACATCTTTCGGCCTCCTGGATGAACACTGAACCGACTGCAATGCACCTCCCGAAGAATGCGCTGTCTCAACTCAAAAACATCGGGCACAACAATATGGCTATTCACAAACAAAATGTCATCCCTGACCTGAAACTCTGACTGGTGACCTGATTGGACTCTCTCTATCGAACTCTGAATACTCGGATCTGATCTCTGAGCTTCTCTAATCGACTGAAACAACTCTGGCTCGGCTTGAATTGCAAAAACTCTGATGGATCTCCTATCGGTCTCAAACTCCAAACCAGAAGTACAACAATCTTCAATCAATCGAGAGACACCGATCGTAGAAAGAGACAAAGAACAAAGCTTTCGACTAAGAGCGTCTGCAGTTGCATTCAACTTTCCAAGATAATAATTGATTTCTCAGTCGAAGTCCTTAAGCAAATCCATCCATCTCCTCTGTCTCATATTCAGCTCGGACTGGGAAAACAAGTATTTCAGGCTCTTGTGGTCAGAAAATATCTCAAATGACTCGCCATACAGGTAATGGCGCCAAGTCTTCAAAGAAAACACGATTGCAGCTAGCTCGAGATCATGGATCGGATAACGAGTCTCGTGAGGCTTTAGCTGCCTTGAAGCATAAGCTATGACGTGCTTCCTCTGCATGAGAATGCATCCAAGACCATGGTGAGAAGCATCGCAGTACACAGAGAAACCTCCAGTACCTGATGGAATAGACAAGATCGGAGCGCTGGTCAATCTCTTCTTCAGCTCAATGAAACTAGCCTCACACTGTTCGGACCAAACAAACGGTGCATTTTTCTAGGTCAACTGAGTAATCGGCTTTGCAATGGAAGAGAATCCCTCGATAAATCGGCGATAATACCCCGCTAAACCCATGAAGCTTCGGATTTCTGGCACTGATGTCGGTCTCTGCCAATTCATAACTGCTTCGATCTTACTGGGGTCCACAGATATTCCATCTCCTGATACAATGTGACCTAGAAAAACCACTCGGTCCAACCAAAACTCGCACTTCGATAGCTTAGCATACAACTGTTCGGCTCGCAAAGTCTGCAACACAATCCTCAAATGCTCGGCATGATCAGAACGGTTCTTAGAATAGATCAGAATGTCGTCGATGAAGATGATGACGAACTCATCTAGATACCGCTGAAAGATGCGATTCATCAGGTCCATAAAAACTGCTGGAGCATTGGTGAAACCAAAAGGCATGACTATGAATTCGAAATGCCCATATCTGGTTCTGAAAGCTGTCTTCGGCACATCCTCGTCGCGAACTCTCAGCTGATGATACCCTGATCGCAGATCTATCTTTGAATACACTGAAGAACCTTGCAGTTGATCAAAAAGATCGTCGATTCTTGGTAGAGGATACTTGTTCTTGACCGTCGCTTGATTCAACTGGCGGTAGTCGATGCAAAGTCACATAGAACCGTCTTTCTTCCTCACAAAAAGCACTGGTGCACCCCAAGGCGATACGCTAGGTCGGATGTATCCTTTGGCAATAAAATCTTCTAACTGTTCCTTCAATTCCTTCAATTCTAATGGAGCCATACGGTAAGGTGCTTTCGAAATAGGCTGAGTACCTGGCGCAAGTTCAATGCTAAATTCGATGTCTCGAATAGGCGGTAAACCAGGAATCTCGTCTGGAAAAACATCAGGAAACTCGCTAACCACCGGTATCTCGGACAACTCAGGGCTAAACTTCTGAATATCCAAAGCATAAATCAAGAATCCCTCTGCTCCTTTTTGAAGTAAACGAGACATGGTTAACACCAAAATCAAAGGAATTTTGGATCGAGAACCCTTACCGAAAAACTTCCAATCATCTGCCATCTCAGGCCTGAAACGAACAACTTTCTGAAAGCAATCTACTGTCGCCCTATACTTGGTCAAAGCATCAATCCCGACGATACAGTCAAAATCAGATAATCCAAGAACGATGCAGTCAATCTCAATCGAATTCCCTTCGGATTCTAACACACAGTTACGGACCAATCTCACCGAAACAGTCTCTCCACCCAAAGGTGAAGTAATAGAAACAATATCAGATAAAGGCTCAACAATTAAATCATGCATCACAACAAATATTTCAGAGATGAAACAGTGGGAAGCACCCGTATCAATCAAAACAAGCGCAGGATAACCAAAGATCGAACAGTTACCTGCTATCACGTCATTCGGAGCTGCATTGGCTTGTTCCTCTGTCAAGGCAAACACCCTCGCCTGCTGTCGTGGAGGTTGGTTCTGGTTCTGATTATCTCCCTTATGATTATGTTGCTGAGGCGGAAAAGAATGGACTGTAGAAGTTGATCTCTCGGGCTGAGCTGGCGGTCGTGAAGAACTGCCGCTCTGAGCTCTATCGGATCCTCGCTGAGGACAGACTCTAGCAAAATGACCCGGCTGCTGGCAGATGTTGCAACTACCAAACACGCCTCGACACTGATCACTCGGGTAATGTCCTCCACACTTGCTGCATGAAGCTCCATAAAACCCAGAATTCTGTCCAAAACTGAACTGTCTAGAGCCACTGGAACTCGATGAACTGTTACCAGACTTCTTAAAATTCTTTCCCTTCGGCCGATACTGATCTCGCCTGTTTCTGCCACTGTTGCCTCCCTCAAACCTCTGAGACTGATTCGACTATTGAGATGGTTGGTATTGATACTGAGCCTGTTGAGGCTGAAACTGAACAGGCTGGTCCTGAAAAGATCTCTGCTGCTGCTGAGGAGCTACCTGATTACCTCGTTGCATCAAGAATCCGGCTTCGGCTCCCTTTTCTTGATCCATAGCATCAGCGAAGTTGTTGGGTCTTCCGGTATTGACCAAGGTAAATATCTCAGGGTTCAATCCATTGATGAAATGGTCGGCCTTGGCTTCCTCGTTATCTGCAACGTGAGGTGCAAACCTCAAGAGACTGTCAAATTTGCTCACATAGTCCTCAATGCTCAAGTTCCCTTGTTTCAGGTTCGCAAATTCGGCACCTTTTTCCTTTCGATAAGAGACAGGAAAGAAACGCTTGAAGAACTCAGTCTTGAACAAGCTCCAAGTGATGGCGGTGCCTCGGTTCTCATTCGCTCTCTTGGTTATGGTCCACCAATTCTTAGCAACACCCTGCAACTGATGACTGACTAACCTGATCCTGCGGTCATCGGTATAGTCGAGGGAATCGAAGAGCTCATCCATTTCATCTAGCCAACTTTCACAAGCAACGGAGTTCTCGGTACCCGTTAAAGTAGGCGGTCGAAAAGATCGGAATCTCTTTAGAAGAGTTTCCATCGGGGTCGCGGTTGCATCAAACTGATCCACTCCTGTACTATCCTGATCATTCGGAGGAGTAATAACTGGCGGCGGATTCTCAGTAGAAGAAGGAGTCAAAGGTGGTTGATTCCTTCTCAAAGATCATCGCGGTGCCATCTGATATCAAGGGTTAGGACACAATATATCAGACTTATTCTCAATCTCATAACCTCGGTGTCCAAAACTCTGCTCTGAGTACTCATTAATCTCAACGATATACAATGACAGATATATATCACATAATTCATGCTTTATAAATTAAATCACAACTCATGTAATTCAATTAACTCAAGAATCAATAAAGAATGCTCGCACGTATTTAAAAATAATCATTTAAATAAATCAATCACATGCGAGAGTTCAATTCATGCGGACTCGATCTACCCCGCCCACTCTAGTTCAAATCCAAGAATCTTATTTCTCTGATACCACTTAATGTGAGACCCCGTTTTTAATCTTCTAAACTCGAATAATTAATCATAATCGAACACAATAAGCCGCGGAAAACGAATCAAATTTTTTTTTTTTTTTTAAAGAAGCCTCGCGCCCGCGCGAGGTCATCACCTCGCGCGCGCGCAGGCTACGCGAACAAAGACTCGCAGAGATACTCGCGCGCGCGCGAGAAGGGAGCTCGCGCGCGCGCGGGCAAAAGCTCCCGAGCCTCTAAAACTCCTTGCGCGCGCGCGAGGTGTTGCCTCGCCCACGCGCAGGCAAAATGGGCAGAGGGGTCGAGGAGCCTGCGAACAACCAACAAGAAAATTCTAAACATTCCAAGTTCAAACATAATACAAATCAATATTTAGAACATACCAAATCTAGGTTCTGACCAAAATACAATAACCAGTCGAGTTTCATAAATGAGTTCCACCGACTCAACAAAACTAATACAATTCCAAATAGACTCGACCCTACGACCCGGAGTCTCACTTCTATAAATCTCACCCCCAAGCTAACTAGGACGACTCGGTCCAGCTCCTGATCCTCCTGTTGCCAAGTTACACATATAAAACAAAGACAACAACCGTAATAATCCGGTTAGAAATATAATTTCTAATTAAAAGAGACATGCACTCAATATCAAATAAACACCTCAATCGAAATGTGTCAACATAAATCATAACATCGAAATGATATTGAATGAATGCATGGATTTAAAAGTCAAGATTATCAAGTCAGATAATCATAAAATCGATTGGTACTCGGTTGGGATCCCAGGGTCAAGTCTTCACGACAACTCACCGACGCACCCTTTCGGGGTGGAAGTCGATCAACTCGATCCCCTAAACTTCAGAGCAACTATAAGAAGTATTCTGGCAATTGGAAAAACTCGAAATCCAAAGCCACTTCAATATAGCTCTCTAAAACGTCTCATTTCAAAACGAATCGAAAGTCGGCTCAATATGAATGCAAGTGCATTAATAACTAAATCAAGTTCACGCAAGCAAATAAACAAGCGGTATGTGATTTTTGGGAACTCGAGAATAAGTCGATCTCGAGTATTCGTTCCCATTCATTTCAATGTCGACTTTTACCTTTTTATCGAAGCTTCAATCAACCCTGTCAAACAAGAGACAACTCGATTCAAACTCTAAACAATTCGAAACTCAAAGTCGATAAATCAAACAATCTATACCGTCTTCCAACTCTTTGATTGGTAACCGATCTCCAAGTCCTCCAATTTCAATCTCTAATCAACTGTCAAAACATCGAGACACGGATTCGATATCAACTCGGAGTTCAAACTCAATCAAATTCGATATACAAATCAAACCGAACCAAAACCGATAACTCAAACTCAATTTCGACGGCATAACGGCTATAAACTAACTATCCGGAAAATACAAACCATCCAACAACATCACAATAACTCAATCATCATCACAATCCATCAAAACAACTCAAATCCAACCTCAATCAAAATCACTATTTTCGAAAATATGCCTCTAAAATCATATAAAATCAAAACTTCGTTCTTTTTCCAAACCGACTTCGAATACACGATCTATACTAGCTCAAGAACGACATACTCCAATATTATCAAATTCTGACAACTCAACAAAATCGAAGTTCAAGAGATCGAAGCAAAACTTACGTCTAAACGAAGCCCTCGTTGTGGTGATCATGAATCTCAACTCGGAAATGAAATCTAACGGTCGGATCGAGCGAATCGAGCGGAGAGAAAGCTTGAAGAAACGATTTGGCTATGGCTTCTTCAGTACGTACGAAATGGGAGGAAGGAGAAGAAAGGAGAGGAATGGGTCAAGGTGATGTGAAAGCCAACTTGCATGAGATAATATATTAAATCCAATATTTGCATTTCAGTCCTTTATTTCTCCAATCTTGCAAAGTAACCCCCTGCTAAATAACAAAACAATCCTCAATCACTGAAAACCCTGATTATCTCGATTAAACTCAATTATAATAAAATCGGGGCATTACAATCCTTAAATAATTTAATGTTTCGAAAAACTCATTCTTGAATTTTTCTACGAAATTTGTTTTCTCAAAAATTTGTTTTTGTGGTCGTAGATTGACCATTTTTCTTTCTCTTTTTTCCAGGGCGTTTTTGAACGTCCTTTATTTTTTTTTTCATTTTTCTCGTTGCTGGCTTTAACCACCAGTTCTTTTTTATTTCCTTTTTCTTTTTCTTTGTTGTCAGTGCTGGCTGTGACCTCTGACTGTTTTTCATTCATCTCGATTATTTTATCAAATGGAATTGTTATCTTGATTGGTGTTCTTGGTGAGGATGATGACGACGAGGTTGCCATCTTATCTTCTGCCCTTTGAATTTTTCTGGTTAAATTCTTCTCCTTTTGTTGAAGAATTTGGATTTCATCCTGTAAGTCAATCAGTTGTTATTTCAATTGACTTAATTGCTCCATCTTAAATATATCCTGCACAAGGAAACATATTTATACATATATAAAATGGTTAGTAACTTAACTCTTTTCGCGAGTAATTCAGATAGTTTTATTATGCGTATCATTGTATTTATGGATCCTTTTACAAGAATTAATATTGATTATTTTACTCATAAAGTAATTCATGTTTCTGAATATGAATCTCTTTTCATCAATTCATATTTCCCATGCTTTCTAAGGCATGTTCGGATGACTTAAGGCCATTGAATAATTCATGTTTTTGAATATAAATCTCATCAATTTATATTCTCCATACTTTCTAATGTATGTTCGGATGACTCGAAGTCATTTTCTGGATCACTTAGGATCTCTTTTATTATTTCGTTACTACAGATAGTATAATTTGGATGAAGTTATCTGGTTAATGCATCCGGTAATGAACTGTATGTCCCTTTGACATGCTGAATCTCAAATTGATAATAGTTTAATTTCAATTGTCATCTGATTAATCGTGCTGCATTTCTTCCTGTATTTCTTAATATTTTTCTTGATTTGAAATATGTTAAATTCATATTATCAGTTCTTGCTAAAAATGGCTTAGAGATAAGATAAATTTCATAAGTCCTAATTGTAAAAATTAAAGCTAACAATATCTTTTCATTTGAATGATAATTTAGTTGTGCACCTTGAAAGGTTCTTGACATACAATTATATAAATCTTCATTATTTTTTGTAGCTGTTTTAGTAAGTTCTTCTAAATTTTTTTCTCCTGTGTATGATTTTAAACACACTCCTCGGTATTCGTCTGATGCATCTGTTTCAATTATTATTATATCTTTATTTGATGAGAAATATAATTCAGGATGATTGCTAATTATTTTCTTTTTAATTGTATCTATGTAATTAGTATCTTCTTTCGACTATTTTCACTTATAGTCTTGTTTAAGTTTTGCCTGTAGAAGTTTTCTTATTTTTGCTAATTTCTTAATGTAATTTCCAGAGTATGTCAATAATTCTAGAAATCTTCTTAATTGATCTTTATCCTTTATTTCACTAGGAAAATCATGGATTTTCTTAAGTATATATTGTTGTAAACAATGTTTCTTGTCTTTAATTTGTAATCCTATATAATTTATTTTTGTTTTAAACACTTGTGCTTTATTTTTCAGAAATTATAATTTCATCTTTATGACAAATATCTAATAATGTCATGAGGTCTTTATAATGTTTATCTAATATTTTGAATAAATTAATATATCATCTATATAGACACAACAAAAATCTATATATGGTTTAAATGATTCATCCATATATATTTGAAAAATATTTGGTGCTTGTTTAAGTCCGAAAGGTAATACCGTTCATTGATATTGTCCTTTTGGACAACTGAATGCTGTAAGTAATTGTATTTGTGGATCTAGCTGTATTTTCCAAAATTCTGATTTACAATCTAAACTGGAGAAATATTTCATTCCTCATATATAAGATAGTAAATCATTTTTGTTTGAGATGTAATATACATCCATAATTGTTGCATTATTCATTTTTCGATAATCAATTACCATTCTAGTCTTGTCAGTATCCTTTTTGCTGACATAAAAGGCTGGTGAAAAGTGTGAACTCTTGCTTGGAATGATTATTCTGAGTTTGAGTAATCCTTTGACATCTTTCTCAATATTTTTACATCATCCATGTTGCATGTTCTTGGTGCTTCACGGATTGTGATATTAGAGTCTTTAAGTTTTATTGAAGCGATAATTTTTTTTTTCTAAGGATTTTCAGAACAAATATAATGAAATTTTTTCATGATCTCCTTTTCAGGATGAATTGTTAAAATATTTTCTATTTTTAATTCTATTGGTTTATATTTCGTTTATGAAAATTCTTTGTAAATCCTTCGTTTCCTACACGAAATGTTGTTCGTATTTTAGGAATATAAATCATTGATGATTCTTTGTTTAAAGTTATGTGATTTTCAAATTGCGTAAATGAAAGATATTTTCTTAAAAATTTATTCCCTATTATAATAATCATTCCTGATTCTATTTGATAGTATATAATTGGTATTACAAATTTTGTTTCCTCAATTTCTATTTTTAATTTTTCTGCTACTGTATCAAGCATAATAATATTCGAACTTTTAATTATTTATCGTATTTCTTCCAATAATGATTTGGGAGTATATGTTTACTTGCTAAACACATACTTGCTCCTGTGTCAGCATAAACATGTACAATGTTTTTATAACCGGACCGGTGATCGAACCGATTTACCTGGAAAAAATGGTCCAACCGGTCGGACCGTTTTAACCGGGCGGTCGAACCGGAAAACCGTTTATATAATTTAATATAATAAATAATATATTTTAAATTTTAAAAACTCAAAAGTTATATAAATAGACAAAAAAATATATATTTAACATATTTTGAAAACTAAATAAACATTTAAATATATTCAAAATAACAATTATAATTATAAATTATTTAAATAATAAATTATTTAATTTTTAAAAAACAATAATTATTAAAATAATTTTTTAAATAAAGTAAAAATTCTAAATAATAATGTATATATATATATAAATAATAAATTTAAAGTTTTAAAAATAAAAAATTTTAAAAAATAAATAAATAAATTCGGAAAACCGATTCAACCGGTTGAACCGATTTTCCGATTCTTGACCGGTCCAACCGGTTTTTGACCGGTTTTGACCGGTTGGACCGGTTTTCCGGTTTTTGGAATTGGTACGGACCGGAGGTTCGACCGGTTCCCGGTCGAACCGGTCGAACCGGCCGGTCCGGTCCGGTCCCAAAAACATTGAACATGTATATGATATGATTTATGCTCTTTTATTTTTATTTGAATTTTTATATAAATACTATTCGAATTAGTTTTATTTTTTATTTCCATTCCTCTCACCTCTTTTTTTTCTCTTTTTTTTAATTTTTATATGAAAACGTCCTATTTGCAATTGTTGGGAAGTTTACCCCATTTACCTAATTTGGAAAGTTTAAATTGGTATTTGAAAAAAGGAGGGTTGGTTTTTGAAATTGGAATCGAAGAAAATACCAAAAAAATTATAATAAATAAAATTTATTAAAAAGGTCAACAAACATAAATTAAAATGCACGCCTTCAATTGATAAAATTTTTAAAAAATCCACGTTAAGATACGAAACGAAGAAATAGACAAGACCATCGTCTTTTGCACATTTTTCTCAACAAGTATTTAATATTAATTTTATTTATTTTTATTTTTATTAAACAAAAATAGAGGAGCAATTTGAATTTGTGATCTGGATCATATTCATGGCCCACGTGAGTAGTTTTGGCACCCAATATTAGAAAAGCTAGCTTATTTGCATAATCAGTTTTGGCACCCAATATTAGAAAAGCTAGCTTATTTGCATCATCCGTTATATGTGACGAAAAATTTGATTTTTTTTATTAAAATGAATTTTGAAAAAAAATCTAATAAATTTATGAGAACAAAAAATGAATGTTTTTTGAGTTAAATATTAGTCTTAAGTTTATGAGTAGTAGTTAAAAAATCATGAATTATATATTTATATTAGTTATTTTCCACCATTTTTTTTAAATAATTTGAAATTGAAATTAAGGTCATACCAAAAGACCAAATTGATTTCTTTAAAACCCTCACACTTAATGTAATAAAAATAAATAAGAAATTATAGTTAAAATAGTATTTGATTTGATTGATAGATTATGGTTTATTTGATTTGATTGATTAAATTTTATATAAAAATGTTAAATGACTATTTTGTCCTTTTAACAATAAATAAAATAAAAATTATATTATTTATAAAGGTTAATATAGTAATTAATGATTTGATTGATGTAAAATAAATAGTTAATATATAGATAAATAATATGATGAGAAGAACGTGGGATGTGATGAGATGAGTTATACATATATTAGTAATATGGTGAACAGAACGGTGCCTTAATGAATAGGTATAGATAAATATGTATAGTTTGTAAATAATAATAATAATAATAATAATAATAATAATAAATGGATTAAAAGATGGAATGAATCGGCAGCTAGGCTTAGGGGAGTATGATGATAACTCCTCCACACGTTGGGAGCAAATCCCAAAATGAGTTTTGGGAGTTATACGCTTTTTCTTCCACAAATATATTATGGCTCCGTTTAGATTTGGTAGACATTTTTAAAAAAAGCACTTTTTAAGCTATAATTTTTGGCTTTTGAAAAAACTCTAATTTTGACTCAAAAAAGTGCTTATTTAAACACTTTTTTGATCAACCAAACACTTTATTAAATGAAAAACACTTAAAAAAGTGCTCTTTTGGCCCAGCTTTTGAAACCAAACGGGCCCTATATATCTATCTACGATCTCTTTATATTATACTTGAGAGGTTGATAATAACTATATTTGATATGTTGGTGCCTTACATTTCAAATTTAAAAACTATGAATTTATGTTTTTTTTTTTTGGAGAACATAGACAATATTATATCATAAATTTTATTTTTATGTTTATAACATAACAAAATCAATTTTTTTTTGTGACATAGAAACCCGCAATCGTTATCTTTAGTGCGCATTGGATAAACTCCAGACTAACGCAATAACATGCAAACCACGTTAGTTAGGTAAACCAAACTAAACAAACCATGTATAACAAGCTAGTTCAAACGTTGATACAAGGAATAAAACTCCTGACCTCTTTGATTTTTCCGGTCTGAGATGAGATCTCTCCGACGAAAAAGAGTCAGAGCAAGCAAGCAAGCGGGTATATCCTCTCCTCCATTACTATTTCTTATTTAATTCTCCATAACTACCACTGTCTCTCTCTCTCCTCATTAATCAATGCTTCTTCCTCCTCAAATTTCATCTTCTTTGACTTCCCAGTCCACCTCCATCTGAATCGTCGGCTTTCTTGATTTTCTTTTTTGGATCTGATCGTTCATGGGTGGTGCGAGGAGGTTTCTCTATCCTAACCCAATAATTTGTTTTTTGATTCTGTTTCTCGTCGAAACTTGTCGTGCTAGCGTTCAAAACTTTGGGAAACTCAGCCCTGGCTTCAACGGCTCTTATATGTACTGGATAGACAATGATGGCTTGTTCCTCGTATCCAACGACTCCAATTTTGCCTTCGGATTCACCACCACCCAAGATCCCACACTGTTTCTTCTGGTTGTCATGCACAAAAGCAGCTCCACTATAGTTTGGACTGCCAACAGAGGCTCCCCTGTTCAGAATTCAGATGACTTTGTATTTGATGACACCGGAAATGCTTACTTACAGAGCGGGGGATCCGTGATTTGGTCCACCGGCACTGCTGATAAAGGAGTGTCCTCCATCCATTTACTAGATTCTGGGAATCTCGTCTTCATTGGAAATGATGGGGCTCTTGTTTGGCAAACTTTTACCCACCCCACTGACACCCTTCTGTCCAATCAAGACTTCTCCGCAGGAATGAAACTTGTTAGTGATCCTGGCTTCAATAACTTGACCTATTCTCTCGAGATTAAATCTGGGGATATGTTTCTTTCCGCAGGTTTCAGTCCTCCGCAGCCTTACTGGACTATGGGAAGCGACAGCCGAAGAACCATCAATCGAGATGGTAGTAATGTCACTTCTGCGATTCTCACTGCTAATTCATGGAAATTTTATGATCCAGACAAGGTGTTGCTGTGGCAGTTCATATTTTCTGCAGGTAACAATGCCAATGGAACTTGGGTGGCAGTGTTGGGGAATGACAGCTCCATCACTTTCTCCATGCTTCAAGGAAGTTCCACCAATCCTTCCCCTACAAGAATACCTCAACATCAGTGTGGCAGACCTGCAGCTTGTGACCCATATTATATCTGTTATCCTGGCAACGAATGTCAGTGCCCATCGTCCCTCCAGCCATGCCAGTCGGCCACGTTTCCTTCGTGCGATACCTCAACCTCAACCTCAACCCCAACCCATGCAGCAGTGGAGCTTGTAAGTGGCGGTGATGGTCTCAGTTATTTCGCTCTCGGATTTGTTCAACCATTTTCAAAAACCACTCTTTCTGGGTGCAAAGATTCCTGCCTCGCAAATTGTACTTGTGGTGCTTTGTTCTTTGAGAGCAGCTCGGGAAGTTGTTTTCTTTTCGACCAAATAGGAAGCATGGACGCATCCACAAATGGGGCTGGCTTTACTTCCTACATCAAAATTTCTACTAGTGGAGACAGAGGCCGAGATAACGGACGCAGTGGTAATAAACGCTTCCCTATCGTCATTATCGTCGTAATTGTCACGGTCATTATTATATTGGCTATGCTTTTTGCCGGTTACAAGTTCTTCCGTAAGAGCAACAAAGTGCCCGAGTCTCCGAAAGTGAGTTCGGAAGAGGATAACTTCTTGGAAGTTTTGTCGGGGATGCCAATCCGTTTCAGTTACAAGGATCTACAGACTGCGACAAATAGTTTTACTGTGAAACTTGGCCAAGGAGGGTTTGGCTCAGTTTACCGGGGAAATCTCCCCGACGGTGCACAACTAGCAGTGAAGAAATTGGAAGGTATTGGCCAAGGAAAGAAAGAATTTCGAGCTGAGGTTAGCATCATAGGCAGCATACACCACCATCACCTGGTGAGGCTCAAAGGCTTCTGTGCTGAAGGGACCCACCGGCTATTGGTATACGAGTACATGGCAAATGGCTCTTTAGAAAAATGGCTTTTCAGGAAAGACAAAGGAGAATTCTTGTTGGACTGGGATACTAGATACAATATTGCATTGGGTACTGCCAAGGGCCTGGCTTATCTCCACGAAGACTGTGATCTAAAGATAGTTCACTGTGACATAAAACCTGAAAACGTGCTTCTTGACGATCACTTTATGGCTAAGGTTTCAGATTTTGGGCTGGCTAAGCTGATGACTAGAGAACAAAGCCATGTTTTTACCACATTAAGAGGCACTAGAGGCTATCTTGCACCAGAATGGATTACAAACTATGCTATATCAGAGAAGAGTGACGTTTATAGCTATGGTATGGTGTTACTTGAGTTAATCGGAGGGAGAAAAAACTACGATCAAGCAGAAGGCTCCGAAAAATCCCACTTTCCTAGTTATGCTTTTAGAATGTTGGAAGAAGGGAAACAGAAGGATATTATTGATGCTAAACTGAAGATAGGCGAAGAGGATGAAAGGGTTGACATAGCAATAAAAGTTGCTTTGTGGTGCATTCAGGATGATATGTACCTTCGACCGCCAATGACAAAAGTAGTCCAAATGCTTGAAGGACTTAGCCCTGTCCCATTGCCGCCAACAGCTTCTCAAATGGGCTCTCGTCTTTACTCGAGCTTCTTCAAGTCCATAAGCGAGGAAGGCACTTCATCGGGTCCATCAGATTGTAACAGTGAGGCGTATCTTTCTGCTGTTCGGCTTTCTGGTCCAAGATAACAGCCACGGGAGACGGATGATTGATTCTAACCAAATTTCAGGCCTGTGCAGACGAGTGAATCATACCCGCCGTGGTGTGTATTTGTGATTTTTCTTGTTTGTGAATATTTGAAGATTGAAAGCACAAATTTTGTGACATGATTGATTATGAAGCTATCTAGAAATTATATTTGCAATTGTATTCCGATGTTTAAATGATTGTTATCAATGGCTTATTTCTGCATTAATCTAAGAACTTGGAATGAAGTCTTTTAACATTGTTTTGATATTGTTGTGGTGCTGATACACTCGATAAATTTTTGTGCGTGTTTGTGCTGCAATGTGTGAGTAGGTGATTTCTTACAGTTTCAGAAGCCCAAGAGTGGGCAGTTAATCTGTATTATTAATTTCTACTACCAACCCCATATCATTGCTAATAGCACAAAATAAATATATTTATATAGTTGTTTATTTGTCAGTCATGACTCATAGTCAGATGGCAAACAAAAGGAGGACCGAGTCAATTTTGTTGTAAACGGTGGTTGTGATTGGTTTGGGGGTTGGGATTGGGACACCAATCTTGACTTTGTTGGATGCAGCCTACCTTTTTCTTCCCTTTTCGAGTGAAATGTGAACTTTAGTTTGAAACAAAAAGGCTATTGCATTGTTTTATTCATTATTATGAATTGAATAGTTCTTCTATTCTTTGTGGAGAAAGGTTAGGTGTACATCTAGTTTTATATCTTACATTTAGAACCTTGCAATTGAATTACAAAAATATTCTCAACAGGTAAGGTTTTAAATATAAAGTGTAAACCTAAGTCTACATCTAGTAGGCAGTTTCATCTTGTTTTTCTGCATTTTCTATCACACAAGAAATTCCCAATTATTTGAACGAGCATACTTTCTATTTTCAGATTTTGCTATTTAATTTGTTGTACACTATTAAACAAAGAAGATCGACCAAATCAGGGTCATTTTCTCGTAGTTGGTGTGTGTTGAGGTGTGATACATCATACATATTGCTAAAAGCTTTAACGTTAAAACTTTTAGATCAGTGTTAGTGACATGAATTTCACTATAGGCAGTTGTAACACAGACTAGTACTTGAGTTATGTAAGTACTTACTAATTGAGATTGTCAGCGAGTTTTCATGCTTATATATTGCATTTTATATGACATGATACATGTTTTAGTTTTACTGTTTTATTATATTATGTTACATGTGCATATTCGTGTTGAGTCATATCTCCTTCGAGATAGCCTTTCTAGTAGGATCGCTCAGCCTACACCCCTTGTTATATGGTCATACACCAGAAGACGTCATGATGACGGGGACTAACGCTACGGTGATCTCGACAAGTGTGGGAGTTTATTCCGCGGTCAGATTCTCATATGGTGTTACACACTCATTGACGCATAGTCTGAGCAAGATTGTACTTGACCAATTACCCAGTCATTTTTCATGCATCATGTCAGTCTATATACTCGTATTTACGTACTGAGCTAGTGCCGTTCACATCTGTATTTTTATCTCGCACACCCATTCGACGGAACATGTTTGCAGGTTGACTAGGAGCTAGATCGGTTTTTGGTCGGTGTCTAGGGAGGGGATGCATGGGTCGTAGGTGATTTAATTTTAATTTATTTCTGGTATTGCGTAAATTCGATTGATTTGAATTATTTCAATTATCTTGGGTTTTTAGTTTATTTCCGATTGTATTCTGTCGGATTAGTATTTGATTAAGTGTCCGCAGATTGCTCTGATTGTGATCCTGTTTAAATTAATTGCATGTTTAAAATCTTTGTTTAGTATGTGATCCGGGTCATATCACTACAAATTAAATCTATGGATATATACATATGAATAGCGGTGATCTCTGCTACTGAAATCAAGAGTTTGTTCCATGCTGCCCCTGCAGGCTGTGCCTCCAGGGGAGCATCATAATAGCCGAAATCAAGGTCGCGCTATTCAAGCACAGGCTTCTTTCAGGTTCAACTACTTTGATTTCAATGCCATTGCTAACACATAATTAATTATTGAGGGCAACATATTTTATTATAACTAGTATTCCACTCGTGTGATGCATGGATCATATATCTAGTTTAGTATGATTAAATTGGTGGATGGTGAGAAAAATTTTGACTATAAAATTAAAATGTAAACAAATTTAATTTTACAATGACTAATAAAAATAACGTGGGAAAAAAATTTAAAACTATAAAAGACAATCTTTAAATAAAACATATGTCGTGTGCATTGTAAGTGACGTTATTTTATACAATTAATTATTAAAAATTGTATGAATGAACATTTGAACAAATACTTGAAATTCAAATTAGCTAAATGGATTATATATCATACAATTGAAAAACAAACAAATTATCTTATAAATTGTGGAAAACTTCCTTAAAAACAACATTTGTTGTTGAATTTTTCTGTTTGGTTTTGCTATCACATATCAAAATTTTGAGACTCTTATGATTGGTAATCCTGGACAAAGCAACATACAACTGACCATGACTAAACACGGGATTCCGTCATAGTGGATACATCTGTTCTTTTTTTTATTATTATTTTGAATTTTTGAGATAAAATATAACAGATCTACATGAAATAAGAAATCAAAAATATATGTTCTGTTCTAATGGATAGATCTTTTCTTTTCTGTTACGATTTTAGAGATAAAATATCTCGTCCGGATCTATTCTTTTTTTTTTTTCTTATTTATTTCAAATTTTTGAAATATCTCATCATGAACATATAGTTGAAATAAGAAATAAGAAATATATATTTTTACATAATGTCTTTCTTAGTCAGATCTATAATGTTTTCCTGCATTTCACACTCTTATGGATTTCATAAACATGTATAATATTAAGTTTCGTTGTTTCAAGTTTAACTTAGATTAATTAATATAATCATCTGCACATGTAGTAAGAAGTATTATTTATTTATTCTCAAAAGTTAATTAAGTAGACTATAGTAGATCATACATTTTTTTTTTGAATTTCTTGAGAAGCAACTACAAATCATTTTAAGCTTATGTTTATACATCTATATATATTTCAGATGCATCTAACAAAAGGAGATAAATCACAGCATACAGTATAAATAAAATTGTGACGACATATTCAAATGATTTGTATCAAATAAGGTATGCATAACTACAAAACTCAATCCCAAAAGTTATTAAATATGAAGAATGAGTTGAAGAATTACCTTGTGTTTGATTGTTACTTTTCTGTCTCTTGGGGCCTATAACTGTAGATTCTATCAGTCGCTTCATTGTTGTTTGGAGCCTTTAAATTCGGCAATATTTCTCACTTTGAAGTCTTATAATCTTTGATTTCTCATTGTTGTCGTAGACTCAAGGTCGAGTTTTAATAATTTTATGAAAAATGAGTATGTGCTACTTGGTTTGATGATATGTGAGATTAGATTTGAGATTTGGTTTTGAATAGTTTTGGAATTCATCATATTGTAATACATCAACGCTTCAAACACCGAACATGACATATAATATAATTAAAATTAAACACTCGCTATAAAAACAAATATGATTCAATCATTTTCTTGTTTGACGGTAACTTTTAATTTTTTTTCTGTTGTTGATGAGAATTCGTCCATCAGTTTTCTTTTTGAAGTAGAATCCCTCAATCTATCTTGTGAAATCACTGTTTTTCCTGTTGATTTCAAGGGAGTAGAAACTTTATCTTCCGAGGAAAGAACCTGTTAAAAAAAAAATTAAAATTTATTAATTTAGCAAATTCACCTAGATGTTGTAACAAATTGTTGAAAATCACCTCCAATTCTCCAGTGTCTGTCCTTTTCAATTTCGAAAACAAATCAGATTAATGTAGTAATCCGAGAAATTTTAGAAATTTTAGAAGACAAAATGTTAATTTTTAAATATTGACTTTCAAAGCAAAAATATTAATAATCTGGTTCTCGATAAATTCTGCAGAAAATTTATCTACAACATTAGAGTCTATATCAATTTCATGACCGTGTATGTTTCATTAAATCCACGATTTTGGTTGGTCTTCACTTAAACTTTGAATATAATATTTCGATCAGCTAAGTATTCAAAATCTTTTGACATTTCTAGAGCATCGATACCCTGAAAGCAAAAGTAATATTTATGAAACATCTATGAACAAAAGTATAAATTGTACCATAAAAATTTTATAATGAAAACCTGATTTTCCATTTCACTTTTCAATTCTAATGTTGTTTTTTCAATAAGTTATGCACCCTCTATATCCCAAAGTAAGAAAACTGCATTTCCAGTGTGGTCAACAACTCTCACTTGAATTTTGTACCTAGTGAACAAATGTTAAAAAAAATGTTTAATAAATCGCCAAGAATAAAATACAAATTATGAAATATATTGTCAATGTTATGTAGCAAACCTCATATTTCCTTGAGTATCCAAATTGTCGCACTTTTCACAATAAAATTTTCCCCCAACTGCATTTACTTTTTTAGGACATTTTTTGGAAAAAAAAAATACCACCAATTCTCATTAGACTACACGGAAATTTTTTTTGCATATACCCAAAAATTACCAACCTGTTAAAAGTAGAAATAAATAAATTAATTAAATCAACCCAAAATGTAAGTTAAATTTTAATTATTAACTCATCGTGTTCGGACACTTGTTCTATAGTCCTGAAAATATCTTTTGAATTGCTTAGTTCATCCATAATAGTTTGGGCACATGATAATGACATGGTGCTGAATGATTGTGTTAGAGTAGCGGCTGAGATGATCCTAAAAATATGTAAAGAAACAAAACTAATTTATTAAAAATTTAATTTAAACAAAAATAAGTAATAAAAAAATGACAATACATGTTTTAAAATTCATTTATTTCCTCGAATTCATCATTTAATATCAACTTTGTGACATGAAATGTATTGGAAATGCTTACTTCTCCCTTGCATATTCTTGCATGGCACATTTTAATTATCGTATTTTTTTTTCCGAAAATTAGATGTGATATTATTACATATTTTTAGGAATGGTCGGTTGTTTTGGAAAGAAAATTTTTACTCAAATAGTATGTAATTTCTCAAAAAATTATCAAGTCAAATTTACATATATATGCTTGTGAATTAGTAAGTATAATTTTCAAAATAGTAAGTGTAATATCTTTCAAGATTACGGAATTATATATATGTAAGATTAAGGAATTATATAAATATGTATATAAATACATCACGTTACGGAATCTTGTCAAATTGGTTTGCAAATTATCTCGTTACCATCATTACCATTATATGTATATGTAAGCGTAATTTATTTCAGATTAATTTATTTTAAGATTAAGGAATTATATAAATATGTATACAAATAAATCACATTACGAAATCTTGCCAAATTGGTTTGTAAATTATCTCGTTACCATGATTACCATTATATATTTTTAATTGTAATTTATAATTGATTTCAAGATTAAAAATTATATAAATATGTATACAAATAAATCACATTACTTGTAATTTATAATTGATTTCAAGATTAAAGAATTATATATATATGTATACAAATAAATCACATTACGTAATCTTGTCATAGATTGGTTTGAAATTTTTTTAGTGTACAAATTACATGTGTTATATCTATATATATATTAAATTAAAAATTACATATTTTTAGTATAAATTTAAGCAAATTATTTAAATAGAAATTATTACCATTTTTAACAAAAAATTATTTCAAGATTAAAGAATTATATATGTATACAAATAAATCACACTATGGAATCTTGCCATAAATTGGTTTGAAATTTTTTTAATGTACAAATTACATGTGTTATGTATATATAGTAAATTAAAAATTACATATTTTTAGTATACATTTAAGCAAATTATTTAAATAGAAATTATTACTATTTTTAACAAAAACAAATTGGCGGGATTTTATTATATATAGTAAAAACTCAGCTTTTATATATAACTAGTATTTTACCCGTGCGATGCACGAATTATATCTTGTATATAATATAAATAAATTAGATCAAATGAAAATATTAACTTTAAAATTAAAATGTAAATAAATTTAATTTTATAATGAGAAATAAGAATAATAATGTTAAAAATGTACTTTTTAAAACGTCAAAAATAGTGAGAATGAACATTTGAACGAATAATCGAAATATGAATTATATATCATATAATTATAAAACAAACAAATTATCTTATAAATTTTGAAAAACTTCCTTAAATACAACATTTGTTGTTGAATTTTTTTGGTTGATCTTACCATCACATTATCAAGATTTTGAGACCCTTATGATTGATTACTCTAGATACAACAACGTACAACTGACTATGACTAAAAACGGTATTCCTAAAAAAAAGTCCTACATAAGACAATGATTGACCCTGACTTTTTAAATTGTCATTGCATATGATACAATTAAATGATATTATCTTCTTTGAAATTTAAAAGAAAGTCTTGGATCAGAAGAGGTTAAAGAAATTATTGGAATAAGTACTTTGTGGCCCGCATTACTTCCAATCAGAGTTTGTCCTTCCAAAACATGATTTCCGAGTCTCGTCACTATCAATATAGTGTCGTTGCATAAACTGAGAGAATGATCTATGTTTCGCAGCAACATAACCGAAGTTCCAAGTTTCAAGTTAAACTCGTGATTTGGTATCCCAGAACATCTTATTCCATTTAAATATTCAGGGGTATGGACATCATGCAATTAATCAACGTTTTTATCAGAGTGACATGCCATATCAGAACATAAATACAATATTCCCTCATAATGATTCAGATATATCATGTATTCATTTATGAATTGAACGACATCAAGAGTCGGTGCCAAAATAGCTCTCTGCTAAAAATATGCAATATCACTAATAGAAATGTCTGATGACGGATATATACTCTCGACTATCGATGCAATAGAATCGTTACAATCTTTCAGCAAAAGTTCATCTGGAATATCGATTGCCGCATAACCATCATTTGGTTCTCCAATTTTTCCATCTCCTATATTAGCAATCCAGTCAGAAAAATGCTTTGTTTTATCAAATTTTTCATGAGAACCTAAATTTTGAAGTCGCATGTTTTTTTTCAATCTCAAAACTGTACAATGTCACCAGATATAAGAAGAATTGATGGTCGCCAAAACAATATCTTACCTACTGCCATTTGGAATAACATACAATATTTGACGAAAATCGCCACCGAAAACAACAGTTTTACCCCCAAATGGCAAATAAAGACTCGAAGGATTGATAAATCTCATGATATCTTTCATGCTTTTATCTAAAGCTTCAAAACAGAACTTATGCATCATTGGACCTTCATCTCAAATGATAAGCTTAGATTTTTCAATAATGTAACACCCGGTATTTTAAATACGTGAATCTGCATGCATAATTAGGAAATTTAATTATTTAAAATTTTAGATTTATGGGTTAAATATCTATGTGAATTATTTGTGCATGATTTAATTTATTTTTAAGCATTTAACCCATAATTAGTGATTTTTATGATTTTTGGTATTTAAATTATTTTATCGCGTAGACGGGACCGTGGACGGACGAGATGACAACTTTCTATCCAATTTATTTCATGAGCCTTTTAAGAGCCCAAAAATATTATTTTGAGTTTTATTTCTTCAAAATTTTATTATTTAATTTTATATAATTTTAGGAGTCCGTTTTTATTCAAAATAAGCCAAAATAATGACTTTTTAGTATTTTAAAATTCCCTTAATTTAATATTTCGGGATTTTAATTTAGTTATCAGATTTTACTTCTTATTTAGAGTTTTTAAGTTATATATTTAATATCCTTTTTAATATTTTCAATTATCCTAAAACCTATTTTAATTAAAAAAAAACTTAAACCTAGACTAATCTAACCTACCCAACCCCACACACACATGCCTCCACTCACTCAGCCGCCTCACCTCCACCCTCCTTCATCTTCTTCTTCGACCGAGCAGCCCCAAGGAAGACTCCATAGCCACGTTTTTGAGGGTCCAAAGCTTGTCGTTGTCGTCCCGTCGTCCCAGAATCGTTCCACGCGCCTACATCTCTTCAATTTCGGTGAAAGGCATGATTCTTTCTCTTTATTTTCGTTTCATATCAGGAATTATATGTGTGAATGTGTAGACATCAGATTGTTCCAAGGAATTTTCAGAAAACGTTTGCTTTTGGTTGATATGCACTTTGTTCATGTATTCCTTCAATCATGCTCACGTTTTTCTTCCTCCATGCCTTGTACGACTGCTGGTAGGTGTTCAGAGGGTGTGTGTGTGTGGCCTGGACTCGAGTGGCTCGAGTGGTTCGAGCCAAACGAGCCCAGGAAACCACCATGTGCAGATCGGCCTCCATGGATGCGCAGCTAGGGTTCGAGGGAAGTGGGGTTCGGGCTCGGGTTAGGGGGTGCATGGGGTCAGGGCTAGGGCCAGGTCGGGACCGCCCAGACGTGGGCTACGTCTGGGCGGCGGGGCTCCGGCCAAGGGCGGCCAGAGCTGGCCGGCAGCAGGCCGAGAAGGGCTGCTGCTCGCGGCCGAGAGGAAGCAAGGGAGGGGGTCACGGGTTGGGCTAGATTCGGGGTCTGGGCCGGGTCTGAGTGGTCCGGGTCGGGTCAGTAGGGTAGTGGGTCGGGTTAAGTTGGTCCGGGTCCGGGTTGGTGGGCCGGGCTCGAGTATTTTTAATTTTAAAGTATTTTATGATTTAATTGGTTTTTGGGCCAATTAATTAGAAATAAAATGATTTGGGTTCCATTTAATTATTTGGATTAAATTTAATTATTTTTGGGCTTAATTAAATTAATTAAGTGAGTCCTCTAATTTTTATGGGCCTTGGGGGCCCATGAAAGTTATTGGGCCAGTCTTTGGGCTTTTGGGCCCATTGGGCCAGAATGGGTTGTTATTGGGCCAGGAGTGTTTTAATGGGCTTTAATTAATTAATTGGGCTTAGAAATGTAATATTGGGCTTAAGTATGTTAATGGGCCAGTCTCAGTGTTAATGAGCCAGATTTAAGTAAATGGGCTTGAGTGTTAGGGCCAGCAGTTCAGTACAATCCATGAGAAATTTGCATGTGTCCTGAATATATATTTAATTATTTTTATGCATGGAAGTTATTTTTAATATTTATATGTTAGTATGAAATTAAATTAAATATATATGAAGGACACACATTTTATTTAAGTACATGCATTCATGAAATAATTTTTATGCATGATTTAATGTTTAAGGTTGAGCAAAAGAAAATATTTTATGTTGGAAGTTGAAGTAGTGTGACAATTTAAGGGGGACTCGTCCTCATATGTGAACTATTGAAGGGCAGTTTACTGCCAATTTAAGAGGTGATTCGTCACCGCCACGTACGTTGGTTTCACGCTGATCAGTATTTGATGTATGATTTAAGGTTACACTATGGATACAACCATGCGATGTTAGAAAATACTTTGCTCAACAATGTTTATGTATCATGTATGATTATGATATTTAAGTTAATTTATGTTATGTTATGTCATGATATTATTTTAAGCATGCTCATTCATGTATATGTTATGTATTAGTATTAAAGTGATTTAAATTATTTTAAACCCTTGTTATGTTAGCATGTTGGGCCTCTAGGCTCACTACACTGGTATGGTGCAGGTGAGTACGTGGAGGAGGATGTAGCTCCTACCGACGGCGAGGACGTATGAGCAGACTGGCAGTGATCCCCCGTGACCGTTGTCTGAGTCTTTATGCATGTCTCGAATTTTTAGCATGTTACATTTTAATTATTTTCAGTGGTTGTGGTTTGGGATATTTTATTTTAAGAAATTTTCAGTGCATGCAAAACTTTAATTTATTTCACTTTTGTCAGTATTTTATTTAACGCATGACTCAGATATTTATATTATGAAATGTTAAGTTTTCGAGTTGTTGCATTATTTTTATTCAAGTTATTTATTTTTAAATCTAATTATTCGGTGCATATATGTATGGGCATGTATGTACATATTTTCACTTAGAAAAAAAAATAAAATTTCCGCATATTTATTTATTAATTATAGAGTTGGGGTCGTTTCAAATAAGCTCCGCAAGAGAACCTCCTTGTTTGATATTGCATGTTGAATCTTCATTAGGATTAAATGAAATCGCAAAGCGTGAATGAGTTGTTCCTCCACCAGGCAATAAAAAAGATGCAATACCACTGGATACCACATTCAACACAATCTCTCCTTTCGATCCCAAGAATGCAGATAGAGTCTTCCAGACAAATATTTTTTCAGTACCTCCATATCCATATACAAAAAACCCCTCCCTTATTTGAATTAACTGCATTCATCACCGTAGTACATATTTACTTCATCAACATGTTTCCCAAACTCTCATCATCTGAGCTCCGATAGAATGATGTCGTCACACGCGTGTCCTTTATTTATATATTTGAACAAATATTTGATAGTCAGAGATTGGTTGCACCATATTTTATGGTTGCATGTATGCGTGTTCCTGAAAGTGAGAAAAAACATAACAAATTAAAGTTAGATTGATGATAAATTTAAATCACAAAAGGTTTGCGATAAAAAACATAACAAATCGAATTAAAATAAAAGATGAATATAAATCACAAAAAGTTTGTGTACCTCAACATCTTGGAATATGCATTCCATTGTCGGATCTTCCTTGCTTTTATATGGAGGTAAATCGTAGCAACATATTAATCGTAATTTCAGTGCCCAATACCAATATGAAAGATTTATTTGACAAATAACTTTGAACAAAGATGTCATTTGGTGCGTATCGAGTGAAAACTATGTTGTGATTATTTGATTGAAGTTTAAAATATAATTATATTTATACAACAATTTTGCTCAATTCAATATTGAAAATGTTCTATATTTTTGTTAATTTTTAGATTTTGTTGTATTTAAGAATGAGCCGAAAATTTAGTAGTGATTTTGTATAGTTTTAATTACGGTAGTGATTTTGTATGCTTTTAATTACGGAATTATAGATAGTGATTTGTATAGCTTTAATTACGGTTGTGATTTTGTATGGCTTTTTATACGGAATTAAAAATTGCAAATATTATGTAATTTTTAATTACATAATGTTGTGATTAAGTTTGGAATTTGAATGTTTTATAAAGATTCCTCCCTCATCAAAATATGCCAAATATAAAATAATTGATGTAATAATTTGTAAAAGTATGTTTTTTTTAGATCAATCTTTTTCCGGTTTTGTTCTGAAAATTTTCATTTTTTGTGAATCTTAGGTTGAATTTTATTTTAAAATTTATTTATGATTTTTTATTTTTTTGAAGGTAAATATTCTCAAATGAACGCTGAAATAAGAGAATAATTAAATAATTCTATGTAATTTTATTGGATATATATAGAGTTCTTTTATGGTGCACAACACTATATGCCCACTTCATGCCCACCATGTACAATAGATGAGTTGACCGGTACAATAGATGAGTTGACTTGTACATGGTGGGCATGAAGTGGACATATAGTGTTGTGCACCATAAAAGAACTATATATATATATATATATATATATATATATATTATATATATATATATATATATATATAAATAGATGCAAATATTATGAAAAATGTTTAATTATATGAATATTGTAATTTAATTCCGTAACCAAGGAAATGTTTTATATTTTTGTTAAAACTCATTTATTCTATATTTTTGTTAATTTTTAGATTTTGTTGTATTTAAGAATGAGTCGACAAGTTAGTAGTGATTTTGTATAGTTTTAATTACGGTAGTGATTTTGTATGCTTTTAATTACGGAATTATAGATAGTGATTTTTTATAGTTTTAATTACGGTTGTGATTTTGTATGGTTTTTTATACGAAATTAAAAATGCAAATATTATGTAATTTTTAATTACATAATAATTTGATTAAGTTTGGAATTTGAATTTTTTGTAAATCCTCCCTAATCAAAATATGTCAAACATAATATAACTGATTTAATAATTTGTAAAAGTATGATTTTCTAAAACTATCTTTTTTTTCCCTTCTTAGGTTGGATTTATTTTAAATTTTTATTTATGATTTTTAAATTTTTTTGAAAGCAAATATTATCAAAGGAATGCTGAAATCAGGGAATAACGTAAATAATGTTGTATAATTTTAATTGGATATATATATATATATATATATAAATAGATGCAAATATTATGAAATATTTAATTATATAAATATTGTGATTTAATTCTGTAATCAATATCGGAAATGTTTTATATTTTTGTTATTTTTCAAATTTTATAGTATTTAATTAATTACGGGCTGAAAAATAATTAGTGATTTTGTATAGTTTTCATTTACAAATTATATATATATATATATATATATATATATATATATATATATACGAAGATTACAGAAATATACATAAAGACTACGAAATTATATATTTGTATATAAATATATGTAAATATTCATACGTAATTAAAAATTGATATATAATTTACGGGATGATGTTTATAGTAATATAATTTTGGCGAGATTTTGCCAAAAATGACAAAAACTTAGTTATTATATAGATATAGATATATAGATAGATTAAAGATTTTTCGAATCTTTGGATTTTTTTTTAAATAATTCATGATTTTCAAAGATTTTTGGAAAACAAATATTGTAAATATATATATATGAGAATTGATATTTACACTCCATTTTGTGTTATTTGCACTCCACTTGTGAGTAAATTGGACATATAGACATAGATTACATACTCCATATAATCGCATACTGTGTGAGCTAGAATTGGAGGAATACCTTTCCTGCGTTCGTCGATGGTTCCAGTAGAAGCAAATGATCCCCACACACATAAATAAACACGGGTTATAGAAAGAACAGTATGTAGATGTCTATATCCTTGTGTGAACTATCAATCAACAGAAAAACAAATGGGCATGTGGTTCCACTATCAAAACCAACCAGCAAATCTGACACCTCATACTGAAAAGAAAACACATTTTACACATCAATAACCTGCTCTATACATCTGAATCCCAAAACAAAAACAAGAACCTGATTTCTCTTTCCAACAAACAGAAAATCAAGCAGCTTTTTCGTGTCCGGAAGCTAACCAAATTAGGCTTGCCGTTGCATCATAATATCAGATAGCTCACAAAATATTTCACAATACCTGCAGCAGATATCATTGGCAAATGACATCAAAACAAAATTATAAACATGAAGAATAAATTGAGTATAGTCCATACAACAATAACAAGCAAATGATGGTGGAGTTCACTTTTTTATTTTTTCAAACCCTCGCAATCTTTCAATTATGTAATTGTTTGGTGATATTTTATCTTTGTATTTTGCAATAATATTACTAATAAAAAATAACTTTTCGTGTACAACTTTTATAATGTCATGTATAATATGTTAAAAATTAATAACAAAACCTATTTCATTGCATAATTTGTAGGGTTAAGATATTCTATAACTGGAACCAAAAAATAAAAGTTGTCCCACATGCTTGATCAGCCTCTAATTTTCTACATTTGATAAGAGCTCAAACCAGTGGTATAACTTATTAGAATTCGAAACAGTAAAAATTGGATTTATAACGCACACATTTCCAATTTCAACCCAAATCAACTAGAGGATAAATAGGAGATGGCAACCATGAATAAATTAGAAGAAAGTCAACAATTCATATCACTGTAAAAACATCCTGGAAGGTTAGAACTAAGCACCAAGTGTGCATAAGTTCACTGTAGTGCGTAAAAGAGTACAGTAAATATCTAAATCAAAATAAGCTCTACAAGCATAATGTAAAATATTGCGAAGGCGAGAGCATATTGATCAAAAGAATTCCATTCTAAAATTAAACAGTAATTTACCTGAAATGATGTAGAGGTGTATAACCACATGACAGTTTAGAAATAGTTCTGATGCTTTTTTGCTCCAACAGACCACCTTAACAGACAGATAATTCAAAGATGCTCCAATAGAGAATGGAGTTTCGGGGAGCGCCTCCTGAACAAGGGTTCTAGCCGGAATGATGCGGCACCAGTTCTCCATCTATCAGCATCATACATTTCATTCCATGCCTGTACTATCTCATCAACTTTGAATCCTGTTCATGAAAAATGCAAGAAAATAGTAAGAGAGTACAGACCATAATAAATAACGAAAATGAGAATGCACTACCTTCAAGAGCAGTTTCATTTGAGCAATGGTTCTTTATCATAACTGCAATATCTGTCTCCAGTGCCTCCGCTAGTTGAAACTTTTCGATTGCAACTTCTAGACATTCCTCCCAAGTTGGCAGACTTAACTTATATTCCACAACAGAACGTTCATATAGCATCGTACCCCAAAGGAGGTAAATCTGAGACCTCATCTTTACTGCCTGCTTGGCAGCTTCATCTGCAGATATATCTCTAAACAGCCCATCCAACCCATATCTTCGCAACTCTAATTTATTCTTTTCATATTTAGAGAGTCCATTGAGACGTTCTTCCTCCATTTCTTCCCACATTTGCATACCTTTCTCCATATTATCCTCAGCTCTATTATAGAACTCCAATACCTGTGCAGATTCCCCTATATCTAATTCAGCTTTGCTTCCAATAACATAACTCCAAGAAAGCTTGGCTTGTTCAAATTGCTGCTGACCTAGCGCAAGAAGCCCTTCATAAAAGTCTGGTTTGACTTTTAGAGCTTCCTCGTATCTCACCCCTGCCTTCACATATTCATTTTGAGCCCAATCATAAGCAGTTTTAACCTGGGTTGATACAGATTCAGTAGAACTATCTTCAGCAAGAAGCACCCTCTTCCTTGCCTTAGACAAGTGGACATTTCCCAAATTAAACAAAGCTAGTGCAGCCATCTCTTGGAACTTGGCTGCGGCAATGTCAAACAGCTCCTGTGCATCTTCACTCGTAACAGTTTCTTCCATTGCTTCTGAGTATAATTTCATCCCAATTCCATGAAGATCCAAGTATGAATCACAATCAAACCCAACATGATTCTTGAACAGCCTTGCGAACAGGACAACCCAATCCTCAACACAAAATGGCTTTTTATCCACAATACTGTTCTCTGAAATGATGGTTGGTTTCTCATAGCTTTGTACATCCTCTTTAATGCCCACTCCCTCATAAAGTGGTTCTTTCTCGGGACTAACTTCAGCAATGTGCAGTCTCAAAAATCCATGAGGATCTGCCAATCCTTCAGCAATCCTCAGCTCATCAGTCATAGTGATGGTAACCAAATCACCTTCTTGATCCTTATACTTGATAAGCACACCCTTTAAGCTTGGAAATCTGTTGGCAACTATGTCTCTCACTAAACGCATGCTACAATTTACAGGTAAGTGAGCCCACCTAATATCCTCTCCATGAACCAGTTTAACAGACTTCATAATCACTTTTCCTTCCTTAACACTTCTCTTCTCCTCCACAACCGTCTTACCTTCAGCTCTCCTTTCCTTAATTTCATCGATTTTCTTCTCCCTGGATTCCTCAACATTCTTCCTGTTCAACTTGTTACTCTTCCCTTTTTTCCCCTTCTCTTTCACAACCTTGCGAGAAACAGGTGTATCAACAGGCTCAACATAGTTTGGGGGCAGAACTATTTCATGGTCTTCAACCACCAGACCCGTTTTCTCAATTTCCCTTTTGACGCTATCAGCAATGTCCAATGCAGTCAAATTATTGGGTTCAATGCTTAACACGATATTAACATCCCTTAAAGCAAGGTCAAGCCTGTTCAAGACCTCATAGCACCTTGCCCTCTTCAAAAGAGCCTTACTGTACTTAGGAGTTACTTGAAGTGCTAAGTTGCATTGATCTATAGCTCGAGGATACTCGCCAATGCCCATTTGCATGTAACAAGCAGCCATGTTACTACGCAAATAAGCAACATCAATATGGCTTGCTGGAAGCAAATTGAGAGCCTTTTCATACTTCAACATTGCACCTTCATGATCACGTTTCTGGAACAGCTTGTTTCCTTCGTCCTTCAATTCTTGAGACATATTGATGAAGATAGCAGTATCTTCATCAAATGCCTTGGAGTTACGTTCCAAAGTCTTGGTATGCTTCCCATTGCCATCAACAGGTTTTGATCCCGGGGAAATTTTCTTCTTCCCGGTTGGCTTTCCCATATTTTTTTTACACCAGCAAATAGCACAAAACCAAAGCTTTATAAGAAAAAGCCTTGATTTTGCTCTTTTAAATAAGAACCCACCTAGAAAATGCATTCAACCCCAAATCAAGCGACTAAAAACCAATCAAGATCACAAACAGAAGCTACAATGTCAAACTACTTGAACAACTTCATTTACCGATCTGAAGACAACTTTAAAAGTATTAAATCTAAAATCACATCCATAAAATCCTAAAGTTTGATGGGTTTTATAAAATTCGCCTTGGCAATCAGTGACCAATTAAAAGTATTGGAGTTTCCTGACTTAGAAAAAGGTCTGCGTATCGTTCAAGAAAACTAGTAGCTAAGATTAATTTAAATATGAAAAAAAAAGAAAAGAAAATCGTACCGTCGAAATTGCTATTTCTCAATCAAGATCAATCATTCACAATCAGCTCAGTTCAATTTCAAATACGCAGACTGCAGAACACAAAATGCAAATAAATATGGAAATTTCCAAATTTTGCGTCTGAAAATGAGATGGAAATAATTGTTTATCGAGGTAAAAGCTACAGAACTAAAGGAGGTATAAAGCGAAAGAATTATCGGAAACAGCGGAAAAAGGCTGTTGGTTGGAGGAATAACGAAATCAATAGGGTTTCTAATTTCCCCATATTTGCTGGTGGCCTGTGCTTTTTCAGCTAGTCGGTCAACGGGGCCGACGCGCGAACTCCGTTGTCCCTCGTGGCGACTGGCGCGTCACATTCACATTATTTTTTTTAAATTGTTTTTAGTCAATTATTATTATTATTATTATTCATTCAACATTAACTCCCTCTTTCAAAAAAAAAAAAAAAATCATTTCAACTCCCAAAAAAACAAACATTATGATTATTACTAAAATATTCTTCTTCTTCTTTTTTTTTTTAGGAATATTCTATATTTCAAGAGTTTATGGGTAGAAAATTTTGTTATGCGATTGACATGACTATGTTCAATTAACAGTAAATGAGGAGGTCTGATTATAATGACTTTAAAAAAAACAAAACAAAAGTTTATAATATGAAATTTTACGAAAATACAATTTTTTTCAACTTGTCGCCAAACATGTACAGTGGTTACGAAACACAACCCTGATTCCATTTTTTCCTTGCCCGCCACCAAAACGTGTCTCATTAATAATTGATTCTCCAGCATTTTATTAATATTAATTAATTACAAATCCATTATGGTTACAAGGCACTGTTTAAAGACAAATTCACATAATCGAATTAAATTAATTACTAGCAAAATAAACACACGTTTTGCATGTGAAAATATGAATAAACGTGTTGGTGGTTTGTTTTTTTAGAAGTGTTGATAGTTCAGTAACTGAATTCTATTTTTTGGGGAAGGTGAGTAGATGTATCAAATGAGTTAGGCCCATCGGGTCGGGTCGGGTCGGCCCGCCCCGCCATACAAAATTGATGGGTTGAATTGACAATTTTTCAACCCGCCTAAAAGATGGGCCGCGCCGCGCCGCGTCAAAAGGTGTTGTGGTGGGTTGCGGGTTGGCCCGCAAAAACTCGCCATTTTACACGTGAACCCGCCGAGTTCGCTCGTCCCGCCACCTAAAATAGGTGGGTTGGGTTGATGTTTTTCCAACCTGCCTAAAAGATGGGCCGCCCCGCCTAATGGTGGGTTGCGACGGGTTGTGGATCAGCCCGCCCCGCTGGCCCGTTTTGACATCTCTAAAGGTGAGGTGTAGAGATTGACGTATTTTCAAGTGAGATATTTTTCAAAATGGACACAAATTTTTTTCACGAAAAGAGTAAAATAGGAAAAAAACTTGGTGTCCCTACATTAGATGAGAAGAAGCGGTTACTATACCTATCTCAATTTTAATAAAATAATAATAGAGATATGTAGGACCCCATGTGTTTTACATATCCAGCAGTTTAAGAACCTTATATAGCATCTTTCAAAAACAAAAAAAAGAACCTTAAATAGCATTGACTTGATCCCAAGACACCAAGCAGTACGGGAACCTGTAGAATTTACATACAACATTAAAAGGCAGGAAATATCATCGGGACATCAACCTAGGAATGGCGTGCGCATTCGAACAATGCCAGAAGCATGACAAAAAGCTCCATATACCTGCCTCTGATGGTTGACCGATATCTCTTTCTTCTGCAAAACTCGTACAAACTCATCATAGCTCAAACTTCCATCACCATTTGCATCAAACACATGGAAGATTATCTCAATCACATCATCAGTGAGACAAATTCCACACACCTGTAAATCGGAATCACTAGTCAAGCATGTGATACCATTTTACCAATCAAAATTTACAAAAGGAACAGCAAACAAGTAGACACGAGGATGCTAAGGTAGTGTTTGACATTGCTTCTAAAAAGCACTTTTGAGCTTCTCTTTCACAAAAAATTTCATCCCAAACACTACCTAAAGCAACCTAACTCTAAATGTAGTAAGATGCCCATCAAGAGCAAAATAACCAGAAAAAGACGGACATCGACTGATAAGACACCTACTTGCTCAGCAGCTCGTTTTAAATCCTTCCTCGTCAACAAACCGTTTATTTGTCCAAAACTAAAAAGTGCCACAGAAAATGGCTGCAACTTTCTTCGCAACTCCGAAAAATTCTTAAATTCCTCAGGTGTAATGCGAATATTACCAAGACGTGGTTCCTTATCTAAATCATCAACACGATCAAGCAATTTATTCAAGTTCTTCATATCGGCGGATGCAACCATGGACAATGCAAAATCCTTAGCAGAGATGGTTCCTCTTAACTTGAAGTCATAATGGGCAAACTCCAACTTCACCATCTGCAGAGGAGTATAGACATAACTAACATGGTATAGAATAATAATAATAATAATAATAACAATAACAACAACAACAACTAACATGGTATAAAATAATAATAATAATAATAATAATAATAATAATAATAATCAAAATATCAAGAGTATACCAAAAGAAACTGAAAATGCCATATCTACAGGATGAAACTACTTCAGATATCTAAGATTCTACTAGTGCCAGTATTTTCCTTGGAGATCGTAAGATTCCAATCTGATACCCTGCCATGAAAGGCTATGAGAACAACTTGTTGCAGTGAAGAATGTGGGAGAAGCACAAAAAGGCACACACGGGACAATCTCAGCAATTTTACCAATTCCTTGGTACCAAACTCGTGCGGTTAAATGAAACGTTTTAATTGGTCACAGAAGCCTCAAACAATAAATTATCTGATAGTTGATTGTATTCGGAATGATAAATTCTACTTCAGGATCATCCATGCTCATAAGGACGAGAAAAAACCAGTCCAGGCTTCTATAATTTAAAGAACAACAAATCACTAAATCCTGTGCAAAAGCCTGCACAGTGCACAGATATTCTACAAGATAATGATTAAGGTAACAGGTGCATAGAGCACTCGAGCATTTTCTGAGATATAACAAAATGCATAATCTTATAAGTTGGAACACCCATGAAAACTAGGTTGCACTTGGATCGATGGATTGGACGGATTTGGCTTGTAAGGATTTGATTTTTTTTTTTTTTTTTTTTTTTGTGGGGTGGGGGGGGTGGGGGGGTGGTGGGAGGAGGTGTGGTGGATGGGTTGGGATTTTTGAGATGAATTTGAAATGACACTTATCTTTGGTGTATTTGAAAGTGTCATTCGAAATCCATCACAATTATTATTGATATCGCATAACTTGAAATCAATGGATTTGAAATCAATCATCTCAAATCCAAGTTCAACATAAGGTAAAACATTCATGGAAACTCTTGTCCGGATTTTGAAAATGCACGAAAATATGGAGTCATGGACACACTTCCTCGTGCAAATCTCTCAAGAATCGGACAAATCTATCATGTTTGAGACGTCTCCTGCCATCTGGGCCAAAAAAATACTCCACCAAACCCCCATTTTCCACTGAATCACCCAAGTTGTGCCCTGCTCGAATTCCATTGCTGTGGAGTGCTCCTTGCCTGTTATGAGCTCGCATCAAATTCATTACTCTCTTGAATTCTTCTCTGTCTATTTCCCTATTAGAAAAAAAAAAATAGTAATTCATTTCGATCAGTTAATCAAGCAACCATCATTTCTCTTTGAAGAGCAACAGTTAGCATGCATCAGCTGAGAAAAACTTCATCAAGCATAAATGTCAAAATTACGCTCTCACCCCTCGCTGTATTTACGTAGCTCTCATCAACGTTCTTACAAACTAAAAGGTAGGAATACAGGCATCAGCAGGATAAGTGCAACATTCCAGTCAATATCAAACCATGCGACTTTTCCACATTTATATCAAGTCTTGGGAAGTTGGGTTCTTGGAACAACTCGTACTCGTGCATTCTCAGTGAACAGAGAGCTAAAACTGATATAATCCACCACCGATTGAAGAACAAAATAATCAACCCATTTGATTGAGTTTAAGATAGGTAATTTGAATCCGTTCACAAACTATTCTCAGTACATATGGCTAAATGAAAGGGACAATCTCTATTTTCCACGAATCCAACTTCAACATCAAATTGGTACGTACCCACTGTAGTCGAGATCAAACATTTTGAATGCAACAGAAAAGCTTGATTCTGGGATACTGAGAAGTGTAACAAAGAATAAGTACCTGTTGAATATAACCGTGATAAAATTTTAGTCAACTTGGAGATATTTAGAGATAAATACAAGGAAAAAGAGAGCAAGGGAAAACTAGAAAAGAAAATTAACATGATGGCATGATTCAGGGGCAAAATTCAACAATGGGATGGAAAAAATAATTAAATCATAAAAAACACATGCTCCAAATCACAGCTTACTCTTTAAATGATATTAGACCATCATTATTAGTGTCAAAGAGCATAAAAAACTGAGATGGGGCACAGCGCAATTCACCAGGACTCCTCTCCCCTCTGAGATATCCATCTCTTACGAGGTGGGATTCAGATGGAGGGAAAACAGGAACAAGTGCTCGCATCAAATCCGCAGGGGTCATAAAAATTTCTCCATCGCTGGCACGAGCTGATGCAAAATACGCAAACACCTTTGAGAAGAACACAATTATTTGGATGTTAGTTTACAGGTTTTCTAAAATCAAGGGTTAACTTGGAAAATAAGTTCAATGAGAATTTGAAGGTTCTGGATTTGATCAACCGCATTTTAGGTCAAAATTCATGTTACTCATATTACTTTGTGCTAAAAAGTTATACAAAAATAATAATGATAATAATAAATGGAGTTTAGCCCACCATTAATCAGGCTAATTAATCATAGTACAGCTCCAAGAATCTAGTAGACACATAAAATACTGTAATGTAAGACAAAGAGATGGTTCAAGATAGGAAGTTCTTCTGATCTCACAAAATTTGACTTCTCACAAAGGAGTACATCAGCATGGGTTCAGATTATAAGCTATTAATCAATTAACTTATCTGTTTGGTGGAAATAAAAATTATATCACCAATAATTCTGCTCTTTAGTGGTGTAAGCTCCATGCACAGGGAAATTGTTATTTTACTAATGGAAACAGATAGTTCCTGTCCTTTATTGGTTCTTCCTTCAACCTCCAAATGAGAATTGAAGGTCCTTGTGCTTCCCCAAAAGGATAAGCAAGTTAAAAGTAGCATTGCTACTCTCCTAGTTAGTGGGGGTACAAGATGAAAAACAATACATCCCAATTAGTATTGTGCTGCAAGGTAGTGTAGTTCACATGATTTCTTGAGAAAAATATTGAGTATTTGGTTTGACCCCAAAAACAAATTGTCCGGTGGTATTGATCAGACTGGGAATCCACATTTTTAATGCTGACTCATGTCATGGCAGTGCAATCACCAACTTTCTTCCGTAAAGGTCTCCAGTTAACACAACATGACAAGACCAAAACAGTGGTCTTGAGAACGAGGGTGGCACTTTCTCCTAAAGACTTCAATTGTAGAGGAAATCCTAATTAACATATTTAACATAAAAAGGAAATGTTGTTGTTGTTGCATGAATATACTCTTTTTCTCTTACTTTGGTTGACAAGTATTCTATTTGAGTGAATGTTTAATCTACAACACATAAGCTACAATTTGTCAGCATTGATAATTTGAGATTTAGTTTTATGATTAGATTGATGGATATGAAAAATATATTGTTTCAAATCCATCAACCTTTTTCAGTTTTTGGACTTACAAAATTCAAATGAATTTCAAATCCACTTATGCCAATTTAAGCAACTAAAATAGTAATTATGCTGGATTTCAAATCAGTGTTGTAAATTGCGGTAGGCGGGGCAATTTCAAATCCACTTAAAAAACTGAAGACTGCTATTTTGAATTGTAACTCAACCATTGCCAGAAATAATACCTTCTCTGGAGGACTACGCATCCTGATACGCCTCTCGTAGTTAAAGAATACTTTCTTCCTATATTCATCTGCATTTACGAAACAAAAAAAAAGAGCCAACAAAATAGCAAAATAATGAAGAAATTTTATCAGTTTAAATTTTTAAAAAAGTAATAGGTGAAACTTTACCTCCAAAGAGAAATTTAGATTCCTCATATGGTTTGGATAATTCGGATTGTGAAAGGGAGGCAGCAGGGGGGTGCGTCGACCAGTCGGCGAAGGATATTGATGTGGGGGAATCGAGAGAAGAAGGTGAAAAGGAGTAAAGCGAAAGGGCTAGGGTAGAGCTGGTAATTATTCCGGCAGAAATCAATCTTAGTAGATTGCTTTTTACATTATCATTGCGATTACTTTGAAGATGTGATGATTCCACGGGCGGCATTTTGGCGACGAATCGGCGGGAATGGAAGCGTTGGGCGGTTGGAAATCGGTGGATCGATGTCGATGATCGACGGAGTACGGACCAACAGTACATCTTTCTACTTCGGGGCGGGGCTTCCTGATTCTACTGACGTCAAAATTGAAGTTGCCGGCAATTTGGAAAACACACTGTATGTCGACGGATTGGAATTGGTACAGGTACAAGTGGAATTTATATTCACTTTTCGTGTTTGACAAAATTTAAAATATATTTGTAAAAATTGATAATATAATAAATTTTGAATGAATTGTATTTTGTAAAATTTTTAAAAGAAGTCTTTAAATTTAAGAGTAACTTTATATATTCAATTATTTCAATATTTTTTTAAACTCAAATCTCATTAAATCTTATCAATTTTGTAAGGATTTGGTTTAGTTAGATTAAATTCCATGAAATCACGCCAAATATCAGTCTCATTTTAAAATCTAATTTAACCAAACATTAAAACACTATTTGCAATTTCAAATCCCCACCAAATCAATCCCACCAAACACATTGTAAGCAAATTTGTCAAAGTATGTGTGTGTATATATATATAGAGTTTTGATCTTCTGGAGTTTTGATCTTCTGGACAACCACTGTAGACACCTACATGAGCAACGACAGATGTGGTATTTTATAAATCAAATATATATATATACACACACTAAAAAATTTCACGTGCAACGACAACCATTTTATTTGGTTGAGATCAGAATTATGGGGCACAATTTGAAAAATAACCCTCTCTTACTCATTATTTAGATTTCTGACCTTTTTAATTTTTTATTTTGTAAACTAACCATCATTTAAAGTTTTAATTTAATATATGTTCAAACTACCCTTTATACCATTTAAATTTTAATCTCAATTAGACTAATCACACAAAATCCTAATTTTCTCTCCCCATAGTTGTTCGTCGCCTCCCTGGTCCCTGCTATTCCTTCTCGTCTTATTCCATTATACTCAATCCTCAATTGTATTACCTTTTTTTTTTTTTTTTTTTTATTTTTATTTCTCCCCTCTTAAAATTTTGTACATTCTTCCATTTCTCCAAGAAAAAAAAAAAATCTACATTCCGAATCATCCACTCAGCAAATAAATCAATAAAAAAACATTATACATATGTTTCTTATTTTCGTTTTTTCTTATACTTATTTAAAAGAAAAAAAAAATTTGAGTACTGTTTTTTTTATCTGTAAATAAATTATAGATAAAATTAAAAAATTTCAATTAGAAATAAAATAGCTCGTGAATCGCCTTAGTTGTTAGAGGATTTGACAAGAAAAAGAGTCATATTAATCGTATTAATAAATAAAAAATTATTAAATTTTAATTATATCTATTTCTATTTATTAAAGATGAGACCTATATGTTTTGGTATGTTTTGCCACATCAAATTCTATTCACACATATAACCCTGTCAACAAACTTATATTTCACACAATTAGAGACTAAGGTAGTGTTTGAGAGAGCTTCTAAGAAACAATTCTCAGCTTTTCGTTAACAAAATTTTACAAAATTTCAAATTTTGTTAACAAAAAAACCGAGAAGTGCTTTTAAGAAACTCTCCCAAACACCACCTAAATAAAGGGCAAAAAACTGATTTAGGAATTAAAAAAAAAACTGTCGTGTCACAACCGATCCTTACCCCATGATTGATAAATTAACCAACCAACCATTCCAGAATCTACACGGAAAGCTATTCAGATTTTTAGTTTAAAAAAAATTGCCAACATAAGATAATGAAGACGCCACACTACAGAGGTAAACTGATCTTTTGTTCTTATTACATGTATTCCACGAATTATAGCATTGAATAGTAAATTTTGAGTTTGTTTTCTCTATCAAATTAAGTTATTATGCAAATGATCCATTTACAAGAGAAACATGATTTTGTTTTCATTTTTGAATATACGTATCCAATGCTTGATAGGTTGTAGGTGAATATTTTTTTTATCAACTTATTTCAAAGATGAAGGTTAGTATTCTGTTTCTATTTTATGGATTTACTTTCTAAAAAAATTCAGATGATAGGATATGCGAACTGCGATTTGCGACAATTGGACAATTTTTTTTTTAAATTTTTTTTTTGTTTTCCTTTTTCCTTCTTTTATCTGGACATCAACATGGCGGAATATTAGATATGACTATTTTCTTCTTAGAAAGGCTGGACATATTCTATTTTCATAGGTTTTACTTGATTTCTTTGTGTTCTCTATTTGTATTATCCTCAATCAGCTTGCATCATTCTTAAAACATGCAAGTAAAATATCAATTTTCTAGCTATTTGTTTTAATCCATTTTTTTAGAGGAGTTTTAATTCTTTTAGATGCATCGCTTGGTCTAAAACATATTTGACAAACTTATACATGCTCAACATTAACAATGTAGGAAATTTACTTTCTATTTTTTTAAATATACAATTAGGTTACTATTTGGTAAACATAAATAATATTTTATTAATTTGTTCATATTTATTTTTGCATTATGCATATAATTTATTAAATAAGTTATCGATATATGTTTATCACATTAAACATAAAAAATCATATATGTCACATTTTACGTGTGCGTTGATAAGTGCATTTTGTATGCATATTTTGGTGTTGTTTATATATTTATTTTGCATGAATTCATAGTGTTTTATAAGTTTTATTCATTATTTATTGCATGTGTGTTCATTTCACTCTCCTAGCTGATTTTTGTAGAAATATTGAAGAAATCATGATTTTTGGAGCAAGAAAAGAGCCCGCAAGAATAAATTACGGAGCAGCATTGGTCAAAAGTTCAATTTTAATTTTAGAGAGATCCAAATCTAATCTCCACCGTCAAAATGAAGTTCAAGATGTTTTGAAGCTGCTGTCCAAATTTCAGGTCGATCCGACGGCTAGAACTCAATATGTGAATTTTTCAAAATCGTTGCGCGCAGCAGAAATTTCAGCTCGCTCGAGCGAGATGTTTGTGCACTTGAGCGAGACCTGGGTTGGAAAATACAATTTTTGGGCAGAAACTTGCTCGCTCGAGCGGGATTTTTTACCGCTCGAGCGAGCGATCTCGAGGTCGAGAAAAATAGAAATTTTAGAATTTAAAACTCTTATTTTGCGGACTTTATTTCATGGGCTTTTTAGGTCATATAAATAGAGGAAAAAAGAGGAGATTGAGGGGTTCCACACGTGAAGAGACGCATCAGACAGAAGGAGGCGGCTAGGCAGAAGCTTGGAGATTGAAGAACGCTCCAATCGAGTTTTTCTTCATTTCTTCTCTTTTGATTATTAAACTTGTTTGAATTTTGTTTACAACTATTGAGTAGATTTTCTTCAACCAAGACGGCGTGATTGAGCCGAACAAATTTATGTAGAAAACTTGGATGTTGTTTGAGATTTTTAGATTTGGTTTTATATTATTGATTATTAGATTTATATTTGTCTTGTGAATAATTTGGTCAATTGTTTGCTTGTATGTTAATCGATTCCAAGTCGACAGATGAGGAATTGATTTCGATCACTCTAATAATTAACACGAGATAAAATTGACTAGAAATAGTATTCGATTTCATAGTGCGGTTTTAGGTGCAAACTAAATTCTCATAGTTTCTAATGCATTTGAATTTTATTAGAATTATGAAAATTAATCCGTCAATATTTGAATAGATTTAATTGTTCTAGATATAGACCTTTAAACAATTTAGGAGAATTCACCGTAATTTAAGATTAAATCTGAGTCCTGAATCGGCTACATGTTACATGATTTGTTCGGTACCTACGTGTGTCTTGGTTGTCTCGTTTTAATTAAATTTTCCTTTCAACTATTTTAATTCTTATTTCTTAAGAAGTTTTTATTTTAAATTATTATTTTATTTAAATCAAATTGCTTTTTATGATTTTGTCTAGATTAAGTAAAATAATTAATTCTTGAGGATTGACAACAGTCCCTGTGGGATCGATACTTGGACTCTCTATCCACTTACTATTACTTGACCTAGTCCACTTGCTAGATAATCGAATTAAGCGGTGGGGACTGTTTGGTTAATATTAGGATAGATTATTTGCTTGAGACTGAACATTTTTTCTATCTTTTCGTTTCTTTGCTTAATTTTTAAGTTTAATTTTATTGTCTTTTGCTTGTAAGGAACTTGGAAATTGATCATCGACGGGTATTCACAAGTTTTGGTCAGCAATACTCGGAACCATTTTATGCTGTTTGGAGGAGATCCAATTATTTGACAGATAGATTTTAGTACCATGATTTTTCAAATTACACTCTAGTTCAGATTTTTTATGGCGGTTTGGATGAGCCAACAAGACGTTGGGTGGATTATGGAGCTTGGGCTACCGGCAGTCACTTGTTTAAAAGAGATTATGACAGTGTGATGCACTTGTAAATGATATGTCAGATTTTGACTACCATTGGTATTGTGATCCTTCACTGCAGGGTTGGAGTCACCAATATCCTCCAGATATCAACTCTAAAAATTTTTCAAACCAACCACCTGAGCATCAAGAAGAGTATGTAGGGCATTTTGAAGATCATGTAGCTCAGTTGGAGAACATTGTGCGACATCAGACAGAGATAAATAAGTTCTTAGAAAGCCGCATCAGCTCTTTGAGTCTTTTGGATGAACATATTAAGAGCTTTATAGAACAATGTTTTGAGATCTGTCAAGAGAATGAAGTAATTGAGCTAGAGCATGAGAAAATAATTTTTGAGGAATCTTCTTTTGAGGATGAGCCAAACGTGACAGTGGAGGAGAAATAAATATCCAAAGCGAAATATTTGACCTCGTCAGTGGCCTTTACATGTACATCATTAGAAGATCCATTTTTGTCATTAACGCCACCTCCACAGTATTATATTCTCGATGAGCTTCAGTCTATATCCGGAGTCTCCTTCCATACTAATCAGGTCATGTTGAGTGTTTTTGGACCGACGAGCTTAAACTGCATACATCATGCCAAACTTGAGGGTGAAGAAAATCAAGACCCATACGTAGAATCGTATGATTCTTACTATGGGCGGCAGCCGCTCTTTGATGGCTGCCACTGAAAAGTCGGGCAATAGACTATATATTTAGCGTTGACTGGGAGGCAACCCAGTGTTTTTTTTTTCTTTCCTTTCTATTTTGTTATTTTATTTTCTATTATTTATTTTTTTTGCTAATCCAACGTCTTACCCGCCGCCTTTGTATGTGCAGTATGTTGCCCTGATAAGTGAAGTTGCTGTTGGAGTTCTACAGAAAGAAAAAGATGCAGACACATAAACCAGGAGAGTGTTATTTTTGTTTTCATTGTGTTTTTGTTCGTTTGTTTGTTTCTGCATTCTATTCATTGTATCTAAAACATTGAGGGAAATGTTTTGTATAAGCATGGGGGGTAGTCTAGTTTTTATGTTTTTATTTTTATTGTGTTTGTGTTGCATCTGTCATATTTTAGTTTGTTTGCAACTCGTTCTTTTTTGTAAATTGTTTGCATGCATGTTAAGTAGGATATTAAATGGGAGCCAATGATGATATGCAGTTATGATTTTTGTGAAAATTTTTTGGTTTTTCTCTTGACTTGACATGAGAAACCATAGGTTGAACCGTGAATATTTTTAAGCACTTATGTCAGACTAGTAAAGTGTAGTGATAAAATTGATGAAGTTTTGTGTCTGTTTGACCATTACACGGAAATAGGTGTGTGTTGATCATGATAGTGTTTTTGGATTCCCGATGATTTTATAACATTGCATGTATGATCTTGGGCGCACCTGTTAAAATTTTTGACAAAATTTTTGAAAAATAATAAGTTAACTCCATCCGAGTAACGAGCAAAGGATTGAAATCCTACTCCCTTGTTCGTAGCTAAGTGTGCGGATTTTCTGGGGTTAAAAATTTGAAATTTAAAAAAAATAACAATTCCATCCGGGCTTGAAAAATAATTGAAATTCTAATCATTCTTTCATGGCTAAGTTTGCGGGCTAAATGGGATTGTAGTTCCATCCGGACTATAGACGAAGGGATTGAAATTCAAATCCTATCTTAGTTATAGCTAAGTCTGCGGATAAAAATGAGGCTTAAAAATACCAGGTGCAAAATCCAGTGGTGCTTAATTTATCTCAAGAAAGACCATGTTTTTATTTGGAATTGTTGGGATGAAAGAGTGCTGGAGTGTGACACTTGCATTGATTTGTCATTGGTCTCTAAGCAGTCTTAAAACAGATTCTATAAAAGTTGCATGAAACTCGAATGACAGTTCACACACATGTTCACGCTAAACCGAAGGTGTATTATGAACGGTTAAGAGCATTCGTGTTTTTTAGTTGACAATAGAACTTATCTGAGGCTGACACTTACCATGAATCATTCCTAATTTGTTTTTATTCTTTTTGCATGTTTCGCTCGAGGGCGAGCAAGATTTAAGTATGGAGAAATTGATAAGTGCATTTTGTGTGCATATTTTGGTGTTGTTTATATATTTATTGTGCATGAATTCATAGTGTTTTATAAGTTTTATTCATTATTTATTGCATGTGTGTTTATTTCACTCTCCTGGTTGATTTTTGTAGAAATATTGAAGAAATCATGATTTTTGGAGCAAGAGAAGAGCCCGCAAGAATGAATTGCGGAACAGCCTTGAAAAAAAATTCAATTTTAATTTTAGAGAAATCAAATCTAATCTCTACCTTTTAAAATGAAGTTTAAGATGTTTTAAAGCTGCTGCCCAAATTTCAGGTTGATCCGACGACTAAAACTCAATATATAATTTTTCAAAATCGTTGCGCGCAGCAGAAATTTCAGCGTACTCAAGCGAGATGTTTGTGCGCTCGAGCGAGACCTGGGCTGGAAAAATACAATTTTTGGGCAGAAACTTGCTCGCTCGAGCGGGATTTTCTACCGCTCGAGCGAGCGATCTCGAGGTCGAGAAAAATAGAAATTTCAGAATTTAAAACTCTTATTTTGCGGGCTTTATTTCATGGGCTTTTTAGGACATATAAATAAAGGAAAAAAAGAGGAGATTGAGGGGTTCCACAAGTGAAGAGATGCATCAGACAGAAGGAGGCGACTAGGCGGAAGCTTGGAGATTGAAGAACGCTCCAATCGAGTTTTTATTTCTTTCTTTTTTTTTGATTATTAAACTTGTTTGAATTTTGTTTACAACTATTGAGTAGATTTTCTTCCACCATGACGGCGTGATTGAGCCGAACAAATTTATGTAGAAAACTTGGATGTTGTTTGGGATTTTTAGTTTTGGTTTTATATTATTGATTATTAGATTTATATTTGTCTTGTGAATAATCTGACCAATTGTTTGCTTGCATGTTAATCGATTCCAAGTCGACAGAGAAGAAATTGATTTCGATCACTCTAATAATTAATACGAGGTAAAATTGACTAGAAATAGTATGCGATTTCATCGTGCGGTTTTAGGTGCAAACTGAATTCTCATAGTTCCTAATGCATTTGAATTTTATTAGAATTATGAAAATTAATCCGTCAATATTTGAATATGTTTAATTGTTCTAGAAATAGACCTTTAAATAAGTTAGGAGAATTCACCGTAATTTAAGATTAAATCTGAGTCCTGAATTGGCTACATGTTACATGATTTTTTCGGCACCTACGTGTGTCTTGGTTGTCTCGTTTTAATTAAATTTTCCTTTCAACTATTTTAATTCTTATTTCTTAAGCATTTTTTATTTTAAATTCTTATTTTATTTAAATCAAATTATTTTTTATGATTTTGTCTAGATTAAGTAAAATAATTAATTCTTGAGGATTGACAACAGTCTCTATGGGATCGATACTTAGACTCTCTGTCCACTTAATATTACTTGACCTAGTGCACTTGCTAGATAACCGAATTAAGCGGTCATGCGTCTGTAGCTATTCTATATTAACATTATAATGAATTTTCTTATGTTATCTTTTCTCTCACACCCCACTGCCCATGAAAAAACTTCCTGAGTGCATCCCCACAATTACCTTCCAAAGCAAAATAAAACTGAGGCATGTCATATTTTCATCTAAAAAACATAGCCCCAATCAATTACTGAACACAAAAAATACTCGGGAATTTTGGAAAAATAAAGAGTGAGGATTCTATATATATATATATATATATATATGTTCTTTCTTTGATTTTGTTTGTGTTTAATTTATTATATTTGTTGTGTTTTGAAGCAAATTGTTCTTGAAGTAGTGAATGTTTTTTTGGTTGCTTGCAATGAGATGTTTTTCTTTTTCTTTTTTTTTTCCTTCATTTTTTTTCTCTATGTTGAGTTTACTTTACATTACCTGTTAGTTTTAAGGTAGTGTTTGCAAAGAGAATCTTCATAATCATTTATTTTTAGAGGTTGCAAACACTACCTAATACTGTTAAAATATTGATTTTATGTTAAGTTTCTAATTTTATTTTATAGATTTTGTCTGATAACGAATACATTTTTTTGCACCAAATGAATTTAGACATTGTTATCATTGTTTCTTTATTACCCTCACGTTCCGTCTTCCTTTGTATTCTAATCTTTGTAATCTCTTTTACTAGGATTATAAGGAAGCAAATAATCTCTTTAATAACGTATTTTCATGAACAAGTTATGTTTGATTTCATTTGTTGTTAAACATTTATTTTCATATTTGCTTCTATTTAATAATGCATACAATAATATTTTTTTCCCTTCAAATTTTCCTAAAACAAATTATGAAATTTTTATTCTTTCATTTATGATAATTAATTTTCTATTTTACTATACTTTTTAATTAAGTTAAAGCATGAAAAAATGGTATGACAATAAAGTTTGTTGGAAAGTTTTAAAACGAAATTTTGATTTCGTTACATTTTGATTGACCATTGTCTAACGAGTTTTATGTTTCTCATACTAAGCTGATACATTTGTTTAACAGATCACTACCTGAAAGAGAGACGGTTGTACCCTGCTTCAGGTGTATGTTCTCTAAATTGAATTACTTCTTAAAGTGATTTATTTACATAGTAACAAGTATTGGTGGATCAGAGTTATTAAATTTCACAAATGATTATTGGAGAGAATGTGAAGTATAGCAGGGGACGATGAATGTGGTCATGTAATATAAAATTTTCGAAGTTAGATAGAAACTATGGAAATTGAAGAATAATAGATACCAAGATTTACGTGGAAAACCCCCAAAAATTATTAGGGTAAAAACCACGGGCAAGACCAAAAGATTCCACTATAATATTTGGAGAATTACAACCTCTCTCTGTGTTTCCAAAGAGACACTCACTCTCTTATACAAGAGAAAACCTATCTCACAAATATATATAGAAATAATTAGGGAGAGAAGAACACTCAAGATCAGAAGAATGCTTGAGGCTGAGGGATGCAACGAAGGAATTGAGGAATGCATCTATTTATAGATGCCAATCACTGCCTGAACCCTCGATGGAACATGCAAATTCAAATATAAATTTGCTGTTGTGCTGTCAAAGTCTGTGGCTCATAAATGAGCATTTGTCCGTATGACACAACCAATTCATTTCCATTTGCCACTTGCCCCATTTGACTTTTCAAACCAACATTTCTCCCACTTGGAGATTTGATTGAGAATCAAACACGTCTCCACACATCCTTTCAATATTGACATTTCATACTGCTTACGTTTCTGCTAGGCCACATGAGGATCTACACCACTCGAACTTCTCCGTGTTCACTGGCTTGGTCAGAATTGAAAGAGTGGGTGCCCGGATAGCCAACTTGTGGCTAAGGGCTTTGATGACTCTTTATGTAAACAATATTTTGTTTAAATATAATTTACACTTTTATAATGGCATTGACTTTATCTTTCTTCATAATGTTATATTATGATATACTATTGTTGTTTTGATAAAGACCTTGAATATACTATAGTGTATGTAAGATGTGGTAGCACATGGGGGTGGCTATCATGAAACACATCTTATAGTCACTGTATATTCTAAACAGTTCCTAGTCAATTGAGCCGTCCGCAAATAAGGATAAGGATCACTCGAGATTGAGACTAGCATTTGCGATGCCGAGTACCACGTTTCATTGGTATGGAACATAGAGATGTTCAAAGCATGCAAATGGATATTCATATGATGAATGATCGAACTACCCTATTCGGACTTTCCAAGTGGTTATCACTTATCGAGTGGATAAAGTCCGCGGTTTTGGTTGTACACCATTAGTCTTTATTACTTGAAACATCATTGAGACTCTATATGCTAGTACTGTACTTTGACTCGTTTACCGACTCTATTGGGGTCATCAGGTGTCGGGATTGGGTACAGTTATGACACATATAGGAGTCGATGCTTTGTTGTCAAGGATTCACCACATAATTGCGAGTGTGGATATCCTATGCGATCTGAGGAGATATTAGTGTAACGAATCTCTGGCCAGAGTACATGATGTGTTTTAGGTTAATGGGTTATCCTAGTAACACATGCGATGTCACTATTTGATCTCCAAGATGTTATGCATAGTTATCGAATCTCGAACGACTCTCGATATACCAATGGTTGTTGATTCGATCGGGATATATGGATGAAGGGACCGTACTGTACGCTAATCAAAATCTACTGGTTCTTGCAGGCACTATCAGTAATACCTAGGGAATCATGGGGCGATGTTGCTAGGCGCTCTTACCATGATTCGATGGGTAAGTCGGAAATTGTTGTTCCGAGTCACAAGGAGTTGTGAGCCCACGGCTAGCTGTATTCCTGAACCATTGAGGGTTACACAAGTAATGGATTACTAAAACCCCGTAGAGATAGTTAAATTTAAAGAGTTAAATTTAATGAAAGAGAAGTTGGACTTCTTAACTAAAGAGAGTGAGATTTCCTAAAATGACATAGGGATGAGCATTTTTGGAAATCACTGAATTCGGATTCAGAAAAATTATCTTGACTCTAAAAGATGCAGAAATGGTTTCTGTGCACATTGGTGAAATCAGTTTATCAATCGGAGTCACGATGAATTTTATATTAATTTCTATAACAACGGGCTTGGCTTGTTGGGCTTAAGTTATGGATTGTGGGCTTTAAGGAGTTAGAGTTCTGATACAATTATAACTAGAAATTATCTATAAATAGAGGTGTTGGGTTCGAAAATAAAACACTTTGTGTCTTATAATTTTTGAAATTACACTCTAAATATTTGAAGGGGGTTTTCGAAATCCTCTGTCCCTTTCGGAGAAAATTCGGCTTGTGATTTTTATGAAAAATTACAATCTGAATTAACAGATCATATCTGTTTATTCTCTACGCAAACTTCTGATTGATTTCTAGTGCAGTCAATCAGAGGGTTTTGTTTTCTATTCGTGGACCTGATTGAAGAAACGTTCGTTCATCAGTTCTGGGGATATACAACAAGAGCAGATTAAATTCTGTTGGTGTCCATAATCTCGCTTCGAGATTTTAAGGTAAAATATTTAATTGTGATTATTTATTTTACTTACACAATTTAATCGTAAAAATTTTGATACACAGATATGGAATCGTTCCATATTAATAAAATAAATTTTTAAACTTCCGCTGCACCGGGTATCAATTCTAATTGATCTGAACACCGTTTTCCAACAGTGGTATCAGAGCCAGGTTGCTCAGATCAAACGATTAAATTAATCGATTGTACAAAATTTTTAAGCCTCGTTTTTGAAACAAAACAAATTTTAAAAAAAATCAAAATTTTGACGGGCAAAACACGGGCAACGATTGTCGCTGCCCAGGGAAGCGCACGGCGCTTCCCATGGGCAGCTATGTGATCGCTGCCCAGCGCAGCGATCGTCGCTGCCCAATGGGCAGCGATGGGCTGCCCGGGATTGTCCCGGGCAGCCCGGAAAATTAAAATTTTAATTTTTTAAAAATTTTGAATTTTTGAAATTCTTGTGTTTGATCCGATCGAAAATTGTTTTTGATTAGATCACGAGGCATCGAATCAAATTGTTCGAGTCCGAAATTTTTAAAATTGATTTTTGGATAAATTTGAATTTTTGGAAAATTTATAAATTTTATCCGTTAAATTAAATTTTATAAAATTAATTATTTTGGTACAATTGGTGATAAGATATGATCTTATGGATGGATAAGATAAAATATGATTTTATCTTTTAAATTATGATGCCATTGCATGTTTATCCAATTATTTAATTATTGAATTAATTAATGGATAAAGGATGATCGATTGCCATGACCAATGTTTTAGGTGTATGTTAGGTGATTTACATTTGTCTTATTGTTGTTGGTGTTTATTAATGGGCTTGGTTTATAGCCCAATATGATTGTCATATGTAATAAAAGTGGGTCTGGTTTATGGCCCGTTTCCACCCCTAAAAATATATCTCATATTTTTCATCGAAATTTATTGTAAATTTATTAGACTTAGTGGGAGACAAAGATTTGAAGAAATGGTGGGCCCAGCAGACAATGAAGACCGAAGAAATGTAAATTGGAAGCACAATGTAATAGGATTGCATTGCATACTTGCATAACACCTAGGATTGGACTTAGACTCGTGATTGGCAACCACGGGTCGAATAGTTAATGGGATCGATCATCCTTTAATAATATATGATATTATTGATGTATGCATGTTTAGACTAAATTGTATGAATCCCGCAAGCATACATATATTTGCATGATGAGACAAATTTTCAAAAATAAAATCCCTCATTTTAAATATGATTTAAAATTGATATCAAGATAAACAAAAGGGAATTTTAAATATTGTTTAAATATTCCTACCTTCCATCAACGATCAATGTATGTGATGCTACCCGCGGATACGGTCCGGCTCATATTATTGGGGGGCCCGTTCGTCGGAAAGCTGTACATTGGATCGACACATGTTGTAAGTTGGGTGGAATTCCCATGGGATTGGCTCATATTATTGGGGATCCACATGGCGACCGTCCATCACAACTTAATATTGATGGGTCATCTTGACATGTCACAATAAACGGCGTCATATTATTGGGCCCTTATTGGACATGAGGTAAAAACATGGAGGTTGCTTTGGAAGCAATTGGGCTCTACCTTTTGAAAATTATGGTTGGCTGATATTATTTGGGACCATAGTTTGTCAATTGGACTCCATGTTCCCACTAAAGAAAATGTTTCTCGTTTTTACTAGAGGGTAGTGAAATCGTCAAAATAGTGGGAGTGTAATTCATAAAATGAAATTCGCCATATTTTATGTCTTAGTAAATTAATTAAACAAATCACTGATTATTGTCTGTTTCCTTTTCAGTATTTCATTACTATGAATTCGCGTAATCCACTACTCTCAATTCTCGATCAAAACAAGTTGACTGGCGCTAACTATACGGAATGGTTCCGTAAGTTAAAAATCATTCTAAATTCGGAGAATGCTTTCTACGTGTTAGAGAAGAGTCCTCCGAAGGAAGCCCCGACTAACACTAGTCCGGAAGAGTTGAAAAAGCTTGACGATTGGTGGGACCATGATGTCAAGGCAAAGAGTTATATGCTAGCATCAATGTCTGATGAACTCCAGAGGCGATTTGAGGATGCGGTGAATGCTGCTGACATTCACAGCGCACTCAAGGAACTTTTTGGAGCTCAGTCAAGGGCCGAGAAATTTGCGACTGTCAAAGAGCTCATGACATGCCGCATGCGAGATGGGACTTCGGTCCGTGAGCATGGGGTACACATGATTGGGCTCATTGAAAAGTTGGTAAAACTCGAACTGACATTAGAGCATGAACTCAATGCGAACTTGTTGCTTCTTTCACTTCCTTCGTCGTTTGACGGCTTTGTGATGAACTTCAATATGAACAAGATAGAGGCCACCCTTGAAGAGATGGTCAATATGCTTGTGACTTATGAAGCCACACTAAAGAAGGATAAACCGGTACTCTTGGTTGGCTCCTCTTCTAACTCTAAGAAAGGACCAAGTGGAAAGGGTAAGAAACGTTCTGCCCCGCCCAAGAAGATTGTACCAAATAAGAAGGGAAATGCCAAGGCTTCAATTGAGATAAAAGATGAAAACGTTTGCCATTACTGCAAGAAACCCGGTCATTGGAAACGTAACTGCAAGGAATACCTCGAACAGTTGCGAACTGCAAAGGGTATGTTTTACATTGAAATAAATGTTTCGCTTAATACTTCTTCTTGGGTATTGGATACCGGATGTGGATCTCACATTTGCAATGATTTGCAGGTGATGACAAGAAGTCGTAAGCTAAGGATGGGTGAGACCCAGCTAAGGCTCGGGAATGGTTCTAGAGTCGAAGCCAAAGCTATAGGAGACATTTATTTAGTTTTGCAGAACAATTTTAAGTTATTTTTGAGAGATTTTTTATATGTTCCGGATTTGGTCAAAAACATTATATCTATTTTTATGCTTGATATAGATGGTTTTTCTTGCAATTTTGTGAATGAGATTTGCAATATTTACAAGAATGAATGTTTGATTGGAAATGGACAACTTTAAAATGATCTATATAGCTTAAAATTAAAAGACGTTCCAATTAATTATGTTGATAAACCAGTAACAACAATTAAAAGGAAGGACGATAGTCAAAACTCGGTAAACCTTTGGCATGCTAGGCTAGGTCATATTTCCTCAAGGAGGATGAACAAGCTAGTGGGAGAGGGCATGTTTGATATGTCTGATATTAACTCTCTACCTACTTGTGAGTCCTACCTAAAGGGAAAAATGACTAAATCTCCTTTTAAAGGGAAACCTGAGCGTAGTCAAAATCTGTTGGATTTGATCCATACAGATGTTTGCGGTCCATTTAGGATTGGTACTAAATGTGGCAACACCTACTTCATTACCTTTACTGATGATCATTCTAGGTATGGGTATTTATATTTAATGAAATATAAGTCTGAAGCATTTGAAAGGTTCAAAGAATTCAAGGCTGAAGTAGAAAACAAACTAGGTAAAAGTATTAAGGCACTTCGATCGGATCGAGGTGGAGAATACTTAAGTACCGAGTTTTTGGACTATCTAAAAGAGAATGAGATTCTCTCTCAGTGGACTTCTCCTATGACACCTCAGCTTAATGGTGTTTCGGAGCGTCGCAATCGAACTTTGTTGGACATGGTTCGATCCATGATGAGCTTCACTGAGCTTCCACCTTCGTTTTGGGGCTACGCGCTTGAAACGGCGCTATTGTTGTTAAACAACGTCCACACTAAAGCAGTAAATAAAACACCATACGAGTTATGGAATGGCAAAGCTCCTAAGTATTCGTACTTGAGGATTTGGGGATGTCCTGCTTACGTGAAGCAGACAGTGGGATTTAAGTTGGATAGTTGATCCTCCTTATGTTATTTTGTGGGGTATCCGAAGAATTCAATCGGATATTATTTCTATCATCCTAATGAAACAAAAGTGTTTGTTTCAAGGAATGCCACCTTCTTGGAGAAGGAGTTCTTATTGGATAAGAAAGGCAAGATGATGGAACTCGAAGAAATTTGAGAAGAACCCGAGATACAAAATAGCGATCCTACACCTCAAGAATCATCACAAGACATGCCTACTACTAGGAGATCCGAGAGGACTTCTAGGCCTCCTATTAGATATGGTCTTCTTCTTGAAGGGGATCAAAGTGAACCCGACATTGGATGTGATCCAAGAAACTTCAAGGAAGCAATTTCTGATGTGGATTCAAATTTATGGCTTGAAGCTATGCAATCGGAAATAGATTCGATGCATTTTAACCAAGTTTGGTCTTTAGTAGATCCTCCCGATGGAATTGTTCCAATTGGGTGCAAATGGATCTACAAGAGAAAGCTTGGGCCTGATGGAAAGGTATTGACCTACAAGGCACGATTGGTGGCAAAAGGTTATACTCAAAGACAAGGAGTTGACTATGATGAAACCTTTTCACCAGTCGCAATGTTCAAGTCCATAAGAATTCTTATTGCCATAGCAGCATGGTATGACTATGAGATATGACAAATGGATGTAAAGACTGCATTTCTTAATGGAAACATTAAGGAAGAGATCTATATGACGCAGCCTGAGGGATACACATCCATGGGAAGCGAGCATAAGGTATGCAAGCTTTAGAGATCAATCTATGGTCTCAAACAAGCATCAAGAAGTTGGAACCAGAAATTTGATGAAACAATAAAGGATTTTGGTTTCATCAAAAACCCGGAGGAACCATGCGTGTACAAGAAAGTAGTTAAGGATGCGGTAACATTCTTAGTACTTTATGTTGATGACATTATACTCATGGGGAATGACGTAGGGATGCTGCAGTCAACAAAGATATGGTTATCAAGTAGATTCTCGATGAAGGATTTGGGTGAGGCCTCCTATATTCTTGGGATACAGATCTATAGAGATAGATCTAAGAGAATGATAGGACTTACTCAATCAACCTACATCGAAACCATATTGAAAAGGTTTTCAATGGATGGGTCCAAGAGAGGACATCTACCTATGTGTCATGGAGTTTCTTTATCCAAGTCTATGTGTCCCAAGACTGACGAAGAGATAGAGAAGATGACACACATACCATATGCGTCAGCCATTGGTAGTATCATGTATGGGATGATATCTACCAGACCGGATGTGGCCTATGCTCTGAGCGTCACGAGCAGATATCAAGCCAATCCCGGTCAAATGCATTGGAAAGCCGTGAAGGACATTCTTAAGTACTTGCGAAGGACTAAGAATGTGTTCATGGTTTATGGAGGAAGAGAATTGAAGTTGGAAGGCTACACCGACTCTAGCTTCCAATGTGACGTGGATGACTCGAAATCAACCTCTGAATTTGTATTCGTGCTCAATGGCGGTGCTGTCTCTTGGAAGAGTTCCAAGCAAGACACCACAGCGGATTCCACCACTGAGGCATAATACATTGCAGCATCAGCTGCTGCTAAGGAGGCGGTTTGGATAAGGAAATTCATCCAAGAGTTGGGTGTAATTCCTGAAGCTGTTGGTCCAGTCACGGTGTACTGTGACAACACGGGTGCCATTGCTCAGGCAAAGGAACCAAGGTCTCATCAGAAGTCCAAACATGTACTGAGGAAATACCACATCATCCGGGAGATCGTGGAAAGAGGAGACATTACTGTCGAGAGAGTGGCCTCTACAGACAATATCGCTGATCCGCTTACTAAGCCCTTGCCAGGACCATTGTTTGACAAACATCGCGAAACAATGGGATTACGTAGTATGACTAGTTGGCTTTAGGGCAAGTGGGAGATTGAAAGAGTGGGTGCCCGGATAGCCAACTTGTGGCTAAGGGCTTTGATGAATCTTTATGTAAACAATCTTTTGTTTAAATATAATTTACACTTTTATAATGACATTGACTTTATCTTTCTTCATAATGTTATATTATGATATACTATTGTTGTTTTGATAAAGACCTTGAATATATTATAGTGTATGTAAGATGTGGTAGCACATGGGGATGGCTATCATGAAACACATCTTATAGCCACTGTATATTCTAAACAGTTCCTAGTCAATTGAGCCATCCGCAAATAAGGATAAGGATCGCTCGAGATTGAGACTAGCATTTGCGATGCCGAGTACCACGTTTCATTGGTATGGAACATAGAGATGTTCAAAGCATGCAAATGGATATTCATATGATGAATGATCGAACTACCCTATTCGGACTTTCCAAGTGGTTATCACTTATCGAGTGGATAAAGTCCGCGGTTTTGGTTGTATACCATTAGTCCTTATTACTTGAAACATCATTGAGACTCTATATGCTAGTACTGTACTTTGACTCGTTTACCGACTCTATTGGGGTCATCAGGTGTCGGGATTGGGTACAGTTATGACACATATAGGAGTCGATTCTTTGTTGTCAAGGATTCACCACATACTTGCGAGTGTGGATATCCTATGCGATCTGAGGAGATATTAGTGTAACGAATCTCTGGCCAGAGTACATGATGTGTTTTAGGTTAATGGGTTATCCTAGTAACACATGCGATGCCACTATTTGATCTCCAAGATGTTATGCATAGTTATCGAATCTCGAACGACTCTCGATATACCAATGGTTGTTGATTCGATCGGGATATATGGATGAAGGGACCGTACTGTACGCTAACCAAAATCTACTGGTTCTTGCAGGCACTATCAGTAATACCTAGGGAATCATGGGGCGATGTTGCTAGGCGCTCTTACCATGATTCGATGGGTAAGTCGGAAATTGTTGTTCCGAGTCACAAGGAGTTGTGAGCCCACGGCTAGCTGTATTCCTGAACCATTGAGGGTTACACAAGTAATGGATTACTAAAACCCCGTAGAGATAGTTAAATTTAAAGAGTTAAATTTAATGAAAGAGAAGTTGGACTTCTTAACTAAAGGGAGTGAGATTTCCTAAAATGACATAGGGATGGGCATTTTTGGAAATCACTGAATTCGGATTCAGAAAAATTATCTTGACTCTAAAAGATGCAGAAATGGTTTCTGTGCACATTGGTGAAATCAGTTTATCAATCGGAGTCACGATGAATTTTATATTAATTTCTATAACAACGGGCTTGGCTTGTTGGGCTTAAGTTATGGATTGTGGGCTTTAAGGAGTTAGAGTCCTGATACAATTATAACTAGAAATTATCTATAAATAGAGGTGTTGGGTTCGAAAATAAAACACTTTGTGTCTTATAATTTTTGAAATTACACTCTAAATATTTGAAGGGGATTTTCGAAATCCTCTGTCCCTTTCGGAGAAAATTCGGCTTGTGATTTTTATGAAAAATTACAATCTGAATTAACAGATCATATCTATTTATTCTCTACGCAAACTTCTGATTGATTTTTAGTGCAGTCAATCAGAGGGTTTTGTTTTCTATTCGTGGACCTGATTGAAGAAACGTTCGTTCATCAGTTCCGGGGATATACAACAAGAGCAGATTAAATTCTGTTAGTGTCCATAATCTCGCTTCGAGATTTTAAGGTAAAATATTTAATTGTGATTATTTATTTTACTTACACAATTTAATCGCAAAAGTTTTGATACCCAGATATGGAATCGTTCCATATTAATAAAATAAATTTTTAAACTTTCGCTGCACCGGGTATCAATTCTAATTGATCTGAACACCGTTTTCCAACAAGAATATCAGCTATGTTATCCTTCGTATGGATCTTCAGCATGTCCACACTTCCTTCCTCTACTACTTCTTGTACAAAGTAAAATTGTACTCCAATGTGTTTAGTCCTGGAATGAAAGGCTGGATTCCTTGCAATGTGCAAGGCACTCTGACTGTCACAAAATAGAGGAATCTTTTCTTGTTTGTGCCCAAACTCCTCCAATAACCTTTTAATCCATATTGCCCCCTTGCAAGCTTGAGTAGCTGCCATGTATTCTGCTTCCGTTGTAGATAACGCCACAACTGTTTGCAGTTTTGAAACCCAGCTGACTGCACCTCTTGCAACTGTAAACACATAACCAGTAGTAGATTTTCTTTTATCTGGATCACCCGCATAGTCTGAATCCACATAGCCCCTGAGTGTAAAATTTGATCCTCCAAAACTTAATGCAGCATCAGAGGTACCCTTAATGTATCTAAGGATCCTCTTAACCGTGCTCCAATGCTCTTGTCTAGGATTCGCCATATACCGACTGACTGCTCCCACTGCTTGTGCAATGTCTGGTCTAGTACAGATCATAGCGAACATTAAACTTCCCACTGCTGATGCATACGGTACTCGAGACATCTCCATCTTCTCTGCTTCACAGCTAGGACACATCTCAGAAGATAACTTGAAGTTAATAGGAAGAGGGGTTGAAACTGGCTTACTATCTTGCATGTTGAAGCGCTGCAAGACTTTCTTCAAATAATTTTTCTGGGAAAGCCAAATCTTCCTATTAATTCTGTCTCGGTGAACTTGCATCCCTAGAATCTTGTTTGCTGGTCCCAAGTCCTTCATATCAAATTCCCTAGCCAACTGTGCCTTCAATTCTTGGACCCGATCTTTGTTGGGGCCTGCTACCAACATGTCGTCCACGTACAACAGCAAAATGATATAATCATCATCACCAGACCTCTTGAAATACGTACAAGGGTCTGCACTGAGTCTGTTGTACCCAAGGCTCATGATATAGGAATCAAATCTCTTGTACCAACACCTCGGCGCCTGTTTGAGACCGTACAGAGATTTATTCAACCTGCAAACCAAGTTCTCTTTGCCTTTTTCTGCAAAACCTTCTGGCTGGAGCATATAGATTTCTTCTTCAAGATCGCCATGAAGAAATGCTGTTTTCACATCTAGCTGTTCCAGATGTAAGTCAAACACCGCACACAATGCCAATACTAGGGGTGGAAAATTTTTAAAAAATCCCGACCCGTCCCGATTCCCAACCCGTTCCCGTCCCGAATTTTTTTCCGTCCCGAACTTTTCCCGACCCGAGTGTTCGGGATTTTTCCCGACCCAATCAATGTCGGGACTGGGATCGGGATAGGCAACCCTTCCCAACGGGATTTTCGACCCGACCCGAATATAAAAATAATATTTTTTAATAATATTTTTTTAATTAAAAAAATTATTTTTTTTAATTTTATGTTTTAATATTAATGTTTTATAATTATATACCATATAATTTTTTTTATATTTATATTTTTAAATATTAACATTGAGTTAAAATTTTTTATTTTGTTTCTTTTATTATTATGAATAATTATATGTTTTTTTTATTAATCAAGTAGTTGTTTTAGTTTATTTGTAATGTACTAAAAAAATGTTTTAGTTTTTTAATGGTTATATATAAAGAAATTTTAATTTATTTGTAATGTATTAAGAAATTGTTTGATTTTTTTCATAAATTTTTTTCAAAAAAATATTTTCATATAATTTTTTTTTAAAAAAAATATTATTCGGGATTACCCTCTCCCGAACGACGGGATCCCGAATGTTCGGGATCCCGAACATTCGGATCCCGACACATCTCGAGTGCAGGATCGGGAGGAAAAAAATATCTCAATTCCTATCGGGACAGGAATCGGGTAAGGGGGTTACGGGATGGGTCCCGACCCGATTCCACCCCTAGCCAATACTACTCTGACTGTTGAAAGCCGAACCATATGAGAAAATATCTCATTGAAGTCAATTCCTTCTTTCTGAGCGTATCCTTTGACAACCAATCTTGCACGATACCGCTCCACTTGGTTATTGCCATCACGCTTGATCTTGTAGACCCATCTGTTACCGATAGCTTTCCTTCCTCATGGTAGTGTAACAAGATCCCAAGTTTTGTTCCTGTCCAATGCTTCCAATTCTTCCTGCATCGCTGTCATCCACAGGGATACATCCGAGCTTTGAGTAGCCTCATGGAAACTCGATGGCTCACCATCCTCTGTTAATAGACAATATGCAATGTTGATTTCAGTGACATAATCTGAAAGCCAACCTGGTGGTCTTCTCTCTCGAGTTGACTGCCTCACTTTCGAAACCTCTGACTCAACTGGTTCTTGTTCTTCGTGCTCTGGTACTGCTTCACAAGAAACTTGATCTTCGTCTGTCTTATTTTCCACCTGAATGATAGTAGTTTCTGAATTCAGTGTGCCTTTGTCTCCCTTCACTTTATTTTCCTCAAAGATAACATCTCTGCTGATGATAAGCTTGTGGACAGTAGGATCCCACAAGCGAAACCCCTTTACTCCATCAGCATAGCCCAAGAAGATACACTTTCTGGATTTGGAATCCAACTTTGATCTTTCTTGTTCATTGTACAACACGTGCACCGAACTTCCAAATGTATGTAACCGAGAATAATCAGCTGGCTTGCCAGTCCACACCTCCATTGGAGTCTTCAAATCAATCGCCACTGAAGGAGAATGATTGATGATGTAAGAAGCGGTTTTGACTGCTTCTGCCCAAAATGACTTTGGTAGACCCGCAGTACTCAACATGGCTCTTGTTCTGTCCAACAAAGTTCTGTTCATCCGCTCCGCCACTCCATTCTGCTGAGGCGTGTAAGCCGTCGTGAACTGTCTTTTGATGCCATCATGCTGACAGAATGCATCAAATTCATCACTGATATATTCTCCTCCATTGTCAGTCCTCAAACACTTGATTTTTTTGTCAGAATCAAGTTCAACCCGCGCTTTGAAAACTTTGAAGACTTCGAAAACATCTGACTTCTTCTTGATTGGATACACCCAACATCTCCTAGAGAAATCATCAATAAACGAGACAAAGTATCTCGCTTCTCCTAGGGATACCATCGGTGCTTGCCAAACATCAGAATGAATCAGATCCAATATTCCTTTGCTCTTGGCAGTAGACGTGCCAAACTTCAATCTGTGTTGTTTACTGGTAACACAATGCTCACAAAAGGGTAGAGTCACTTTTGTAAGCCCCGACAACAGCTTCCGTTCTGAGAGAATCTTCATTCCTCGTTCTGACATATGCTCGAGCTTTCTATGCCACAACACTGTTGATTCTTATCCCGAACCAATTGATGCAACAGCTAGTTCCGCCTCTTTGTGTGTTTCCCCCAACAATACATACAGATTTGCAGCAACCTTTTCCGCCTTCATAACTACAAGCGCGCCTTTCACAATCTTCATGATCCTTTTCTCGATACGGGTTTTGCACCCAATATCATCCAATTGCCCCAAAGACAAAATATTTTTTGTCAGGCCCTTCACATGTCGTACCTTCTGTATGGTGCGAATAGTACCATCAAACATTTTGATTTTAATGGTACCGACCCCAGCGATTTCCAAGGCATGATCATTTCCCATGAATACAGATCCTCCCAAGACTGGTTCATACTGGTCGAACCATTCTATCCTTGACGTCATGTGCCATGTCACTCCTGAATCCATAATCCATGCATCACAAAATTTGTGTCTGCCTTCTGCAACTGTTGCTGCTTCACTGAACAATATTTCACCATCGCCTGAAGTACTGGCCACATTTCCTTGAGTTCCCTTATCGATGCTCTTCGTACACTCTCTCTTGAAGTGCCCTTTACCGCCACATTTAAAGCAGTAAATATTCTTCTTCTTACTTCTTGACTTGGATCTACCATATCTGTGGCTCCCACTAGAGTCACGATCCGTAAATCTTCCTCTCGTCATCGGTAAAGCCTCTGCTTGCTTCGACGTTGCCAACCTATCTTCCTTGTTCCTTCGATGACTCTCTTCTCCAAGAACCGCAGTTAAGACATCGTCAAAATTTAAATTATCCAAAAGAACATTGTTGGTAACATTGATGATGAGCTGATCGTATGAATCCGGTAGACTCTGAAGTAGAAGCTCCGCACGTTCTTTTTCCTCTATTTTATGCCCCATAGACGTGAGTCGGGAAAATAGAGTATTCAATGTGTTGATATGGTTGGTCATCGATGAGGATTCCGCCATCCGAAGAGTATAAAGCTTTCTCTTTAGGAAAATCTTGTTGTGTAGTGACTTGACCTCGTACAATTTTGTCAGAGTATCCCAAATAACTTTTGCGCTTTTTATTTCAAAGATACTTGACAAAACTTCATCCGCTATAGCCAAGTGCAAATTGGCAACAACATTGTGATTCATCTCATTCCAATTTTGATCGTTCGTGACGTCCGCCGGTCTATCTCCAATAGCTGCCAAGCAACGCTCCTTTGTTAGAATTGCTTGCACCTTTAATTTCCACAGCAAAAAATTGCTCCCATTGAACTTTTCTATCTCGTATTTTTTCGTCATCTTGACTACAAGAATCCTGCCTTATAAAATCTTCAAAAAATCTTTTCTGATGTGGAAGATCAGTCACAACTGCAACCACAGAGCATACTCAGAATTTTAAGAAATTTTATGCCAAGGCTCTGATACCACTTGTTGGTCCCAGGTGCGGCATTACGAGATAGAAACTATGGAAATTGAAGAATAATAGACACCAAGATTTACGTGGAAAACCCCTAAAAATTATTAGAGTAAAAACCACGGGCAAGACCAAAAGATTCCACTATAATATTTGGAGAATTACAACCTCTCTCTGTGTTTCCAAAGAGACACTCACTCTCTTATACAGGAGAAAACCTATCTCACAAATATATATAGAAATAATTAGGGAGAGAAGAACACTCAAGATCAGAAGAATGCTTGAGGCTGAGGGATGCAACGAATGAATTGAGGAATGCATCTATTTATAGATGCCAATCACTGCCTGAACCCTCGGTGGAACATGCAAATTCAAATATAAATTTGCTGTTGTGCTGTCAAAGTCTGTGGCTCATAAATGAGCATTTGTCCGTATGACACAACCAATTCATTTCTATTTGCCACTTGTCCCATTTGACTTTTCAAACCAACAGGCTTGTTGTTTGTTTGTTAGTTGAAAATATTTAGTATCCTAATTAAATTCTCAAGCCATAATGAGGACAAGAAAAAATGAGGCAAGGAAAAATGAGGAATGGAACATTTTAGATGCTTTATGAGAGAAGACTTGCCAAAGAAAAAATTATATTAAAATAGATTCAGCATTAAAAAACTGAGTATCTTATTTTAAAACATTTGATTTTAGAATATGTATTTGTCGTAATTATGTTCTATGTCAACTAAAAAAACTGACATTTGCCCATAAATTTTGTTAATTTCAATCATATTTTTTAAAATTTTCGTATTCTTTTTTCATGTTTAATTTAAATGCAATATGAAATAGACATATATTTAATGCAAGAATAATTATACAAAAATAATTAGTTGCAAAACGACAAACATCTAACAATATGCTCTTTAGGTTATCTAATGTTTTTTTATATGAAAATTATAACAAACATTAATTGAAATGCAATTTTACGATTCATAAATTACGTTTCACACACGCAAAGCGTGTGCACTAGTCGCTTGTATTTAATTATAGTTTGTAGCATAAACCATAAAATTTTCTAACTAAGACAATATTTTGGCAAATCTACATATTTAAATTTCCATCAAATTGAGAGGTCAAAAATCTAATATTTAATAATGAGAGTCGCGTTAAAACTTAAAAGGGGAAAAACAGTAAAACCAATGTAATAAACAATAGGAGGTTATTTTTCTAAGTGAGATTGAACTGGAGGTTAATTACTTCAATATTTCCGTCAGGGGGGGCTTTCTTCATGGCACCAACTGTAACGATCCACTGTATCAAGACGGGTCTTTTCAGTGTGGTTTTGTCTTCACTCACACGCACCCTGAGAAACTTCCCAAGGGGTCACCCATCCTATAATTTCCCCAGTCAAACACGCTTAACTTTGGAGTTCTTATGTGATGAGCTTCCGGAAAGAAGATGCACCTTCTTGATATGAGTAGTACATATGAAATATTTTAAACTCTCCTCAACTATGCAGTCCCATACCTACACAGTCTCAGAATCCCTCTCATTCCGGCAGAATCGGTTCATTCATGTCTCCCTCCGCTTAGAATCATACCAGGAGCCGCTCATTGTCCGTGCAACCTCTTGGCACCGGCGATCACTCCTCGCCTCCTCAGCCCCGGGCGTCACATGCCCACCAGCTTCCACTTGGTTTGTCCCCGAACCATACCGTACTAAGAGAGGTCGTCTCTGATACCATTTGTAACGATCCACTGTATCAAGACGGGTCTTTTCAGCGTGCTTTTGTCCTCACTCACATGCACCTTGAGAAACTTCCCAGGGGGTCATCCATCCTATAATTTAATATACATATGCACAATAAATACAATGAAAGTACACGCATGAAATTAAATACTTAAAATTAATTACTAAATAATCCTTTATAAAAATCCCATAATGAAATTCCTAAATAATAATTCTACACCAAAATCCATGCAAACTTTAAAATAAATAGTTAAACTAACATCCATGAATATACTAAAAATCTAAAGTAATAAAACATGTGCGGAAATATGTGTTATAAATCTCAACATAAAAATTATTATAGAGCAATGGTCACGGGTTCTAGCCGCCTGGATGCTTATATGCCCTCGCCGCCAGTTGGGAGCACATTATCCTCATTGATATTTTGCTCACCTGCACCATTTAAATCTAGTGAGTCTAGAGGCTCAGCACGTTCTATCCTTAAATAAAAATATGAAACCACATACAAGCACAAATCATATAAAATACGTGAATATAACTATACGTGCATGGTCTTAAAATTTTATGCATATAAACATGAAATAAATAATTATACTGCTTAATCATCATGCTATAACATATATCATCATACTTAATAAATCTCATAAAATGATATAACATGATTTCTTAGTTCTCAACAGGTCGTATCCATGTCGATGGCCTCATACTAAGCGATTGATCAATCTTAAAACCAACGTACGCGATGGTGGGGTCTCCACATCTGTGCTTCCACTTCACCAGCCCTCTCAGCTGGATCCATAAGCTCATCATACATAAACATTATCAGGAAGGTCAACGGGCCCAGGTTGAAAGAGTGGGTGCCCGGTGAGCCAACTTGTGGCTAAGGGCTTTGATGACTCTTTGTATAAACAATATTTTGTTTAATATTATTTACACCTTTATTAATGGCAATGACTTTATCTTTCTTCATATTGTTATATTGCGATATACTATTGTTGTTTTGATAAAGACCTTGAATATACTATAGTGTATGTAAGATGTGGTAGAACATGGAGATGTCTATCATGAAACACATCTTATAGTCACTGTATATTCTAAACTGTTCCTAGTCGATTGAGCCGTCCGATAATAAGGATAAGGATCGCTCGAGTTTGAGACTAGCATTTGCGATGCGGAGTACCACGTTTCATTGGTAAGAAACATAGAGATGTTCGAAGCATACAAATGGATATTCATATGATGAATGATCGAACTACCCTATCCGGACTTTCCAAGTGGTTATCACTTATCGAGTGGATAAAGTCCGCGGTTTTGGTTGTACACCATTAGTCCTTACTACTTGAAACATCATTGAGACTCTATATGCTAGTACTGTGCTTTGACTCGTTTACCGACTCTATTGGGGTCATCAGGTGTTGGGATTGGGTACAGTTACAACACATATAGGAGTCGATGCTTTGTTGTCAAGGATTCACCACATACTTGCGAGTGTGGATATCCTATGCGATCTGAGAAGATATTAGTGTGACGAATCTCTGGCCAGAGTACATGATGTGGTTTAAGAAATGGTTTCTTAGTAGCACATGCGATGTCACTATTTGATCTTCAAGATGTATTGCATAGTTATCGAATCTCGAACGACTCTCGATATACCAATGGTTGTTGATTCGATCGGGATATATGGATGAAGGGACCGTACTGTACGCTAACCAAAATCTATTGGTTCTTGCAGGCACTATCAGTGATACCTAGGGAATCATGGGGCGATGTTGCTAGGCGCTCATACCATGATTCGATGGGCAAGTCGGAAATTGTTGTTCCGAGTCACAAGGAGTTGTGAGCCCACGGCTAGCTGTATCCCTGAACCATTGAGGGTCACACAGAGTAATGAATTTTTAATCCCCGTTGAGATAGTTAAATTTAAAGAGTTAAATTTAATGAACAAAGAAGTTGGACTTCTTAATTATGAGTAGAGGAGTAAGATTTCCTAAAATGACATAGGGATGGACATTTTTGGAAACCACTGAATTCGGATTCAGAAAAATTTATCTTGACTTTAAAAGGTGCAGAAATGGTTTCTGTGCACATTGGTGAAATCGGTTTATCAATCGGAGTCACGATGAATTTTATATTAATTTCTGAACATGCGGGCTTTGCTTGTCGGGCTTGAACTTATGACTAATGGGCCCTAAGCTGTTAGTGGCCTACATTATAAATAAGTTATTGCAGTACAAAAATTACACACAACAGGCATAATTTTCGAAATTAACTAGGGTTTTGAGACCTAGTGGCCGCCGCCCCCCTCTCCCCTCTCTGCTCGAAAAACCCAGCCTGTGAATTTTGAATTTGCAGTCTGGTTTAAAGGATCAAATTCGTTAATCTCTTCGTAGAAACTTCTGATAGATTTTCTAGTGCAATCTATCAGAGGGATTAAATATCCGTTCGTGGACCTGATTGAAGAACAGTTCGTCCATCAGTTCCAGGGATATACAACAAGAGCAGAGCAATCTGTTGGTGTCCATAATCTCGATTCGAGATTGAGGTAAAAATTTATAATCGTTATTTAATTTTTACACACAATTTAATCGTAAGGTTGATACCCATTATGGAATCGTTCCATATATAAAATTTTTAAACTTCCGCTGCACCGGGTATCAATCCTAATTGATCTGATCGCCGCGTTCTACAACAGTGGTATCAGAGCCAGGTTGCTCAGATCAAGCGATTAAATTAATCGATTGTACAAAAATTTTTAAGCCTCGGTTTTTGAAACAAAATAAATATTTTAAAAATAAAATTTTTTTTTTCTCGGGCAAAAACCCGGGCAGCGATTGGATCGCTGCCCGGGTGGGGGGGGGGGCAGTTGGGCTGCCCGGCCCGACCCCATTAGGGCGCGGGCAGCCCAGGAATGTCCCGGGCGGCCCGCGGGAAAAATTATTTTTAATTTTTAAATTAAATTTTAATATGTTAAAATTCTATTTTTGGTCCGATCGAAAATTGTTTTTGATTGGTCCACAAGGCGTCGGATCGAATTGTTCGAGTCCGAAAATTTTAAAATTGATTTTTGGATAAATTTGAATTTTTGGAAAATTTAAATATTTTATCCGTTAAATTGAATTTTGAAATTAATTATTTTTGGTACAATTGATGATAAGATATGATCTTATGGATATATTGAGTAAAATATGATTTTATGTATAAAATTGGATTTTATAGATAAAATATGATTTTATTTGATAAAAAGATAAAATATGATTTTGTATGTAAAATAAGATTTTATATATGAAATATGATTTTATCCTTTTAAATTTAAATTGCCATTGCATGTTATCCAATAAATTAATTTTGAATTAAATGTTATTGGATAAGGATGATCGATTGCCATGACCAATTTTGTAGGTGTATGTTAGGAATTTACATTTGTTTTTATTGTTGTTGGTTTTATTAATGAGCCTGGTTTATGGCCCAATATGAATTGTCATATGTAATAAAAGTGGGCTTGGTTTATGGCCCGTTCCCACCCCTTGAAAATGTATCCCCTACTTGTCATTGTTATTTATTGTAAATACATTAGATTTAGTGGGAGATCAAGATTTGAAGATGGAGGTGGGCCCAGCAGACAATAAAGACAGAAGAAATGTAAATTGGAAGCTCAATGTAATAGGATTGCATTGCATACTGCATATTACCAAGGATTGGACTAAGACTCGTGATTGGCAACCACGGGTCGATTAGAAATGGAATCGATCATCCTATATAATATGTGATATTATAGTTGTATGCATGTTTTAGACAAAATTGTGTGAATCCGACAAGCATACAAAATTTTAAAAATGATGAGACAAATTTTCAAAATTAAAATCCCTCATTTTAAATATGATTTAAAATTGATATCAAGATAAATAAAGGAAATTTAAATTTGTTTAAATGTTCCTACCTTCCATCAACGATCAATGTATGAGATGCTACCCGCGGATACGGTCCGGCTCATATTATTGGGGGGGCCCGTTCGTCGAAAAGCTGTACATTGGATCGACACATGTTGTAAGTTGGGTGGAACTCCCATGGGATCGGCTCATATTATTGGGGGATCCACATGACGACCGTCCATCACAACTTAATATTGATGGGTCATCTTGACATGTCACAATAATCGGCGTCATATTATTGGGCCCTTATTGGACATGAGGTAAAAACGTGGAGGTTGCTTTGGAAGCAATTGGGCTCTACCTTTTGAAAATTATGGTTGGCTGATATTATTCGGGACCATAGTTTGTCAATTGGACTCCATGTTCTCACTAAGGAAAACAGTTTCCCGTTTTCACTAGAGGGTAGTGAAATCGTTAAAATAGTGGGAGTGAGATTAATAAAATAAATTTCGCCTATTTTATGTCTTAGTAAATTGCTTAAACAATCATTGATATTTGTCTGTTTCTTTTCAGTATTTCATAAGATGAATTCGCGTAATCCACTTTTCTCGATCCTCGAACAAAATAAGTTGACTGGCGCAAACTATACGGAATGGTTCCGTAAGTTGAAGATTGTCTTGACTTCGGAGAAGATGCTCTACGTGTTAGAAAAATCTCCTCCGAAGGAAGCACCAGTTGACGTAAGTCCGGAAGAGTTAGCCAAACTTGATACATGGTGGGACCATGATATCAAGGCCAAATGCTATATGCAAGCCTCGATGTCTGATGAACTCCAGAGGCGATTTGAGGACACCATGAATGCTGCTGACATTCACGTACAACTCAAGGAACTTTTTGGGGCTCAATCGAGGGCTGAAAGGTTCGCTACTGTAAAGGAGCTAATGACGTGTCGCATGCGTGAAGGGACTTCGGTCCGTGATCATGGGGTACGAGTGATTTGGCTCATACAGAAGTTGGTAACCCTAGATTTGGTGTTGGAGCATGAACTCAACGTGGACTTACTACTTCTGTCTCTTCCTTCTTCGTTTGACGGATTTGTGGTGAATTTCAATATGAACAAGATAGAGGCCTCCCTTGAAGAGATGGTCAATATGCTTGTGACATATGAATCCACATTAAAGAAGGATAAACCGGCTTTCTTGGTGGGCTCCTCTTCTTCTGCTAAGAAGGGGCCAAGTACAAAGGGTAAGAAACGTTCTGCCCCACCCAAGAAAATCAAACCCGAGAAGAAGTACAAGACAAAGGCTTCAAACATGGAAAAATCCAAGGATGTTTGCCATTACTGCAAGAAGCCCGGTCATTGGAAGCGTAACTGCAAGGAATATCTAGAGCAGTTGCGAACTGCGAAGGGTATGTTCTATATTGAAATAAATGTTTCACTTAATACTACTTCTTGGGTATTGGATACCGGATGTGGATCTCACATTTGCAATGATTTGCAGGTGATGACAAGAAGTCGCAGGCTTAAAATGGGTGAGACCCAGCAAAGGCTCGGAAATGGTTCCAGAGTTGAAGCTAAAGCCGTGGGAGATGTTTATTTAATTTTGCAGAACGGTTTTAAATTACTTTTAAGAGATGTTTTATTTGTTCCGGATTTGATTAAAAACATTATTTCTGTTTCTATGCTTGATAGAGATGGTTATTCTTGCAATTTTGTGAATGGGATTTGCAATATTTACAAGAATGAATGTTTAATTGGAAATGGACAACTTGAAAACGATCTATACAACTTAAAACTAAAAGACGTTCCAATAAATTATGTTGATAAACCGGCGACAACAAACAAAAGGAAAATCGATAGCCAAAACCCGGCAAACCTTTGGCACGCTAGGCTAGGTCATATTTCCTCAAGGAGGATGAACAAGCCAGTGGGAGAGGGCATGTTTGATATGTCTGATATTAACTCTCTACCTACTTGTGAATCCTGCCTAAAAGGAAAAATGACTAAATCTCCTTTTAAGGGAAAACCTGAGCGTAGTCAAAATCTGTTGGATTTGATCCATACAGATGTTTGTGGTCCATTTAGAGTTGGTACTCAATATGGCCACACCTACTTCATTACCTTTACTGATGATTATTCTAGGTATGGGTATTTATATTTAATGAAATATAAGTCTGAAGCATTTGAAAAGTTCAAAGAATTCAAGGCTGAAGTAGAAAACAAGCTAGGTAAAAGTATTAAAGCACTTCGATCGGATCGAGGTGGAGAATACTTGAGTACCGAGTTTTTGGACTATCTAAAAGAGAATGGGATTCTCTCTCAGTGGACTCCTCCTATGACACCACAGCTTAATGGTGTATCGGAGCGTCGTAATCGAACTTTGTTGGACATGGTTCGGTCCATGATGAGCTTCACTGAGCTTCCACCTTCGTTTTGGGGCTATGCTCTTGAAACGGCGGTATTGTTGTTGAACAACGTCCACACTAAAGCAGTGGACAAAACACCATACGAGTTATGGAATGGCAAAGCTCCTAAGTATTCGTACTTGAGGATTTGGGGATGTCCTGCTTACGTGAAGCGGACAGTGGGAGATAAGTTGGATAGTCGATCCAGCTTATGTTATTTTGTAGGGTATCCGAAGAATTCAATCGGATATTATTTCTATTATCCTGCTGAAACAAAGGTGTTTGTTTCAAGGAATGCCACCTTCTTGGAGAAGGAGTTCTTATTGGATAAGAAAGGCGAGATGATGGAACTCGAAGAAATTCGAGAAGAACCCGAAATACAAAATAACGATCCTATACCTCAGGAACCATTGATAGACACGCCTGTACCTAGAAGATCCGAGAGGACTTCTAGACCTCCTATTCGATATGGTCTTCTTCTTGAAGGGGATCAAGATGAACCCGATGTTGGATATGATCCAAGAAACTTCAAGGAAGCAATTTCTGATGCGGATTCAAATTTATGGCTTGAAGCTATGCAGTCGGAAATAGATTCGATGCATACAAACCAAGTTTGGTCTTTAGTAGATCCTCCCGATGGAATTGTTCCGATAGGGTGTAAATGGATCTACAAGAGAAAGCTTGGGCCTGATGGTAAGGTATTGACCTACAAGGCGTTATTGGTGGCGAAAGGTTATACTCAAAGACAAGGAGTTGACTATGATGAAACTTTTTCACCAGTTGCAATGTTCAAGTCCATAAGAATCCTTATTGCCATAGCTGCATGGTATGACTATGAGATATGGCAAATGGATGTGAAGACTGCTTTTCTTAATGGAGACATTAAGGAAGAAATCTATATGAAGCAGCCTGAGGGGTACACATCCATGGGAAGCGAGCATAAGGTATGCAAGCTTCAGAGATAAATTTATGGTCTAAAACAAGCATCAAGAAGTTGGAACCAGAAATTTGATGAAACAATAAAAAATTTTGGTTTCATCAAGAATCCGGAGGAACCATGCGTGTACAAGAAAGTAGTTAAGGATGCTGTGACATTCTTAGTACTTTATGTTGATGACATCCTACTCATTGGGAATGATGTAGGGATGTTGCAGTCAACAAAGATATGGTTATCAGGTAGATTCTCGATGAAGGATTTGGGTGAGGCATCCTATATTCTAGGGATACAGATCTATAGAGATAGATCTAAGAGAATGATAGGACTCACTCAGTCAACCTACATCGACACCATATTGAAACGGTTTTCAATGGATGGGTCCAAGAGAGGACATCTACCCATGTGTCATGGAGTTTCTCTATCCAAGTCTATGTGTCCCAAGACGGAGGAAGAGATAGAGAAAATGACACATGTACCATATGCGTCAGCCATAGGTAGTATCATGTATGGGATGATATCTACCAGACCGGATGTAGCATTTGCTCTGAGTGTCACGAGCAGATATCAAGCTAATCCTGGTCAAATACATTGGAAAGCCGTGAAGGACATTCTTAAGTACTTACGAAGGACTAAGAATATGTTCATGGTATATGGAGGAAGAGAACTAAAATTGGAAGGCTATACCGACTCTAGCTTCCAAAGTGACGTGGATGACTCGAAGTCAACCTCTGGATTTGTGTTCATGCTCAATGGCGGTGCTGTCTCTTGGAAGAGTTCCAAGCAGGACACCACACCGGATTCCACCACTGAAGCAGAATACATTGCAGCATCAGTTGCTGCTAAAGAGGCCGTTTGGATGAGGAATTTCGTCCAAGAGTTGGGCGTCATTCCTGAAGTTGTTGGTCCAGTCCCGGTGTACTGTGACAACACGGGTGCCATTGCTCAGGCAAAGGAACCAAGGTCTCATCAAAGATCCAAACACGTACTGAGGAAATACCACATCATCCGGGAGATTGTGGAAAGAGGAGACATCACTGTCGAAAGAGTGGCCTCTGCAGACAATATCGCTGATCCACTTACTAAGCCCTTGCCAGGACCATTATTTGACAAACATCTCGAAGCAATGGGTCTACGTAGTATGACTAGTTGGCTTTAGGGCAAGTGGGAGATTGAAAGAGTGGGTGCCCGGTGAGCCAACTTGTGGCTAAGGGCTTTGATGACTCTTTGTATAAACAATCTTTTGTTTAATATTATTTACACCTTTATTAATGGCAATGACTTTATCTTTCTTCATATTGTTATATTGCGATATACTATTGTTGTTTTGATAAAGACCTTGAATATACTATAGTGTATGTAAGATGTGGTAGAACATGGAGATGTCTATCATGAAACACATCTTATAGTCACTGTATATTCTAAACTGTTCCTAGTCGATTGAGCCGTCCGATAATAAGGATAAGGATCGCTCGAGTTTGAGACTAGCATTTGCGATGCGGAGTACCACGTTTCATTGGTAAGGAACATAGAGATGTTCGAAGCATGCAAATGGATATTCATATGATGAATGATCGAACTACCCTATCCGGACTTTCCAAGTGGTTATCACTTATCGAGTGGATAAAGTCCGCGGTTTTGGTTGTACACCATTAGTCCTTACTACTTGAAACATCATTGAGACTCTATATGCTAGTACTGTGCTTTGACTCGTTTACCGACTCTATTGGGGTCATCAGGTGTCGGGATTGGGTACAGTTACAACACATATAGGAGTCGATGCTGTTGGAAAACTGGCGAGTTCCCAGACCAATTACGATTGATACCCGGTGCAGCGGAAGTTTAAAATTTTCTCATGGAACGATTCCATGGTGTGGGTATCAACCATACAACGATTGAATTATTGTGTGTGTAAAATTTAAATAACAATTAAATAAATTTTACCTCAAATCTCGCAACGAGATTAATGGACACCAACAGAACAATTCTGCTCTTGTTGTCTCTCCCTGGAACCGATGAACGCCTTCAATCAGGTCCACGAACAGAGGTTTAATCCCTCTGATAGATTGCACTAGAAAATCTATCAGAAGTTTTCTGCGAAGAGAATACACGAATTTGATTCGTTATTCCTTACTGCGATTCAAAATCACAGACCGGAATTTTCTCTGACAGAGTGGGAGGGTGATCGGCCGAATTGAGAGAAATAGGGGCAAGGGTTTTTCGAAATTTTGTCTCTCAAAATTATGACCTGTTGTGTGTAATTTCTGTACTGAAATAACTTATTTATAATGCAGGCCACTAACACCTTAGGGCCCATTAGTCATAAGCTGGGGCCCGACAAGCAAAGCCCGCTCGTTCAGAAATTAATATAAAATTCATCGTGACTCCGATTGATGAAACGATTTCACCAATGTGCACAGAAACCATTTCTGCACGTTTTAAAGTCAAAATAAATTTTCCTGAATCCGAATTCAGTGGTTTCCAAAAATGTCCATCCCTATGTCATTTTAGGAAATCCTACTCCCTTACTCTTATTTAAGAAGTCCAACTCCTTAGTTCATTAAATTTAACTCTTTAAATTTAACTATCTCAACGGGGATTAAAACTCCATTACACTGTGTGACCCTCAATGGTTCAGGGATACAGCTAGCCGTGGGCTCACAACTCCTTGTGACTCGGAACAACACTTTCCGACTTGCCCAACGAATCATGGTAAAGCGCCTAGCAACATCGCCCCATGATTCCCTAGGTATCACTGATAGTGCCTACAAGAACCAGTAGATTTTGGTTAGCGTACAGTACGGTCCCTTCATCCATATATCCCGATCGAATCAACAACCATTGGTATATCGAGAGTCGCTCAAGATTCGATAACTATGCAATACATCTTGAAGATCAAATTAGTGACATCGCATGTGCTACTAAGAAACCATTTCTTAAATCACATCAAGTACTCTGGCCAGAGATTTGTCACACTAATATCTCCTCAGATCGCATAGGATATCCACACTCGCAAGTATGTGGTGAATCCTTGACAACAATGCATTGACTCCTATATGTGTCGTAACTGTACCCAATCTCGACACCTGATGACCCCTCAGAGTCGGTAAACGAGTCAAAGCACAGTACTAGCATATAGAGTCTCCATGATGTTTCAAGTCGTAAGGACTAATGGTGTACAACCAAAACCGCGGACTTTATCCACTCGATAAGTGATAACCACTTGGAAAGTCCGGATAGGGTAGTTCGACTATTCATCCTATGAATATCCATTTGCATGCTTCGAACATCTCCATGTTCCCTACCAATGAAACGTGGTACTCCGCATCGCAAATGCTAGTCTCAAACTCGAGCGATCCTTATCCTTATTATCGGACGGCTCAATCGACTAGGAACGGTTTTAGAATATACAGTGACTATAAGATGTATTTCATGATAGACATCTCCATGTTCTACCACATCTTACATACACTATAGTATATTCAAGGTCTTTATCAAAACAACAATAGTATATCACAATATAACAATATGAAGTAATATAAAGTCATTGCCATAAAAGTGTAAATAATATTAAACAAAAGATTGTTTATACAAAGAGTCAACAAAGCCCATAGCCACACAGTTGGCTCACTGGGCACCCACTCTTACAATCTCCCACTTGCCCTATAGCCAACTAGTCATACTACGTAGACCCATTGCTTCGCGATGTTTGTCAAACAATGGTCCTGGCAAAGGCTTAGTAAGTGGATCAGCGATATTGTCTGCAGAGGCCACTCGTTCGACACTGATGTCTCCTCTTTCCACAATCTCCCGGATTATGTGGTATTTCCTCAGTACGTGTTTGGATCTTTGATGAGACCTTGGTTCCTTTGCTTGAGCAACGGCACCCGTGTTGTCGCAGTACACCGGGACTGGACCAACAAATTCAGGAATGACGCCCAACTCTTGGACGAAATTCCTCATCCAAACGGCCTCTTTAGCAGCAGCTGATGCTGCAATGTATTCAGCCTCAGTGGTGGAATCCGCTGTGGTGTCCTGCTTGGAACTCTTCCAAGAGACAGCACCGCCATTGAGCATGAACACAAATCCAGAGGTTGACTTCGAGTCATCCACATCACTTTGGAAGCTAGAGTCGGTATAGCCTTCCAGTTTGAGTTCTCGTCCTCCATAAACCATGAACATATTCTTAGTCCTTCGCAAGTACTTAATGTAAGAGTGGGTGCCCAGTGAGCCAACTGTGTGGCTATGGGCTTTGTTGACTCTTTGTATAAACAATCTTTTGTTTAATATTATTTACACTTTTATGGCAATGACTTTATATTACTTCATATTGTTATATTGTGATATACTATTGTTGTTTTGATAAAGACCTTGAATATACTATAGTGTATGTAAGATGTGGTAGAACATGGAGATGTCTATCATGAAATACATCTTATAGTCACTGTATATTCTAAAACCGTTCCTAGTCGATTGAGCCGTCCGATAATAAGGATAAGGATCGCTCGAGTTTGAGACTAGCATTTGCGATGCGGAGTACCACGTTTCATTGGTAGGGAACATGGAGATGTTCGAAGCATGCAAATGGATATTCATAGGATGAATAGTCGAACTACCCTATCCGGACTTTCCAAGTGGTTATCACTTATCGAGTGGATAAAGTCCGCGGTTTTGGTTGTACACCATTAGTCCTTACGACTTGAAACATCATGGAGACTCTATATGCTAGTACTGTGCTTTGACTCGTTTACCGACTCTGAGGGGGTCATCAGGTGTCGAGATTGGGTACAGTTACGACACATATAGGAGTCAATGCATTGTTGTCAAGGATTCACCACATACTTGCGAGTGTGGATATCCTATGCGATCTGAGGAGATATTAGTGTGACAAATCTCTGGCCAGAGTACTTGATGTGATTTAAGAAATGGTTTCTTAGTAGCACATGCGATGTCACTAATTTGATCTTCAAGATGCATTGCTTAGTTATCGAATCTTGAGCGACTCTCGATATACCAATGGTTGTTGATTCGATCAGGATATTTGGATGAAGGGACCGTACTATACGCTAACCAAAATCTACTGGTTCTTGTAGGCACTATCAGTGATACCTAGGGAATCATGGGGCGATGTTGCTAGGCGCTTTACCATGATTCGTTGGGCAAGTCGGAAAGTGTTGTTCCGAGTCACAAGGAGTTGTGAGCCCACGGCTAGCTGTATCCCTGAACCATTGAGGGTCACACAGTGTAATGGAGTTTTAATCCCCGTTGAGATAGTTAAATTTAAAGAGTTAAATTTAATGAATAAAGAAGTTGGACTTCTTAAGAGTAAGGGAGTAGGATTTCCTAAAATGACATAGGGATGTACATTTTTGGAAACCACTGAATTCGGATTCAGGAAAATTTATTTTGACTTTAAAACGTGCAGAAATGGTTTCTGTGCACATTGGTGAAATCGTTTCATCAATCGGAGTCACGATGAATTTTATATTAATTTCTGAACGAGCGGGCTTTGCTTGTCGGGCCCCAGCTTATGACTAATGGGCCCTAAGGTGTTAGTGGCCTGCATTATAAATAAGTTATTTCAGTACAGAAATTACATACGATAGCTCATAATTTTGAGAGAAAAAAATCGAAACCCTAGTCCCCTCTCTCAAGCTTGGCCGTCGCCCCCCCCTCCCTCTCTGCCCGAGAAAATTCCGGTCTGTGATTTTGAATCGCAGTAAGGAATAACGAATCAAATTCGTGTATTCTCTTCGCAGAAAACTTCTGATAGATTTTCTAGTGCAATCTATCAGAGGGATTAAACCTCTGTTCGTGGACCTGATTGAAGGCGTTCATCGGTTCCAGGGAGAGACAACAAGAGCAGAATTGTTCTGTTGGTGTCCATTAATCTCGTTGCGAGATTTGAGGTAAAATTTATTTAATTGTTATTTAAATTTTACACACACAATAATTCAATCGTTGTATGGTTGATACCCACACCATGGAATCGTTCCATGAGAAAATTTTAAACTTCCGCTGCACCGGGTATCAATCGTAATTGGTCTGGGAACTCGCCAGTTTTCCAACAGTGGTATCAGAGCCAGGTTGCTCAGATCAATCGATTGAATAATCAATTGTACAAAATTTTTGAGTCTCGGTTTATGAAACAAAATAAATATTTTTAATAAAAAAAATTTTTTCGGGGCAAAACCCGGGCAGCGATTGGATCGCTGCCCGGTGGGGCAGCAATTGTTGCTGCCCCGGGCGGCGCACGGCGCCGCCCAAAGGGGGTGCACAGCGCCGCCCAAGGCGGCGACCGTCGCCGCCCAGGGCGGCGCACGGCGCCGCCCAGGGCAGCGCTGTGCGCTGCCCAGCGCAGCGCTGGGCGCTGCGCAGGGCAGCGCTCGGCGCTGCCCAGGGGCGGCGCTCGGCGCTGCCCAGGGGCGGCGCTCGCGCCGCCCAGGGCAGCGCACGGCGCCGCCCAGGGGCGGCGCCAGGCGCTGCCCTAAGGGGGCAGCCGGGCTGCCCCCGGCCCGCGCCCCGGGTGCGGGCCAACCCGGGAGTGTCCCGGGTGGCCCGCGGGAAAAATTATATTTTTATTAATTTTAATATTTAAAATTTTATTTTTGGTCCGGTCAAAAATTGTTTTTGATTGGTTCACGAGATTTCGGATCGAATTGTTCGAGTCCGTAAATTTTAAAATTGATTTTGGATAAATTTGAATTTTTGGAAAATTTTAATATTTTATCCGTAAATTGAATTTTGAAATCAATTATTTTGGTACAATTGATGATAAGATATGATCTTATGATATATTAGATAAAATATGATTTTATTTGTAAAATTGGATTTTATAGATAAAATATGATTTTATTTGATATGGAGATAAAATATGATTTTATATGTGAAATGTGATTTTATATATAAAATATGATTTTATCTTGTTTAAATTTGAATTGCCACAGCATGTTATCCAATAAATTAATTTTGAATTAAATGTTATTGGATAAGGATGATCGATTGCCATGACCAATTTTGTAGGTGTATGTTAGGAATTTACATTTTGTCTTTATTGTTGTTGGTTTTATTAATGGGCCTGGTTTATGGCCCGATATGAATGTCATATGTAATAAAAGTGGGCTTGGTTTATAGCCCGTTCCCACCCCCTAAAAATGTATCCCCTACTTGTCATTGTTATTTAATTGTAAATACATTAGATTTAGTGGGAGATCAAGATTTGAAGATGGTGGGCCCAGCAGACAATGAAGACTGAAGAAATGTAAATTGGAAGCATATGTAATAGGATTGCATTTGCATACTGCATATTACCTAGGATTGGACTAAGACCCGTGATTGGCAACCACGGGTCAATTAGAAATGGAATCGATCATCCTATATAATATGTGATATTATGATTGTATGCATGTTTAGACATAAATTGCGTGAATCCGGCAATGCATGCAATAAATTAAATATGATGAGACAAATATTTTTATAAATAAAATCCCTCATTTTAAATATGATTTAAAATTTATATCAAGATAAATAAAGGAAATTTAAATATTGTTTAAATGTTCCTACCTTCCATCAACGGTCAATGTATGTGATGCTACCCGCGGATACGGTCCGGCTCATATTATTGGGGGGGCCCGTCCGTCGGAAAGCTGTACATTGGATCGACAAATGTTGTAAGTTGGGTGGAACTCCCATGGGATCGGCTCATATTATTGGGGGATCCACATGGCGACCGTCCATCACAACTTAATATTGATGGGTCATCTTGACATGTCACTTTAAACGGCGTCATATTATTGGGCCCTTATTGGACATGAGGTAAATACATGGGGGTTGCTTTGGAAGCAATTGGGCTCTATCTTTTGAGAATTATGGTTGGCTGATATTATTCGGGACCATAAGTTTGTCAATTGGACTCCATGTTCTCACTAAGGAAAAAGTTTCCCGTTTTCACTAGAGGGTGGTGAAATCGTTAAAATAGTGGGAGTGAGATTCATAAAATTAAATTCGCCTATTTTATGTCTTAGTAAATTGTTAAACAATCATTGATATATGTCTGTTTTTCCTTTTCAGTATTTCATACAATGAATTCGCGAAATCCTTTATTCTCGATCCTCGAACAAAACAAGCTGACTGGCGCCAACTATACGGAATGGTTCCGGAAGTTGAAGATTGTCTTAACTTCGGAGAAAATGCTCTACGTGTTAGAGAAAGCACCTCCGAAGGAAGCACCAGCTGACATAAGTCCGGAGGAATTGGCCAAACTTGATGCATGGTGTGACCATGACATCAAGACCAAATGCTATATGCAAGCCTCGATGTCTGATGAACTCCAGAGGCGATTTGAGGACACGGTGAATGCTGCTGACATTCACACGCAACTCAAGGAACTTTTTGGGGCTCAGTCGAGGGCTGAAAGGTTCTCTACTGTTAAGGAGTTGATGACGTGCCGCATGCGTGAAGGGACTTCGGTCCGTGATCATGGGGTACGAGTGATTTGGCTCATACAGAAATTAGCGACCCTTGATTTGGTGTTGGAGCATGAACTCAATGTGGACTTGCTGCTTCTATCTCTTCCTTCTTCATTTGATGGATTCGTGATAAATTTTAATATGAACAAGATAGAGGCCACCCTTGAAGAGATGGTCAATATGCTCGTTACATATGAATCCACACTTAAGAAGGATAAGCCAGCTTTCTTGGTGGGCTCCTCATCTTCTGCTAAGAAGGGGCCAAGTATGAAGGGCAAGAAACGTTCTGCCCCACCCAAGAAAGTGGAACCCGAGAAGAAGCAAAAGACAAAGGCTTCAAACGATGGAAAATCCAAGGATGTTTGCCATTACTGCAAGAAGCCGGGTCATTGGAAGCGCAACTGCAAGGAGTATCTTGAGCAGTTGGGAACTGCAAAGGGTATGTTCTATATCGAAATAAACATGTCACTTAATACAACTTCTTGGGTATTGGATACCGGATGTGGATCTCACATTTGCAATGATTTGCAGGTGATGACAAGAAGTCGCAGGCTTAGAATGGGTGAGACCCAGCTGAGGCTCGGGAATGGTTTCAGAGTTGAAGCTACGGCCATTGGAGATGTTTGTTTGATTTTGCAGAATGGTTTTAAATTATTGTTGAGAGATGTTTTATTTGTGCCAGATTTAATTAAAAACATTATTTCTATTTCTATGCTTGATAGAGATGGTTATTCTTGTAATTTTGTGAATGGGATTTGCAATATTTACAAGAATGAATGTTTAATTGGAAATGGACAACTTGAAAACGATCTATACAATTTAAAACTAAAAGACGTTCCAGTAAATTGTATTGACAAACCGGCGACAACAAACAAAAGGAAAATCGATAGTCAAAACCCGGCAAACCTTTGGCACGCTAGACTAGGTCATATTTCCTCAAGGAGGATGAACAAGCTAGTGGGAGAGGGCATGTTTGATATGTCTGATATTAACTCTCTACCTACTTGTGAATCCTGCCTAAAAGGGAAAATGACTAAATCTCCTTTTAAGGGGAAACCTGAGCGTAGTCAAAATCTGTTGGATTTGATCCATACAGATGTTTGTGGACCATTTAGAGTTGGGACTCAATATGGCCACACCTACTTCATTACCTTTACTGATGATTATTCTAGGTATGGGTATTTATATTTAATGAAATATAAGTCTGAAGCATTTGAAAAGTTCAAAGAATTCAAGGCTGAAGTAGAAAACAAGCTAGGTAAAAGTATTAAAGCACTTCGATCGGATCGAGGTGGAGAATACTTGAGTACCGAGTTTTTGGACTATCTAAAAGAGAATGGGATTCTCTCTCAGTGGACTCCTCCTATGACACCACAGCTTAATGGTGTATCGGAGCGTCGTAATCGAACTTTGTTGGACATGGTTCGATCCATGATGAGCTTCACTGAGCTTCCACCTTCGTTTTGGGGCTATGCGCTTGAAACGGCGGTATTGTTGTTGAATAACGTCCACACTAAAGCAGTGGACAAAACACCATACGAGTTATGGAATGGCAAAGCTCCTAAGTATTCATACTTGAGGATTTGGGGATGTCCTGCTTACGTGAAGCGGACAGTGGGAGATAAGTTGGATAGTCGATCCAGCTTGTGTTATTTTGTGGGGTATCCTAAGAATTCAATCGGATATTATTTCTATTATCCTGCTGAAACAAAGGTGTTTGTTTCACGGAATGCCACCTTCTTGGAGAAGGAGTTCTTATTGGATAAGAAAGGCGAGATGATGGAACTCGAAGAAGTTCGAGAAGAACCCGAAATACAAAATAACGATCCCACACCTCAGGAACCATTGCTGGACACGCCTGCACCTAGAAGATCCGAGAGGACTTCTAGACCTCCAGTTCGATATGGTCTTCTTCTTGAAGAGGGTCAAGATGAACCCGACATTGGATGTGATCCAAGAAGCTTCAAGGAAGCAATTTCTGATGCGGATTCGAATTTATGGCTTGAAGCTATGCAATCAGAATTGGATTCGATGCATACTAACCAAGTCTGGACTTTAGTGGATCCTCCCGATGGAATTGTTCCAATAGGGTGTAAATGGATCTACAAAAGAAAGCTTGGGCCTGATGGTAAGGTATTGACCTACAAGGCGCGATTGGTGGCTAAAGGTTATACTCAAAGGCAAGGAGTTGACTATGACGAAACCTTTTCACCAGTTGCAATGTTCAAGTCCATAAGAATCCTTATTGCCATAGCTGCATGGTATGACTATGAGATATGGCAAATGGATGTGAAGACTGCTTTTCTTAATGGAGACATTAAGGAAGAAATCTATATGAAGCAGCCTGAGGGGTACACATCCATGGGAAGCGAGCATAAGGTATGCAAGCTTCAGAGATCAATTTATGGTCTAAAACAAGCATCAAGAAGTTGGAACCATAAATTTGATGAAACAATAAAAGATTTTGGTTTCATCAAGAACCCGGAGGAACCTTGCGTGTACAAGAAAGTAGTTAAGGATGCGGTGACATTCTTAGTGCTTTATGTTGATGACATCCTACTCATTGGGAATGATGTAGGGATGTTGCAGTCAACAAAGATATGGTTATCAGGTAGATTTTCGATGAAGGATTTGGGTGAGGCATCCTACATTCTTGGGATACAGATCTATAGGGATAGATCTAAGAGAATGATAGGACTCACTCAATCAACCTACATCGATACCATATTGAAACGGTTTTCAATGGATGGGTCCAAGAGAGGACATCTACCCATGTGTCATGGAGTTTCTCTATCCAAGTCTATGTGTCCCAAGACTGATGCAGAGATAGAGAATATGACACATGTACCATATGCGTCAGCTATAGGTAGTATCATGTATGGGATGATATCTACCAGACCGGATGTAGCATTTGCTCTGAGTGTCACGAGCAGATATCAGTCTAATCCTGGTCAGATGCATTGGAAAGCCGTGAAGGACATTCTTAAGTACTTGCGAAGGACTAAGAATATGTTCATGGTTTATGGAGGACGAGAACTCAAACTGGAAGGCTATACCGACTCTAGCTTCCAAAGTGATGTGGATGACTCGAAGTCAACCTCTGGATTTGTGTTCATGCTCAATGGCGGTGCTGTCTCTTGGAAGAGTTCCAAGCAGGACACCACAGCGGATTCCACCACTGAGGCTGAATACATTGCAGCATCAGCTGCTGCTAAAGAGGCCGTTTGGATGAGGAATTTCGTCCAAGAGTTGGGCGTCATTCCTGAATTTGTTGGTCTAGTCCCGGTGTACTGCGACAACACGGGTGCCGTTGCTCAAGCAAAGGAACCAAGGTCTCATCAAAGATCCAAACACGTACTGAGGAAATACCACATAATCCGGGAGATTGTGGAAAGAGGAGACATCAGTGTCGAACGAGTGGCCTCTGCAGACAATATCGCTGATCCACTTACTAAGCCTTTGCCAGGACCATTGTTTGACAAACATCGCGAAGCAATGGGTCTACGTAGTATGACTAGTTGGCTATAGGGCAAGTGGGAGATTGTAAGAGTGGGTGCCCAGTGAGCCAACTGTGTGGCTATGGGCTTTGTTGACTCTTTGTATAAACAATCTTTTGTTTAATATTATTTACACTTTTATGGCAATGACTTTATATTACTTCATATTGTTATATTGTGATATACTATTGTTGTTTTGATAAAGACCTTGAATATACTATAGTGTATGTAAGATGTGGTAGAACATGGAGATGTCTATCATGAAATACATCTTATAGTCACTGTATATTCTAAAACCGTTCCTAGTCGATTGAGCCGTCCGATAATAAGGATAAGGATCGCTCGAGTTTGAGACTAGCATTTGCGATGCGGAGTACCACGTTTCATTGGTAGGGAACATGGAGATGTTCGAAGCATGCAAATGGATATTCATAGGATGAATAGTCGAACTACCCTATCCGGACTTTCCAAGTGGTTATCACTTATCGAGTGGATAAAGTCCGCGGTTTTGGTTGTACACCATTAGTCCTTACGACTTGAAACATCATGGAGACTCTATATGCTAGTACTGTGCTTTGACTCGTTTACCGACTCTGAGGGGGTCATCAGGTGTCGAGATTGGGTACAGTTACGACACATATAGGAGTCAATGCATTGTTGTCAAGGATTCACCACATACTTGCGAGTGTGGATATCCTATGCGATCTGAGGAGATATTAGTGTGACAAATCTCTGGCCAGAGTACTTGATGTGATTTAAGAAATGGTTTCTTAGTAGCACATGTGATGTCACTAATTTGATCTTCAAGATGCATTGCATAGTTATCGAATCTTGAGCGACTCTCGATATACCAATGGTTGTTGATTCGATCGGGATATTTGGATGAAGGGACCGTACTGTACGCTAACCAAAATCTACTGGTTCTGGTAGGCACTATCAGTGATACCTAGGGAATCATGGGGCGATGTTGCTAGGCGCTTTACCATGATTCGTTGGGCAAGTCGGAAAGTGTTGTTCCGAGTCACAAGGAGTTGTGAGCCCACGGCTAGCTGTATCCCTGAACCATTGAGGGTCACACAGTGTAATGGAGTTTTAATCCCCGTTGAGATAGTTAAATTTAAAGAGTTAAATTTAATGAATAAAGAAGTTGGACTTCTTAAGAGTAAGGGAGTAGGATTTCCTAAAATGACATAGGGATGTACATTTTTGGAAACCACTGAATTCGGATTCAGGAAAATTTATTTTGACTTTAAAACGTGCAGAAATGGTTTCTGTGCACATTGGTGAAATCGTTTCATCAATCGGAGTCACGATGAATTTTATATTAATTTCTGAACGAGCGGGCTTTGCTTGTCGGGCCCCAGCTTATGACTAATGGGCCCTAAGGTGTTAGTGGCCTGCATTATAAATAAGTTATTTCAGTACAGAAATTACATACGATAGCTCATAATTTTGAGAGAAAAAAATCGAAACCCTAGTCCCCTCTCTCAAGCTTGGCCGTCGCCCCCCCCTCCCTCTCTGCCCGAGAAAATTCCGGTCTGTGATTTTGAATCGCAGTAAGGAATAACGAATCAAATTCGTGTATTCTCTTCGCAGAAAACTTCTGATAGATTTTCTAGTGCAATCTATCAGAGGGATTAAACCTCTGTTCGTGGACCTGATTGAAGGCGTTCATCGGTTCCAGGGAGAGACAACAAGAGCAGAATTGTTCTGTTGGTGTCCATTAATCTCGTTGCGAGATTTGAGGTAAAATTTATTTAATTGTTATTTAAATTTTACACACACAATAATTCAATCGTTGTATGGTTGATACCCACACCATGGAATCGTTCCATGAGAAAATTTTAAACTTCCGCTGCACCGGGTATCAATCGTAATTGGTCTGGGAACTCGCCAGTTTTCCAACACTTAAGAATGTCCTTCACGGCTTTCCAATGCATCTGACCAGGATTAGACTGATATCTGCTCGTGACACTCAGAGCAAATGCTACATCCGGTCTGGTAGATATCATCCCATACATGATACTACCTATAGCTGACGCATATGGTACATGTGTCATATTCTCTATCTCTGCATCAGTCTTGGGACACATAGACTTGGATAGAGAAACTCCATGACACATGGGTAGATGTCCTCTCTTGGACCCATCCATTGAATACCGTTTCAATATGGTATCGATGTAGGTTAATTGAGTGAGTCCTATCATTCTCTTAGATCTATCCCTATAGATCTGTATCCCAAGAATGTAGGATGCCTCACCCAAATCCTTCATCGAAAATCTACCTGATAACCATATCTTTGTTGACTGCAACATCCCTACATCATTCCCAATGAGTAGGATGTCATCAACATAAAGTACTAAGAATGTCACAGCATCCTTAACTACTTTCTTGTACACGCACGGTTCCTCCGGGTTCTTGATGAAACCAAAATCTTTTATTGTTTCATCAAATTTCTGGTTCCAACTTCTTGATGCTTGTTTTAGACCATAAATTGATCTCTGAAGCTTGCATACCTTATGCTCGCTTCCCATGGATGTGAACCCCTCAGGCTGCTTCATATAGATTTCTTCCTTAATGTCTCCATTAAGAAAAGCAGTCTTCACATCCATTTGCCATATCTCATAGTCATACCATGCAGCTATGGCAATCAGGATTCTTATGGACTTGAACATTGCGACTGGTGAAAAGGTTTCATCATAGTCAACTCCTTGCCTTTGAGTATAACCTTTCGCCACCAATCGCGCCTTGTAAGTCAATATCTTACCATCAGGCCCAAGCTTTCTTTTGTAGATCCATTTACACCCTATCGGAACAATTCCATCGGGAGGATCCACTAAAGACCAGACTTGGTTAGTATGCATCGAATCCAATTCAGACTGCATAGCTTCAAGCCATAAATTCGAATCCGCATCAGAAATTGCTTCCTTGAAGCTTCTTGGATCACATCCAATGTCGGGTTCATCTTGACCCTCTTCAAGAAGAAGACCATATCGAACTGGAGGTCTAGAAGTCCTCTCGGATCTTCTAGGTGCAGGCGTGTCCAGCAATGGTTCCTGAGGTGTAGGATCGTTATTTTGTATTTCGGGTTCTTCTCGAACTTCTTCGAGTTCCATCATCTCGCCTTTCTTATCCAATAAGAACTCCTTCTCCAAGAAGGTGGCATTCAGTGAAACAAACACCTTTGTTTCAGCAGGATAATAGAAATAATATCCGATTGAATTCTTCGGATACCCCACAAAATAACACAAGCTGGATCGACTATCCAACTTATCTCCCACTGTCCGCTTCACGTAAGCAGGACATCCCCAAATCCTCAAGTACGAATACTTAGGAGCTTTGCCATTCCATAACTCATATGGTGTTTTGTCCACTGCTTTAGTGTGGACGTTATTCAACAAAAATACCGCCGTTTCAAGCGCATAGCCCCAAAACGAAGGTGGAAGCTCAGTGAAGCTCATCATGGATCGAACCATGTCCAACAAAGTTCGATTACGACGCTCCGATACACCATTAAGCTGTGGTGTCATAGGAGGAGTCCACTGAGAGAGAATCCCATTCTCTTTTAGATAGTCCAAAAACTCGGTACTCAAGTATTCTCCACCTCGATCCGATCGAAGTGCTTTAATACTTTTACCTAGCTTGTTTTCTACTTCAGCCTTGAATTCTTTGAACTTTTCAAATGCTTCAGACTTATATTTCATTAAATATAAATACCCATACCTTGAATAATCATCAGTAAAGGTAATGAAGTAGGTGTGGCCATGTTGAGTCCCTACTCTAAATGGACCACAAACATCTGTATGGATCAAATCCAACAGATTCTGACTACGCTCAGGTTTCCCCTTAAAAGGAGATTTAGTCATTTTTCCTTTTAGGCAGGATTCACAAGTAGGTAGAGAGTTAATATCAGACATATCAAACATGCCCTCTCCCACTAGCTTGTTCATCCTCCTTGAGGAAATATGACCTAGCCTAGCGTGCCAAAGGCTTGCCGGGTTTTGACTATCGATTTTCCTTTTGTTTGTTGTTGCCGGTTTGTCAATACAATTCACTGGAACGTCTTTTAGTTTTAAATTATATAGATCGTTTTCAAGTTGTCCATTTCCAATTAAACATTCATTCTTGTAAATACTGCAAATCCCATTCACAAAATTACAAGAATAACCATCTCTATCAAGCATAGAAATAGAAATAATGTTTTTAATTAAATCTGGCACAAATAAAACATCTCTCAACAATAATTTAAAACCGTTCTGCAATATCAAACAAACATCTCCAATGGCCGTAGCTTCAACTCTGGAACCATTCCCGAGCCTCAGCTGGGTCTCACCCATTCTAAGCCTGCGACTTCTTGTCATCACCTGCAAATCATTGCAAATGTGAGATCCACATCCGGTATCCAATACCCAAGAAGTTGTATTAAGTGACATGTTTATTTCGATATAGAACATACCCTTTGCAGTTCCCAACTGCTCAAGATACTCCTTGCAGTTGCGCTTCCAATGACCCGGCTTCTTGCAGTAATGGCAAACATCCTTGGATTTTCCATTGTTTGAAGCCTTTGTCTTTTGCTTCTTCTCGGGTTCCACTTTCTTGGGTGGGGCAGAACGTTTCTTGCCCTTCATACTTGGCCCCTTCTTAGCAGAAGATGAGGAGCCCACCAAGAAAGCTGGCTTATCCTTCTTAAGTGTGGATTCATATGTAACGAGCATATTGACCATCTCTTCAAGGGTGGCCTCTATCTTGTTCATATTAAAATTTATCACGAATCCATCAAATGAGGAAGGAAGAGATAGAAGCAACAAGTCCACATTGAGTTCATGCTCCAACACCAAATCAAGGGTCGCTAACTTCTGTATGAGCCAAATCACTCGTACCCCATGATCACGGACCGAAGTCCCTTCACGCATGCGGCACGTCATCAACTCCTTAACAGTAGAGAACCTTTCAGCCCTCGACTGAGCCCCAAAAAGTTCCTTGAGTTGCGTATGAATGTCAGCAGCATTCACCGTGTCCTCAAATCGCCTCTGGAGTTCATCAGACATCGAGGCTTGCATATAGCATTTGGTCTTGATGTCATGGTCACACCATGCATCAAGTTTGGCCAATTCCTCCGGACTTATGTCAGCTGGTGCTTCCTTCGGAGGTGCTTTCTCTAACACGTAGAGCATTTTCTCCGAAGTTAAGACAATCTTCAACTTCCGGAACCATTCCGTATAGTTGGCGCCAGTCAGCTTGTTTTGTTCGAGGATCGAGAATAAAGGATTTCGCGAATTCATTGTATGAAATACTGAAAAGGAAAACAGACATATATCAATGATTGTTTAACAATTTACTAAGACATAAAATAGGCGAATTTAATTTTATGAATCTCACTCCCACTATTTTAACGATTTCACCACCCTCTAGTGAAAACGGGAAACTTTTTCCTTAGTGAGAACATGGAGTCCAATTGACAAACTTATGGTCCCGAATAATATCAGCCAACCATAATTCTCAAAAGGTAGAGCCCAATTGCTTCCAAAGCAACCCCCATGTGTTTACCTCATGTCCAATAAGGGCCCAATAATATGACGCCGTTTAAAGTGACATGTCAAGATGACCCATCAATATTAAGTTGTGATGGACGGTCGCCATGTGGATCCCCCAATAATATGAGCCGATCCCATGGGAGTTCCACCCAACTTACAACATTTGTCGATCCAATGTACAGCTTTCCGACGGACGGGCCCCCCCAATAATATGAGCCGGACCGTATCCGCGGGTAGCATCACATACATTGACCGTTGATGGAAGGTAGGAACATTTAAACAATATTTAAATTTCCTTTATTTATCTTGATATAAATTTTAAATCATATTTAAAATGAGGGATTTTATTTATAAAAATATTTGTCTCATCATATTTAATTTATTGCATGCGTTGCCGGATTCACGCAATTTATGTCTAAACATGCATACAATCATAATATCACATATTATAGGATGATCGATTCCATTTCTAATTGACCCGTGGTTGCCAATCACGGGTCTTAGTCCAATCCTAGGTAATATGCAGTATGCAAATGCAATCCTATTACATATGCTTCCAATTTACATTTCTTCAGTCTTCATTGTCTGCTGGGCCCACCATCTTCAAATCTTGATCTCCCACTAAATCTAATGTATTTACAATAAATAACAATGACAAGTAGGGGATACATTTTTAGGGGGTGGGAACGGGCTATAAACCAAGCCCACTTTTATTACATATGACATTCATATCGGGCCATAAACCAGGCCCATTAATAAAACCAACAACAATAAAGACAAAATGTAAATTCCTAACATACACCTACAAAATTGGTCATGGCAATCGATCATCCTTATCCAATAACATTTAATTCAAAATTAATTTATTGGATAACATGCTGTGGCAATTCAAATTTAAACAAGATAAAATCATATTTTATATATAAAATCACATTTCACATATAAAATCATATTTTATCTCCATATCAAATAAAATCATATTTTATCTATAAAATCCAATTTTACAAATAAAATCATATTTTACTCAATATATCATAAGATCATATCTTATCATCAATTGTACCAAAATAATTGATTTCAAAATTCAATTTGCGGATAAAATATTAAAATTTTCCAAAAATTCAAATTTATCCAAAATCAATTTTAAAATTTACGGACTCGAACAATTCGATCCGAAATCTCGTGAACCAATCAAAAACAATTTTTGACCGGACCAAAAATAAAATTTTAAATATTAAAATTAATTTTAATAAAAATAAATTTTTCTCGCGGGCCGCCCGGGACACTCCCGGGTTGGCCCGCACCCGGGGCGCGGGCCGGGGGCAGCCCGGCTGCCCCCTTAGGGCAGCAACAATTGCTGCCCTGGCGGCGCCTGGCGCCGCCCCTGGGCGGCGCTGTGCGCCGCCCCTGGGCAGCGCCGAGCGCTGCCCAGCGCTGCGCTGGGCAGCGCACAGCGCTGCCCTGGGCGGCGACGTGCGCCCCCTTTGGGCGGCGCCGTGCGCCTCCCCCGGGGGCAGCGACCATCGCCGCCCCCTCCGGGCAGCGATCCAATCGCTGCCCGGGTTTTGCCCCGAAAAAATTTTTTTTTATTTAAAAATATTTATTTTGTTTCAAAAACCGAGACTCAAAAATTTTGTACAATTGATTAATTCAATCGTTTGATCTGAGCAACCTGGCTCTGATACCACTGTTGGAAAACTGGCGAGTTCCCAGACCAATTACGATTGATACCCGGTGCAGCGGAAGTTTAAAATTTTCTCATGGAACGATTCCATGGTGTGGGTATCAACCATACAACGATTGAATTATTGTGTGTGTAAAATTTAAATAACAATTAAATAAATTTTACCTCAAATCTCGCAACGAGATTAATGGACACCAACAGAACAATTCTGCTCTTGTTGTCTCTCCCTGGAACCGATGAACGCCTTCAATCAGGTCCACGAACAGAGGTTTAATCCCTCTGATAGATTGCACTAGAAAATCTATCAGAAGTTTTCTGCGAAGAGAATACACGAATTTGATTCGTTATTCCTTACTGCGATTCAAAATCACAGACCGGAATTTTCTCTGACAGAGTGGGAGGGTGATCGGCCGAATTGAGAGAAATAGGGGCAAGGGTTTTTCGAAATTTTGTCTCTCAAAATTATGACCTGTTGTGTGTAATTTCTGTACTGAAATAACTTATTTATAATGCAGGCCACTAACACCTTAGGGCCCATTAGTCATAAGCTGGGGCCCGACAAGCAAAGCCCGCTCGTTCAGAAATTAATATAAAATTCATCGTGACTCCGATTGATGAAACGATTTCACCAATGTGCACAGAAACCATTTCTGCACGTTTTAAAGTCAAAATAAATTTTCCTGAATCCGAATTCAGTGGTTTCCAAAAATGTCCATCCCTATGTCATTTTAGGAAATCCTACTCCCTTACTCTTATTTAAGAAGTCCAACTCCTTAGTTCATTAAATTTAACTCTTTAAATTTAACTATCTCAACGGGGATTAAAACTCCATTACACTGTGTGACCCTCAATGGTTCAGGGATACAGCTAGCCGTGGGCTCACAACTCCTTGTGACTCGGAACAACACTTTCCGACTTGCCCAACGAATCATGGTAAAGCGCCTAGCAACATCGCCCCATGATTCCCTAGGTATCACTGATAGTGCCTACAAGAACCAGTAGATTTTGGTTAGCGTACAGTACGGTCCCTTCATCCATATATCCCGATCGAATCAACAACCATTGGTATATCGAGAGTCGCTCAAGATTCGATAACTATGCAATACATCTTGAAGATCAAATTAGTGACATCGCATGTGCTACTAAGAAACCATTTCTTAAATCACATCAAGTACTCTGGCCAGAGATTTGTCACACTAATATCTCCTCAGATCGCATAGGATATCCACACTCGCAAGTATGTGGTGAATCCTTGACAACAATGCATTGACTCCTATATGTGTCGTAACTGTACCCAATCTCGACACCTGATGACCCCCTCAGAGTCGGTAAACGAGTCAAAGCACAGTACTAGCATATAGAGTCTCCATGATGTTTCAAGTCGTAAGGACTAATGGTGTACAACCAAAACCGCGGACTTTATCCACTCGATAAGTGATAACCACTTGGAAAGTCCGGATAGGGTAGTTCGACTATTCATCCTATGAATATCCATTTGCATGCTTCGAACATCTCCATGTTCCCTACCAATGAAACGTGGTACTCCGCATCGCAAATGCTAGTCTCAAACTCGAGCGATCCTTATCCTTATTATCGGACGGCTCAATCGACTAGGAACGGTTTTAGAATATACAGTGACTATAAGATGTATTTCATGATAGACATCTCCATGTTCTACCACATCTTACATACACTATAGTATATTCAAGGTCTTTATCAAAACAACAATAGTATATCACAATATAACAATATGAAGTAATATAAAGTCATTGCCATAAAAGTGTAAATAATATTAAACAAAAGATTGTTTATACAAAGAGTCAACAAAGCCCATAGCCACACAGTTGGCTCACTGGGCACCCACTCTTACAGATGCTTTGTTGTCAAGGATTCACCACATACTTGCAAGTGTGGATATCCTATGCGATCTGAGGAGATATTAGTGTGACGAATCTCTGGCCAGAGTACATGATGTGGTTTAAGAAATGGTTTCTTAGTAGCACATGCGATGTCACTATTTGATCTTCAAGATGTATTGCATAGTTATCGAATCTCGAACGACTCTCGATATACCAATGGTTGTTGATTCGATCGGGATATATGGATGAAGGGACCGTACTGTATGCTAACCAAAATCTATTGGTTCTTGCAGGCACTATCATTGATACCTAGGGAATCATGGGGCGATGTTGCTAGGCGCTCATACCATGATTCGATGGGCAAGTCGGAAATTGTTGTTCCGAGTCACAAGGAGTTGTGAGCCCACGGCTAGCTGTATCCCTGAACCATTGAGGGTCACACAGAGTAATGGATTTTTAATCCCCGTTGAGATAATTAAATTTAAAGAGTTAAATTTAATGAACAAAGAAGTTGGACTTCTTAATTATGAGTAGAGGAGTAAGATTTTCTAAAATGATATAGGGATGGACATTTTTGGAAACCACTGAATTCGGATTCAGAAAAATTTATCTTGACTTTAAAAGGTGCAGAAATGGTTTCTGTGCACATTGGTGAAATCGGTTTATCAATCGAAGTCACGATGAATTTTATATTAATTTCTGAACATGCGGGCTTTGCTTGTCGGGCTTGAACTTATGACTAATGGGCCCTAAGCTGTTAGTGGCCTACATTATAAATAAGTTATTGCAGTACAGAAATTACACACAACATGCATAATTTTCGAAATTAACTAGGGTTTTGAGACCTAGTGGCCGCCGCCCCCCTCTCCCCTCTCTGCTCGAAAAACCCAGCCTGTGAATTTTGAATTTGCAGTCTGGTTTAACGGATCAAATTCGTTAATCTCTTCGTAGAAACTTCTGATAGATTTTCTAGTGCAATCTATCAGAGGGATTAAATATCCGTTCGTGGACCTGATTGAAGAACAGTTCGTCCATCAGTTCCAGGGATATACAACAAGAGCAGAGCAATCTGTTGGTGTCCATAATCTCGATTCGAGATTGAGGTAAAAATTTATAATCGTTATTTAATTTTTACACACACAATTTAATCGTAAGGTTGATACCCATTATGGAATCATTTCATATATAAAATTTTTAAACTTCCGCTACACTGGGTATCAATCCTAATTGATCTGATCGCCGCGTTCTACAACACAGGTATCCCGGCCTCCAACCACATTGATAAGTGCATTTTGTGTGCATTATTTTGTGTTATTTTTTATGTCTATTTTGTGTGCATTCATATTGTTTTTATGTGTTTTAGTGCATGTGTGTATATTTCACTCTCCGGGTTGATTTTGTAGGAAAATGAATTTTTGAAGAGTGAGTTACGGAGCAGCCTTGTTAAAAAAATCATATTTACTTTTAGAAAGATACAAATCCGATCTTCACCGTTCCGAATAAAGTTCAAGATGTTTTGAAGCTGCTGTCCAAATTTCAGCTCGATCCGACGACTAGAACTCTAGATATGAATTTTTCAAAATCATTGCGCGGAGCAGAAAATTTCAGGCGCTCGACCGAGAATTGAACTCGCTCAAGCGCGAGTTGCAATTCCAGAAAAAAAATTTACATAGCGCGCTCGAGCAAGAATTGTCTTGGCTCGAGCGCGAATCGGAGTTTCAGAATTTGGCTTTACATAGCGCGCTTGAGCGAGATTTCTACTCGCTCGATCGCGAATTCGGGAGCTTTTCTAGTCCAAAAAAATCCTTGTGGCGGAAGGAATTAATGTGTATGGGATCCGGATGCTATAAATAGGAGATTTTTATTACTTTGGAGGGTTCCGGATCGCAGCAGAGAGAACACTACGCAGAGGCGACAACTACTCAAACTTGGGAGAGAAGATTTCTTCTTCTTTTCTTATTTTCTTTTGATTATTCATGATTAAAAACCTTGTTTGAATCATGATTTTATTTATTGAGTAGTTTTTTTTTCTTTGATCAAGGCCACGTGATTGAGCCAGACAATTTATGTATAAAACTCGTTTGTTTATTTGAGATTTTCAAACTTGATTTGATTTTATTGTTTATCAAATTTATATTTGTCTTGTGAATTTCCTGGCCAGTTATTTGCTTGCATGTTAATTGATTCCAATTCGACAGAGGAGGTTTCAATTTTGATCACATTGATATTCAACATAGTGTAAAACTGACTAGAAATAGAATTCAGTTTCATTATGCGGTTTAGGTGTTTACTGAATTTTCACAGTTATTCATGCATTCAAATTTGATTAGAATTACGAAAGATTAGTTCATCAATATTTGAATAGGTTTGATTGTTCTAGAAATAGTCCTTCGAACAAATTAGAAAAATTCCCGTGAATTAAGATTACGTCTGATGTCTTAGATCGACTGCTTGTTACATGAATTGTCTGGTACCTACGTGAGTCCTTGATTGAACTTTTCCCATATTTTAATTAATCCAAATTTTCCAGCTGCGTTTTACTTAATTTAATTTTAATTGAAATTTTTTATTATTATTTTAAAATCTGAAATCGCTCTTTTTGATTAGTCTAGATTAAGTAGAAATAAATATATTCTGGTAGTCAAAATTATACAGTCCCTGTGGGTTCGACATCCGAATTTTATTTACTATCTATAATTTGTCCTGGTACGCTTGCCAGTTGATTTTTAATCAAACCGATTTAGCCGGTCAAGTTTTTGGCTCCGTTGCCGGGGACTGTTTTGATATCAGAATTTTTATTTCGCTTGAGATTAGACTGTTTTTATTTTATTAAAATTCTGAATTTTCTTCTTTTCTTTGTGATTTTCAGGTACTAGCTTGTTGTGCATGCATAACATTCGATCTAAGGAGCTTCTACCACTTGATTTGGAGATCGAATGCACGCTCAGCAAGATCCGGAAAGCAAGGAAGAATTTTAATCTAGTACTTGAAACAGAATCTGAATCAGAAGAAGACATGGCAGACAACCGTACTGTTCTTGATTTAATCCGTCCACCAACTGAAGGCTATGGATCTAGCATCGTTCGCCCCGCTGTTGAGGCGAACAATTTTGAGCTGAATCCCTCTACTATTCAGCTGATCCAACTGCAAGCGAGATTTGGGGGCACATCTGGGGAAGACCCCTACGCTCATCTGGAGCGTTTTCTGTCGATCTGCGACACGTTCAAGGTTAATGGGGTAACATCTGATGTAGTGCGACTGCGGTTATTCCCATTTTCTCTACAAGGCGAAGCTACGTAGTGGTTAGATGATCTGCCTGCGGGTTCCATCACTACATGGAACCAACTTGTTCAAACTTTTCTGAACAAGTATTTCCCTCCTACGAAGATGACAAAATTATTTTCAGATATCATTTCATTCAAACAAAAGGAGGGTGAATCTTTACATGCGGCATGGACCAGATTCAAGAAGATGTTGAGGATGTGTCCTCAGCATAATTTATCTAAAAGCCAGCAGACTCAGACGTTCTAAAATGGAGCCGATCAATCGGTTTGATCTATGCTGGATGCTGTGGCTAATGGATGTTTGTTCAGGAAGACGCCAGCTAAATCCTAAGAGATCATTAGCAACATGGCAGAGAGTAACATTGGATGGCCGGATGTGAAGAGAGAGAAGAAGGCTGGAGTTCTAGAGGTCGATGTTTTAATGGCCATGAATGCTAAGATCGATGCTCTAACACATCAAGTAGCGCTTATGAAAGCAGCGCCAGTAAATCATGCACAAGGGAATCTGCAAGAAGAGCATCAGTTGTTTGAAGTTAAAGTGACTAATTTTGCAGGAAATCAAGGACGGCAGCCGTACAACTCCTACAACAACTATAATCAGAACTGGCAGCCCAAGAAAGAGGAGAAAAAGCTGAGCTTTGAGAAGATCATGATGAAGTATGTGGCTGGTACAGAAGCTCGGCTACAAAATCAAGAAGCTATGCTACAGAAGTTGGAGACTCAGATGGCTCAGATAGCAACCCAACTCTCTACTCGTCCTACTGGAGCGTTTCCTAGCAACACTGAACAAAATCCCAGAGGCATGAATGCTATCATGGTCATGACTCGAGCACAACCTGAGGAGCAGAGGGACGAGGAAAAGATGGAGGAGAGGCCAAAACAGTCAGAAATCAAGGAGGATGTGCGTGCTGAAAATTTCTCCAAGGCAGGTAAGAAAGGTAAGACTTCAAAATATGAAGTTAATGATAATGATGATATTTCTACCTTACATTTTCCCCTTAGAGCTAAGCAACTATTATTTGATTTTTAATTTAAAAAGTTTATTGAAATTTTCAAGAAACTACATATTAACATACCTTTTGCAGATGCTTTAGCTCAGATGCCTAATTATGCAAAATTTCTGAAGGATTTATTGAGGAACAAGAAGAAATTGAATGATCTGACGCAGTTTACAATGAATGAGGAATGCTCGGCGGTGCTGAAAGATAAATTTCCACAAAAATCTCAGGATCCAGGGAGTTTTTCTATACCATGTCAAATTGGAAGTCTATATTTTGAAAATTTTTTTGTGTGATCTAGGTTCGAGCATAAATTTAATGCCTTATTCTATTGCTCAACAATTAGGTGTAAAAAATATTGAACCTGCTGCTATCTCTCTTAAATTTGCTGATGGATCTATTAAATATCCGAGAGGAGTAGTAGAGAATGTCCTAGTCAAGATAGAACGTTTTATATATCCTGTAGATTTTGTTATTCTTGACATGGATGAGGATTGTGAGGTTCCGCTAATTTTAGGACGTCCTTTTCTTGCTGCTAGTAGGGCTTTAGTTGATGTTGAGAAGGGGGAGTTAGTGTTAAGACTGAATAATGAGCAAGTGGTGTTTAATATGCCTAAGTCGGCTACTGAGAGCCCAACTTTAAAATCTTGCTCTGCTGTTTATGTGATTGATGAGACTCATGATTATGATGATGAATGTTTGCAGGTACAACTTTCTGTAGGAATTAGTCCCTTGCACAATTTCTTTACTGGTATGGCATGAAAGTGCAGGACTGACCTGAGTTTTTCACAGACAGTGGATAAACCACGTTGAATTTCGCCACTCAGAAAGGAGTATAGTCAGGCTATAGACTATAAATTTAGCGCTGACTTGGAGGCAACCCAGTGTTTTTGCTTTTGATTTTTATTTTGTTTTTGGTTTTTATCTTTATTTTTATTTGATTTTTGTTTCTTTTCCATGCCAGTTTGTCATGACTGCTGATATGTCTAGACTGTTGATACCATCCCAAAGGATACTGTCAAGAAGGAAGAGGATGCATCAAAAACCAGGGGAGTTTTATTTTTGTTTTTATTGTGTTTTTGTTTGTCCTGCATTTGTGTGTTTTTTGCATTCTGTTCATCTTTCTGAAGCATTGAGGGCAATGATTTGGATAAGTATGGGGGGATAGACTAGTTATTGCATTATTGTTGGTTGTGTTTGTTTTGCATCTGTCGTTTTTCATATTTGTTTGCATACAGTTTGTGTTTGTTGTTGTTTGCATTGTTATGAGTAGGATGAGTCATGGTAGCCTATGATGATGAAGTTTTTTTTTTTTTTTAAAAAAAAAAATTTGTTCTTGACTGGACATGAGAAACTGTAGGTTGAACCGAGAATATTTATAAGCACTTGTGTTAGACCAGTGGAGTGTAACGAAATATTTGATGAAGTTTCTGTCTATTTGACCATTGCACGACAATAGGTGGTTTGTGGATCTTGATTGTGTTCTATGAATTTTGATGAGGGTCTAGTAAGACGCTTATGATCTTGGGCGCACCTAGAAAAAATTTTATATACAATTCCATCCGGGCCTTGAAAGGATTAAAATCCTATAAAAGATTAAATTTAAGGCTAAGTATGCGGATTAAATGGGATTGATGCTTCATCCGGGCTATAGACGAAGGGATTAGAAAGAAAAAATAGAATGAATTTTCGTATCCAAGCCAGTTATAGCTAAGTCAGCGGGTAATTATTGGGGCTAAAGCAATATCGGGAGCAAAATCCGGAAGTGTGTAATTCATTATCTCAAGGGAGGTGGGTTTGTCTAGAGGTCGTTGGAAGGAATGGACACTTGAAAAGTGAAACTTGCACTGATTTGTCATAGGTCGCTAAGCAGTTTTGAAACAGATTCGGTCTGAGTTGTATGAAACTGGAATGGCATTTCACACACACACGTTCACGTTAAACTGAAGTTGTATTATGAAAAGTTGAGAGAATGTCTGTGATTTTTTGTGTTTGTGATTGAACTTCTCGGAGGCTGTGCACATTCATGAATCATCCTTACTTATATTTTTGTTTGCATATTGTTTTTGCATGTCTTGCTCGAGGGCGAGCAAGGTTTAAGTATGGGGTGTTGATAAGTGCATTTTGTGTGCATTATTTCGTGTTATTTTTTATGTCTATTTTGTTTGCATTCATATTGTTTTTATGTGTTTTTATGTGTTTTAGTGCATGTGTGTGTATTTCACTCTCCGGGTTGATTTTGTAGGAAAATAAATTTTTGAAGAGTGAGTTACGGAGCAGCCTTGTTAAAAAATTCAAATTTAATTTTAGGGACAACCAAATCCGATCCTCACCGTTCAAAAAGAATTTCAAGATGTTTTGAAGGTTCTGTCCAAATTTCAGCTCGATCCGACGGTTAGAACTCAAAATGTAAATTTTTCAAAATCGTTGCGCGGAGCAAAAAATTTCAGGCGCTCGACCGAGAATTGAACTCGCTCGAGCGCGAGTTGCAATTCCAGAAAAAAATTTTACATAGCGCGCTCGAGCGAGAATTGTCTTGGCTCGAGCGCGAATCGGAGTTTCAGAATTCTGCTTTACATAGCGCGCTTGAGCGAGATTTCTACTCGCTCGAGCGCGAATTCAAGAGCTTTTCTAGTCCAAAAAAATCCTTGTGGCAGAAGGAATTTATGTGTATGGGATCCGGACGCTATATATAGGAGATTTTTATTACTTTGGAGGGTTCCGGATCGCAGTAGAGAGAACACAACGCAGAGGCGACTACTACTCAAGCTTGGGAGAGAAGATTTCTTCTTCTTTTCTTATTTTTTTTTATTATTCATGATTAAAAACCTTGTTTGAATCATGATTTTATTTATTGAGTAGTTTTTCTTTCTTCGATCTAGGCCACGTGATTGGGTCAGACAATTTATGTATAAAACTCGTTTGCTTATTTGAGATTTTCAGACTTGATTTGATTTTATTGTTTATCGAATTTATATTTGTCTTGTGAATTTCCTGGCCAGTTATTTGCTTCATGTTAATTGATTCCAATTCGACAGAGGAGGTTTTGATTTTGATCACTTTGATATTCAACATAGTGTAAAACTGACTAGAAATAGAATTCAGTTTCATTATGCGGTTTAGGTGTTTACTGAATTTTCACAGTTATTCATGCATTCAAATTTGATTAGAATTACGAAAGATTAGTTCATCAATATTTGAATAGGTTTGATTGCTCTAGAAATAGTCCTTCGAAAAAATTAGAAAAATTCCCGTGAATTAATATTAAGTCTGATGTCTTAGATCGACTGCTTGTTACATGAATTGTCTGGTACCTACGTGAGTCCTTGATCGAACTTTTCCCATATTTTAATTAATCCAAATTTTTCAGCTGTGTTTTACTTAATTTAATTTTAATTGCAATTTTTTATTATTAGTTTACAATCTGAAATTGCTCTTTTTGATTAGTCTAGATTAAGTAGAAATAAATATATTCTAGTAGTCAAAATTATACAGTCCCTGTGGGTTCGACATCCGAATTTTATTCACTATCTATAATTTGTCCTGGTACGCTTGCCAGTTTATTTTTAATCAAACCGATTTAGCCGGTTACACATCACTTTCCACCTTTACTTCAACTTCCATAAAAATGTATTTTTCTTAACATACATTTAATTTTATCTTAAAAATTCTTAATGATGCATGAACATAAAATTCTCATTTATTCCTTTACTTCATGAAAATTTGCCATTAAATATATATTTAATTTATTTTTTAAAAAATCATCCTTATATAACTAATAAAATACCTGCATGAATTAAATATATATTTACGGACCTTTTATTTTCCAAGGACTTGTTCGAGTAGCTGACTACCAGACTTAAACTCAAAAATTTCTAGACTGGCCCAAAAACCCTTAAGCCCAACCTGACCTGGCCCATTAAGTTTATGGGCCCCTAGTCCCATGGAAAACTAATGGGCTCACATAAAACATAATTTAGGCCCATTAACTAATTAACTTAAAATTAAATTAATAAAATTATTAACTAACCATTTACTTATAAATTAGACCGCTAAAATTACTAAACCCGACACAACTTGGCCCAATAATTCTTATGGATCACACGGCCCATGACAAATTAGTGGGCTCACCTCAATAATTAATAAAGCCCATTAAATTAGTCTAATTAATTAATTATCAAGCCCAGGGTCCTGCCAAACCGACCAGACCAGGCCCTGGTCCAGCAAGCCCCCTAACCGAGCAACCCGATCCCATCTTTTCTCCCTTGCTGCACAGACTGCGCAGTCCACAAACCATGAACTTTCTGACCTGCTCCGGCCACCACCGGCCGGAGCCCCGATTACTGGACCCTCCCAGGGTCCAGTCACAACACGTGACCCAGCCCTGGCTCGAGCCAAGCCATGCATGGCTCGGCCAAGGCCCCTAAATCCCATACAAAAATTTGCTCGCCTAGCTGCTGTCAAAGCCCATTCTTGCATGGTTCCAGCCACTTCCAGCCCTGAACTAGCCTTCCAAACCCGACCCTAAGGACCCTAGATCAGACCCCTAGCCCTTGGTTAGCCTCTCAAACCAGCCTTAAGCAGAAATCGCAAAAGAAACCGACCATGCACATGAAAAACATGAGTAACTTCATGATCTTCAAAGAACTTCATTCAAAACTTAAATATCATGTATTAACAGAATATTCATGCTTAAAATTTTTTTTAATATAATTTAAATGGTGTTCAAAAATGGATTCGAAACGTGTCTCGATGATTATTTGCAAGAAGTAACGTTTATATCGCGCGTACGGTTTCTTCGGGACGAACGGATCTCCAAACCAATATAAAACCTTAATAAGTTCGGCTATGGGGCTGTGAAAACTCTTGCTGGAACGTGAAAATGGTGGAGGAAGGATGAGGGAGGCGGCTAGGGCAGTTTACGTGAGGTTAGGGAGGAATTAGGGTAGAGTATTTTTGGGATAAATACACTAATAAGTTATAAAGATAATATATAATAATAAAATAGAATTTAACACTCATAAAAAAACATATTAATCTGATAATAGCATGAAAATCCCGAAATATATAATTAAGGGATTTTTAAAGGTTAATAAAAGTCAAAAAAATAACTTATTTTGGGTAAAAACGGGCACATAAATATATATATATATATATATACTATAATTTTCTTGAAATAATACCTTAAAATAATATTTTAAGGCTCCTAAAAATATCATAAAATATTTTGGGTGAAAAACTAATATCTCGTCCGTCCACGATCCCACCTACACGATCATAAAATAATCTTTCTCAAATAAATTCATAAATTACCACCTAGCGGTTTAAATGCCGCAATAATATTTAAAACATGCAACTAAATCACATAATTCACATAATAACATATAAAATTAATTGAACACATTTTTACTTTATTTTAAAATCATTAAGGGTGCGTTTACTTGACTTGATAACCATAAGATGAGTTTATTAATCCAATCTAATCCATTGTTTACTTACAAAAAATCGTTTTTCTTCAAATCTCAAGGCCCGTAATTATACATTGATTTCATGAGATTTTTCATCCTTAATTACATGAGGTATAACATATCCTTTACAATATTTATGGAAAAAAAATTCTATAGAAATCCTACTATACCCTTCTTTAATTCTTTTGTTTTCCTCCCAATTTCTCATATTTTTTATGACTCATTTTATCAATTTTATCTATTTTTTAAAGAATACATAATTTTATACCCAATAATTTCGATAAGTGAAAATGACTCACATTTGAATCAATAATAATTTACAATATTCAACAATAATTCAATCCAAATTATATGAATACAAAATTAAACATAATATCATTTATCATAGGTAGAGAGTAAAACTCTAATTCGTCCATCAATCATTATTTTAATCCCAAAATTAATAACTCAAAGTAAACATGTTATTGTGTATCCATCATTATTCAACATCCTTCAAATGCATTTTAATACTCCTAGTATGATTTATCTACATGTAATCACATCCCGTAAAGTAAACGCAGCCTAAATCTCCTAGTTATGCATGCGGATTTACGTGGCGAATTTCTGGGTGCTACAATTCTCTCCCCCTTAAATGAAATTTCGTCCTCAAAATTGAAACGAATGCTGGAAAGAGTCATTTTCTCATGTAGTTCCTAATCAAGCCTTCCAAATACGACAATTTAAATGCATTAATTAAATTACCTGTAATGCGCAGAGTATCCGACATTGCCTTCTCCGCCTGCATCACAAAGACTCGCCCGACGGCATTCTACTTGGGACAGTTCAGCATAATGTGTCCAGGTTCCTTGCAATGGTAACACTTGCCTGATCCCGCCATGCATGGTCCCGGATGGGATCTCTGGCACTTCTGGCAGAGGGTAGTACTTCGGTACGAGGGACAATAGCCCCCTGCTGCTGCCTCAGTGGATTTGGGCCCTTCGACGGCCCAGTGGACTGCTTCTTCGCATGCTGCTGCGAAGACGGTTCATGGAACGATGGTTGGAATGGTCTCTTCTTTTGTTGTTCATTGAGGATCTCTCTCCTGCCACTCTCAGATCGTATAGCCGTGTTCACTGCCGCCTCATAAGGGGCCACATCCAGCATACGCACATCGTGCTTAATATCAGCCCTCAGCCCATCACAAACTGCCGCATTTTTTCCCTCTCATCCCCCGCAATCAGGGGCACAAAGTGACACCCCCGCTCGAACTGCTTGATGTACTCCACAACGGACCTGTATCCCTGCCAGAGACTCATAAAATCCCTAATCATCTGGCTGCGCACATCCTCTGTGAAGTACTTGGCAAAGAATGTCCTCTTGAAGTCCTCCCAGGTCAGAGTCTCCAAATTCACCCCTCTTACAGCGTCTTCCCACCAAAGGGCTGCATCGTCCTTCATCATATAGATGGAACATCGCACCTTATCTGCATCTGTCAAACCCATGTAGGAGAATATGCTCTCTAGTGATCGAATCCACCCCTCAGCAATGAGTGGATCTGTGGTGCCAGTGAACTCCTTCGATCCCTTCTTCTGAAACCGCTCAGCTACAGCCTCATCGTGGGACATCCCAGGTCGCGTGATCTGATGCTCCAACAACCTAGTAATCCCCACCATCATATCAGCATTGTCCTTCTCCAATGCTGAAAGCTGATCGCATGGAGGAGGTGGAGGTGGAGGTGGAGGATGAGGATCCCCACGTCGGTTCATACGTCTAGGGGCCATACTGCATCACCACACATTCTTCACGTAAATCGCAATGCATAACTAAGTATTTTTAACTTTAAAACTGTCATAACTTAAAATTCTCATTTCATAAATCATTAAAACATAAGTAATGTGTTCCATGCTTAAAACATAATTTAAATCATTTAAAACTTACAGACTAGCAGTGCGGCTTCTGAGCTCCGTGAAGCAGGCTAGTCACCCTCCAAGGACCATGGCTCTGATACCAAATGAAACATTCTAGAACACCTACTGAATTTTTTTAATAACTCTCTAACAATAAAATAATAAATATAAATATATATATATATATGCCCATACATATACATAGAGTTTTGATATGGTGAGCACCTATCATGTGCACTTATATGTGTACCTGCTGATGTGGCATTTACCTAATGGATATAGAGGATGTCATGTCAGCGGTGCACACAAAAGTGCACACCATGGGTGCTCATAATATCAAATCTGCATATATATATATATATAATACTTAAAAATAACTTTTTTTAATTTAATATACATATATACAATAAATACAATGAAAGTACACACATGAAATTAAATGCTTAAAATTAATTACTAAATAATCCTTTATAAAAATTCCATAATGAAATTCCTAAATAATAATTCTACACCAAAATCCATGCAAACTTTAAAATAAATAGTTAAATCTAACATCCATGCATATACTAAAAATCAAAAGTAATAAAACATGTGCGAAAATGAGTGTTCTAAATCTCAACATAAAAATTATCATAGAGAAATGGTCACGGGTTCTAGCCGTCTAGATGCTCATACACCCTCGCCGTCAGTCGGGAACACATTATCCTCATTGACATTTTGCTCACATGCACCATTTAAATCTAGTGAGTCTAGAGGCTCAGCACGTTCTATCCTTAAATAACAATATGAAATCACATACAAACACAAATCATATAAAATACGTGAATATAACTATACGTACATGATCTTAAAATTTTATGCATATAAACATGAAATAAATAATTATACTGCTTAATCATCATGCTATAACATATATCATCATACTTAATAAATCTCATAAAATGACATAACATGATTTCTTAGTTCTTAACAGGTCGTATCCATGTCGATGGCTTCATACTAAGCGATTGATCAATCTTAAAACTAACGTACGCGACGGTGGGGTCTCCACATCTGTGCTGTCACTTCACCAGCCCTCTCAGCTGGATCCATAAGCTCATCATACATAAACATTATCAGGAAGGTCATTGGGCCCAGGTATCGCGGCCTCCAACCACATCACTTTCCACCTTCACTTCAACTTCCATAAAATGTATTTTTCTTAACATACATTTAAAGTTATCATAAAAATTCTTAATGATGCATGAACTTAAAATTCTCATTTATTCTTTTACTTCATGAAAATTTGCCCGTAAATATATATTTAATTTATTTTCTTAAAAATCATCCGTATATAACTAATAAAATACCTGCATGAATTAAATATATATTTACGGACCTTTTATTTTCCAAGGACTTGTTCGAGCAACTGACTACTAGACTTAAACTTAAAAATTCCTAGACTGGCCCAAAAACCCCTAAGCCCAATCTGACCTGGCCCATTAAGTTTATGGGCCCCCAGGCCCATGGAAAATTAATGGGCTCATATAAAACATAATTTAGACCCATTAACTAATTAACTTAAAATTAAATTAATAAAATTATTAACTAACCATTAACTTATAAATTAGATCGCTAAAATTACTAAATTCGACACAACTTGGCCCAATAATTCTCATGGATCAATGACCCATGACAAATTAGTGGGCTCAACTCAATAATTAATAAAGCCCATTAAATTAGTCCAATTAATTAATTAATCAAGCCCAACCCATTAATTAACTACTTAAACTCTTAATTAATTAAAATAAAATACCCAAGCCCAAATAATAAAAATCTAGACCCAGACTAAAATTATTTGACCCATTTAAATTTTAGACCCGACCCGGACCCAAAACTTGAACCTGGCCCACCTAAAACCCAAAACCCACACTGTACGTGCTTCTCAAGCTCACAAAACCTCATGGCTGGCCCATCCTTTCTTGCTTCTTTTGCCCAGCTCGGGCCACCCATGGCCGGAGAGCCGCCGGCAAAACCTCCCCAGGGTAAAAACGGGCACATCTATATATATAAATACTATAATTTTTTTGAAATAATACCTTAAAATAATATTTTAAAGCTCCTAAAAATCTCATAAAATATTTTGGGTGAAAAACTAATATCTCGTCCGTCCACGGTCTCGCCTACGCGATCATAAAATAACCTTTCTCAAATAAATTCATAAATTACCACCTAACGGTTTAAATGCCGCAATAATATTTATAACATGCAACTAAATCACATAATTCACATAATAACACATAAAATTAATTTAACACGGTTTTACTTTATTTTAAAATCATTAAATCTCCTAGTTATGCATGCAGATTTACGTGACGAATTTCTGAGCGTTACACCAACCTTGATAACACACGATTTAATTATTTGAATTTGTTGTTTTAATTCATCGTTTTAAAATAATTAATCTTAATTTATGTCACATAAAGGATATTAACGTCATGTCCTTAAACAAATTGAGTTTTTGTGTGAAAAAATATTTTCACTCTATATACAAGCAAATAAAAAAAATCAATATTTCAATCTTCTACAAATTAAGTTTTTGTATAAAAATTAATTTCACTTCATCTACGAACAAATAAAACAAACGAATTTTAGAATTTCAATATTCTCAAATTAAGATTTTTGTGAAAAGATTTAGGTTCAATTCATCTATCTACAAACAAATAAAAACCAAAAAATTTGGTATTTTAATCTTCTTGAAAATTGAATCCTTACCTAATATGCACGTAGTTTGACAATGTTAACCTTATCATAATAAATAATTTTACAAAAACATCCTCGCAAAATATTTAAAATATGTATAAATAAAGAATAAAGTTAATAATACACAATGTAAATTTACCCTTGTTTTACACTTTTATAATTGAGATGAGATAGGTATAATTGGTATATATATAGATTATTTCTATTGAGATGAGATAGGTATAATTGGTATATATATAGATTATTTCTATTAGTCATCGGACAAGTGTACAAGTGTGTACCCTTGTGCATAATTATTTGTTGTTAAGTGTTATAACACCGCACACGACACTTAACGATACATACATTATTAAGTACCATAATGTTTAAACAAAATTCTTTGAGAAAGATTTAAAAATGTATGTCGTACAAATCTTGTTTTCATTGAACCCCCAACAAGCATTACAAATTCACAGATCCTGTAGTCCATAAATGTCGAAAAACAACATCAACACACAAAAACCATGCCCACCTCAGGTCAAGTGTGCTTACTATGATCACCTTCAAAATCATCCATCTCTCCTCACACGTGCTCTTTCATATACACTCTGTGCCGCCTCTCTCTTCCATATATAACCCAAAATACTAGAGACAACATCACCGCTGTTGCAACCATCACCAGGCCAACATATATCCATTGGCTGTATTTTCTTAGTCCAGGACAATACACTCCATCTATTTCAGAAAATGTTTGTCTCACAAAACTGCAATCTTCAAGATCAACCAGAAATGGACCGTACTGATACAAACCATAGCTCACATTTACACCAGCAGCCATCTGACTGTAAATGGTTGGATTCAGACGTCCTGTCGTCAGACAGATCCCATTTGGTGATGCTTCACACACGTTCCCGCTCCACACCTGCATATCGTGTTCGTAGATATTTCAAAGCTGCATTAGACCATCTAAATAATACACCCCAAAACTTTATACCTGTGTTGCATTGTTCAAATCCACTTCACCAGGTGCACAAGTTCGAGGAGTCAGGTCAGCATTAAATGGGTTACAAAGGTTTGGTACGAGCGGACCAGATTGATTGTAGTAGAGAGGAACAAAATTGGGGGCAAAATTGATGTTAGAGACATTAGATATTACTGTGTTGATTAAGGTGACCAATTGGGATGTTACTTCCTTGCTTCTTGTCAAGGTTTCTTGTGCAGTGGCATTATCCACACAAGGTAATATATCATCAAGTGCTGTATGAGCTGTGGGATTTTGGACCCACTCATTCATTGCCACACATGTATCTCCAGTCACACTAAAATCAATACCAAAGGAAAATGTCAATTAAGATCACATAAACATTCGATTTTAGTACTAAGAACAGTGACAAAATTAGTTGAAGTAATAGAATTCTAACTTGTGCAGGAGAAGAAAAATTCCACACAGTATGAATGTCCCTGTCACAAGAATCCATCCAGTAATCACCAAGCTGCAACCAAAAGATCGTGAAATTAATGCAATCACCTGTCGAGGCACAAATTGAATAATCAAATTAAGTGAGAGACAGGCAAAGGTAGATTAGCCAAAACACTCACATGTACATAAAAAACTGCATGCCAAAAATTGAGAACACTGCAGAGAGGAGATTCCAAAGTTGGACAGGCGTAAGTTAAATATCAGTGAACAGAAGTTCAATCATCTATTTTCAGGTTTGAGAAATGGATTAGTCATACCGAATCCAAGAAATGTTAAAAGAAGCATGACCGCAGAGAGTATGATTAGAGCCAATCTCCTGAAAGGACATTTTCACATAATTATCAAACTAAATGCGAGACCAAAAAAAATGTGTGTGTAATGGACGAGAATTCTAACCGGGATTCGAACTCACACTGATCGAATTAAATCTTTTATGTCTTTTGAATTATCTTCTGTTTTGCTTGCAAGGGTACTAGCTGAAGAGTTTATCTTGGATTGGATCTGATCAATGTCCGTTTGGACATTCGAAGGTAGAAAAACTTGCTCCACGTTAATTTGCTTGGCTGCAGAAAGATATTCTGACACATTTCTAAGATTCTCGGATGTGGTATCTGCCTGATGGACGACGTATTCCAAAGTATTCATCGTACTACTATGAAATTTCCCCTGACCAACGTATAATACAACACATCCAACGCTGAACAAGCATGACAGAAATTAGTTTTACACTCCCAATTGTGTGTGCATACACGTGTTTAAACAGAGAGAGAGCGAGAGAGTACATTGCAAAGATGGTAAAGAATACGAGGAAAATGAGAGAGAGTGCATAAGCGATTCGAGAATAGCCGTAAGGTTCTCTCCGGCAGCAACAGTAGCAGAGACAGATGAGAGACAAACAAAGCCCAAAAACCGCAAACCAGATTATCGCCACAACAAAAAATGGAATGGCGGTGTATGCCACTGACTGCAATTAAATATGAATTAATATCAATTAATGAAAACATGAATAAATTGTTCTCTTAGATCAGCCCATATGATAAAATTTACACATTTCAGATCAAGCTGCAACGAGTTAGATGCTTCAATAAAAAAAGAAATTTTGTTGTTTATCAAATGACTTGAAACTCGTCACCATGCCATGATCAAAATGTCTGCGTGCGTTTGAGGCATCACAACACTGCAACCATATTCAGTGCTAATTCCAAACAACCATTTGATATCCACTATTTTAGGTCAACATAAGATTGAAGTTCACATCAAAGAACAGATGTCCGGTAATTCTTTTTTCAGAAATAGTTCAGCTGCCTCCTTTTTACCACTATGTACTCACAGGGAGTCCGGGCTTAAAACCAGCAGAATACTTCCCATTCTATGATCACAGAACCAAAAAAACTTGAGACCTAAAGTAATTTAGTATAGCTCACATGCATTAGGCAATTTTGGCACAGGGGCATGCCTCTTTTCCTGAAAGCTTAAGCTACCGTGTCCGATTCCTCAAAATTTGTATTCGAAGACCATAACTATGGGGGAAAATGGGAAACAAGGCCTAATGGATGAGCAATGTATCTTCGCCACGGACCCATATGAGAGTAATGATCTGTCTTAAACAAATAATTCTAGAAATACAGAGAATAAAGACTACTTTCAGAGACAAAAGACTCGAAAACTACACGATTTCATGGTGGAGGAAGTCAAAAAGTCACTTATGTGAAGCCCGAAAAAACACACATCAATGAACGAGCATATACAATTTGGTTAAAAAAAAAAGTTAAAATCTTTAAAGGCCTACAGCCCAGTAATGGCGATTGCTGATGTTCCAGCCTCCAGTGTATTTATGAAAATCATCAAGAGGGTCTTTTCTGTAGGTTCTTTGCGCAGCAAGCGCAAGAGGCTGGGTTAGATTATCAGCAAGCAACCTCTCGGGTCTACCCCAAGACACATTAACCATCCCACCATCACCCTCATTGTGTTTCCCTGCATGAGTTTCAAGAAATTGGGCAGCAGCTCGACGCTAAATAAAGGAAAACTAGTCAGGAATGTAGAAGAGTTTCTGACCTGAAGCTAGGAATGTATGATAAGGGTCTTCCCCATTTGAAGAAGATGCGAATGGTAAATCTGATGAAAGAAGAGGAAAGATGGCAACAAGGGAAAGTAACAGAGACCTGGAAGAGAACATGGCTGTGGATTGATTCGTGGGACGTAGAAAAATGGGTGTCTCGTCCTTTTATGTTTTACAAAAGAAATTTGGAGTACAGATGGTAATGTTATATACGTGCTTAAATCGGCGGTGGTTGGATAATGGAAATAAATGATTGGGTTTAGATGGAAATAATAATAGAGAGAGAGGGGGGCAGGTGTTAATTAAAATAATCGATACAAAATACAATCCCAGTCCCCCAATTGCGCACTTTTTGACTTGTGTTGAGCCACGTCCCACGCTCTACGCTTTTCTTACCTTTTTTTTTTTTTTTTGGCATCGTGTGTATGTATCATCATGTCTCTAGATTTTTTCATCTTGTAATGTTTTTTTTTCCCTATTCAACAATATGTATCGAGTCAATTTCGAAAAAACAATATGTATGGAGTTAGAACTTAGAGAAAAAAAAAAAGGGTCAGGGATGCTTGGAATAATTATGCATTGAAATAATTATGAGATCATCCCATTACTCAATATCATAAGACAAAATTTTCCAATCATAAAAAACTATAAAAAAATATTATTTTTATCGCCTGTTTCATCACCATCACGGATACGGTTTAGTATATGCCACCCACAGGACACTACCCTGCGGGCGACATGTAACCCTATGATTGGTCAAAATTAGTGGGTTTCACGTGGGGCCCATTGATTTTAACCAATCTTGAGTCGCCACGTTATCCGCAGGGTACTACCCTGCGGGTAGCATCTCATTAGGTTGAGTCGATGCTACCCGCAGGGTAGTGCCATGCGGGTGACATGGCGGTTCATGATTGGTTAAAATCAGTGGGCCCTACATGAGACCCACTAATTTTGACCAATCATGGGGTTACACGTCACCCGCAGAGTAGTGCCCCGCAGGCGGCATATACTAAACCCTCATTAAGAGGATGCCGAATATTATTGGCTATTTAAGTCAGAGTGAACACCGAAAATCACGGTCTCTGCTCTAATCAATACCACGTTATTTTCTGCCTACCTATCACCACGCCCAAAGCTACAGCGAAATTTTGTGAGAACATTTCAAAATTTTTAATCTTTTTTAAAAATTTGACCCGAGGCCTTATAATGAAAAGGCCCGAAATTTGTGTCCGTTTCTTGATGATACTTTGATGTAAAAGTTATTTTATTTATTATCTTAAAAAAAAAAGTCATTTTATTTATAGGAAACAATTTTTTTTTTAATATTAAGAAACAATTTTTCTAAAGACAAAAAAAAAAATGATTTGCTCTAAGGGGTATCCAAGTTGGTGGATTAGATGAATTTGGCTATAGGTCATGATATCGATTTTCCCTGCCAACACCTTATTGGACTAGCCTGTCACACATGGCTTGCCTAATGTGGTTTACCTGACTAGCGTAATTTGCAGACTATTGCGTTAGTTCGGAGGTTTACCCAGAGCGCACCGAAAGGTAGCGGCAGCGGGTTCCCACGTCACAAAAAAAAGTGATTTTTTTTAATCTATGCTTTAAATTTTTCTTACAAAATAAGAATATATTTTTTTCCCTCGTCTCCGTGTTATTGTGAGGATTTATTTGATAACATCAATTGTTTTTGTTTCTACAATTATTTGTGTTTACGTTTTATTTTTGAAGATAGATTACTATTTTTATTTTCTTCAAATCCAATAACTCATTTATATAATTGTTGCTTAGAAAAAAATAAAGTTTATTTCCAATCCGAAGTTTTTTGTAATACAAAACTCTTGTAAGATCGTCTTACGAGTTAATTTTATGAGACACATCTCATATCTAAATCATACATATTACTTTTCACTTAATGTTTGGATCGGATCGACTTGTCTCACAAATACAAACACATAAATTGATTACACTATTAAGGTTTTAACATTGCCTTTGTTAATGATATATTTGGTGATATATATTGGAATGATATATTTACTAACTTTTCAGACGATTGTATCGTAAATTATTATTAAAATAGTAAGTCACATTTGAATTGATGATAATGTTTTAATTTTTCTGCCCGTTTTTAAGTTGATATAAATTATACTTTTGTATTTTATAGCAATTGTATCTTCTCTGAACAAAATTCTTGGGATCTCCCCTGTTTTGGATGAAACATCTAATAGGTTTATAACCTAACATTGTTCATTGGTTTTTTTTTTTGTTCGCATAGCAGAAGGGCCGACTTAGAAAATGACTTCTATCGAATCAGTATCGATAATTAAGTCCCAAAAAAAAGTACGAGTAGCACAAAAGGCGATATAGAAAGTGGCAACTATCGAATTATTGCCGATAATTATGGAAAAAGAAGAAGAAGAATGACATATTCTAATTAATTTATAGGTTGGGTTAATGTGAATGGTGTGCATGCATTTAACACTGAAAAAAAAAAGTGAAAGCCGTCTAGAATAACTGTCTCGGATGCTGGCTTCTCAAGGTATTGATAATGTTACAACTGTTTCACATCGAATATTAAAACTAATAAAAGATAACTTATAAACTCATAAGGTTACACCATATAATAGGCAATTCATTTAAGGTGGAACACCTATTTAGGTTTATAACTTAAAAAAATTATTCACAACATTGACGATGTTACATTTATCTAGCATGTGTCGGGGTATGGTATTTATTTGTCTGTGTGTAGAGCCGTCAAAGTGGGTTGGGCTCGCTGTGTTGGTCCGCCCCACTCGGCTATATAGGTGGTTGGGTTGACAAATTTTCAACCCGCCTAAATAGTGGGTTAGCCCACCCCGCCCCGCCAAGTGATGGATTGTGGTGAGTTGCAGGCCAACCCGCCCCAATCCGTCAAATATAACTAAAAATTGACGGGTTGACTACCCCACACCGCTAGGCAGGTTGGGTTGATAATTTTCCAACCCACCTAAATAGTGGACCGATCAGCCCCGCCCCGTCAATCGGCGGGTTTTGATGAGTTGCGGGTTGGCCCGTTCCGCCGACCCGTTTTGACAGCTCTATCTGCGTGCGAACGTAGAGCCAGAACTACATATTAGGGGCCGATAACGAAAGTAAGAAAGATGAAATATTTATTATATATAAAAATAAAGTTTGAATATATTATATTTTCAACAAATAATTAATACTTATATCTAAAATAAACCCAAATTTAAAACTTAGGAAACTCTCTATATATATAGTGTTGAATGACAGTGAAATAGTGTATAAATATCCTAATTCTAGTGTCATGTGGAAAGAATGGAAACAAAAAAAATTATCCCTAATTACATTATATAAGTATTTTAAAGTAAAAAAAAACGATTATAGAATATTTAGTACTAAATAAGTACACACGAATCCGAATTTCGGATAAAAATGATTGGATATAGAAATTGAACCTTGGAAAGAGCATGGCTCTGAAGAATGGTGCCCGTAAACTTATCTTTCATTGTTGAAGATAATTAATTAATAATTATTCACAACATTGACGAGGTTACATTTATCTAGCATGTGTCGGGGTATGGTATTTATTTGTCTGTGTGTAGAGCCGTCAAAGTGGGTTGGGCTCGCTGTGTTGGTCCGCCCCACTCGGCTATATAGGTGGTTGGGTTGACAAATTTTCAACCCGCCTAAATAGTGGGTTAGCCCACCCCGCCCCACCAAGTGATGGATTGTGGTAAGTTGCAGGCCAACCCGCCCCAATCCGTCAAATTTAACTAAAAATTGACGGGTTGACTACCCCACACCGCTAGGCAGGTTGGGTTGATAATTTCTCAACCGACCTAAATAGTGGGCCGATCAGCCCCGCCCCGTCAATCGGCGGGTTTTGGTGAGTTGCGGGATGGCCCGTTCCGTCGACTCGTTTTGACAGCTCTATCTGTGGGCGGACGTAGAGCCATAACTACATATTAGGGGCCGATAACGAAAGTAAGAAAGATGAAATATTTATTATATATAACAATAAAGTTTGAATATATTATATTTTCAACAAATAATAAATCAATACCCATCATAAAAAATTGTGAAATACATCATTATTTTCCAAATCTATTAGAATTTAAAATGTTTCTCTAACAAATCACGAAAATCATCTACAATTGAATTTATATTAAACTTTTTAGCAATTTGATTCTCAATATACACTAGAAAACAATTATTGAGAAATTCGTATCTCGTCTTATTATGCAGATTAGGTAATCTTGACTCTCGACTATATTTGTAGCAGAAAAAGGTAGTTATGTGGTAGATGTAAAAATTGGAAGTATGATCCAAGCTTTTTGGGATAAAAAACTATTGGTAATTTATTACCTAACATTAGTGTTCTCGTTGCTTGTGTAGCAGAAGAGACGACCTATAAAACGCTTTCATCAAATAAGTGGCGATAATAATTAGGTAAAAAAAAGTATGCATAGTTGAAGATGCGAGATAGAAAAATATGGGACGACATAGTAAATGGTTACCATCGAATCATTGTCGATAGTTATATTAAAAAAGAAGAAAAAATGCACATTATAGATTGTATTCAGGTGAGTGAAAGTCATCTAGAGTAGACCGTCATGGGTGTCGGTTTCTCTAGGGTTCGAGAATGTTATAATTTTTTTATATCAAATATTAAAATTAATAAAAGAGTTACATGTTATAAAGCCATGAGGTTACATTACCCAATAGACAAATTTTTTGAGATCGAACACCCTTAGGTTTATAACCCAACAACATTGATGAGGTTACATTTATCCAGCATGTTTTGGGAATAATATTTATCTTTCAGCATGTAACTATGTGTGATTCTTAACATGTCCCAGTATCAAGGGAAATGTTGTGTGAAAAAACAATTATATTTAGAGTGATTTTTATTTTGAATTTCAATCGTGACACCTGAAGCCAACTCCCTAGGATGATACATGGTTCTTAATTAAAATGAGTGATTAGTGTGAGATCCCGTTTCTAATCTTTTATTCTCGAATAATTAAACAAAATCAAATACAATGAGCCGCGTAAAAACGAATCAAAAATTTTTTTTTCTTTTTTTTTTTTGAAAAGCACTGCGCGCCCGCGCCGAGCCTTCGCAAAACAACGGCGCACCCGCGCCAAGAACCGCGCGCCCGCGCCCTCGCTTCGCGAATCAACGGCACGCCCGAGCCAAGAACTGCGCATCCGCGCCCGCGCCGCCCTCTCGAACTGCTGAACTCCAGGGCACAAAAGAAAAGTCTAACAAACTAAACTCAAAAACTCAAGCAACTAAGGTTCAAACATCATAAATACATGAGATCTAAGGAGTTGAAACACCAACAAAACAATGTTTAACAGTACAAGTTTGACGATAGGGATTCGTTCGACTAAACAAAACAGTACAAATCCAAAAGGTACGACCCTAAGATATACGGTGTCTCACTTCTATCATCACACCCCGAGCTAACAACGGTTAGAAATATAACTTTCTAAGTAAAAGAGACAGGCATGCAATATCAAATAAACACCTCAGATTGAAATGTAATAATCAGTAACAAATCAAAATGAGAATGAATGAATGCATGACTTCAAAACTCGGGACTATCAAATCAGATAATCGAAATATCAATCGTTATTTGGTTGGGATCCCGGGGCCAAGTCCTCACAACAACTCACCGACACACCCATTCGGGGTGGATGTCGTTCAACTCAACCCCTAGACTTAAGAGCAACTATAAGAAGTATTCTGACAATTGGAAAAACTCGAAATCCAAAGCCACTTCAATATAGCTCCCTAAATCGTCTAATTTCAAAACGAATCAAGAAATCGGCTCAATATGAATGCAAATGAAAATAGAATAACAATCAAATTTACTGAAGCAAATAAACATGTAGTATGTGATTTTCGGAAACTCGAGAATAAGTCAATCTCAAGTATTCATTCCCATTCGTTTCATTGTCGACTTTTACCTTTTCTCGAAACTTCAAGTGATTCTTGTCAACAAGAGATAACTCGATATCATAGTCTATTCGGATAACAAACTCAAAGTCGATACAACAATCAATAATATACCGTCTTCAATTCTTCAATTGATAAATAAGTCTCCAAGTTTGATCAATCTCCCGAATCCTCAATCAACTGTCAAAACATCGAATACAGACTCAATATCAACTCGGAATTCAAACTCAATCAAATTCGATATACAAATCAAACCGAACCAAAACCGATAACTCAAACTCGATTTCGACGACATAACGGCTATAAACTGACTATCCGAAAATACAAACCATCAAACAACAATCACAGTAACTCAATCATCATCACAATCCATCAAAACAACTTAAATCCAACTTCAATCAAAATCATCATTTTCGAATTTCACCTCTAAAATTATATAAAATCCAAACTTCATTCTTTTTCCAAACCGACTTCGAATACACGATCTATACTAGCTCAAGAATGACATACTCCAATATTATCAAATTCTGACAACCCAACAAAATCGAAGTTCAAGAGATCGTAGCAAAACTTACGTCTAAATGAAGCCCTCGTTGCGGTGATCGTGAATCTCAACTCGGAATTAAAATCTAACGATTGGATCGAGCGAATCGAAGGAAGAAGAAGCTCAAAATGGCGTCTCCCATGGCTTCCTGTTCGGTACGTGAAGGGAGAGGGAAGGAGAGAGTGAGGGTGATGGGTTGAAGTGACTTGAAAGTCAACTTGCCAAAGATAATATATAAAATCCCACTTTTTGCATTTCAGTCCTTTATTTCTCCAAGTTGCAAAGTAACCCCCTGTTAAATATCAAAACGATCCTTAATCACTAACAATTCTGATTATCTCGATTAAACTCAATTATAATAAAATCGGGGCATTACAATTCTCCCCCTCTAAGATTCGATTTCGTCCTCGAAATCTGACAGATCACAGACTGAACAAGAACGAAATAAACTGAAGACGAACTCACCTCAATCGAATAACTCTGGAAATCGCTGCCTCATATCGGATTCGGTCTTCCAAGTCGCTTCTTCAACTCCGTGACGACTCCACTGAATCTTCACCAAGGGAATCAACTTGTTTTTGAGCTGCTTCTCTTTCCTATCGAGAATCTGGATCGGTCGCTCGAAGTAACTCAGAGTTTCATCAAGTTCGGCCTCGTCCGGCTGAAGAACGTAAGACGGATCCGGATGATATTTCCGTAGCATCGAAACGTGAAACACATCGTGGATGCCTGAAAGAGACGGAGGAAGAGCAATCCTATAGGCAAGATCGCCTATCTTCTCCAGAATCTCATACGGGCCAATGAACCTCGGCGACAACTTTCCTCTCTTTCCAAATCTGACAGTGCCTCGGAAAGGAGAAATCTTCAAAAACACACGGTCTCCCTGATCAAAAGACAGTGGTCTGCGTCGGACATTCGCATACTTGGCCTGTCGATCCTGGGCTGTCTTCATTCTGACTCTAATCAGCTTCACTTGCTCCGCCATATCACGAATCATATCTGGACCCAACTCAGGTGATTCTGAAATCTCATCCCAAAATAACAGAGATCTGCACTTCTTCCCGTACAAGGCTTCGAAAGGTACCATTCCAATACTCACCTGGAAGCTGTTATTGTACGAAAACTCCACTAGAGGCAAAGAATCTTGCCAACCTGAACCAAAATCAAGCACTACTGCGCGAAGCATATCCTCCAAAGTCTGGATCGTACGCTCGGACTGACCGTCGGTCTGAGGGTGATACGCTGTGCTCAAGTGCAAACGAGTACCCAATGCCTCCTGCAAACTGTGCCAAAAGTGAGAAGTGAATCTCGGATCTCTGTCTGATACTATCGACTTCGGCACGCCGTGCAATCTCACAACCTCTCTGACATACAATTCGGCCATCTGATCGTGATGGTATGTCATACGGTATGGAATGAAACAAGCAGATTTTGTCAACCGATCAATCACTACCCAAATCGCATCACAACCTCTGACTGAACGCGGTAGTTTGGTGACGAAGTCCATAGAGATGTGATCCCACTTCCATTCTGGAATAGGTAAACTGTGCAACAATCCACCTGGTTTCTTCCTCTCGTCTTTCACTAGTTGACAATTCAGACAATGGGACACAAACCTCGTGATGTCTCCCTTCAATTGCTTCCACCAAAACTGAGTCTTCAAGTCATTATACATCTTTCGGCCTCCAGGATGAACATTGAACCGACTGCAATGCGCCTCTCGAAGAATACTCTGTCTCAACTCAGAAACGTCGGGCACAACTATACGGCTGTTCACAAACAAAACATCATCCTTGACCTGAAACTCTAACTGATGACCTGATCGGACTCTCTCTATCGAACTCTGAATACTCGAATCTGATCTCTGTGCCTCTCTGATCAACTGAAACAACTCTGGCTCGGCCTGAATCGCAAAAACTCTGATAGATCTCCTATCGGTCTCAAACTCCAAACCAGAAGTACAACAAACCTCAATTAATCGAGAGACACCCATCGTAGTAAGAGACAATGAACAAAGTTTCCGACTAAGAGCGTCTGCAGCTGCATTCGACTTTCCAGGATAATACTTGATCTCACAGTCGAAATCCTTAAGCAAATCCATCCATCTCCTTTGTCTCATATTCAGCTCGGACTGGGAAAACAAGTATTTCAGGCTCTTGTGGTCAGAAAATATCTCAAACGACTCACCATAAAGGTAATGGCGCCAAGTCTTCAAAGCAAACACGATTGCAGCTAGCTCGAGATCATGGATCGGATAACGAGTCTCGTGCGGCTTTAGCTGCCTCGAAGCATAAGCTATGACGTGCTTCCTCTGCATGAGAAAGCATCCAAGACCACGGTGAGAAGCATCGCAGTACACAGAGAAACCTCCAGTACCTGATGGAATAGACAAGATCGGAGCGCTGGTCAATCTCTTCTTCAACTCAATGAAACTAGCCTCACACTGTTCGGACCAAACAAACGGTGCATTCTTCTGGGTCAACTGAGTAATCGGCTTTGCAATGGAAGAGAAGCCCTCGATAAATCGGCGATAATACCCCGCTAAACCCATGAAGCTTTCTGGCACTGATGTCGGTCTCTGCCAATTCATAACTGCTTCGATCTTACTGGGGTCCACAGATATTCCATCTTCTGATACAATGTGGCCTAGAAAAACAACTCGGTCCAATCAGAACTCGCACTTTGATAGCTTAGCATACAACTGTTCGGCTTGCAAGGTCTGCAATACAATCCTCAAATGCTCGGAATGATCAGAACGGTTCTTCGAATAGATCAGAATGTCGTCGATGAAGATGATGATGAACTCATCTAGATACCGCTGAAAGATACGATTCATCAGATTCATAAAAACTGCTGGAGCATTGGTCAAACCAAACGGCATGACTATGAATTCGAAATGCCCATATCTGGTTCTGAAATCTGTTTTTGGCACATCCTCGTCGCGAACTCTCAGCTGATGATACCCTGATCGCAGATCTATCTTCGAATACACTGAAGAACCTTGCAGTTGATCAAAAAGATCGTCGATTCTTGGTAGAGGATACTTGTTCTTGACCGTCGCTTGATTCAACTGGCGGTAGTCGATGCAAAGTCACATAAAACCGTCTTTCTTCCTCACAAAAAGCATTGGTGCACCCCAAGGCGATACGCTAGGTCGGATGTATCCCTTGGCAATCAAATCTTCTAACTGTTCCTTCAATTCTTTCAACTCTAACGGAGCCATACGGTAAGGTGCTTTCGAAATAGGCTGAGTACCTGGTGCAAGTTCAATGCTAAATTCGATGTCTCGAATAGGCGGTAAACCAAGAATCTCGTCTGGAAAAACATCAGGAAACTCGCTAACAATCGGTATCTCAGACAACTCAGAACTAGACCTCTGAACATCCATTGCATAAATCAAGAATCCCTCTGCTCCTTTCTGTAGCAAACGATACATGGATAACACAGAAATCAACGGAATTTTGGATCGAGAACCCTTACCGAAAAACTTCCAATCGTCTGCCATCTCAGGTCTGAATCGAACCACTTTCTGAAAGCAATCTACTGTCGCCCTATACTTTGTCAGAGCATCAATACCGACAATACAGTCAAAATTAGATAATCCAAGTACGATGCAGTCAATCTCAATCGAATTCCCTTCGGATTCTATTACACAATTTCGGACCATTCTCACCGAAACAATTCCTCCACCCAAATGTGAAGTAATAGAAACAACATCAGATAATGGCTCAGCAAATAAATCATGCGTCATGACAAATATTTCAGAAATAAAATAGTGAGAAGCACCCGTATCAATCAACACAAGCGCAGGATAACCAAAAATCGAACAGTTACTTGCTATCACGTCGTTCGGGGCTGCATTGACTTGATCCTCTATCAAGGCAAACACCCTCGCCTGCTGTCGAGGAGGTTGGTTTTGATTCTGATTACCTCCCTGACGAGTCTGCTATTGAGGTTGAAAGGAATGAACTGCAGAAGCTGATCTCTCGGGCTGAGCTGGCGGTCGAGAAGAACTGCCGCTCTGAGCTCTATCGGATCCTCGCTGAGGACAAACTCTAGCAAAGTGACCCGGCTGCTGGCAGATATTGCAACTACCAAACACGCCTCGACACTGATCACTGGGATGACGTCCTCCACACTTGCTGCACGAAGCTCCAAAAAACCCAGAATTCTGTCCAGAACTGAACTGCCTAAAGCCACTGGAACTCGATGAATTGCTCCCAAACTTCTTAAATTGCTTCCCCTTCGGTCTATACTGATCTCTCCTGTTTCTGCCACTGTTGCCTCCCTCAACCCTCTGAGACTGATTCGACTGCTGAGAAGGTTGGTACTGATACTGAGACTGCTGAGGCTGAAACTGAACATGCTGATTTGGAAAAGATCTCTGCTGCTGCTGAGGAGCTACCTGATTACCTCGTTGCATCAAGAATCCGGCTTCGGCTCCCTTTGCTTGATCCATAGCATCTGCAAAGTTGTTGGGTCTTCCGGTATTGACCAAGGTAATTATCTCAGGGTTCAAGCCATTGATGAAATGGTCGGCCTTGGCTTCCTCGTTATCTGCAACGTGAGGTGCAAACCTCAGGAGACTGTCAAATTTGCTCACATAGTCCTCAATGCTCAAGTTCCCTTGTTTCAGATTCGAAAATTCGGCACCCTTTTCCTTTCGATACGAGACAGGAAAGAAACGCTTAAAGAACTCAGTCTTGAACAAGCTCCAAGTGATGGCAGTGCCTCGGTTCTCATTCGCTCTCTTGGTTGTGGTCCACCAATTCTTAGCAACACCCTGCAACTGATGACTGACTAACCTAATTCTGCGGTCATCGGTATAGTCGAGGGAATCAAAGAGCTCATCCATTTCATCCAGCCAACTTTCACAAGCAACGGAGTTCTCGGTACCCGTTAAAGTAGGCGGTCGGAAAGATTGAAACCTCTTCAGTAGAGTCTCCATCGGGGTTGCAGTTGCATCAAACTGATCCATTCCAGTACTACCCTGATCATTCTGAGGAGTTATCACTGGCGGCGGATTCTCAGTAAAAGGAGGAGTCAAAGATGGTTGATTCCTTCTCAAAGATCATCGAGGTGCCATCTGATATCAAGGGTTAGGACACAATATCTCAGACTTATTCTCAATCTCATAACCTCGGTGTTCAAAGCTCTGCTCTGAGTACTCATGAATCTCAATGATATACGAGAACAGATAATAGTACAAGGACAAATATATATCACGTAATTCATGCTTTATAAATTAAATCACTAATCATGTAATTCAATTAATTCAAAAATCAATAAAGCATGCTCGCACGTATTTAAAAATAATCATTTAATTAAATCAATCACATGCGAGAGTTCAATTTATGCGGACTCGATCTACCCCGCTCACTCTAGTTCAAATCCAAGAATCTTATCGCTCTGATACCACTTAATGTGAGACCCCGTTTCTAATCTTCTATTCTCGAATAATTAAACAAAATCAAACACGATGAGCCACGTAAAAACGAATCAAAAATTTTTTTTTCCTTTTTTTTTTTAAAAGCACTGCGCGCCCGCGCCATAATCAGGCGCGCCCGCGCCGAGCCTTCGCAAAACAACGGCGCGCCCGCACCAAGAACCGCGTGCCCGCGCCCTCGCTTCGCGAATCAACGGCGCGTCCGCGCCCTTGCTTCGCAAATCAACGGCGCGCCCGCGCTAACCTCTCGAACTGCTGAACTCCAGGGCACAAAAGAAAAGTCTAACAAACTAAACTCAAAAACTCAAGCAACCAAGGTTCAAACATCATAAATACATGAGATCTAAGGAGTTGAAACACCAACAAAACAATGTTTAACAGTACAAGTTTGACGATAGGGATTCGTTCGACTAAACAAAACAGTACAAATCCAAAAGGTACGACCCTAGGATATACGGTGTCTCACTTCTATCATCACACCCCGAGCTAACCCAAATGACTTGGTCCAGCTCCTGATCCTCCTGTTGCCAAGTACACATACAAACAAAGACAACAATCGGATGAACCGGTTAGAAATATAACTTTCTAAGTAAAAGAGACAGGCATGCAATATCAAGTAAACACCTCATATTGAAATGTAATAATCAGTAACAAATTAAAATGAGAATGAATGAATGCATGACTTCAAAACTCAGGACTATCAAATCAGATAATCGAAATATCAATCGTTATTCGGTTGGGATCCCGGGGCCAAGTCCTCACAACAACTCACCCACACACCCATTCGGGGTGGATGTCGTTCAACTCAACCTCTAGACTTCAGAGCAACTATAAGAAGTATTCTGGCAATTGGAAAAACTCGAAATCCAAAGCCACTTCAATATAGCTCCCTAAATCGTCTAATTTCAAAACGAATCGAGAAATCGGCTCAATATGAATGCAAGTGAAAATAGAATAACAATCAAATTCACTCAAGCAAATAAACATGTAGTATGTGATTTTCGGGAACTCGAGAATAAGTCAATCTCGAGTATTCGTTCCCATTCGTTTCATTGTCGACTTTTACCTTTTCTCGAAACTTCAAGTGATTCCTGTCAACAAGAGATAACTCGATATCATAGTCTATTCGGATAACAAACTCAAAGTCGATACAACAATCAATAATATACCGTCTTCAATTCTTCAATCGATAAATAAGTCTCCAAGTTCGATCAATCTCCCGAATCCTCAATCAACTGTCAAAACATCGAATACGGACTCAATATCAACTCGGAATTCAAACTCAATCAAATTCGATATACAAATCGAGCCGAACCAAATCCGATAACTCAAACTCGATTTCGACGGCATAACGGCTATAAACTGACTATCCGAAAATACAAACCATCAAACAACAATCACAGTAACTCAATCATCATCACAATCCATCAAAACAACTCAAATCCAACTTCAATCAAAATAATCATTTTCGAATTTCACCTCTAAAATCATATAAAATCCAAACTTCGTTTTTTTTTTCCAAACCTACTTCGAATACACGATCTATACTAGCTCAAGAACGATATACTCCAATATTATCAAATTCTGACAACCCAACAAAATTGAAGTTCAAGAGATCGTAGCAAAACTTACGTCTAAATGAAGCCCTCGTTGCGGTGATCGTGAATCTCAACTCGGAATTGAAATCTAACGGTCGGATCGAGCGAATCGAAGGAAGAAGAAGCTCAAAATGGCGTCTCCCATGGCTTCCTGTTCGGTACGTGAAGGGAGAGGGAAGGAGAGAGTGAGGGTGATGGGTTGAAGTGACTTGAAAGTCAACTTGCCAAAGATAATATATAAAATCCCACTTTTTGCATTTCAGTCCTTTATTTCTTCAAGTTGCAAAGTAATCCCCTGTTAAATATCAAAACGATCCCCAATCACTAACAATTTTGATTATCTTGATTAAACTCAATTATAATAAAATCGGAGCATTACAATTAGTGCCTAAAAGATTGAAACTCCACCAATTAATGGACAAATAAGAGCATGAATTAACCGATCCTACACCAGAATTAGATGCACAAAAGATTTGATAGGTACTGCTGATACTAACAAGGTGCATCTTATTTCGAGTTCTCATTTCATAAGAACTCAAAAATTAAGTATGTTTGACTTGAAACAATTATGTGATGGATGATCTCGCGTTAAGTTTTTTAAGATGCATGTGAGTAAGAATATAAGCACATTGGAAAGACCTATGTTGGTATAGTGGAGACAATAATCAAACGTTACATTAATTTTGTTCCAAGTTAAAATCATAAAAATTTCACCATTTTAAATGATTATACATGTGCTCATCAAATATACAAAACACTAGAATATGTACTTTTTCTGTAGAGTACGTCTTTTGTGAGATGATTTTATGTCCATATTTACAAATTATAAATAATACTTTTTATGAGTGACTAAAATAAAAGATGTATTTCATAAAATTGACACATAAAATCGTCTCACATAAAGTTTTTGTATTTTTTTGAATTATCTTCACATAATTTCGAGAGGTATTTGGAAAGATAATTATGAAATGTTGATCGTGGAATTTTGGGGGGCAAAAAAAAAATTTATTACTTTCTTGTTTTTATTTTATTTCAATGAAAAACCAAATGCAAGGTTATATTCATTTTTATATATCTGGAAAAAAACAAATTCATTCAGATATGTATATATAAAAATTAATTTACTAAGATATATATATCTTAATATAATATATTATTAAAGAAGATATCATTTATAACCGAATTAGAATTGATTTGGTGAAGGTAAAGACGACATATCTAAAATACCTTTCACAAAACAGGAAAGAAATCTCTATCTCTATTTTAAACTTCATGTGTCCATGATTTTTATATTTTTTTGTACTTCCATTTTAATTTTAAATTTAAATTTTGTAGAAATAAAAATATAACAACAAAAAAAAAATTAATAAATATTCATATTTTAACAACACACGCATTGCTTGTGTGAATGCGACTAGTATATATATTAATTCTCCAAATAATTAATTTACCATGCAAAAATTGTAAGATTATTATTTAATTTATTTTCTCATCAACTTAGTGATTTTTTTTTACATAAATATAATCAAATGCTAATTTTTTTAACAACCTATCAAAATTATCTTGAGAAATATCTTATCACTTTTTTCATTATTATTTATCTGTAGGACCGAGCGCTTGCTACTTTACTAAAAACTATAGTTGGTGTTAACGGTGTAACTCAAATCTTTTAAACCACACAGCAGTCCAAGCGCCATTGTTAGACCGCTCTATCAAACAGGGACAATTATTGCATCTCAAAAATCTCCCTCTTAATAATTGCACTCCTTGCAATCATGATGAGAATCCAACCCATGACCTTGGCTCTGATACCAATTGTAGGACCGATCACTTACTGCTTTACCAAAAGCTATAGCTGATGATAATGGTGCAGCTCAAATCTTTTAAACCACAAAGCAGCTCAAATCTTTTCTTACCCTTTTTTTTTGGGCATCGTGTGTATGTATCATCATGTCTCTAGATTTTTTATCTTGTAATGTTTTTTTTCCCTATTCAACAATATGTATCGAGTCAATTTCGAAAAAAACAATATGTATGGAGTTAGAACTTAGAGGAAAAAAAAAAAGAAAAGGGCCAGGGATGCTTGGAATAATTAAGCATTGAAATAGTTTTGAGATCGTCCCATGACTCAATATCATATGACGAAATTTTCCGACCATTAAAAACTATAAAAAAAATATTATTTTTATCGCCTGTTCATCACCATCACGGATACCATCTCATTAAGAGGATGCCGAATACTATTGGTTATTTAAGTCAGAGTGAACACCGAAAACCACGGTCTCTGCTCTAATCAGTACCACGTTATTTTCTGCCTACCTATCACCACGCCCAAAGCTGCAGCGAAATTTTGTGAGAACATTTCAAAATTTTTAATCTTTTTTAAAAATTTGACCCGAGGCCTTATAATGAAAAGGCCCGAAATTTGTGTCCGTTTCTTGATGATACTTTGATGTAAAAGTTATTTTATTTATTATCTTAAAAAAAGTCATTTTATTTATAGGAAACAATTTTTTTTTAATATTAAGAAACAATTTTTCTAAAGACAAAAAAAAAGTGATTTGCTCTAAGGGATGTCCAAGTTGGTGTATTAGGTGAATTCTTAGCCATAGGCCAGAAGTTCGATTTCCCCTGTCAATACTTTCTTGGACTAGCCTGTCACACATGGCTTGCCTAGTGTGGTTTATCTGATTAGCGTAATTTGCAGGCTATTGCGTTAGTTCGAGGGTTTACCCAGAGCACACCGAAAGGTAGCGGCTGCGGGTTCCCACGTCACCAAAAAAAAATGATTTTTTGTAATCTATGCTTTAAATTTTTCTTAAAAAATAAGAATATATTTTTTTCCCTCGTCTCCGTGTTATTGTGAGGATTTATTTGATAACATCAATTGTTTTTGTTTCTACAATTATTTGTGTTTACGTTTTATTTTTGAAGATAGATTACTATTTTTATTTTCTTCAAATCCAATAACTCATTTATATAATTGTTGCTTAGAAAAAAAATAAAGTTTATTTCCAATCCGAAGTTTTTTGTAATACAAAAACTCTTGTAAGATCATCTTAAGAGTCAATTTTATGAGACAAATCTCATATCTAAATCACACGTATTACTTTTCACTTAATGTTTGGATCAGATCGACTTGTCTCACAAATACAAACACATAAATTGATTACACTATTAAGGTTTTAATATTGCCTTTGTTAATGATATATTTGGTGATATATACTGGAATGATATATTTACTAACTTTTCAGATGATTGTATCGTAAATTATTATTAAAATAGTAAGTCACATTTGAATTGATGATAATGTTTTAATTTTTCTGCCCGTTTTTAAGTTGATATAAATTATACATTTGTATTTTATAGCAATTGTACCTTCTCTGAACAAAATTCTTGGGATTGCCCCTGTTTTGGATGAAACATCTATTAGGTTTATAACCTAACATTGTTCATTGGTTTTCTTTTTGTTCGCATAACAGAAGGGCTGGCTTAGAAAATGACTTATATCGAATCAGTATCGATAATTATGTCCCAAAAAAAAGTAGGAGTAGCACAAGAGGCGATATAGAAAGTGGCTACTATCGAATTATTGCCGATATTTATGGAAGAAGAAGAAGAAGAAGAATGACATATTCTAATTAATTTATAGGTTGGGTTAAGGTGAATGGTGTGCATGCATTTAACACTGAAAAAGAAAGTGAAAGCCGTTTAGAATAGACTGTCGCGGATGCTGGCTTTTCAAGGTGTTGATAATGTTACAACTGTTTCACATCGAATATTAAAACTAATAAAAATTAACTTATAAACTCATAAAGTTACACCATATAATAGGCAAGTCATTTAAGGTGGAACACCTATTTAGGTTTATAACCTAAAAAATTATTCACAACATTGACGAGGTTACATTTATCTAGCATGTGTCGGGGTATGGTATTTATTTGTCTGTGTGTAGAGCCGTCAAAATGGGTTGGGCTCGCTGTGTTGGTCCGACCCACTCCGCTATATAGGTGGTTGGGTTGACAAATTTCAACCCGCCTAAATAGTGGGTTAGCCCACCCCGCCCCGCCAAGTGATGGATTGTGGTGAGTTGCAGGCCAACCCGCCCCAATCCGTCAAATATAACTAAAAATTGACGGGTTGACTACCCCACACCGCTAGGCAGGTTGGGTTGATAATTTTCCAACCCACCTAAATAGTGGACCGATCAGCCCCGCCCCGTCAATCGGCGGGTTTTGATGAGTTGCGGGTTGGCCCGTTCCGCCGACCCGTTTTGACAGCTCTATCTGCGTGCGAACGTAGAGCCAGAACTACATATTAGGGGCCGATAACGAAAGTAAGAAAGATGAAATATTTATTATATATAAAAATAAAGTTTGAATATATTATATTTTCAACAAATAATTAATACTTATATCTAAAATAAACCCAAATTTAAAACTTAGGAAACTCTCTATATATATAGTGTTGAATGACAGTGAAATAGTGTATAAATATCCTAATTCTAGTGTCATGTGGAAAGAATGGAAACAAAAAAAATTATCCCTAATTACATTATATAAGTATTTTAAAGTAAAAAAACGATTATAGAATATTTAGTACTAAATAAGTACACACGAATCCGAATTTTGGATAAAAATGATTGGATATAGAAATTGAACCTTGGAAAGAGCATGGCTCTGAAGAATGGTGCCCGTAAACTTATCTTTCATTGTTGAAGAAAATTAATTAATAATTATTCACAACATTGACGAGGTTACATTTATCTAGCATGTGTCGGGGTATGGTATTTATTTGTCTGTGTGTAGAGCCATCAAAGTGGGTTGAGCTCGCTGTGTTGGTCCGCCCCACTCCGCTATGTAGGTGGTTGGGTTGATAAATTTTCAACCCGCCTAAATAGTGGGTTAGCCCACCCCGCCCCGCCAAGTGATGGATTGTGGTGAGTTGCAGACCAACCCGCCCCAATCCGTCAAATTTAACTAAAAATTGACGGGTTGACTACCCCACACCGCTAGACAGGTTGGGTTGATAATTTCTCAACCCACCAAAATAGTGGGCCGATCAGCCCCGCCCCGTCAATCGGCGGGTTTTGGTGAGTTGCGGGTTGGCCCGTCCCGTCGACCCGTTTTGACAGCTCTATTTGTGTGTGGAGCCAGAACTACATATTAGAGGCCGATAACGAAAGTAAGAAAGATGAAATATTTATTATATATAACAATAAAGTTTGAATATATTATATTTTCAACAAATAATAAATTAATACCTATCATCAAAAATTCTAAAATACATCATTATTTTCCAAATATATTAGAATTTAAAACGTTTCTCTTACAAATCACGAAAATCATCTACAATTGAATTTATATTAAACTTTTTAGCAATTTGCTTCTCAATATACACTAGAAAACAATTATTAAGATATTCGTATCTCGTCTTATTATGCAGATTAGGTAGTCTTGACTCTCGACTATATTTGTAGCAGAAAAAGGTAGTTATGTGGTAGATGTAAAAATTGAAAGTATGATCCAAGCTTTTTGGGATAAAAACCTATTGGTTTATTACCTAACATTAGTGTTCTCGTTGCTTGTGTAGCGGAAGAGGCGACCTATAAAACGCTTTCATCAAATAAGTGGCGATAATAATTAGGTAAAAAAAAAGTATGCATAGTTAAAATGCGAGATAGAAAAATATGGGACGACATAGTAAATGGCTACCATCGAATCATTGTCGATAGTTATATTAAAAAAGAAGAAAAAATACACATTATAGATTGTATTCAGGTGAGTGAAAGTCATCTAGAGTAGAACGTCATGGGTGTTGGTTTCTCTAGGGTTCGAGAATGTTATAATTTTTTTATATCAAATATTAAAATTAATAAAAGAGTTACATGTTATAAACCCATGAGGTTACATTACCCAATAGACAAATCTTTTGAGATCGAACACCCTTAGGTTTATAACCCAACAACATTGATGAGGTTACATTTATCCAGCATGCTTTGGGAATAATATTTATCTTTCAGTGTGTAACTATGTGTGATTCTTAACATGTCCCAGTATCAAGGGAAATGTTGTGTGAAAAAACAATTATATTTAGAGTGATTTTTATTTTGAATTTCAATCGTGACACATGAAGCCAACTCCCTAGGATGATACATGGTTCTTAATTAAAATGAGTGATTAGTGCCTAAAAGATTGAAACTCCACCAATTAATGGACAAATAAGAGCATGAATTAACCGATCCTACACCAGAATTAGATATATACCAAAGATTTGATAGGTACTGCTGATACTAACAATGTGCATCTTATTTCGAGTTCTCATTTCATAAGAACTCAAAAATTAAGTATGTTTGACTTGGAACAATTATGTGACAAATTATCTCGCGTTAAGTTTTTTAAGATGCATGTGAGTAAGAATATAAGCACACTGGAAAGAATGAAAGGAATTAATTATTCCTTGATATCTTTTCAGGTTTTGAAAGATTATAATATTGTGTTTTGTCTTTCTATGATTGATAGTTAATATTGTGTTTCTTATCTATATGCTTGATATATTTTATACTAGGAATAATTTTGATTTGAATTGAGATAATATAATATTCCTTGATTTAAAATATGGTTGATTGGATTATAGAATGATATTTCCTATATTTGAAAGAGTTTAAATATTTATGTATTTACTTGATTATTTTGTAGGAGATATTATTCACTTATCATAATATATCTGTATCTCCTAACTTATCTTTATTTTCTTATCTTTATAGATTGATTCGACTTTGAAAGGAAAAAAAATCAAGGTTTATTGGAGATAAGATTGTTCAAGCTTAATTTGGTGTCCTTCACGTTGAATAAATAGGAGAGCTGATTGAGAAGCGTGAGGTGCAGAACGTAGTGCAGAATAGAGCGAGCGAGAGCAGAGAAACACATATACTGCACAAGAGAGAGTTTCACGTCGAAAATTCAGAGACTCATTCATGAGAAATCAAGAGCTCTGAATTACATAAGAAGATTGGAGTTTTCTGTATTGCCGTGAAGCTTTTCGAGAACACTTGAAGATTACACTTGCAAGAGTGTTGATCGAAAGACCTTTTGTGGTTCTCGAATTTTGGCAATCAGGATCAATTCTTTTTGGTTTTATCGTTTTGCTTTTCGTGATTTCCGTTGATGCCTTGAAGGTTTGAGAGCACTGAAGATTGGTGATCGAAGCTGTGTTGCTCTCGTATTTTGGCATCAAGGATCAACTCCTATCTTGGGTTTTCTTGTTCTACTTTCAGTAGACTTTTAAGGGAGTTGTTTTTATTTATTCTTTATTTTCTCACATGATTGAGAAAATTGATTTTTGAAATAATTCACTAGTTTTAGGGTTTGTAAAACTCTTTGATTATTTTCTAGTGAAAATTTTGCCATGAGGCGCTGCAAGAGTATTTTATACTCTTGCTTAAATATTTGAGTCTGATTTATTTGGTTGTTTATTTATTTTATTCATGCTTTAAAAAATTCTGATGCATGTTAATCAAGGTGTTATTGAAGATGCTGTCAACACCTAGTGACAACATCTGAATCTGTTTGTATGTGCAAACTTTTATTACTTTAGTACTTATGTTTATTTACTCTTGAGTATTTTTACTGTTGGTTTGCTGTTACTATTCACATTTTAATATTTCCGCTGCATGTTGTGTAGGATGTTGTCAACACCTAGTGATAATATCTGATTCTGATAATTTTTATGAGCCATGATATCCCTTACAAGTGGTATCAGAGCCTACTCTTGATACACTAAGAGCTGATTCTGGATTATTTTTTTTCAGGAATATTATGGAGTCAACAACAGCAAACTCATTCTTCAAACCTCAAGAAGTCTTTGAATCAGATTTGGGAGATGACTCGTTGTCACTCATCACAAAGAAGTTTGGTGATTATCTGAAGAAGATGAGGGAGACAAAGAAGACCGATCAGAAACTCAAAGCTCCACTTTTTCCGGCTTCTAACAAAACTCTGAGAATAGGCGAGCCTGATAAATCATCAAGGAAGTTTCCTGATCCTCAAAAGCCTCGAATTATGCTGGAAGGAAAGAAAAAGCCTACTGCAAAGAAGATTGACATGGTGCAATGTCATGAATGTCAAGGCTATGGTCATTTTGCCAATGAATGTGCAAACAGGATTCGGAAATGGATGAGCACATCTTTGGGTGGTGAATATTCTGAAGAAGGTAAAGAACAGAATGAAGAAGAAAGCCACACATCCCTGACAGCTTTGATGGAAAGAAAGAAGCTTATGCAAGTCAATCCTTTAAGTGTTGCCGCAGGTGTTGCCACACCTGGCCGCAACATCTCCCAAAGGTCAGTATGTTTAAATTCTTTTACTACTGATAATGTGTGTAATACTGATGCAGGTGATGAAAGAATGTCTCTTGAAGATGTGCGAATGCAATATGAAGAGCTATATGCTGACTGGACTGAAAGAAACAAAATGAACACTATTCTTTCAAAGGAAAATACTATTTTGAAGGCTGCTGTGTCAAGACTTGAAGTTGTGCTGAGTAAGAAGGACCTGGAATTGTGTCAGGTAAAGGAAGAACTCGAGAAAGCCAAAGCTACATTGGCCAAGTTTAATTCAAGCACAACCAAGCTTGATTCTTTGCTCATGATGGGAAGAGATGGTAAGGCTGGACTAGGTTTTGAGAATAGTAAATTTGAGGTTGGTGAATGTTCAAAAGCTCCTGTGTTTTTCAAAGAAAGTAGTTGTCCAGGAAGCTTAATAGAAAAGGTCACAACAACCAATCCCCCAAAACCAAAGCCACAGCCTACTGTTCCTATAAAATCTGGAAGAAAACGTAAGTTTGTTTGTCATTACTGTCATAGACCTGGTCATATCAAACCATACTGTTTTAAGCTGCAGGAAGATTACAGACAGAGATCTGCATCAAAGGTGTTGCCTAAGGTGTTGCCAACACCTTTCCACAACATCTCCAAAAACAAATCTACTGTAAGACAGGTTTGGGTACCAAAAGATGAAATTCACTGCTATATGATTTATACTGTTTCGAAAACTAATGTTTCAGGTGCTTGGTACTTTGATAGTGGAAGTTCACACCATATGACAGGTTCTAGAAAGTTTCTCACAGATTATGTTGAACAAAAGAGTGAGAAAGTGATTATGAAGGAGGTTCAAAGGGAAATATTGCAGGAAAAGGCACACTGAAAGTTGCTGGACTTCCTAAGCTTCGCAACGTGCTACATGTTGAAGGACTAATTGCAAATCTAATAAGCATTAGCCAACTTTGTGATGATAATTTGCTTGTACAGATTGATAAGAAATCATGCAAAGTTTTTGATAATTCTAACATGTGTGTGATGATAGGTACGAGGTCATCTGATAATCGCTACCAACTTGGAGAAGAGATTACTTGTACACATACAAAGATGGATGAATTTAACCCTTGGCATCGGAAGTTGGGACATGAAAACTTCAAGACTTTGAAGAACTTAAGTAAGTTTGATGCTGTTAGAGGTATGACTAATCTAAAATCTGGAATTCCATTTGTTTGTGAGGCATGTCAAAACAAAGGAAACCAAGGTGTTGCACCAGATGTTGCCAACATCTGAGACAACACTCTGTCTTTAGCTTGTATATATGGAATCGATGGGTTAAATGGATGTGAAAAGCTGTGGAGGTAAGACATATTCTGGTGTTTGTGTAGATGATTTTTCACTATATACTTGGGTAAGTTTTTTTTTGAGAGAAAAATCAGATACATTTGATGTTTTTAAGAAATTGCTCACAAGGATTGTGAATCTTGAAGGTGACCAGAATTCACACTGATTATGGTAAGGAGTTCGAAAACTTTTCTTTTGAGAATTTATGTGGTAAGAAAGGTATTTCTCATGAATTCTCTGCTCCTAAAACTCCACAACAGAATGAATTTGTTGAAAAGAAGAATATAACTTTGCAAGATATGGATAGAGTGATGTTAAGTTCTGAAAATATCTCAAAACATTTTTGGGCAGAAGCCTTAATCACAGCACGTCACATTTCAAATTGAGTATACTTGAGGAATGGTTCTACTATGACTTCTTATGAAACTCTCATGGGAAAGAGGCCGAACCTTAAGTACTTTCTTGTTTTTGGCTGTGTATGTTACGTTTTGAATGATATTGATCATTTTGCAAAGTTTGATGCTAAAAGTAACAAGTGTTTGTTCTTAGGTTATTCTTCGGATATTCAAGCTCACATGATGTTTAACTTAAGAACTCGAAAATTTTTTGAGTCTATTAATGTTGTATTTGATGATTTTGCAGATCTAAAGAAGAAAACAGCTGATGATGAAGTTGATGATATGCTGGATAAATCTGGAAATTCAGATGTTGACCAAGGAGTATTGCCAACACCTCCGACAACACCTCCTGCTGAGATTCCAGAAACAAAAGTTGAAAAGCCTACTGATGAGAATATTGATAAGGACAATGAGGTAAACGAAGTTGAAAAGAATGTTCCAAGCAGAATTCAGAAGAATCGTCCAACCTCACAAGTAATTGGAGATGTGCATGGAGATATGCAAACCCGAAGGAAAGAAAATGTGGATTATCGAAATATGGCTGGACTAATTTGCATGAGCTCCACGTTTTCACAGGTAAGATTTTCATGATTTGTGTCAAACAGTGAACCCAAAAAGGTTGGCACTGTATGGATTATAGCAAGCACCACGTGCATGGTATGGAAGATTAATCAAATACTTGCTCAATCTTGGATTCAAAAAAGATGAGGTGTGTAAGACATTGTTTGTGCAAAAGTCTCAAGGTAATATTCTTATTTGCCAAGTTTATATGGATAACGTAATCTTTTGTGCTTCTTGTGAAAAACTTCTTGATGAATTTGTGAAGTGCATGTCGTCAAATTTTGAGATGAGTGTAGTTGGTGAATTGAATTATTTCTTGGGATTGCAAGTGAAACAAATGCATGGTGGAATATTTATGTGTCAAATACAGTATGCTAGAAATCTTTTGAAAAAGTATTTGAATGAAAATTGTAAACACATGCGTACACCAATGAGGCCAAGTGAAAAACTGTCGAGGGAAGATGTTGTCGAAGGTGTTGACAACACCCTCTATAGAAGCATAATTGGAAGTATCTTGTTTTTTGTGCTACTGGGCTAGATATCATGCTTAGTTCAATGTGTACTGTGATAATTCAAGCATTATTGATATATGCAAAAATCCAGTACAACACTCTCGAACCAAACACATAGACATTTGACATCACTTCATTAGAGATTTGGTCGAGAATGACATGATCTGTATTGAGTTTATTAGAACTGATAGCCAATTAGCTGATATTTTCACCAAAGCATTGTATTTCGAGAGAGTTTCCAGTCTAAGGAAGTCTCTCAGTTTGTGTGCATTATAGACATAACTGATATGTTGTCTGGAGTGTTGCCAACACCCTGCGACAACACCTTTTCATGCATGTGCATCTTTAGGATCATTAGGCATGTTGCATTCATGCATACACTCTGTTTTGTGAAGTGTTTGATACTTTGTAATCATTGACCAGTTTTCACTCAGGATTCTTTGCAAATTGTTTTACAGTTTAATGAGATTTAATTGAAGAAGAGTTCTGACTAAATCACGAAGTAGTGGAGGAATGTTCGTATATTCCATGATCCTGTCCCAAGTGAAAAGTGATTTCGCAAATTCAGAAACTCAAAATAAAAAAATGGTTAAAAGAGATCATCTCAATCATCAAATTTGATTGAAAATCAGAAGCAAATGGAAAAAGCTACCTAAAGGGGTCCGTTGAAGATCGTTCCTTTAGTGTGCAGGCTACCACTTCTGTAATAATGAATTTAATGGCTGTCTGGAAATAATAAAAAAAAATTTGATCCTGAAGTGTTGCTGGAAGATGTTGCCAACATCGTGGATAACACCTCATTTGTCAACATATTTTTTTTGCATGTGATTGCATTTTATTGCATTGTTACACTCTGTTTTTAGACATAATTAGGACATGCATATTTATTTTATGGTGAATATATCTTGCTGAGAAGTTTGAAGTTCGAAATAAGCAAAATTTAGTGATTTGCTCAATCCACTAATATTTCGAATTGATTTGTGATTGAAAGTGTTTTTAGTGGAGTTTATTTCGATGTGGAGTTTCTTTATGGAAATCTTGTGAAAATCAATTGGCTTGAGTTATTTCCTTAATTCGGAAATTTGTTGCCATAATGATTTCAAACTCCATTTTAACGTTGGCAATTGTTACTGTTAGAGAATATTAACTGCGACCGAGTGTTAAGAGGTGAAGGGTTTGTGTTTAGATTTGATCTTATCATCAGAATATTTTATGGAAAGAATTTTGATTCACTGATTTTGAAACAGAGATGGGCTACAAAGAAGATGTTGAGCCAGATGTTGACAACACATCTGACAACATCTTAGAGGATGATTTTTTTTGAGATATTTGATGGTCATTGTTACTGCTGTTGATTCATCTTTGATGGTCATTTTTACTGCTGCTGATCCATCCCTTGCATTCTCTGATGAAGGCTCTGAGGAATCTGCCTCAGAAGCAGATGTTTCATCAGATGCTGCTGACATTCTTGCTGGCATCTTAGATGAGGAGTATTTGAATATTGTAGAATTTTTCAGAATTCGGAATTTGCTGGCTACTGTCACTGTTATTACACCTTTTTGTAGGAAGCCGGTGTTGCTGTTTCTGCGGAAGATGTTTTTGCAGGTATTGCTGACACCCTGGACAACACCTTAGATGAAAAATACCGAGTAAGCCAATCCTATTCCTCTGTTTTTTTTTTTTTGAGAATGCTGCAAACGATTGTCAACACTATGCCAATTGTGACTTCTTTGAGGACCACACCATTGATTTGAAAGCATATGGCGCACAAAGTCTGGTAAGAATTTTCCAACTCAGAAATATGTTCGCTACTGTGATATATGCTACTCTTTAATTTAGACTTATGGTCTTGGAATTATACAGAAATTTGACTAAAGCTGTGTCGAACCCTCTTTCGCAAAATTTGGGAAAATTCATGTGAGGGTTCATATTTTCGAGTTTAGTCCTACTGTGATTAATGGATTCTTTAACTCACCAAAGGTGGAAAAAGATGTGCAGCCTGCTCTTATAAGATAGCTTATGTTCTTTATAAGACTGCAATCAAGACTTGGACTCCGTCCACAAATTTCACGTTTGTCACCAAACAACAAACTGGTGTGATATTTGCTGTAGGAACTGGAGCAGTTTTGAACTTTGGAAAGCTTGTGTTTTACTACAGTTATGCAATATGAAAACTGTGGATTGGTATCTTACATGCTCATGTTTCCTTATTTGATATTTGATGTGCTAGTATCTCAATATTTTGAAAACCATGATGATGATCCTTTATCTGCTGTTGTTGAGGTACTGAATCTTGCACCAGCATTACTTAGAGGTAACATGAAATTGGACCTACCTTGGTCAGAAACAGGTGCTGCTGCAGATGCTGTGGCAGATGTTGCCAACAACTCCCCTGCCACTGCCATATTTGTTCCTCCTACTTCAACAACGGGATTCTATCTTTATTCAATCCCATATGCTGCATGTTGAACAGAAGATTTTACAAGCCAAAGAATACATTGCTTACTATGAATCTCTTATGTCTTAATATCGAATTTTTCTTGGTGTAGGTACCTCTTCTGGACAAAAAGGGGGAGAAGATTTTGAATCTGGTGGCTCTAGCTCTGATGGAGAAGATAGTGACTCTGGTTCTGAAGGAGAAGAAGCTAGTTCTGGCGAAGCAAATGATAGATCATCACAGAGCATTAAGTTTAATTTTTTGTGGTTTATTTTGCTCTGCTCTGATTTGTCTTTATGTTTTTGCTCTGATCTGGTTCTAATCAATGTTAGCTTGTTTGATTATGACTCTCTGATTTGTTCTAAGTTTTTTTTCTGCCCTGACTTAAGTGTTGTGAGGAGATGTAGGGAACATCCTCGACAACATCTGTGCTTAGACTAAGGGAGAGAATGTATTTTTGTATTCAGGGAGAGAATTGATATTCAGAGGAGTTGTGATGTGTACTGAATTGATTAAATGTGTTTTGTGATTCACTTTTGAATAGGTATTAAGTATTTTCTGATATCGCTAAGTATTGTGTTCAGATGTTGCCAACATCCTTGACAACACTCAGAATTGAAAGATCAAATTCAGGGGGAGAACTGATTTGATAAGTTTGAACTCAGGGGGAGTTCTGAGAATTAATATTCAAGGGGAGTTGCTGAATTGCTTTTAGGTGTTTTGTCCAGAAAGGCAAAAAAGGGGAGATTAAAAGGAATTAATTATTCCTTGATATCTTTCTAGGTTTTGAAATATTATAATATTGTGTTTTGCCTTTCTATGATTGATAGTTAATATTGTGTTTCTTATCTATATGCTTGATATATTTTAAACTAGGAATAGTTTTGATTTGAATTGAGATAATATAATATTCCTAGATTTAAAATATGGTTGATTGGATTATAGAATGATATTTCCTATATTTGAAAGAGTTTAAATATTTATGTATTTATTTAATTATTTTGTAGGAGATATTATTCACTTATCATAATATATCTGTATCTCCTAACTTATCTTTATTTCCTTATCTTTATAGATTGATTCGACTTTGAAAGGAAAAAAGATCAAGGTTTATTGGAGATAAGATTGTTCAAGCTTAATTTGGTGTCCTTCACGTTGAATAAATAGGAGAGCTGATCGAGAAGCATGAGGTGCAGAACGTAATGCAGAATAGAGCGAGCGAGAGCAGAGAAACACATATACTGCACAAGAGAGAGTTTCACGTCGAAAATTCAGAGACTCATTCATGAGAAATCAAGAGCTCTGAATTACATAAGAAGATTGAAGTTTTCTGTATTGCCGTGAAGCTTTTCGAGAATACTTGAAGATTACACTTGCAAGAGTGTTGATCGAAAGACCTTTTGTGGTTCTCGAATTTCGGCAATCAGGATCAATTCTTTTTGGTTTTATCGTTTTGCTTTTCGTGATTTCCGTTGATGCCTTGAAGGTTTGAAAGCACTGAAGATTGGTGATCGAAGCTGTGTTGCTCTCGTATTTTGGCATCAAGGATCAACTCCTATCTTGGGTTTTCTTGTTCTACTTTCAGTAGACTTTTAAGGGAGTTGTTTTTATTTATTCTTTATTTTCTCACATGATTGAGAAAATTTATTTTTGAAATAATTCACTAGTTTTAGGGTTTGTAAAACTCTTTGATTATTTTCTAGTGAAAGTTTTGCCCTGAGGCGCTGCAAGAGTATTTTATAATTGTTTGTGTCAAACAGTGAACCCAAAAAGGTTGGCACTGTATGGATTATAGCAAGCACCACGTGCATGGTATGGAAGATTAATCAAATACTTGCTCAATCTTGGATTCAAAAAAGATGAGGTGTGTAAGACATTGTTTGTGCAAAAGTCTCAAGGTAATATTCTTATTTGTCAAGTTTATATGGATAACGTAATCTTTTGTGCTTCTTGTGAAAAACTTCTTGATGAATTTGTGAAGTGCATGTCGTCTAATTTTGAGATGAGTATAGTTGGTGAATTGAATTATTTCTTGGGATTGCAAGTGAAACAAATGCATGGTGGAATATTTATGTGTCAAATACAGTATGCTAGAAATCTTTTGAAAAAGTATTTGAATGAAAATTGTAAACACATGCGTACACCAATGAGGCCAAGTGAAAAACTGTCGAGGGAAGATGTTGTCGAAGGTGTTGACAACACCCTCTATAGAAGCATAATTGGAAGTATCTTGTTTTTTGTGCTACTGGGCTAGATATCATGCTTAGTTCAATGTGTACTGTGATAATTCAAGCATTATTGATATATGCAAAAATCCAGTACAACACTCTCGAACCAAACACATAGACATTTGACATCACTTCATTAGAGATTTGGTCGAGAATGGCATGATCTGTATTGAGTTTATTAGAACTGATAGCCAATTAGCTGATATTTTCACCAAAGCATTGTATTTCGAGAGAGTTTCCAGTCTAAGGAAGTCTCTCAGTTTGTGTGCATTATAGACATAACTGATATGTTGTCTGGAGTGTTGCCAACACCCTGCGACAACACCTTTTCATGCATGTGCATCTTTAGGATCATTAGGCATGTTGCATTCATGCATACACTCTGTTTTGTGAAGTGTTTGATACTTTGTAATCATTGACCAGTTTTCACTCAGGATTCTTTGCAAATTGTTTTACAGTTTAATGAGATTTAATTGAAGAAGAGTTCTGACTAAATCACGAAGTAGTGGAGGGATGTTCGTGTATTCCATGATCCTGTCCCAAGTGAAAAGTGATTTCGCAAATTCAGAAACTCAAAATAAAAAAATGGTTAAAAGAGATCATCTCAATCATCAAATTTGATTGAAAATCAGAAGCAAATGGAAAAAGCTACCTAAAGGGGTCCGTTGAAGATCGTTCCTTTAGTGTGCAGGCTACCACTTCTGTAATAATGAATTTAATGGCTGTCTGGAAATAATAAAAAAAAATTTGATCCTGAAGTGTTGCTGGAAGATGTTGCCAACATCGTGGATAACACCTCATTTGTCAACATATTTTTTTTGCATGTGATTGCATTTTATTGCATTGTTACACTCTGTTTTTAGACATAATTAGGACATGCATATTTATTTTATGGTGAATATATCTTGCTGAGAAGTTTGAATTTCGAAATAAGCAAAATTTAGTGATTTGCTCAATCCACTAATATTTCGAATTGATTTGTGATTGAAAGTGTTTTTAGTGGAGTTTATTTCGATGTGGAGTTTCTTTATGGAAATCTTGTGAAAATCAATTGGCTTGAGTTATTTCCTTAATTCGGAAATTTGTTGCCATAATGATTTCAAACTCCATTTTAACGTTGGCAATTGTTACTGTTAGAGAATATTAACTGCGACCGAGTGTTAAGAGGTGAAGGGTTTGTGTTTAGATTTGATCTTATCATCAGAATATTTTATGGAAAGAATTTTGATTCACTGATTTTGAAACAGAGATGGGCTACAAAGAAGATGTTGAGCCAGATGTTGACAACACATCTGACAACATCTTAGAGGATGATTTTTTTTGAGATATTTGATGGTCATTGTTACTGCTGTTGATTCATCTTTGATGGTCATTTTTACTGCTGCTGATCCATCCCTTGCATTCTCTGATGAAGGCTCTGAGGAATCTGCCTCAGAAGCAGATGTTTCATCAGATGCTGCTGACATTCTTGCTGGCATCTTAGATGAGGAGTATTTGAATATTGTAGAATTTTTCAGAATTCGGAATTTGCTGGCTACTGTCACTGTTATTACACCTTTTTGTAGGAAGCCGGTGTTGCTGTTTCTGCGGAAGATGTTTTTGCAGGTATTGCTGACACCCTGGACAACACCTTAGATGAAAAATACCGAGTAAGCCAATCCTATTCCTCTGTTTTTTTTTTTTTTTGAGAATGCTGCAAACGATTGTCAACACTATGCCAATTGTGACTTCTTTGAGGACCACACCATTGATTTGAAAGCATATGGCGCACAAAGTCTGGTAAGAATTTTCCAACTCAGAAATATGTTCGCTACTGTGATATATGCTACTCTTTACTTTAGACTTATGGTCTTGGAATTATACTGAAATTTGACTAAAGCTGTGTCAAACCCTCTTTTGCAAAATTTGGGAAAATTCATGTGAGGGTTCATATTTTCGAGTTTAGTCCTACTGTGATTAATGGATTCTTTAACTCACCAAAGGTGGAAAAAGATGTGCAGCCTGCTCTTATAAGATAGCTTATGTTCTTTACAAGACTGCAATCAAGACTTGGACTCCGTCCACAAATTTCACGTTTGTCACCAAACAACAAACTGGTGTGATATTTGCTGTAGGAACTGGAGCAGTTTTGAACTTTGGAAAGCTTGTGTTTTACTACAGTTATGCAATATGAAAACTGTGGATTGGTATCTTACATGCTCATGTTTCCTTATTTGATATTTGATGTGCTAGTATCTCAATATTTTGAAAACCATGATGATGATCCTTTATCTGCTGTTGTTGAGGTACTGAATCTTGCACCAGCATTACTTAGAGGTAACATGAAATTGGACCTACCTTGGTCAGAAACAGGTGCTGCTGCAGATGCTGTGGCAGATGTTGCCAACAACTCCCCTGCCACTGCCATATTTGTTCCTCCTACTTCAACAACGGGATTCTATCTTTATTCAATCTCATATGCTGCATGTTGAACAGAAGATTTTACAAGCCAAAGAATACATTGCTTACTATGAATCTCTTATGTCTTAATATCGAATTTTTCTTGGTGTAGGTACCTCTTCTGGACAAAAAGGGGGAGAAGATTTTGAATCTGGTGGCTCTAGCTCTGATGGAGAAGATAGTGACTCTGGTTCTGAAGGAGAAGAAGCTAGTTCTGGCGAAGCAAATGATAGATCATCATAGAGCATTAAGTTTAATTTTTTGTGGTTTATTTTGCTCTGCTCTGATTTGTCTTTATGTTTTTGCTCTGATCTGGTTCTAATCAATGTTAGCTTGTTTGATTATGATTCTCTGATTTGTTCTAAGTTTTTTTTCTGCCCTGACTTAAGTGTTGTGAGGAGATGTTGGGAACATCCTCGACAACATCTGTGCTTAGACTAAGGGAGAGAATGTATTTTCGTATTCAGGGAGAGAATTGATATTCAGAGGAGTTGTGATGTGTACTGAATTGATTAAATGTGTTTTGTGATTCACTTTTGAATAGGTATTAAGTATTTTCTGATATCGCTAAGTATTGTGTTCAGATGTTGCCAACATCCTTGACAACACTCAGAATTGAAAGATCAAATTCAGGGGGAGAACTGATTTGATAAGTTTGAACTCAGGGGGAGTTCTGAGAATTAATATTCAAGGGGAGTTGCTGAATTGCTTTTAGGTGTTTTTTCCAGAAAGGCAAAAAGGGGGAGATTGAAAGGAATTAATTATTCCTTGATATCTTTCTAGGTTTTAAAATATTATAATATTGTGTTTTGCCTTTCTATGATTGATAGTTAATATTGTGTTTCTTATTTATATGCTTGATATATTTTAAACTAGGAATAGTTTTTATTTGAATTGAGATAATATAATATTCCTAGATTTAAAATATGGTTGATTGGATTATAGAATGATATTTCCTATATTTGAAAGAGTTTAAATATTTATGTATTTACTCTATTATTTTGTAGGAGATATTATTCACTTATCATAATATATCTGTATCTCCTAACTTATCTTTATTTCCTTATCTTTATAGATTGATTCGACTTTGAAAGGAAAAAAGATCAAGGTTTATTGGAGATAAGATTGTTCAAGCTTAATTTGGTGTCCTTCACGTTGAATAAATAGGAGAGCTGATCGAGAAGCATGAGGTGCAGAACGTAGTGCAGAATAGAGCGAGCGAGAGCAGAGAAACACATATACTGCACAAGAGAGAGTTTCACGTAGAAAATTCAAAGACTCATTCATGAGAAATCAAGAGCTCTGAATTACATAAGAAGATTGAAGTTTTCTGTATTGCCGTGAAGCTTTTCGAGAACACTTGAAGATTACACTTGCAAAAGTGTTGATCGAAAGACCTTTTGTGGTTCTCGAATTTCGGCAATCAGGATCAATTCTTTTTGGTTTTATCGTTTTGCTTTTCGTGATTTCCGTTGATGCCTTGAAGGTTTGAGAGCATTGAAGATTGGTGATCGAAGCTGTGTTGTTCTCGTATTTTGGCATCAAGGATCAACTCCTATCTTGGGTTTTCTTGTTCTACTTTCAGTAGACTTTTAAGGGAGTTGTTTTTATTTATTCTTTATTTTCTCACATGATTGAGAAAATTGATTTTTGAAATAATTCACTAGTTTTAGGGTTTGTAAAACTCTTTGATTATTTTCTAGTGAAAGTTTTGCCCTGAGGCGCTGCAAGAGTATTTTATACTCTTGCTTAAATATTTGAGTCTGATTTATTTGGTTGTTTATTTATTTTATTCATGCTTTAAAAAATTCTGATGCATGTTAATCAAGGTGTTATTGAAGATGTTGTCAACACCTAGTGACAACATCTGAATCTGTTTGTATGTGCAACCTTTTATTACTTTAGTACTTATGTTTATTTACTCTTGAGTATTTTTACTGTTGGTTTTGTAGTAGCCCGTAACCCAAAATCAGTAATTAAGGAATTAATCATAATTACTTGGGTAGAGTTCGAAAGCTCCGAAGGTGAGTTCGAAAGCTCCGAACAGGATCGGAAGCTCCGAACAGGATCGAAAGCTCCGATGGTATTACGTCAGGCATGACGTGTGGCAAGATCGGAAGCTCCGATCAGGATCGGAAGCTTCGATCACCCCTATCCGAAGTCAACAAGTGATATTTTGACACGTGGCAGATCAGGATCTTCGAAAGCTCCAATGGCAGGATCGGACGTTCCGATCGAGGTTCGGACGTTCCGACCGAGGATCGGAGATTCCGATCGTTGTCTATAAATAGAAGGCCGAGAATTCATTTTCAATTGCCAATTCCGGATTTTCTCTCTACTCTAGTTGTATTCGAGTTGTTCTAGCCTTCCTAGGCTTGCCCCGGGAGTCGTCGAGGCGTTCGATAGTTGTAGCGGAGTTGTGCCCAAGTTCTGGAGGCATCGGCATCAAAGGGCTAACGACGGACGAAGGTATAGCTTTTGCTTCCTAAAAATATTTAAGAGTATGCTTTAGCTTAGTTAAGGCTTTTAGAGCGCTATAATGATAGTAGTATCATTTGGCAGTGTAGAGCAAACTATAGGCGTAGACCTAGAGTTGGTAGAGCTTGCACAGATTTGAGGTACGGAAGTACTATTCGAGATATCCTGACTTAGTATGCATGTATTATGTGACTGCATGATTTATATGTCATTGATTTATGCTGCATTCATTTGCATACTGAGCTATCTCCTTCGAGATGTCTGTTAGTAGGGTTTTTCCCTATCCTGTTAGTGGTTGGACTCCCATCGATTTGGGTCCGGCATATCCACTGGTATTATGGTATGGGAGCCACCTCCTAAAGCGACGGCACAGCGTGCTACATACCAGGGCCCGGTCTGTCTCTGTTATCTGATCCTTGACCTCGAGTTTATAGGGAGTTCACTTTGCATGCATGTATACTCATACTCTCGTACTGAGCGTTTTATGCTCACGTCTCGTACTCTGTGTTTCTGGACACCCTATTCCATGGGGCAGGTTTGCGATTGGAGGAGGCTGGGGGATCCAAGAGGGGTTAGGCAGTGGTTGGCCAGCTGGAGCTTCGTCTAGGTTTTATTTCTGTTGTTTTGGGTTGATACAACTATTCGATTTGGTTGTATAATATTTGGATAAATTACGGATTCCTTTCCTTGGGAATGTATTTTTATTTATGGTTTCCGCAAGTTTATTCTGATATCTGTTTTATTAAGTTAATTGCATGCCTAAGTTCTGTTTCGTAGGTAATCCGGGTAAGGGTCACTACATTTATGGTATCAGAGCATGCAAAAGTATTCTTGGGATTTAGTCTCATCATGAGGTATTTTTGTAGATGGCAGATCGTGATGACCAGAGTTCTCATGGCAGTATTGGTGAGCGTTGGGGTGATGCCGACCGAGAGCATCGTCGAGAACGGCATCATCGTCATCATGACGATGAGCGTTTCACTGTGCGTCGATTCTTAGCTATGGGTCCTAAGCCCTTAGTTGGAGGTGAGTCTCCGGAGGATGCGGAGAACTGGTTAGACCGCATGGAGACGACTTTTCAGACTTTCCAATGCACCGAGGAGCAGAAAATGGAGACCCTGGGTTATCTTCTGGATGGATGTGCTTAGGTGGTGGAGGTTTACTTCTGCACCTTTTGTTGCGGCGAGAGGAGTGGCCACCTGGGCCGAGTTCCGCACAGCTTTTCAGAAGCTGTATTTTCCCCCTGCACTCCGTTAGTCGAAGGCAGGCGATCTTCTGAGTCTGCGACAGGGAGCCATGTCTATCGATGAGTATCAGCAGAAGTTCTTTGATATGCTATCCTATTGCCCCGAGATTGCTGACACCTCTGGGATGAAGTATAATCTATTCCTTCAGGGCCTTAACCCTGAGATCCATGACCATGTGGCGGTTGACGATGACATGTCCTACTAGGGTTTGGTGAGCCGTTGTCACCAGGCGGACAACAGCATTCGGCGGAACAGGTCTTTCCCTCAGTCGAGGCCTGCTAGTTCTTTGGGTCCCCGTGCCCAATCTTTCAAGAAGTCTGGATCTACTTCTTCCTTTTTGCAAATTTTGGAAATTTCAGGGACTAAAACGCAAATTTTGATTTTTATATATTATCTACACATGGATTTTAATTTGGAGAAGCCTCCATCTTCCTCTCCAACCGTGAGCCTCCATTAGAGCCGCCCTTTTGGAGTTTTGAGCTTTCAGATTTCCTCCCGAGCTCGATCCGTCCGTTGGAATTTATTTCTGAAGGCAGATTAGTGATCACTGCAGTGAGAGCTCTGTTATATCGTAAGTTCTTCTTCGATCCGATACATTCTAGTTTTTGAATGTTGTTAGAATCGTTCTAGATTCGAGTATGTTGTTCTTGACAGAGTTCTGATCGTTTATTATCTGTCGGTTTTGAAATAGAGCGACGTTCGGAATTGTTATGATTTTTGGAAGCCATTTTCGAAAATCATGGTTTTGAGATTTGTTGGGTTTGTCTTGTTGTTGTTGTATTAGCATTGAATTGAGTTTTTATCGGTATTGAACTGCTGTCTGCGTTGCCGATTTGTTCAGTTATAGCCGTTATGCCGTCGGTTTGAGTTTTGGAGATTTCGAACCGTTTTTGAGTTATGAACTTGGCTTGTAAGTTGATCGTGGTTATTGATCAATCATCTCTTGTATCTGAACAGATTCGTTTGGAGTTTTCAAGCCCAGAGTTAGCAGCTGTTTGATCGTTTCCGAGATTTGAACAAAGAACGGTATAGAGCATTTCCTTGAACCATTGCCTTGTTGTTGTTAGATTGTATAGTTGTTGATACAGTCTCTTTTGTAGCGTATCCAGAGTTGGAAGCTACTGCATTGAAAGGTAAAAGCAGTCATCGTAGCGGGATAGCATACTCGGGACTGTGGTTCTCGAGTTTTCCCTTTTAAATCACATACTTGCATTTACACTTGTTCTAGCATGAGGAACTTGTGTCTTGTTTGATTGTATTGGCTTTTGTTAAATGACTTATGTGTTATATTTATGTTATGCATTCATCTTGAGCCAATCTCGTTTTATGTACACCGTTAGAAGATAATTTTTTGCCATTGATGCCACCTCCACAGTATTACATCCTCTTTGAGCTTCAGCCTAGAATCAGAGTCTCTTTCTAAAGGAAAAATTTCATGCCGAGTACTGTTGGACCGACAAGCTTAAACTGCAAATATCACGCCAAGCTTGAGGGTGAAGAAATTCAAAACCCATACGTAGAATCGTATGATTCTTACTATGGGCGGCAGCCGCTCTTTGATGGTGGCTTCTGCATAGTCGGGCTATAGACTATAATTTTAGCGCTGACTGGGAGGCAACCCAGTGTTTTTGCTTTTGTTTTTATTTTGTTTTTTTTTATATTTTGTTTTGATTTGATTTTGTTTTCTTTCCCATGCCAGTTGGTCATGTCTGCCGATATATCTAGACTGATGCTACTGTCCCAACTGATGCCGTCAAGAAGGAAGAGAATGAAACGAAAACCAGGGGAGTGTTATTTCTGTTTTCATTGTGTTTTTGTTCGTTTTGAATTCTGTTCATTTGTCTGAAGCATTGAGGGCAATGCTTTGGATAAGTATGGGGGGGGGGGGGGTAGACTAGTTTATTTCATTATGTTTTGTGTTTGTGTTGCATAAAGTTCGTTTCATGTCTGTTTGCATATAGTGTGTTTTTGTTGTTGTTTGCATTGCATGAGTAGGATGAGTCATGATAGCCAATGATGATGAAGTTATGTTGAAAAAAAAAAAAAAATTTGAAAAATTTTGCTCTTGACTGGACATGAGAAACTGTAGGTTGAACCGTGAATATTTTTAAGCACTAATGTTAGACCAGTGAATTGTAGCGAAAGATTTGATGAAGTTTCTGTCTGTTTGACCATTGCACGATAATAGGTGGTTTGTGGATCTTGATTGTGTTCTATGAATTTTGATGAGGCTCTAGTTTACACTTATGATCTTGGGCGCACCTAGAAAAATTTATATACAATTCCATCCGGGCCTTGAAAGGATTAAAATCCTAAAAAAAAAAAAAATCAAATTTAAGGCTAAGTATGCGGATTCAATGGGATTGATGCTCCATCCGGGCTATAGACGAGGGGATTAGAAAGAAAAAATAGAATGATTTTTCGTATCCTAGCCAGTTATAGCTAAGTCAGCGGGTAATTATTGGGGCTAATGCAATACCAGGTGCAAAATCCGGAGGTGTGTAATTCATTATCTCAAGGGAGGTGGGTTTGTCTAGAGGTCGTTGGAAGGAATGAGCACTTGAAGAGTTAAACTTGCACTAATTTGTCATAGGTCGCTAAGCAGATTTGAGACGAATTCGATCTAAGTTGTATGAAACTGGAATGACATTTCACACACACACGTTCACGTTCAACCGAAGGTGTATTATGAAAAGTTAAGAGCATGTCTGTGTTTTATGTTTTGTGATTAAACTTCTCGGAGGCTGTGCACTCTCATGAATCATCCTTACTTATGTTTTTGTTTGCATTTTGTTTTTTCATGTCTTGCTCGAGGGCGAGCAAGGTTTAAGTATGGGGGTGTTGATAAGTGCATTTTGTATGCATTATTTCATGTTATTTTTATGTCTATTTTGTGTGCATTCATATTATTTTTATGTGTTTTTATGTGTTTTAGTGCATGTGTGTGTATTTCACTCCTTGGGTTAATTTTGTAGGAAAATATATTGTTGAAGAGTGAATTGCGGACCAGCTTTGTTCAAAAAATCAAATTTAATTTTAGAGAGCTCCAAATCCGATCTCCACCGGTCAGATTAAAGCTCACGATGTTTTGAAGCTGCTGTCCAAATTGCAGCTCAATCCGACGGCTAGATCTTGAGATATGAATTTTTGAAAATCGTCGCTCGGTGCAGAAAACTTGTAATGCGCGCGCGCGAGAATCAAGCTCGCGCGAGCGCGAGTTTCGTGATCAGATCTCTGTTTTTAACTTCTGCGCGCGCGCGAGGCCTATGTCGTGCGCGCGCGCGTGTTCGGGGGTCATATGTGCTCCGAAAAGTCTTATTTTGTGGAGGAAATTAACTGGTAGGCATTCCGGACCATATATATAGAAGATATAACATATTTTTTAGGTTTTCGGAAGCTCCAGAGCGCAGACAACGCAAGAGGAGGCGGCTACAAGGCTTGGGAGAGAAGATTTCTTCTTTCTTTTCTTCTTTTTATTTTTATTTTTGAATTATTATTTTTAATTATTGAGTAGTTTATTTTCAACCAAGACGGCGTGATTGAGCCGAACAAATTTATGTAGAAAACTTGGATGTTTGTTTGGGATTTGTTAGAGTTGATTTTATTTTATTGATTGTCAGATTTATAGTTGTCTTGTGAATAGTCTGATCAATTGTTTGCTTGCATGTTAATCAATTCCAAATCGACAGAGGAGGTTTTGATTTTGATCACTCTGATAATTAACATATTGTAAAACCGACTAGAAATAGAATTCGGTTTCAGTGTGCGGTTTAGGTGTAAACTGAATTTTCACAAATATTTAATGCATTCAAATTTGATTAGAATTACGAAAGATTAGTTCATCAATATTTGAATAGGTTTGATTGTTCTAGAAATAGACCTTTGAACAAATTAGGAGAATTCCCGTGAATTAAAATTAAATCTGAGTCCTGAATCGACTACATGTTACGTGATTTGTTCGGTACCTACGTGTGTCTTGGTTGTCTTTGTCTTGATTATTTTTATCTTCAGTTATTTTTATTCTTATTTCTTAATCAGTTTTTATTTTATATTCTTATTTTATTTAATTCAAAATCCTTCTATTATTTTGTCTAGATTAAGTAAAATAATTAATTCTTGAGAATTGACTGCAGTCTCTGTGGGATCGATACTTGGACTCTCAGTCCACTTTACTATTACTTGACCTGGTGCGCTTGCCAGTAGATTTATATCACACCGATTTAGCCGGTCAAGTTTTTGGCGCCGTTGCCGGGGACTGTTTAGTTGATATTAGGATAGATTATTTGCTTGAGGCTAGACATTTTTTTTTATTTCTATCTTTTCATTTTTTTTTATTTTATTTTAATTTTGATTTTTTTTCTTTTCTTTTGATTGTGAGGTACTTGGAGATGGATCATCATCAGGTGTTCACAAGATTTGGCCAGCAATACTTGGAGCCATTCTATGCTGTTTGGGGGAGATTCAATGATTTGACGAACAGATTTCGATGCCATAAATTTTCGAGCTACACCCTCACTCAATTTTTTTATGGTGGTTTGGATGAGATTACAAGAAGTTGGGTGGATTATGGAGCGTTGGCCACTGGCAGTCAATTGTTTAGAAGAGATGAAGACAGTGCGATGCACTTGTTAAATGATATGGCAGATTTTTTGACTACCATTGGCATTGTGATCCTTCACTGCAGGGTTGGAGTCACCAATATCCTCCAGATATCAACTCTAAAAATTTTGCGAACCAGCCACCGGAGCATCAAGAAGAGTGCATAGGGCGTTCCGAAGAATATGTGGCTCAGTTGGAAAATCTTGTGCGACAGCAGACAGAGTCAAATCAATTTTTAGAAAGCCGCATAAGTCTTTTGGATGAACAGATTGCGCTTATTAGAGAACCAATTTTGGATATCTGCCAATTGAGTGAAGTAACTGAGCCAGAGCATGAAGAAATCATTTTTGAGGAATCTTCTTGTGAAGAAGAGCCAAACGTAATAGTGGAGGAGGAAGAACTATACAAGGAGAGAGATTTTACCTCGTCAGTGGTCGTTTTATGTACACCGTTAGAATATACTTTTTTGCCATTGACGCCACCTCCACAGTATTACATCCTCTTTGAGCTTCAGCCTAGAATCAGAGTCTCTTTCCAAAGGAAAAATTTCATGCCGAGTACTGTTGGACCGACAAGCTTAAACTGCAAATATCACGCCAAGCTTGAGGGCGAAGAAATTCAAAACCCATACGTAGAATCGTATGATTCTTACTGTGGGCGGCAGCCGCTCTTTGATGGTGGCTTCTGCATAGTCGGGCTATAGACTATAATTTTAGCGCTGACTGGGAGGCAACCCAGTGTTTTTGCTTTTGTTTTTATTTTGTTTTTTTTTATATTTTGTTTTGATTTGATTTTGTTTTCTTTCCCATGCCAGTTGGTCATGCCTGCCGATATATCTAGACTGATGCTACTGTCCCAGCTGATGCCGTCAAGAAGGAAGAGAATGAAACGAAAACCAGGGGAGTGTTATTTCTGTTTTCATTGTGTTTTTGTTCGTTTTGAATTCTGTTCATTTGTCTGAAGCATTGAGGGCAATGCTTTGGATAAGTATGGGGGGGGTAGACTAGTTTATTTTATTATGTTTTGTGTTTGTGTTGCATAAAGTTCGTTTCATGTCTGTTTGCATATAGTGTATTTTTGTTGTTGTTTGCATTGCATGAGTAGGATGAGTCATGATAGCCAATGATGATGAAGTTATGTTGAAAAAAAAAAAAAATTTTGAAAAATTTTGCTCTTGACTGGACATGAGAAACTGTAGGTTGAACCGTGAATATTTTTAAGCACTAATGTTAGACCAGTGAATTGTAGCGAAAGATTTGATGAAGTTTCTGTCTGTTTGACCATTGCACGATAATAGGTGGTTTGTGGATCTTGATTGTGTTCTATGAATTTTGATGAGGCTCTAGTTTACACTTATGATCTTGGGCGCACCTAGAAAAATTTATATACAATTCCATCCGGGCCTTGAAAGGATTAAAATCCTAAAAAAAAAAAAATCAAATTTAAGGCTAAGTATGCGGATTCAATGGGATTGATGCTCCATCCGGGCTATAGACGAGGGGATTAGAAAGAAAAAATAGAATGATTTTTCGTATCCTAGCCAGTTATAGCTAAGTCAGCGGGTAATTATTGGGGCTAATACAATACCAGGTGCAAAATCCGGAGGTGTGTAATTCATTATCTCAAGGGAGGTGGGTTTGTCTAGAGGTCGTTGGAAGGAATGAGCACTTGAAGAGTTAAACTTGCACTAATTTGTCATAGGTCGCTAAGCAGATTTGAGACGAATTGGTCTAAGTTGTATGAAACTGGAATGACATTTCACACACACACGTTCACGTTCAACCGAAGGTGTATTATGAAAAGTTAAGAGCATGTCTGTGTTTTATGTTTTGTGATTAAACTTCTCGGAGGCTGTGCACTCTCATGAATCATCCTTACTTATGTTTTTGTTTGCATTTTGTTTTTTCATGTCTTGCTCGAGGGCGAGCAAGGTTTAAGTATGGGGGTGTTGATAAGTGCATTTTGTATGCATTATTTCATGTTATTTTTATGTCTATTTTGTGTGCATTCATATTATTTTTATGTGTTTTTATGTGTTTTAGTGCATGTGTGTGTATTTCACTCCTTGGGTTAATTTTGTAGGAAAATATATTGTTGAAGAGTGAATTGCGGACCAGCTTTGTTCAAAAAATCACATTTAATTTTAGAGAGCTCCAAATCCGATCTCCACCAGTCAGATTAAAGCTCACGATGTTTTGAAGCTGCTGTCCAAATTGCAGCTCAATCCGACGGTTAGATCTTGAGATATGAATTTTTGAAAATCGTCGCTCGGTGCAGAAAACTTGTACTGCGCGCGCGCGAGAATCAAGCTCGCGCGCGCACGAGTTTCGTGATCAGATCTCTGTTTTTAACTTCTGCGCGCGCGCGTGTTCGGGGGTCATATGTGCTCCGAAAAGTCTTATTTTGTGGAGGAAATTAACTGGTAGGCGTTCCGGACCATATATATAGAAGATATAACATATTTTTTAGGTTTTCGGAAGCTCCAGAGCGCAGACAACGCAAGAGGAGGCGGCTACAAGGCTTGGGAGAGAAGATTTCTTCTTTCTTTTCTTCTTTTTATTTTTATTTTTGAATTATTATTTTTAATTATTGAGTAGTTTATTTTCAACCAAGACGGCGTGATTGGGTCGAAAAAATTTATGTAGAAAACTTGGATGTTTGTTTGGGATTTTTTAGAGTTGATTTTATTTTATTGATTATCAGATTTATAGTTGTCTTGTGAATAGTCTGATCAACTGTTTGCTTGCATGTTAATCAATTCCAAATCGACAGAGGAGGTTTTGATTTTGATCACTCTGATAATTAACATATTGTAAAACCGACTAGAAATAGAATTCGGTTTCAGTGTGCGGTTTAGGTGTAAACTGAATTTTCACAAATATTTAATGCATTCAAATTTGATTAAAATTACGAAAGATTAGTTCATCAATATTTGAATAGGTTTGATTGTTCTATAAATAGACCATTGAACAAATTAGGAGAATTCCCGTGAATTAAGATTAAATCTGAGTCCTGAATCGACTACATGTTACGTGATTTGTTCGGTACCTACGTGTGTCTTGGTTGTCTTTGTCTTGATTATTTTTATCTTCAGTTATTTTTATTCTTATTTCTTAATCAGTTTTTATTTTATATTCTTATTTTATTTAATTCAAAATCCTTCTATTATTTTGTCTAGATTAAGTAAAATAATTAATTCTTGAGAATTGACTGCAGTCTCTGTGGGATCGATACTTGGACTCTCAGTCCACTTTACTATTACTTGACCTGGTGCGCTTGCCAGTAGATTTATATCACACCGATTTAGCCTGTCAGAGACTCGGTTTAGAAGTCGTGTCAGCATGTCTACCTAGTGTTGTTAAAACATGTTTAGATAACGAACTTCATTATTATGTTGTATTGTCATGCAAGCTTTGCCGTGTTGTTATCGTGGCATGTTCTACTTTGGAGTAGTTGTTAAACACTAGCACTTCATGTATTAATTGGAGGTTTCGTGTTTGTAATGCATGCTTTCGAGTTGATGCATTGGATTAGCTTTTAGCTTGAGTTGCTATGCATTTTTCTGATGTTTTGTTTCTGCTGTAGGAGGGCGCCCGAGCTGCATTTTTTAGCAGCCCGAGCGCACCCCTTTCCGTGTATTCCAGTAGCGCCAAGGAGTAGGGCGCGCTCGAGCGGCAGTTTATGGCCGCCCGAGCGCGGCCCCTTTAAAAAAAAAATCTCCTTTGTTTTGGCTTTGCTTTTAGTTCTTGGATCATGTATGTTTATTTATTGTTTACTCCTTAATTAGATGTTTAGAACCGAGGTCTCACATTAAATAATATCAGAGAGTTAAGATTCTTGGTCGAACTAGAGTGAGCGGGTAGATCGAGTCTGCGTGTATTGGCTCCTCGCATGTGTTTGAATTATTTTAACTATGTACTTAATTCCATGCGATCATGCTTTATTATTGAGAATTATTGAATTACATGATTATGTGATTTAATTTATAAAGCATGATCTACTTGAAATATAATTGTTTCTGTTATCGACTGGTATCCGGTATTCCAAGCGGTTGTAAGGGCACTGATTGTAGCGATTGAGATATCTCGTGTCCTAACCTTTGATTATCAGATGGGTCCTTGTCGAGTGATAAACAAAAACACACCGCCAGTTATCCCTGCGACTGAGCAAGCTAGCACTGAGGTTGATCAGTTAGATGCTTCAGCGACTCCTATGGAAACCTTGCTGAAGAGGTTTCAGTCGTTCAATCCGCCGTTGTTGATGGGTTCAGAAAATCCAGTTGACTTTGAGAGTTGGTTGGATGATATGGATCAGTTGTTTGATTCCATTGACTACACAGATGACCGCCGAATCAGGTTAGTAATTCATCAGCTGCGTGGTGGTGCTAAGAGCTGGTGGATCATGACAAAGAAAGCATTTGAGAGTAGAGGTACAGAGGTTACTTGGACTCTTTTTAAATCTGAGTTTTATAAGCGGTTTTTCCCTATCTCGTATCGCAAAGATAAGGGAGCAGAGTTTGCCAATCTGAGGCAAGGGAATCTAAACATTGAGGAGTACGTGGCTAAGTTCGATAGTCTGTTGCATTTTGCACCGCTAATTGCCAGAGATGAAGAAGCTAAGGCAGATCAGTTCATCAATGGTTTGAACCCCGACGTCTTCACGTTGGTTAACACCAACAGGCCTAGCAACTTTGCGGATGCCATGAATCACGCAAAGGGAGCAGAAGCAGGCTTGTGGAGGCAAAGAGGTAATCAGGTAGCACCTCAGCAGCAGAGGCAGTATCAGAACCAACCATCTCAGTATCAGAATCAGCCACCGTAGCATCAGAACCAGCAGCAAAGGTATGAAGGTGGAAACAGTGGGGGAAACAGAAAGGATCAGTACAAGGCAAGAGGTAAACAGTTCAAGAGGCAAGGAAACAGTTCGTCCAGTTCCAGTGGTTCGAAACAATTTGGTTCAGGACCGAGTTCTGGGTCATCATCCTTGTACTGCAGCAAGTGTGGAGGAAGACACTCACCGGATCAGTGTGTGGGAGTCTTCGGCAATTGTAACACCTGTCAGCAACCGGGACACTTCTCTAAAGTGTGCCCACAGCGTAACAGAGATAGAGCTCAGAGTGGGAGTTCGTCTAGATCTGCAGCTCAGCCTGAGAGGCAGTCTTCTGCAGTGCACTCTTTCCAGCCTCAGCAGCAGAACAGACAGGGAGGTAGTACCAGTGCAAATCAGCCTCCGAGACAGCAGGCACGAGTCTTTGCATTGACAGAGGATCAGGCTCAGGCAGCACCTGATGATGTTATAGCAGGTAACTGTTCGATCTTTGGTCATTCTGCTCATGTTTTGATAGATACAGGTGCTTCCCATTCCTTTATATCTGAGAAATTTGTATTATTGCATGCTTTGCCAACTGAATTGTTGCCTACAGTAGTAGCTGTTACTTCACCTTTGGGTGGGGGAATTGTTTCTGTCAGATTAGTCAGGAATAGTGAGCTCTGTTTTGAGGGAAATTTTCTAGAATTTGACTGTATTGTGCTTGTACTGTCAGATTTTGATTGTATTGTCGGTATAGATGCTTTAACCAAGTACAGGGCAACAGTCGATTGTTTTCAGAAAGTTTTCAGGTTCAGAACTGAAATGGCAGACGAGTGGAAATTCTTTGGTAAGGGTTCTCGATCTAGAATTCCTTTGATTTCAGTGTTATCTATGACTCGTTTGCTACAGAAAGGTGCAGAAGGATTTTTGGTGTATGCAGTTGATGTACTGAAATCTAGCCCAGCTTTGGTAGATTTACCGATGGTTAGAGAATTTGCGGATGTGTTCCTGGAAGATGTTCCTGGATTGCCGCCTATTCGAGAAATCGAATTCAGCATTGACTTAGTGCCAGGTACTCAACCTATTTCGAAAGCTCCTTATCGTATGACACTTGTTGAATTGAGAGAGTTGAAGGAGCAGCTTGAGGATTTGATTGCCAAGGGATACATCAGACCTAGTGTATCGCCTTGGGGTGCTCCTGTTCTATTCGTTCGAAAGAAGGATGGTTCTATGCGACTCTGTATCGACTACCGCCAATTGAATCAGGCTACAGTCAAGAACAGGTATCCTTTACCCAGAATAGATGACCTTTTTGATCAACTACAGGGTTCTTCTGTCTATTCTAAGATTGATCTAAGGTCAGGCTACCATCAGCTGAGAGTGCGAGAGGAAGATGTTCCTAAGACCGCATTCAGAACGAGGTATGGTCATTTCGAGTTTATAGTCATGCCGTTCGGATTGACTAACGCTCCAGCGGTTTTTATGGGTTTGATGAACCGTATCTTTCAGCGTTATTTAGATGAGTTCGTCATCATTTTCATCGATGATATTCTTATCTACTCGAATAACCGTATTGACCATGCAGAGCACTTGAGGACCGTACTGCAGATTTTGCGAGTTAAGCAGTTGTTTGCCAAGCTGTCTAAGTGTGAATTCTGGTTAGATCGAGTTGTCTTTCTCGGTCATATTATTTCTGAAGATGGGATTTCTGTCGATCCCAGCAAGATTGAAGCGGTTATGAATTGGCCTAGACCTACTTCAGTGCCGGAGATCCGAAGCTTCATGGGTTTAGCTGGTTATTACCGTCGTTTCATCGAGGGTTTCTCGTCTATTGCCAAGCCAATTATCCAGCTGACTCAGAAGAATGCGCCTTTTGTTTGGACTCCAGATTGTGAGGCTAGCTTTGTTGATCTGAAGAGGAGACTGACCAGTGCTCCGATTCTTTCTATTCCGAAGGGTACTGGAGGTTTCACAGTCTATTGTGATGCTTCTAACCGAGGCTTGGGTTGTGTTCTTATGCAGCATAAGCATGTGATAGCGTATGCATCGAGGCAACTGAAACCGCATGAGACTCGTTATCCGGTTCATGATCTGGAACTAGCTGCGATTGTTTTTTCTTTGAAGATATGGCGTCACTATCTTTATGGTGAGTCTTTCGAGATCTTTTCTGACCATAAGAGCCTTAAATATTTGTTTTCCCAGGCAGAGCTGAATATGAGACAGAGAAGATGGTTAGATCTGTTGAAGGATTTCGACTGTGAGATCAAGTATTATCCGGGGAAGTAGAATGCAGTTGCAGATGCCTTGAGCCGAAAGCTGTGTGCTTTATCTCTTTCTACTATCGGTGTTTCTCAGTTGATCGATGATTGTTGCACTTCTGGTCTAGAGTTTGAAACAGATAGGAAGACTGTCAGAGTGTTTGCTATTCAAGCCGAGCCGAAGTTGTTTGTTGCAATCAGAGAAGCACAGAAGTCTGAGCCGAGCATTCAGGTTTCAGTAGAGAAAATCAGATCTGGGCATCAGTCAGAATTCCAGGTTAGAGATGACGTCTTGTTTGTGAATAACCGTATTGTTGTGCCTGATATTTCGGAGTTGAGACAGCGTATTCTCCGAGAGGCTCATTGCAGTCGGTTCAGTGTTCATCCTGGAGGTCGTAAGATGTACAACGATCTGAAGAGTCAGTTCTGGTGGAAGAGAATGAAGGGCGATGTTGCGAGATTTGTATCTCGGTGTTTGAACTGTCAGCAAGTGAAAGCAGAGCGGAAGCGACCAGGTGGTCTATTGCACAGCTTATCTGTTCCTGAATGGAAATGGGATCGCATTTCTATGGATTTCGTCACGAAGCTACCACGATCCGTTCGAGGATGCGATGCCATTTGGGTAGTGATCGACCGATTGACGAAGTCTGCGTGTTTTATTCCGTACAGGATGACGTATCGTCATGATCAGATGGCTGAGTTGTATGTTAGCAATGTCATGAGATTTCATGGTGTGCCGAAGTCGATCGTTTTAGACAGAGATCCTAGATTCACTTCTCACTTTTGGCACAGTCTTCAGGGGGCATTTGGTACTCGATTGCATCTGAATACATCTTATCATCCTCAGACCGATGGACAGTCAGAGCGGACTATCCAGACGTTAGAGGATATGCTGCGAGCGGTAGTGCTAGATTTTGGCACTAGTTGGAAGGATTCTTTGCCTCTTGTCGAGTTTTCTTACAACAACAGCTTCCAAGCGAGTATCGGTATGGCGCCTTTTGAGGCTTTGTATGGTAAGAAATGGCGATCTCCGTTGTTTTGGGATGATTTGTCCGAGTCACCAGATTTGGGACCGGATATGCTTAGAGATATGGCAGAGCAGGTTAAGATCATTCAGACCAGAATGAAGTCAGCTCAAGATAGACAGGCGAAGTATGCGAACGTCAGACGTAGACCTCTGAGTTTTGAGCAGGGAGACCGCGTTTTGCTTAAGATTTCTCCGTTCAGAGGCACTGTCAGATTCGGTAAGAGAGGGAAGTTATCTCCGAGATTCATCGGTCCGTACGAGATTCTCGAGAAGATAGGCGATCTTGCCTACAGACTTGCACTTCCTCCGTCTTTATCTGGTATTCACGACGTTTTTCACGTCTCTATGCTGCAAAATTATCATCCAGATCCTTCTCATATCCTTCAGCCTGACGAAGCCGAGTTAGACGAGACTCTGAGCTATTTTGAACGACCGATTCAGATCCTTGATCGGAAAGAAAAGCAACTCAGAACCAAGTCGATCCCGTTAGTTAAAGTGCAGTGGAGCCGTCACGGAGTCGAGGAAGCGACTTGGGAGATAGAATCTGACATGAGACAGCGTTTTCCAGAGTTATTCAGTTGACGTGAGTTCTTCTTACTGTCTTTAGTTCTTTATTCTAGCTTATGAGTTGTGGTTCTCGTTGATTTCGAGGACAAAATCTCTTCTTAGTGGGGGAGAATTGTAAAGCCCCGTTTTTATCTTAATTGAATTTATTTGAGTTAATCAGAGATTACAGAGTTCCCGAGCTGGTTTGATTTTGATCAGGGTCCTTTTTGTAAATTTTGGAAATTTCAGGGACTAAAAAGCAAATTTTTATTTTTATATATTATCTACACATGGATTTTAATTTGGAGAAGCCTCCATCTTCCTCTCCAACCGTGAGCCTCCATTAGAGCCGCCCCTTTGGAGTTTTGAGCTTTCAGATTTCCTCCCGAGCTCGATCCGTCCGTTGGAATTTATTTCTGAAGGCAGATTAGTGATCACTGCAGTGAGAGCTCTGTTATATCGTAAGTTCTTCTTCGATCCGATACATTCTAGTTTTTGGATATTGTTAGAATCGTTCTAGATTCGAGTATGTTGTTCTTGACAGAGTTCTGATCGTTTATTATCTGTCGGTTTTGAAATAGAACGACGTTCGGAATTGTTATGATTTTTGGAAGCCATTTTCGAAAATCATGGTTTTGAGATTTGTTGGGTTTGTCTTGTTGTTGTTGTATTAGCATTGAATTGAGTTGTTATCGGTATTGAACTGCTGTCTGCGTTGCCGGTTTGTTCAGTTATAGCCGTTATGCCGTCGGTTTGAGTTTTGGAGATTTCGAACCGTTTTTGAGTTATGAACTTGTCTTGTAAGTTGATCGTGGTTATTGATCAATCATCTCTTGTATCTGAACAGATTCGTTTGGAGTTTTCAAGCCCAGAGTTAGCAGCTGTTTGATCGTTTCCGAGATTTGAACAAAGAACGGTATAGAGCATTTCCTTGAACCGTTGCCTTGTTGTTGTTAGATTGTATAGTTGTTGATACAGTCTCTTTTGTAGCGTATCCAGAGTTGGAAGATACTGCATTGAAAGGTAAAAGCAGTCATCGTAGCGGGATAGCATACTCGGGACTGTGGTTCTCGAGTTTTCCCTTTTAAATCACATACTTGCATTTACACTTGTTCTAGCATGAGGAACTTGTGTCTTGTTTGATTGTATTGGCTTTTGTTAAATGACTTATGTGTTATATTTATGTTATGCATTCATCTTGAGCCAATCTTGTTTTCAGCGGGCAGAACCGCCCTTTTTGTTTAGACGTTTGGGAACTATGATTGAGTGGCCTAGGTTGTAGTATTTCGCCTAGTGCTAGCATACTCATTATGGTTGCTCAAAGTCTAGAGGAGTGGGATACGTGGCACCACCTCGATTGGGAGAGTCGGTGAGTCGTTACGTGATCTCAACCTCGGGATCCCAAAAGCACAGCAGCAATCCCTCGTTTATCAGATTGATATCCCGGTTTAAAAGACATGCATTCATTATGTTATAATTGATTTCCTTGTTGTATTGAAAGCATGTTGATTGTTGTATTAATTGTTATGTTGCTTTTGCTGGAAATGTCGTTCTCACCGGTTATCTGGCTGTTGCTTTGTTTTGTATGTGTACTTGGCAACAGGTTGGGCAGGATCAAGTCAGAAGAGGCATGGTTAGCTCCGAGGGAAAGTTGTAGCAGTGAGACTCGGTTTAGAAGTCGTGTCAGCATGTCTACCTAGTGTTGTTAAAACATGTTTAGATAACGAACTTCATTATTATGTTGTATTGTCATGCAAGCTTTGCCGTGTTGTTATCGTGGCATATTCTACTTTGGAGTAGTTGTTAGACACTAACACTTCATGTATTAATTGGAGGTTTCGTGTTTGTAATGCATGCTTTCGAGTTGATGCATTGGATTAGCTTTTAGCTTGAGTTGCTATGAATTTTTCTGCTGTTCTGTTTCTGCTGTAGGAGGGCGCCCGAGCTGCATTTTTTAGCAGCCCGAGCGCACCCCTTTCCGTGTATTCCAGTAGCGCCAAGGAGTAGGGCGTGCTCGAGCGGCAGTTTATGGCCGCCCGAGCGCGGCCCCTTTAAAAAAAAAAAATATCTTTTGTTTTGGCTTTGCTTTTAGTTCTTGGATCCTGTATGTTTATTTATTGTTTACTCCTTAATTAGATGTTTAGAACCGAGGTCTCACACGACAAGTACCGTAGAGCTTCTGGAGCTTGTTTTCGTTGTGGAGAGACTGGTCACATCCGGAGGGATTGTCCACTATCTGGGGGAGGCGGTTCTGGTTCTGGTTCAGGATCGGGTTCTCAGGCCACCGTTCAGCAAAGGTCGCAGGGACAGCCTGCTGGAAGTTCTCATTTGAGGCCACGAGCTTCTGGCCAGGTGTTTGCTCTGAGACATGATCAGGCAGTGGAAGAGAATGAGAAAGTCATCGCAGGTACATTTCTGCTTTATGGTATACCTGCTCTTGTACTTATTGACACTGGTGTATCTCATTCCTTCATTTCTGCACGTTTTGTTAAGAGGCATAAGTTACCATGCATTGCACTAGACGTAGTGATGTCTGTTTCTACTCCGACGGGCCAATCTACTTTGGCTAAGCGTCTAGTGATGGGTTGTCCTTTAGAGTTCAAAGGGAACATTCTGTTAGCGAATCTCATGGTCCTGGCGATGGACGACTTTGATTGCATTCTGGGAATAGATATGTTGACTACCTATCGAGCTTCAGTGGACTGCTATCAAAGATTAGTACGCTTTCATCCGGAGGGGAGTGAGAGCTGGTTTTTCTATGGTGAGGGAGCGCGACCTCCGATGCCTTTGGTATCATCTTTGAGAGCCTGTCGAGCTCTAGAGTCTGGCGGGGAAGGCTACCTTATCTATGCAGTTGATTTGTCCGCTGAGAGTATTGGGATAGAGAGCATTCCTGTTGTGGATGAATTCCCAGATGTATTTCCTGATGAGATTCCGGGTTTTCATCCTGCTAGGGAAGTCGAGTTTGGCATAGAGTTGATGTCGGGTACTTCGCCTATTTATAGAGCACCGTATCGTCTAGCTCCGTCAGAGATGCGTGAGTTGAAGAATCAGCTACAAGATATTTTGGACAAGGGGTACATTCGTCCTAGTGTATCTCCTTGGGGAGCTCTTGTTCTTTTTGTAAAGAAAAAGGATGGGTCGATGCGGCTGTGCATTGACTATCGGCAGCTGAATCGAGTCACTGTGAAGAACAAGTATCCGTTGCCTCGTATTGATGACTTGTTTGATCAGCTGCAGGGTACGTCAGTTTACTCCAAGATTGACTTGAGATCTGGGTATCATCAGTTGAGAGTCTGTGATCAGGACGTAGCCAAGACTGCATTCTGTACTCGCTATGGGCATTACGAGTTTCTAGTAATGCCATTTGGTTTGACTAATGCACCGGCTATATTCATGGATCTGATGAACCGTGTTTTTAGGGAGTATTTGGACAAGTTTGTCGTGGTATTCATTGACGACATCTTGGTGTATTCGCGTAATACGGAAGAGCATGTTTCTCACTTGCGGTTGGTACTACAAACTCTTCGGGATGAGCAGTTGTACGCCAAGCTGAGCAAGTGCGATTTCTGGATGGATCGAGTGGTCTTTCTTGGCCATATCATATCCAGGGAAGGGATTTCTGTTGATCCAAGCAAGATTGAAGCGGTACTTAATTGGTCGCATCCGACGACAGTTGCTGAGATCCGTAGTTTTTTGGGTCTAGCAGGGTATTATCGTCGCTTCATTCTGAACTTCTCTCAAATAGCTCGACCTTTGATGCATCTTACCCGCAAGGGTGTGGATTTCAAGTGGTCCTCCGAGTGTGAGGAGAATTTTTGTGAGCTTCAACGGCGGTTGACTTCTGCGCCGGTGTTGGCATTACCATCAGGATCTGGAGGATATGTGGTATATGCGGATGCTTCTCTTCAGGGGTTAGGTTGTGTCCTGACTCAGAATGGGCATGTGATCGCATACGCTTCTAGACAGCTGAAGCTTCACGAGGACAACTACCCAGTCCACGATTTGGAGTTAGCAGCCATTGTGTTCGCTTTGAAGATCTGGCGTCATTATCTGTATGGCGAGAAATTTGAGATCTTCACCGACCATAAGAGTCTCAAGTATTTGTTCACTCAAGCGAAGTTGAACATGAGGCAAAGACGTTGGATGGACTTGCTTAAAGACTATAATTGCGAGATTAAGTACCATCCGGGAGCTGCTAATCTCACCGCTGATGCCTTGAGTCACAAGGTGCGACTATCCGCACTTCAGACTTGTTCGATATCTAGTGCGATCAGTGAATGTTGTACTTCAGGTTATACCTTCAAGCATAAGAAAGGTATGCAGAATATCCAGATGTTTGCGATACTATCTGAGCCAGCTTTGTATTCGTGGATTCGAGATGCTCAGATGTCTGATTCGAAGACCCAGCGTTTAGCTCGTCTAGCTAACGAGGGTAGCTCGTCTGGATTTCATTATCAGCCAGATGACTTTCTGTGTTTGTCTGGTAGGCTTGTGATTCCGCAGGATGAAGAGTTGCGAGAGGAGATTTTGTCTCAGGCACATCGCACTAAGTTGAGTATTCATCCTGGGAGCAACAAGATGTACAAGGATCTACGTACTCGTTTCTGGTGGAAGGGAATGAAACGCAATGTTTATCAGTTTGTTTCGAGATGTTTGGTGTGTCAACAGGTCAAGGCAGAGCACCGACGACCTGGAGGATTGCTTCACAGTCTGCCTATTCCTGAATGGAAATGGGAGTTTATCACAATGGACTTTGTGACCCATTTGTCGGTATCCCCGAGGAACTGTGATGCTATCTGGGTTGTGGTGGACCGACTCAACAAGTCAGCGCATTTCATTGCCTATAGCCGAGAGTACAATGTGGATCGTATGGCTCGGTTGTACATTTAGGAGATCGTTCGACTTCATGGAGTGCCTGTGAGCATTGTCAGCGATCGGGACCTCAGGTTCACTTCTAGATTCTGGGGGAGTGTTCAGCGTGCGATGGGTACTACTCTCAGTTTGAGTACTGCCTATCATCCGGAGACTGATGATCAGTCAGAGCGCACTATCCGTACTTTGGAGGATATGTTTAGAGCGTGCGTCATGGATTTTGGTTCAGCCTGGCAGGATCATTTGCCGTTGATCGAGTTCGCGTACAACAACAGCTATCATACTAGTATTGGGATGGCACCTTTTGAGGCATTTTACGGGCGACGTTGTCGTACTCCACTCTTCTGGGAAGAAGTGGGGGAGAGACAGGCTGAGGGACCAGAGTTTATCCAGCAAGCGATAGACATTGTTGATCAGATCAAGAAACGGATTAAGACTGCACAGGATCGTCAGGCCAGCTATGCTAATACCAAGCGTAGGCCATTGCAGTTCGATGTCGGGGAGAAAGTATTTCTGAGAGTGTCACCTTTTCGCAAGATTCTCAGATTTGGCCTTAAGGGCAAGTTGTCTCCCAGGTTTATCGGTCCGTTTGAGATCTTGGAGAGCATTGGCGATTTGTCTTATCGGCTAGCTTTTCCACCGCATCTTTTCAGTATTCACGACGTGTTCCACGTATCTCTGTTGCGACGATATGTGGCGGATGAATCTCATATTCTGCAGCGGTCTGAGGTTCAGGTGAGCAAGGATTTGACTTATGTTGAGAAACCTATTCGTATCCTAGATTATAAGGATAAGGTTTTGCGGAACAAAGTCATTCCTCTGGTTTTAGTTCAGTGGCAGCGCCGAGGCACTGAGGAAGCTACTTGGGAGCTTGTGGACAGGATGCGTGAAGGCCATCCTGAGTTGTTTTGATTTCATTCTTAAGTTGTATTCAGTTGCAAACTCTGTAAATGTTTGATTGGAATAAAGAATATTTCTGATTTTTGTATTTCATTCGGTACTTAAGATCTGATTTCGAGGACGAAATATCTTAAGTGGAGGAGAATGTAGTAGCCCGTAACCCAAAATCAATAATTAAGAAATTAATCATAATTACTTGGGTAGAGTTCGAAAGCTCCGAAGGTGAGTTCGGAAGCTCCGAACAGGATCGGAAGCTCCGATGGTATTATGTCAGGCATGACGTGTGGCAAGATCGGAAGCTCCGATCACCCCTATTCAAAGTCAACAAGTGATATTTTGACACGTGGCAGATCAGGATCTTTGGAAGCTCCGATGGCAGGATCGGATGTTCCGATCGAGGTTCAGACATTCCGATCGAGGATCGAAGGTTTCGATCGTTGTCTATAAATAGAAGGCCGAGAATTCATTTTCAATTGCCAATTCCGGATTTCCTCTCTACTCTAGTCGTATTTGAGTTGTTCTAGCCTTCCTAGGCTTGCCCCGGGAGTCGTCGAGGCGTTCGATAGTTGTAGCGGAGTTGTGCCCAAGTTCTGGAGGCATCGGCATCAAAGGGCTAACGACGGACGAAGGTATAGCTTTTGCTTCCTAAAAATATTTAGGAGTATGCTTTAGCTTAGTTAAGGCTTTTAGAGCGCTATAATGATAGTAGTATCATTTGGCAGTGTAGAGCAGACTATAAGCGTGGACCTAGAGTTGGTAGAGCTTGCACAGATTTGAGGTACGGAAGTACTGTTCAAGATATCCTGACTGAGTATGCATGTATTATGTGACTACATGATTTATATGTCATTGATTTATGCTGCATTCATTTGCATATTGAGCTATCTCCTTCGAGATGTCTGTTAGTAGGGTTTTTCCCTATCCTGTTAGTGGTTGGACTCCCATCGATTTGGGTCCGGCATATCTACTGGTATTATGGTATGGGAGCCACCTCCTGAAGCGACGGCACATCGTGCTACATACCAGGGCCCGGTCTGTCTCTGTTATCTGATCCTTGACCTCGAGTTTATAGGGAGTTCACTTTGCATGCATGTATACTCATACTCTCGTACTGAGCGTTTTATGCTCACGTCTCGTACTCTGTGTTTCTGGACACCCTATTCCATGAGGCAGGTTTGCGATTGGACGAGGCTGGGGGATCCAAGAGGGGCTAGGCAGTGGTTGGCCAGCTGGAGCTTCGTCTAGGTTTTATTTCTGTTGTTTTGGGTTGATACAGCTATTCGATTTGGTTGTATAATATTTGGATAAATTACGGATTCCTTTCCTTGGGAATGTATTTTTATTTATGGTTTCCGCAAGTTTATTCTGATATCTGTTTTATTAAGTTAATTGCATGCCTAAGTTCTGTTTCGTAGGTGATCCGGGTAAGGGTCACTACAGGTTTGCTATTACTATTCACGTTTTAATATTTCCGCTGCATGTTGTGTAGGATGTTGTCAACACCTAGTGACAACATCTGATTTTGATAATTTTTATGAGCCATGATATCCCTTACAAAGACCTATGTTGGTATAGTGGAGACAATCATCAGACGTTACATTAATTTTGTTCCAAGTTAAAATCATAAAAATTTCACCATTTTAAATGATTATACATGTGCACATCAAATATACAAAACATTAGAATATGTACTTTTTCTGAAGAGTACGTCTTTTGTGAGATGAGTCTATGTCCATATTTACAAATTATAAATAATACTTTTTATGAGTTACTAAAATAAAATATCTATCTCATAAAATTGACACATGAAATCGTCTCACATAAGGTTTTTGTATTTTTTTGAATTATATTCACATAATTTCGAGAGGTATTTGGAAAGATAATTATGAAATGTTGATCATGGAATTTTGGGGGGCAAAAAAAAAATTATTATTTTCTTGTTTTTATTTTATTTCAATGAAAACCAAATGCAAGGTTATATTCATTTTTATATATTTGGAAAAAAACAAATTCATTCAGATATGTATATATAAAAATTAATTTACTAAGATATATATATATATATATCTTAATATAATATATTATTAAAGAAGAATATCATTTATAAACGAATTAGAATTGATTTGGTGAAGTCAAAAGACGACATATCTAAAATACCTTTCACAAAACAGGAAAGAAATCTCTATCTCTATTTTAAACTTCATGTGTCCATGATTTCTATATTTTTTTTTACTTCCATTTTAATTTTAAATTTAAATTTTGTAGAAATAAAAATATAACAACAAAAAAATAATTAATAAATATTCATATTTTAACAACTCATGCATTGCTTGTGTGAATGCGACTAATATATATATTAATTCTCCAAATAATTAATTTACCATGCAAAAATTGTAAGATTATTATTTAATTTACTAACTAGTTTCTCATCAACTTAGAGATTTTTTTTACATAAATATCATCAAATGCTCATTTTTTTAACAACCTATCAAAATTATCTTGAGAAATATCTTATCACTTTTTTCATTATTATTTATCTGTAGGACCGAGCGCTTGCTACTTTACTAAAAACTATAGTTGGTGTTAACGATGTAACTCAAATCTTTTAAACCGCACAGCAGTCCAAGCGCCATTGTTAGATCGCTCTATCAAACATGGACAATTATTGCATCTCAAAAATCTCCCTCTTAATAATTGCACTCCTTGCAATCATGATGAGAATCGAACCCATGACCTTGGCTCTGATACCAATTGTAGGACCGGTCACTTACTTCTTTACCAAAAGTTATAGCTGGTGGTAATGGTGCAGCTCAAATCTTTTAAACCATAAAGCAGCCCAAGTGCCATGGTTCGATCGCTCTACCAAGCATGGACAATTATTGTACCTCAACATTATCACATTTTATCTAAAATTTTAAAATTACCAAATATTTTTTAATCTTAATTTAAACTTTTGAATATTTAATTATCATATCAATCCTCAAAATAACCTAAAAATTAATTAACATAACAATTATGTATTAATTTTTTTTATGTCTATGCATTAATCACATACAAAGATCGTTAATATTAATCAGTGTTCCAAAAAATATCGCCCAGGACCACCCCGATTTTTAGAAAATTGGTTCATCTAGGCAACATTAGAAAAATCATCCGCCTAGGAGGCTCAAAACTCGCCAAGACGTGTAACAAACTGCATGGTTGCGCAGTTCGATTTAATTTTGACTTTTTAAAAAATAAATAATAATTTTTAAAAAAAAAAAGTTGAACAAATTTATGATATTTTGTTGAATACATAATGCACGTAAAATACTTATGCATAACATGATTGAGAAAAAGTAATGAAAATTTTGAGCAAGTTTATTTATATTTCGACTATCTTCGGATATATATTATATAATATTTTATATATTTGATAATTTATAATTGATTAAAATATATAGAGAAAATTGTCTAAACGTTGTCTAGGCGACATATTAAGCGACTAAGAGCCAAGTGAAAACAAAGGTGTAAAAAATGAACTTGATCCTTCAACTTAGCCGAGTAGATCCGAAAAATATCGGTTTAAGATTGAGGGTTTTTGGGTTCGGATAAGATCGGATTGGACTGAAAAAGTAATCAAGATTAGGAATGACAATGAGTCAAGTTCAGACAGGATTCTATGTCTCCGTCTCCATCTTCATTTATTGTATCTACCTCCATATACATCCTCATCTCCATTGGGTATTCAATTTTCATCATCATCCCCATCATCATATCCGTCGGAGGTCGGATATCCATACTCTATCCAAATTTTCTAATACGACCTACAATTGTATTTTTTTTTTTTCAAATTTGAATTATTTTGATCAAATTATGCTTAGTTACCAAATTTTTAAGAAACGATGAGAAAAAATTAAAAATAAAAAATAACAATATGTTAAATTAGGTGTTAAGAGAAGTAGTTTAGACAATCATAAATGTCATGTATGATTTGTCATATAATCATGCTTATCTTGATAGTTTTATACAACATTTTTCACTAGGTCGATAAAAGGATTGACACAATTAACTCATTGTTTTGATAAACAAGGAATTGATAGAATTACGAATGGGCCACATCTCTTCTTATCTCTTTTTTTTTTATTTATCTTGTGTATCTAAACATCATATAAGAAATAAAAAAATATTATAAATAATTTATTCAATACTATTATCTTACAAAAATAACATTAGATTTATAGTAATAAATTTTTTTGACCACCAACTACCATCATTCAAAAAAATAAATTATAATTAACATTTCTTTAATATAAATAAACACGTAAATGTATGTGCATATATATATATATATATATACATATATATATATATATACATATATATGCATATATATATATATATAGTTCTTTTATGGTGCCCACCACTATATGCCCACTTCATGCCCACCATGTACAAGTCAACTAATCTATTGTACCGGTCAAGTCAACTAATCTATTGTACCGGTCAACTCATCTATTGTACATGATGAGCATGAAGTGGGCATATAGTGTTGGGCACCATAAAAGAACTCATATATATATATATATATATATATATATATATAATCGGGTTTTGGGTATGGTATGGGTAGGATGTTACTACATTCGTCTACATTTTCAAACCAAAAATCCTCAAACCCAATTATCCATTTAATCGGGTTCAAAAAATCCTTCCATGCTCTCTTTCAGTCGGATGTCGGATTCTCCGTCGGGTTCGGAGAAAATTATCATCCCTAATCGAGATCACCTGATTTTTTTATATATAACTTTATTTTGATAAATCTTATGTTTGAAATTTTTTTTTATATTGATAGCATAAATTTTCATGTAATATTTATTTCGTAAAATGTTTATCATCATCATTGTCTATACTATATATTAACTATTGGTGAAGTCTAAATGAAAATTATACTTTTATTATCTTCTATATATGTAATATATTAATAAGGTTAAGGAGTTTAGAGTGATTAATTTATTTATAATTTTGTTATTTTTACTATATTTTATTTACTTTTTTAATTTAAAAATTGTTAAATATTATTTCATATTTACCTAAACTTTTTTAATTTTTAATTCATCGTATCACCCCGAAATTAACATATATATATATATATATATATATATAAACTTTTGAATATGTAATTTATAATGTCATTATGAAATTAATATGAAAATTAACAAAAAAACATTATATATAAGCACGCAGCGCATGCAAAGAACATTATTTATTATTATGTGTCTTAAGTTTTCATCTAATTATTTTGTATTTTTTAAAAAAAAAATCAGATCAAAATGTCTTGGGTTCGGAAATGCAAGCGATCTTGATTTCGATGATAACAATCTAAGCTGGATTTCTGGAGAGTTGAAGTATTTTGATGATATCTCATAGCTCGGTGATTCAAATAACCAGCCGCTAAAACCGTCGCACAACCAACTCGAAAATCTACTGGTCATATTTCAAACCAGGTGGACCAATTTGGATGTTTGCTAGGTCAAACCATTGTTTCAATATAGAGGTGGACGAAATTGTAGCAGCAAATAAATTGACATACCAGCTTTGGTTTAATGGCCATATCTCTTGGCTCCATCATCCAAATGGAACGATTCAGTATGAGTTACAAAGCTATCTACAAATCAACTTCACAAGTCAAAGTCTAAATCGGATCTTAATAAGCTGATAAATCACGTTGAAGTTTTTGGTTCTGCACATGTTGCTGATAAAGCTCAATATTGTACACAGTCTGGTATTTCGAGCATATCTCTCTCATAGAAACTCGAAATTGAGTGATTCTTGATTCCATGCAAAGCTAAAACAAAGGGCTATTGCTCACTTTGCCAAAAAAGTTGATGAATCAAGAGATATAATCACTCGACTGGACCACATTCATTCGTCTTTTTTGTTCTCGACTATTTTTTAGCAAGTCTGATAGTGCAAGCATAACTTTCTCATATGAAATCCAAACTGAGTGATTCTTGATGCGTGGGAAAGCAAGACGAAGGGATACAAATTTAATTTTCATCACATTGCCAAAAAATCAACGAATCAAGAATTATAAGAACAAGAACAAACATCATTCACTCATCCATTTTAGCTCTACTCGACCGGTGAAGCCCTACTCGATGGGTGAAGCTCTTCTCGACCGCTATGCCTTCTCAACTTGTTGAGCACTAAGATGTTTTCTTCTCACTTGTTTGTTAAGCAACTGTCCAGAAGCGCAAATATGATTGTTTTGTTGACAGAATTAAATAGTACATAACCTTTTTCAACGATCATATTCTTGTATCTAACGTCTATATCACTCTTAGAGGATATAAATACAATATTTTGTAGATCAAACAAGAGATTTTGGATGCAGATCTAAAGCATGAGTAGATTATACAAGAAAAACAAGCTAGAATGAAAGCAAGCCTGAGAAAATGAGGTGTGAGGAAAAATACAAGAATGAGATTTGAGAGATAAATCTTCCACAACAAAATGAGTTTGTAAAACACTCTTGCATGTTCAAGTATTGAAGAAAACATCATTTGAAGAAAACTCACTCACATAAAAGATATATGTATTTCATAGAATAGTTGAGTGAGAGCCTTTGCATAAAGACATTAAAGAATGTGTAATCTTTGTATTTGGTTGTGAAACTTGTTGTCCCAACCATAGTTGAGAGATGCTAGGAGTTCCGATTTAGGCGATGAGTAAGTCCTAAAATTGGAGTGGATTGTTACGAAGAGTTGTAAAACCAAAGTCTTCTGGTGAAATTTTTTCGGCAACGGAAAAAGAAGAAATGTAGAAGGATTTGGTTTTTGAAGTTCCATAAACAAATTCATGCCTCTTTATTTCATGGCATTTACTTATTGTTGATGTTTTTGAACGGTTTGTTGAAGCATTTTATGTGCTCTCTAAAATACCAATATCTTGCATACAAAGTGTTTGATAAAATGCTTCAATCAAAATTTTTTTTATTATTTTAACTTGCAATCTTTTCAAACGATTTCTAAAATGGTTAATCGGTTTTTAGAGGGTTATGTTGAGTGTCTTCCGCTTGGTTTTGTAACCAAACTCAATACAATATCTCGATGTTCGGTTCATTTTTTGAATATTTCAAGAATTATAGCTCAAAATATTTTAAAAATATATATTCACTGATCTGCACACATTTTTGATACCAAAAAATTGATTCCAGTGCGAGTCAAGTTCGGGTTGAGAAGCATCGAGTTGCTCTAGAATATTTGGAAAACCTGTTTATGCCAGATGAAGCTCAATATGATCCAGTGGTATCTCACATTGTTCCTAAGGTAACTGAAGAGCAAAATTCTAGCTTGCTGGCCCCTTTTATTACTGAGGAATTTCGTGCAGCTCTATTTCAAATGCACTCGGATAAAGCTCCGGGGCCTGACGGGTTTAACCCATCCTTTTTCCAGCGCTTTTGGCATATTATTGGCGAAGATGTGGTCCAAAATTGTTCTAAATGGTTAAGAAGCTGCTCTTTCCCAGAATCATTGAATGATACTATTATTACGTTGATTCCAAAGTGCACAAATCCAACGACGATGAAGGACTTGCGTTTAATTTATTTATGCAATGTTCTTTATCGTATTATCGCAAAGGTGCTAGCAAATCGACTGAAGAAGGTACTTCCCCATTTGATATCAGACTCTCAGGCGGCTTTTGTGCCTAACCGCTTTATTAGTGACAATGTTATTGCAGCGTTTGAAATTATTCATTATATGAAAAGAAAATGTAAGGGCAAAACAGGTGATGTTGCTTTGAAAATTGATGACAGCAAAGCTTATGATCGAATAGATTGGGGCTTTTTGGAAGCGATGCTTACAAAGCTTGGTTTTGCCAACGAATGGGTACAGTTGATGAAGCTTTGTGTTTTTACCGTGACTTACTCAGTTAAGGTGAATGATGACCTTGTTGGGCCGATAAACCCGGGACGTGGTCTGCGCCAAGGTTGTCCTCTTTCGCCCTATTTATTTATCATTTGTGCACAAGGATTGTCTACTCTCATTGACAAGGCTGTCCGACATGGTGAATTTTACATGGAACAAAAATATGTCCTGGTGCTCCGATCATATCACACTTATTCTTTTCCGATGATATTTTTTTCTTTTTCAGAGCATCAAATGATGAATGTTACAAAATGAAGCACATCCTTACTATCTATGAATAGGCAAGTAGTCAGGCAATAAACTTTGGGAAATCTGGAATATTCTATAGTCGGAATATTGACCAAAATTTGAAGGATGCATTATTGGGTATTCTTGAAGTCTTAAGCCCACTATATACTGGCAGATATTTGGGACTTCCATCATTGATTGATAGGAGAAAAAAGGCTGTCTTCAGCTATCTTCGGGAGAGGCTTTGGACACGGTTCCATAACTGGAAAGGTAATTCTCTGTCTATGGCTGGATGCGATGTGCTACTTAAATAAGTGGCTCATTCTATCCCAACTTATTGCATGAATTTCTTCTTGCTACCAAATTCTTTACTAGATGAACTTCAAAAGATGATTTACTCCTTTTGGTGGGGTTCCAAAACAAATGGTGCAAGAGGAATCAGATGGTTGTCTTGGAATAGTTGTGTATGCGCAAGGAACATGTAGTGACCCAGCATTGAATCATCTATTAACTGGCAACTATGTCATGCATTAAACATAATTAAAGCATAAATACTAAATAGAGAAAAACGTGCGGAAATATAACCCATAATTTACATATCAACTTAGTACAAAATTTCCAAGCTTATTATCAGTAGTGATACAATCATATCGAATAAACTTAAGTAAAAACTGTCTGAAATATTATACAGCTATATCGAATTCTGCTGTATAATAAAACCCCTGAAAGCTCTGGCTCTCCTAGTCCTGCCTCAAACCACCATCTCCATCCATCATGCGACCTGCCCCGTGGAATGGGGTGTCCAAGATAACAACTAGGACGTGATCGCTAACGCCCAGTACGTAAACATGAGTAAACATATATATATATATATATATATATATATATATATATATATATATAATTCATGCGACCGTGATGACTGGTAAAAAGGTCATCTGATAAGTCATGCTCAATACAGGTGCCACATGAGTGCTGTAACCTCACGGATCAACCTCTGGATACAACCACACTCGTCTAGAACACCAGAGTATTTAGACAGACATGTCCCCACTGTCGCGGTACTCTCAATGACAGACTATCAAGTATAGAGCTGAGCGGCTCTATAATCAGGGTATAACAAGGTACATGCTCAACATATATGTGCACATGACATATGAATATAGAAAGCGGTAAAACATATATCATGCCACGTAATAATGTCAAGTAAATGCAACATATAAACATGTATACTCGCTGGCAATCTCAGTCAATGTGTACGCACATAACACCAAAGTCTGAACTAAGCTGGAAGAAGACAACCCCTAGCTGTCCTAGGTCAAAGCCCGACCCGACCCGACCCGACCTAATCAGCACCTGGTCAAGACTGACCAGACCTGACCTCTTGGTCCGACCCCGAGCTCTTCCTTCCCGAACTCCCGAGCTACTCTTTCCCGAACTCCCGAGCTACTCCTTCCCGAGCAGAAATATGAAGTGAGATGGAAGTGGTATAAAAATATCAGGGAAATCATGAAAATACCTCTGCCATCAGTTGTCGTTGAGGATGTACGAGTGTGGCATTTTAGTCAGAATGGTTGCTATACAGTCAAATCTGGTTACAATATGCTTATGGAAGATATCACAGGCTCTAGTGGTGCGTCGATGATAACCGGCATGTGGACTCCACTATGGAAAATTTAGGTACCATAAAAAATTAAATTCTTTCTCTGGCGTGCTGTGAGAAATTGCATCCCATGTCGTCAAACTTTTATTTAGTCGAGGTATTGATGTCCCCTCTTGTTGTGTGCTTTGTGGATCCGAAATTCAAAATACATGACATTTATTTGTTGATTGTCTGTATGCACAAACTTGTTGGAATTTGGTACACTTGCTGCCCTTTATGAATGAATGCGCAAATAATTCAGAGTCATTTGCACAATGGTTGTTTCGTTGCATGGAAAAGTGTTCATCTCAAGTACTCCCCACTCTAAGTATGATCTTATGGAGTATTTGGAAATATCGGAATGACAAACTATGGAACGAGGCGTGTAGATCAACAAGTATTAACATTTCCCTCGCCTCGGATCTACTACAACAATGGCTTGATGCTCGAGAACCTCCCCAAAATCAATTTATATTAGCGAATGCAAATGAGGACAGAGTTAATTGGCAGCGACCGCAAGAGGGTTGGATGAAATGTAATATCGACGCAACTAATTTCAAGGAAACCCATTCCATTGGAATTGTAGCTGCCATTTGGGACAATATGGGAGAGTTTATGATGTGCAGTTTTGATCACATGCACCCTAGGGTGCAGGTGATCATTACTATATATATATATATATATATATATATATATATATATATATACGATTTCGATCTCCTGCACACCATTTTTGTGAACTACTGTGTATACCGCTGAGCTGGCATCTACATGTCAGCCACATATTTTAATTTTTTTTTTTTAAAAAAAAAACAAAAGATGACTAATTAAAAAAATGTGACCATTCAACCGTTCTGAAACTCTCTCAACAAGGTCTCCAAACTCTCTGGAGCGATTACCACCATCTCAGCTGCCTTGCCGCTCCGATGGCCGTCCAATCTCCGCCATGGTTTTTCCGTGTCGCCGCACCACTGTTGTCCCCACTTTGATTTTGAATCTTTCAACAAGGTATGCGGGATTACTATTTTTCTATCAGCATGTGAAGCTATATTTTTCAGTTTATTTGGATTAGTGTTTCTCGATTTCTTTAGAAAATCAGTTTTTTTTTTTGTTTAGAATATATGAATTAATCCTTTTATTATATTTTCCATTGGATGGCAAACAAACTCCACTCAATTTCGATTAATTGAAAAATATCGCATACAAGTTTAATCGTGATGTTTTTCTTTTGCCTTAGGAGTTAAAGGTGTAAAATATTAATTTGACATATGTTATGTTCTTTAATACAATCTACCATTCCAGTATTTCCTAAAGTTGATCGTATTTAATTTTGAATGATATAGGACACAATTTGTCGGGTCGCAACAGGTGAGATCTTACTAGAAGAATGTTTTGACAAAGAGGCTGGAATCTGATGGGTCTGGGCTCTTTATGAAAGTGAGAATGGATGGAGCTCCATATCTAAGGAGTATTGACCTTAAATGTATACAAGAACTATTTGGATCTACTCAATGCATTGGAGAACATGTTCAAGTGCACCATAGGTGTTTACTCTGAGATGGAAGGGTACAATGGATCTGAATTAGCACTAACTTGTGAAGATAAGGATGTGACTGAATGCTAGTTGGAGATGTTCCATGGGATATGTTCATTGATTCTTGGAAAAGGCTGAGGATTATGAAGGGATTTGAGACTAAGGGATTTAGATGCTTGTAGATTCGCAAACAAAAAAGAGATTTCACAAGCTTCTCAATTTCATGGAAGAAGAAAAAAACTCTTTTGGCAAAAGAGATCCTTTCTAATCAAGAAATTCAGTTATTTGTTACTAGGAAGAGAGTGAAATTTCAAGATTGAATTTTATGCCTCTGTGGTTTTTTGCTGATATATGGATATATAAAACTTTTTTCTATACCGATTATGTATAGATTGGTAAGAGAAATTGATGCTCTACTTCAATTTTTTATACCTTTTGTTTGATTACTGTAGTAGCATATCTGTATTCAGAACTGAGGTCTGGAAATGGCCGAACATGAGATTTGAAGAATTTATTTCAGCATCCTTTTCTTGTTCCCATATGAAATTGAAATCAACTCGATCCCCCATATCCAGATTCAATGTTCTTAGACATTAATAATTGGTAATGGTGTAATCAAACTCAAAAGTAAATCAAGGGTATACATGACACCTATACCCATCAGATAAAATAAATTTCAAATTTTGTGTAATATTACAAAAAATACAAATTTCCAAAGAATTAATACTAATCAATCTACATTTGATTATTGAAATTGAGTGGGCATTCATAATTATAAGGTTTATACTATGTCATATCCTATTGTGATCTTTTAATGACCTTTTAATGATCTCCAAAGTTGGAAGTATTCAATTAATTGAATCATATAACACAGATGGATTAGATCAATATCCAAAACCAATATAAGAAAAAATAAAATAAATACCATATTAAATTCTATGCACGAGTTATATTAATGTATGAAAATTGCCACTATAGGAATTACAAATGGGAGAACAAGAATGTCTAAAACACAAATGGTAGGACTAAAGGCACAACCAGTTCTTATTGTTGTATTCTAAAAAAATGTGCTGGAAAATTAAGAGAAATCAAGTGATATTGTATCATAGTCGAATATATCTAAAATCATCAGCAGCCCACACCATCCAAAAAAAAATAAGTTTCTTATGCTTCTCCAGGAGGATTAAAGTGCTTTTATCATTATTGTCACCTGTGCATAAATACCAAAATCCAGATTACTAGCAAGAGAGAAACCAAAACAAAGTATTTCAAAGATAGGAATAACAATTGTAATAAAACTATCAACCTCATGCACTATCACTAGAGAAAAGATCAATTGTAACTCCATATAAACAAACACATTTCAGAGTTCGAAAGAAGTGTATAACTAGCAGATCTACAATGCAGCAAGTTTAAAAACAAAAGCAGATCTACACATACAATGAACTTCAATCATTGAAACACACTCCAGTTGTCTTCATGTTGTTAGAACCTGCAGTAATAAAGACAATTATTAATGTAAAAATATCAATGAAACACTATCTTTTAAACAAATGAAAAATTTAAAGTACCAGCTATCGATTCAAAATCTTCTTCATCTGTATTGTCATCATTGTTATGATGATTATCTACAATTGATCTGTTAAACGAAACATTGTCATATTTAAAATAGACAAAATTTGAAATCAATTCGTTCAAAAAATATTAAAATATACAAAATTAATCGACACATACCCATCACACAAATTTGGACAGTTACGTTTGTCATGAGACACACCTCGACGCCCACATCCATGACATAGCCTGGTCTTTGAGGTTGATTTCTCCTTTGATGATTTTAATCTCTTACCACACCCTTTTGTTCTCACTTCAGAAGGATCAATTATACCAAGGGTCTCATCCCTGGTTTTCTTCATTTGAATTCCACTGTTGAATGTTCTACTACTGTTAATCTCTCTAATTTTGCTATCAATATAATCAAATTGTTCATCCAAGAATCTTGTTCCCTCATTAGTCAAAGATGCATTATCAATTAATACAGAAGCTCTATATGATAACTTTGAGTGTCTTGAAATCAAACACCTTTCTGGATCTTCAATGACATTTTGCTCAGGCATATAACATATTGCTCCAACTTTTGCATCTCGTGTCCATCGTTTGAGTATATATTTTTCAGGAAATTGAGACACTTGGTTAATACGAAAAAAGCTAACATATGTCTGCATGGAATGCCATCGAATTCAAATTTCATACAACTGCACGATACATATTCCTTCTATTTATCATGCGTAAGCACCCTTGGCTTGTAGGAAGAACAACTTTGAAAATTTATCACATCGTAAACCACTAACTCAACTCCTATAGATGTTTTCTGTAAATGATAACCATGACTCTCGTTCATTTCATTTTGAAACTCCATCCATTTCTTTTTTGTGTACACTTTAACCATTTGAGTTTCCATTGGCCATATTGTTTTAGTCTTGGGATGCTCATTCATATCAATATGATTGGCAACTAACTCATTGTGCCTTTGATGTCGGAGTGCTCTATTGAAATGAATGATAAAATTCATCAATGAGTTCTTATTTGAGACATACCTCTTGAAAAATGCATGTGAACTTTCAGATCTCAGACTACTTGACATTCCAGCTGAAAATATATGGTTAAAATATGCTGGCACCCACTTGTGTCGCAATTCATACATCAATGACAACCAATCATTTTTCTCCAAGTTAGCATACTTTATAACCTCTTTCCAAGAATTCTCAAATTCATCAGGTGCTATAGAATTTGCAATGACATTCTTTATGCTTCGGTAGTGGTCACGAAAATTTATAGGGTCTAATTTATCAGTGAATTTGTTCAATATATGCCACAAACAATATCGATGCACTGTTTGCGGGAAAACCTGTGCAATGGCTTTCGTCATAGCAGGATCCTGGTCAGTAATGATGATGTTTGGTTTATCTTTAGACATGGCTTCTATGAACTTGTTAAACAATCAAACAAAAGACTCAATTTTCTCGTCACTTAGAAATCCGCAACCAAAAACAATTGTCTGATGATGATGATTAACCCCTACAAATGGCGCGAAAATCATCCCATATTTGTTGGTGTTATATGTTGTATCAAACACAACTGCATCACCAAATACACTGTATGCCCTTCTTGATACAGGATCTTCCCAAAAACACCTAATAAATCTATTATCTGAATCAGTCTCATAATCAAAGAAAAAAAATCTGAATTCTTCTCTTTCTCAAACTCAAATAGCTCAATCAGTGATTCGGCATCGATACCCTTTTGTTCATCTCTTAGAGTTCTCTCAGAGTTTCTGATATCTCTTTCTGTGCAACCTACATGTTCAGGTCCTCCGTACTCTATCTCCAATAATCACATTTGTTGACAAGTTGGCACATTGGCTTCTGAAAACTGTTGAGTTAGTGCTTTCTTTGCTGCCGAAAAATTACGATGTGAGCGTAGCAAATGTACCTTTGAAGGAGTCGAGAGTGGATGATTATGACTTTCCATGAAGGTACTGACAACCCAATTATTACCAGTTTGGTTCTTGACAACTGAAATCTTTGACTTACATCCAGTTCTAAATTCACCACGAGCTCTTTCTTTTTTCGGTTGATCACATTTTACCTGTTTATTTGACCGAGTTTCATCTGTATGCCCTTCTTTAAAACATACATTTTTTTTCCAAACAACTTCATTTGTCTTATTTTTCTTGCTATTGCTTATTCTCGCACTAAATCCAGATTCTTGTGCATATTGGTTATAGAATGAAAATGCCTCCTCTAGTGATGCAAATTCCATCCCAATTTTTGGTTTTCGATCATCTACAACTTGGGGAATGTATAGCTGATCATCACCGCTATTTCCTTCCATTGCTTGAAAAAATGGTTAGACAAAATTTTACAAGTTAAAACCTCAGGCCGTCAAATATTTTTTACAAATAGGAAGATAACAGAATGATTCAGCCCAAATCAAAATGAATATGTATATGTGCACCAACGAATCCAAATTTTTTTTTTAAAAAAAAGAAAATCATACCCAATTTTTTTTTAAAAAACAATACAAATTCAGACAAGTGACGAAAGAGAAAATTAATCAATATTTCATAGCATGCAAAGGAATAGGGAAAAAAACAGAGTCAACAAAGAATTAAAACAGAAAATTAAAAAAAAAAAAAAAAAAGCGAGCCTTTTACCATCTTAGAGTAAACTACCACACAATATGAGAGTCTAACTCTATCATACAGTAAACTACCCACATCCAATCCCCCTGCATACCTCGTTCAAAAATTCAACTTGTATGAAATATTTTTCAATTAATCGAAATTGAGTGGAGTTTGTTTGCCCTCCGAAGGAAAATATAATAAAAGCATTAATTCACATATTCTAAACAAAAAATTTAAAATAAAAATTGATTTGCAAAAGAAATCGAGAGGCACTAATCCAGATAATCAAAAAAATATCGTTTCACATTCCGATAGAAAAAGAATAATCCCGCATATATATATATATACATATATATATATATATATATATATATATATCAATTTTGATCTCCTGCACACCATCTTTGTGCACTACTGTGTATACCACTGAGGTGGCGTCCACATGTCAGCCACGTATTTTAATTTTTTTAAAAAACAAACAAACAAAAGCTGACTAATTAAACAAACGTGACCAAGAAGCTTCTGAAACTCTCTCAACAAGTTCTCCAAACTCTCTAGAGCGATTAACACCATCCCAGCCGCCACGCCTCTCCGCCCGTCGTCCAATCTCTGTCGTGGTTTTTTTCGTGTCGCCTCACCACTGCTGTTCCCACTCCGATTTTTTTATTTTTCAACAAGGTATGCGGGATTATTCTTTTTCTATGGGAATGTGAATCAATATTTTTTTAATTATCTGGATTAGTGCCTCTCGATTTCTTTTGCAAATCAATTTTTATTTTAATTTTTTTGTTTAGAATATGTGAATTAATGCTTTTATTATATTTTCCTTTGGAGGGCAAACAAACTCTACTCAATTTCGATTAATTGAAAAATATTTCATACCAGTTGAATTTTTGAACGAGGTATGCAGGGGGATTGGATGTGGGTAGTTTACTGTATGATAGAGTTAGGCTCTCATATTGTGTGGTAGTTTACTCTAAGATGGTAAAAGGCTCGCTTTTTTTTTTTAATTTTCTGTTTTAATTCTTTGTTGACTCTGTTTTTTCCCTATTCCTTTGCATGCTATGAAATATTGATTAATTTTCTCTTTTGTCACTTTTCTGAATTTGTATTGTTTTTTAAAAAAATTGGGTATGATTTTCTTTTTTTAATTTTTTTTTTTTGGATTCGTTGGTGCACATATACATATTCATTATGATTTGGGCTGAATCATTATGTTATCTTCCTGTTTGTAAAAAATATTTGACGGCCTGAGGTTTTAACTTGTAAAATTTTGTCTAACCATTTTTTCAAGCAATGGAAGGAAATAGCGGTGATGATCAGCTATACATTCCCCAAGTTGTAGATGATCGAAAACCAAAAATTGGGATGAAATTTGCATCACTAGAGGAGGCATTTTCATTCTATAACCAATATGCACGAGAATCCGGATTTAGTGCGAGAATAAGCAATAGCAAGAAAAATAAGGCAAATGAAGTTGTTTGGAAAAAATTTGTATGTTTTAAAGAAGGGCATATAGATAAAACCCGGTCAAATAAACAGGTAAAATGTGATCAACCGAAAAAAGAAAGAGCTCGTGGTGAAGTTAGAACTGGATGTAAGTCAAAGATTTCAGTTGTCAAGAACCAAACTGGTACTAATTGGGTTTTCAGTACCGTCATGGAAAGTCATAATCATCCACTCTCGACTCCTTCAAAGGTACATTTGCTACGCTCACATCGTAATTTTTCAGCAGCAAAGAAAACACTAACTCAACAGTTTTCAGAAGCCAATATGCCAACTTGTCAACAAATGAGATTATTGGAGATAGAGTACGGAGGACCTGAACATGTAGGTTGCACAGAAAGAGATATCAGAAACTCTGAGAGAACTCTAAGAGATGAACAAAAGGGTATTGATGCCGAATCACTGATTGAGCTATTTGAGTTTGAGAAAGAGAAGAATTCAGATTTTTTCTTTGATTATGAGACTGATTCAGATAATAGATTTATTAGGTGTTTTTGGGCAGATCCTGTATCAAGAAGGGCATACAGTGTATTTGGTGATGCAGTTGTGTTTGATACAACATATAACACCAACAAATATGGGATGATTTTCGCGCCATTTGTAGGGGTTAATCATCATCATCAAACAATTGTTTTTGGTTGCGGATTTATAAGTGACGAGAAAACTGAGTCTTTTGTTTGGTTGTTTAACAAGTTTATAGAAGCCATGTTTAAAGATAAACCAAACATCATCATTACTGACCAGGATCCTGCTATGACGAAAGCCATTGCTACAATTTATCACATCCAATAGAATAGTGTCACATCATTGGTGGGCATGATAGGTGGGCACTTGAAAGAAACTCTATATATATATAAAAAAAATTTCAGTTGCCCAACCAATGATGTCCAACTCGTCTCCAACCACTAAAACCCGGTATCGTGTTTTAGTTATGCAAAAAATAAAAAAAAACTAAAACCCGGTATCGGGTTTTAATGATCGGGGACGAGTTGGAGAAATAGTGTTGGGAAGCTGAAAAGTCTTATTAGATATATATATATATAGAGAAGTTTTCAACTCCTCAACAATTCTTGCCCAACTTGTATCCGACCATTAAAATTCGATACCGGATTTTAATTTTTTTTTTTTTTTTTTCATATCAACATGGTACCGAATTTTAGAGGTCGGAAACATCTTTTGTTGGGCATCTCAAAATATATCAAAATTTCTATATTCTATACATGTATATACTGCAAAGTGCAAATCTGGTTTCCATCGCTCGTTTGGCTTCCCTTTGACATCTCGTTCTCGCTTCACCAATTTTTCTTTCTTCTTCGGAATTCCCTAAATTAAAAACGTAGGACTCCTTTATCGATTTTTCATGCGTTTACAGTGAATTATGTTGTATTCATTATCATTATCATTATCATAAGAATAATTATTATTACAATTTTTTTGGTTTAGTGTGTGTGGATGGCTTCATCAGTCAGCTCTCTTGCCTCTTCTGCTCCCCTCCATCTGCAAGATCATGTTAAGGTATAAACTTATTCTATTTTGCTCTATTGAGGGATACCCTTTTAATCTGCTGAAAGTAGATGACAAGAATATTGTTCAAATATGTCTTTATTATCATCAATATGATTTGGCAGGCAAATATGAGTCTTGGAACTTCCAATCGGATCAGTACCTTCTCGGGGAAAGATTTTACCAGGGCAAAGGTGTGTTTAGGCCTTTACATACCATGTCATTCTGATTATTTTTTTTCAAAAAATAACAATAATAGCATGTTGTTTGTGCTTCCGTGCATGGTTGTGGTTGTGAATTCTTCTTTTAATGTTTTCCTTTTCCATTTTATTAGCTCCATATGAAAGTAATTACTTTGGAAAATTATCTTTATCGACCAGATTAGATATGTACTCTTCTCTTAATATGTTTGCTGCAGCGCATAAGTTGTAGCTATTGAGTTGTGATTTATGATGTTTGATTGATTAACTCGTGGGTGGTGTATCTTTGTGTATGCGTGTGTCAATCGAGTGGATAATGGAATTCGTATAGATTAAGGGCATCGGGACAATACTTTCTTCAAAGACATTAATTTCTATCATCCAGGTGCAAATGATTAACAAGAAACTAACCTTCCAGATATAAAACCTATAATCTAAGAAATCTGAGAGTTACACTCTTTCAGATCTCAATGGAGCAAGAAATCAAGAAGTTTGAACAAAAGATAATAAAAATAAATAAGGATGAATTCTTTATAGAATTTGGAAAGTTGGGATTAAAAGGAGACATCATTGACCAAAAAGACATGGCACCTATTAATTTGAAATTAACACCTAATCATTCTAAATTTGAACGATTTTAATTGGTTGTGCCCGAACCATTGGAATGGTTACGAACCTTTTCGGCCCTTACACGCACAGATATCAGCAGAATTTCATGATATATATGACAGTTTCAGCAGGAATTTCATGCATCGATGCATACCCCTTTCTTTCCACGTCTCACTCTCCTATGTTATATTTCTACCAGTGTTTCAGTCGGACAAGCATGACTATTGCCGTAAATGCTTCCCGATTCAACAACATAACAATGGCCCCTCCTGATCCCATTCTTGGAGTTTCTGAAGCATTCAGAGCAGACTCAAACGAAATGAAGCTTAACCTTGGCGTGGGTGCCTATCGCACTGAAGAACTTCAACCATATGTGCTTAATGTTGTTAAGAAAGTGAGCTCTTTAGTGTATTTTGCTGCATAACTTTGTTGCAATCAGTGTTTTAACACACATTTGATCATAAGAAATACTTTTTGACAACACTTTTTTAAAAACATTTCTGTAGGCTGAAAGCCTCATGCTTGAAAGGGGTGAAAACAAGGAGGTATTTGATTAAACATAGATTATTAAGTAGCATTATCTTCAGGATTCTAGATCACTTACAATCATAAATTTCACTATGCAGTACTTGCCAATCGAAGGTTTGGCTGCATTCAACAAGGTTACAGCAGAATTGTTGTTTGGAGCAGATAATACTGTGATTCAACAACAAAGAGTATGAGAGATACAGTTTTCTTCTCTATCTGAAGAATTATTATGTCTCTACAATTATTTGAGTTGGTTTAAGAACTTGATTTATATGTGGATCTCTTTGCTCGGCACAGGTTGCCACTGTTCAGGGTCTTTCAGGAACTGGATCACTGCGGCTTGCTGCAGCTTTCATAGAGCGATATTTTCCTGGTTCCAAAGTTTTGATATCGTCTCCAACTTGGGGTATTTGTTACCATGCTCTCGAACTTGTCTGAAAAATATGTTGGCATTTGCACTCTAACAAATGTGTTTTTGAAGGGAACCACAAGAATATTTTCACCGATGCTCGAGTTCCCTGGTCCGAGTATCGCTATTATGACCGTAAAACTGTTGGATTGGATTTTGTTGGGATGTTATCTGACATAAAGGTTATATTGCCACATCTCAGCTCCTATTGCAATTGTGTGCTCTCTATAACTTTGTTCATTGTATCTTTACTCCCATCCTCTAGTGTCTTCATGTGACTTAGTATTCTGTAGATTTACCATGTGAATCCATCCTTTGTCTGGCATTTGTAAATTATTTTTTGTGAAACTTGTCCTAGAAATTTGTTGAATTCCATCAATATTTCACAAAAACCAGTGTGGTGCTTAGTCCTAGGTGTGTTTCCCATATCAGCCACATATTGTCTTTTCCATGGCAAAATTGGATCTTTCAGACATTATTGCATTGCATCCCCTACTTATCGAATGAGACGGTCATAGTTCTAACTTCCTATCGCCTTGACTGTAGGAAAAATTATAAACTACAGCACGGTGAACAAATTCGTGCCTCAATAATACGTACAGTACTTTTTCATGATTGCTGATTTCCTAAACCTTGGCTCTATTGTAATATAAACCTATCATTTACTGCATTTTCTGATGTGTCAAATGAAGTTTATGAAGTTGATTTTTTTTTGCTGTTGGGAAAGCATGTGACAGCTACAGAAATATAACGTGTTAAGAGTTTTCTAGGCGAAAACAATTTGATTATCTTTTCGGGCCAAAACAAATTGGGCCTATAAAGTCAGCATTATCAATGGTATCTACAAGGATGAGGAAGAGTCATGTGGGAGTTGTGAGAGTGAGAAATGTTATTCATTTTGTGAGAGTGAGGTCTCTACCATAGCTATGGAAAAGATCATATGAATCTTGTTGGACGTGAAAAGCAAACACGAATCTTGATGAAATCGCGCCCTCGATTGATTGAACAAAAGATCAAAGTGTTTTTCCCGATCTTTTAAACCAGTAACAAGTTTGTGAAGTTCACCTCTAGTTTAAGAAAACTAGTAACAAATAATCATGATAAAACAATTGAAATCAAAGGAGCCTTTAAAAGAACCAGCTTTTGACAATCCACAATGATAATCAATCGACAAATGCCACAAAGAATGAACTTTGATAATTTTGATTTTTGAACAAAGCAAAAGCTTCAATAAAATTCTAGAGAGAATTTTGTATAGAAATCAGTAATCAGTCAATAATCTAAATGAATTTTGAGTTTTACATGTTTATAATACTTAAAAGATAACAATCACAAGTTTCCAAGTCAAATAAGACTATAAAAAAGGTAAATAAGAAATTTCCTTCCGCGCGTCAGCGCTGCGGTGCCAGAAACAGGCGCCTAGTCACCGAAGCTTCGTAAGGGAAGCGTTGAGGCGCTTATGGTTCGTGATGACCAGCGCTTAGGCGCTTAAATGAGGCGCCTAGGCTCCTGGTCTGGGCGCAGGGGTGCCTGAAATGGGCGCTGGGGCTCCTGCCATGCTGCTCTCTTGATATTTTAGCACTTGAATCATGTTGAAATGACATCCAACTTGGTTTCCAGATTTCCAAACCCTCCGAATCTTGTAAGCACTTCTTGAGAGTTCATCATGAGTCAAGCGCTTCCTTAAACTTCTTGTTCCGTCCCCTAGTTATTGGTCCTTGCGGCAACTCTAGCGTATCTTATTTTGTTTTAGCTTGATTACTTCGAAAGCTGTCCATGATCGCATCAAAAGAGAGCATCACTTTGTATGGAGGATCACCTGTGGGATAGTGTTTTCATTTAATGCAATTATGCTTCAGTTTCCTTCATTCTATCTTTTGTTTCCTTCGTTGATAATTTGTTAGGAATTTGTGGTTGCAACATACATATTCTGTTCCAATTATGTTTAATGAAACCTCATATTTTTAGGGAGCTTCAGAAGGATCTTTTGTGCTACTTCATGGCTGTGCGCACAACCCAACTGGCATTGATCCCACACCAGAACAGTGGGAAAGAATTGCTGATGTCATTCAAGAAAAGAACCACATTCCATTCTTTGATGTTGCCTACCAGGTAATTTGCTTTCGTAAAGTTCACATGAATTTAATTTTATTTCGGGGGATTCGAAATTAGAGTTAAATAATTCTGTGGTCATCTCTTTCTTTGATGGGATTCCAAATCAGGGATAGTGAATATATAAAAGGAATTTCAAAATGATGTATATATGTCAGATGAAAGCCTGGTTAATATCAAAGTTGGTGCATTTATTTGTTATGAATACAGGGTTTTGCAAGTGGAAGCCTTGACAAAGATGCGTCGTCAGTGAGAATGTTTTCTGCACGTGGCATGGAGCTTCTGGTTGCTCAATCTTACAGTAAAAATTTGGGACTTTATGCTGAAAGAATTGGAGCAATCAATATTACATGTTCATCTTCTGACGCAGCGACAAGGTACGATTAAGGGGTTTGTTGTTCTTCTTCGCTAATGACCACTTGGTCAAATGGCATAACCTCTCCCAAATTTGGGAAAGGTCATAGGTTCTAAACCCACAGACCCCACCCCCTTAGTCCCCGTCACCCAAAAAGAAATGATTCGTGTTTTGCTTCTATAAACAGGGTTGGTGTTTCTGTGGTATCGATGTGAAATCACATATCTATTATAGAAAATAACTTAGCAGAGATTTAAGTCTTAGCCGGTAGAATTCTAACAAATTGTTTACATTGTGAAACAGATATATTTTTTAACTGTTGACTCAAAACAATGAAACAAATACATGTATTATTTATAACTTTAGAACTAGTTGCATGTCCATCTCATGACTTGCAAAATAATTTTTCTGTCACCTAAAGAAAAGAAATTGATAAAAATGGAGTAATTGATAGAAATGGAGTAAAATCAACGTCTTTAATACTTCCGAGACAAAGATCGATATATTCAAGGAAGGTAGCAAATTAATAATCATGTTTAATATTTGGAGTGAAACCTGTTAGCATTGTTTCACGGAATACGTTTTAGTATTGAAATAAGCATTGAACTTAAGTGTCAGTGCTCGTGTAAAAACATTAGTTGCAATGATATGTGAGAGTAATGATATATACACGTATCACCACTGAAGAAGATTCCACACTCCTTAAAGTTGATAAATATTACTCAGTATTAAAAGTTGAAGCGATGATTCCAAAAAATGTTTAGAGTGACCGATTTGGGTGTTAGTGCAGAGTAAAAAGCCAATTGAAACGACTAGCGAGGCCAATGTACTCAAATCCTCCCATACACGGAGCCAAGATTGTGGCTAATATTGTGGGAAATCCAGAGCTTTTCGGCGAATGGAAAGAAGAAATGGAAATGATGGCCGGAAGGATAAAGAGTGTGAGACAGAAATTGTTCAACAGTCTGTGTGCAAAGGATGACCGCGGGAAGGACTGGTCTTTTATCCTCAAACAGATTGGCATGTTCTCATTTACAGGATTGAACATAACTCAGGTACCGTATTGATGGATCTTAATGTTTTTCATGGTAGACCTCGTGTTGATAATATTCACTTTTTGGGACAGAGTGAAAACATGATCAACAAGTGGCACGTTTACATGACCAAGGATGGAAGAATTTCCTTAGCTGGTTTATCATCGGCCAAGTGTGAATACCTTGCAGATGCCATAATCGATTCATGCCACAATGTCAGCTAATTTGGCCATCAATTCTTAAATAAACGCTTGGGCCAAGGAGTTTTTTTTTTTTTTTTTTTTTTTTTTAGTACTGGGCCAAGGAGTTTTGGTGATACGGATGGTGTGTATTTCAGAAAATAAGCATTTCTTGTTCTATCACTATGTTGCAGTTATTTAAGAGATCGAATCCACTGGAAGGTCTCATAATGACATTTTTTTGCAAAGATCAGAAGAATTCAAGTTTATTTCACAATTGATTCTAACCCCTTTCCTCTTCTCCAAGCTATCAGTTCTAGAAGTCTCTTGACAAGTGGATAGCCCAATTTAGCAAGGCTCATGATGATAACCCAACTTTACTTATCCAGCACATTATTCTAAAGTACCTAACAGTATTCAAAATTTTATACATCGACGTTTTTTTAAAGGATTTTGTACATAATTTTAACTGAAATTTAATATTTTTCCCAAATGATTTAGGTAGTGTTTGAGAGTGTTTTTAGGAAGAATTTTCAGGAAAAGCTTAGAAGTGCTTTTTAAAAACTCTCCTAAACACTACCTTAGTATGTTTTAATTCTAATTTCTGGATGTCCTTGACAAAAGAATACTTAAATAATTTATACATACAAAAATAACTTATTAACTGATAAATATCCAACAAATCACTGAGTAAAACTTATCTATCTAAAATCTATACCAATAATAAAAGTGTGAATTAAGGTCAATTCATTGTGTATGTTAACTTTATCCTTGATTTGTACACAATTGATAAATTCTGTGAGGAAGTCTGACATGATCGAGTTCACTTAAGGTAAACTGCTCTCTAGACAGTGCTAAGAATAACTTTAGCAATTGACCCCTATATCTTCGAATTATAAGTTCAGTTGAGGTTGGTCCACTGAGTTATTTTTTTTCTCGCGTGTCGAAGTTAATTGACCAATTAGATTAGTGGGGAATGAGGTCAACTAACAGATTGAACTACTAGGTCAAATGGTTAATCAGAGTGGTGAGTGGGTGAGTGATAGACTGAAAGTAAATTTGCACAGGGAGTTGTTTATGGATGTTCGGAGATTTCAAAGACTCCTACGTCATCCCTTATTCCACCTCGGAAAGATTCACTCTAAAAGAATTTGACTATTACAATCAACTTGCAACAACTCACTCCAAGACTAGGACTTACACTATTCGCCTATCCCAAAACTCCTAGAAGCACTTCAAGTATACAGTTCGCGACTGCTTCCTGTTACAATGAGATTTGTAGCACCTCAACTAATAACACTGAAATTACAACACGTGAATTACAACTCATCACTTTGCACAATATGATCCTTGCTGATCAGATATGCTTGTTGCTTGTTCTTGTGTTCTTCGACTCTTGATAATGAGCTTTAAATTACTTTTGCTTTCCTCGAACTTGTTTATATATGGGTAAACTGAAGATGTTTAGTTTACCTTTGATTATTTGAATATATGTTTGCGAGAGTTCTTGCGAGTCGGATGCCTTGAAATGTCCCAAAGATGGGTATTTATGCTCGGCGGGTAACGACTCATTTGAATTCAAATCAATGTTGTTAACTTCTTTTCCGCAGACATTCTATGACACTAAGGTACACTGTTGTGTCTCTGCTTTCGGCGCTTGGTCTGAATGAAAAAGTATATCCACAAGAGTTTCGTTGATTTGGATTGGATCACTCAGACTCTTGATCAGTTTCAGTCTCAGTTGAGTTAGAGACTGACTGATTCAGTTTATCTCTGAAACTGAATCGAGTTGTTTTCATACTTTGAGTTGAGCTCTTCTCAACTGCTCTGATAGCTGAGTGAGACTGATTCTTTACTAACGGAGTTCAGTTTATCTCTCTGCCTTTGATATGCTAAGGTCAATGGTCAACTCAGCTGATCTCTTCATTTTGGCTTGAGAGTTTTGGTCAGTTTATGTCCTCTAGGCGCGATGCTTTAGCTTGCAATCATTGATCTCTGATATTTAATTGGTTTCAATGATTTTTGCGTCGTTCAATCGTGAGAAGGCTAGGATCATATTTTCGGAGTTCAGATTTTCATACTAAGCAAGATTAGGGCAAATTTTAAATGCTTTTGAAACCACCAATTGAGAATATAAATATTTTGATATGAAATTTATGTGTAAGTTATGTATATTGTATTGATTTTATGAGTTTTTGATGAGCATGATATAGAATTGTGAAACGTGAATCGTTCTTCATGTTTTGGTTAAAGATAACGTGAATCGTTCTTGATGTTTTGGTTAAAGATTTTTGAGCAAGATGTTAAAGATTTTTGAGAAAAGATGTTTGTATATGAGAAATTTCTATGTTTGTATTTTTAGTTAAAACTTTTGAGGTTGAGGTGTTTTTGATCGAACTCTTTAAAGTTTTGAAGATTTTTCATGTGCGAAATCAAGGTTTCAATGATTTAATATTTCGTTTATAGATTTTTAAGATTTGATGAAAAGTTGGGCGAATATGAGAATTTTGATGTGTGTATTTTGAATGAAAAGTTTGGATGAAAATCTTTTGAAGATGGTTGTTTTCGGATGAATCTTTTTCGAGATTTTGAATTTTTTTTTTCATGTTTTTGATAATAATTTTCAATGAGTGAGTGAATAGCTTCGAAAAGGACCGAAAAGAGAGCAAGATAGCGAGAGTCACGCCCTGCACGCGACTGCCTGCGCGTGCACGCAGCCGCACCAGCGCAGGTGCAATGCTGTTGCAGCGCACCCGCGCCTGCACTAGCGCAGGGGACCCTGCATGGGCCGTGCTACTTGAAATTTATTCCTACCCCGTTTTTGAATCCTAAATTCATGTCTGTGATATTTGAAGGTGTTTTAAGTATTTTTTATGCAAAAAGTTTCAAGTTTTGATGTACGGGACGAATAGAACGAATCACGTGGATCGGTTTAGTTATGTAGTGCATTATATGCTAGTATGTTTTCATGAAAACTATGTTCTCTATGAAAACATGAAATGTTATGAAAGATTTATGGACGTGTTTATCTTTATTTCTTTTACATACATGATTTTCAATCATGAAATGATTTTAAGAGCATGACATGATAAGTTTCAAGTTGTTTTCAAGGTTTATGATGACATGATGATTTTAAAATATTTTTAAGTATGCTTCATGAACGACAAAAAGTTTTATGATGAGAATGTTTTATGATAAGAATGATGAAGTTTACGACCATGAAGTTTATGATAAGAAGGTATGATGATGGATGTTATGATGATGAATGAAAAATATTTTGATGTTGTATGTGCTTTTGTAGTGGCAATACCGGACTGGTACTCCGGAATGAGCTCCGGAAGGGCCTTTACAAACTATGTGCTCACGAGATGGAATGATACGGAACTGGTACTCCGGGATGAGATGCGGAGAGGCCTTTCCAAAGAATGAAAGTTTAAGGACCGATGTCATATGTTTGTTGTACAACGACCGTGATCACGGTAAACAATGATGCGCTCTTATGATGGTTGCCACAATTGCATGTATCTCATCACCTTTATATGACAAGTTTTTACTATATGTTTATGTTATGCTATTGCATTAATTTTTATGTTTTTCCTATACGATATATGTATGTATATTCTTGTTGAATCTTTAAACTCACTATAATTGATTGATGCAGTTAGATTTGAGATGTAAATGAATTAAAAGCTTTGGTGGAAAGGCTGAAGAGTATTAAAGGCGAAGACATTACATGACACAACAGTTTCAAAGCTCTGACGTTTTGAAGCAAGAAGTTTTTCATATGTTTATTGTTATTTTGTTAGTAAATTATTTGATGCACGACCGTTAAGAGTTAGTGTTAAAGAAAAGTTTAGATTTTAGTATTTTCAATGACGATCTCATGACGACGAGTTTTATTGATTTTAAGTTTTTATCCTTTATTGTTTATTTCTTTATGATAGTTTATGCATGGTTTCAGAAATGTTTTAAAAGGTACTTTCTGCACTAAGTTTATTTTATCGAAACTCACATTTCGTTTACTTTTCCAAGATTTTAATTGGCAGTTCAGATTTTCTTTGTTAGTAGTAGTTTTGGCGTGCCCATATTGGAATCGATGGCTGAATGTAGGGTTGCATGTATCCTTTGTTCAAATATTTTTATGCACGATAGAGTCATTATTTTTTTAAGTGTTATTTATAGAATTTAATTTCAAGCACGATTTATGTAACTTGCAACTGCGATGCATGCCCTGCACTGTCATTTTTGAAAAATTTCCCCACACTTTTTCGCATCGTATTTCTTGAAAATGTTTAAAAATACGAGACGTCAAAACAACGGTTTCATTTTTGATGTATCTAGATCATTATTGTTGATTCAGTTGATCTTTTATCCAGTGACATTGCTTTGCAGATAATTTGATTATTGCAACACACTTTCATTTCACTATTGGGAACAGCTGTTGTCTCTTACTGTTCTCATGGGTAGCGCATGAGTAACACTTCGTATCTTCATCTTTATCTATAAAATATATGCTCATTTACTTTGGTTCTCAGTAAGGTGAATCATGGAAGTGCTTAAGAGAATTTATGAAGATGAAGTAGCAACAAAGATAGAGTTATTGAAGGCAAAAATAAAGCTGCTACAAGAGATTCTTGCTACTTTCCCACAGGAAGAGAGTAGTAGACTGGAGAAATACAAGCAGCGATTGTGTACAACCAGGTCTGAAGATGTATTCAATCCTGATGACATCTACCTCCTTTCGCTCATAAAGGAGCTTCAGTCATTGAATAAAATTACTACCTATCCAGAGTACCAGGAGGCCTCAGCTGGTGAGCTGGGTCTTTGGATGGATCTCTGGAAGATGACAATTCAGAGGCAAATATGTAATACTAAAAGACAAATATAAATAAACTATGTTTCTATTTATTGTATTGCACCTATTTTTCTTTATTTAATCAAGACTGATAAACTATGAGCAATTTAATAAATGTGAATGATCACTAAGATTAAATGAATAAACAAAGGATAGTAAGTGAAGGCTTAGTCTGATGGTTGAATCAGTTGATGTCTTCAAGTTTCGGATTTTCTTATGCAAAACTTTTGCTCAACTGATGTTCCCCCTCACTTCATGATATCTTTGAGTCATCAAAATTATTAAAGTCAGTTGATCTCATCAACTGACATTGCTTGTGAAATTTTACGCTGTACTATTCGTATAATCAGTTGACCTCTGCAACACATTCCCTTTTTAATGAGTAAGTTGTCTGCAAAAAGGTGTGTTGGAAATCGTGTCTTCTCTTCACATTCCTCTGTGTACAGTTGATGTCTTCGTCAGTTGATCTGTCTTTTGTATGACTTTGTGTGGCTGATGTTTCTCCCCACTATGGTCTCTCCTTCCTAAACTGATGCTTTATCAGTTGGTCAACTTCATTTTGGCTAGACTGACTTTTCTCCTCAGTTTATTATCGCGACAGTTTAGGATAAACTGTTAGTTTAGCTATTTATGCTAAACTGATCCCTTGACTTCCTTAGCTCTTTTTCTCCTGCAAACACAAAATCAAACTGGACTATGGTACCCAATTTACGTGGGTCCTTGATTAATTAGCCTTTAGGAGTCCATACCTGAATCACTCTAACTGATTGATTTTTGGATGGATCCCACAAAGTTCATGATTTCTTATTTGTTTGCTTGTGAGATAAATTATATGCATTAGACAGTGAGTGATGTACACTATGCATGTTATGAGGTGGATGGTGTGTTCGTGAGTGTGCTAGTGGGGTAGTGTGAATTTTCATCCTTCCTCCATTGTGAGTTCTTCTGTTCCTCCTTGGACCAAGCCATCGGTAGAGTCTATGGTTGTGGTGCTCCATCGTCGAGGTGTGTTTAGCTTGACTGTCTTTGTAGTCTTGCTTCGCACAAGAGCTCTCTGGCACATATCCAATTCCAAACTTTTGGACATTGCTCCAAGTCTCAACAGTTTTATCATTCGATAGGGTTGGACTACTCTGCTCACATCCTAAAATGGACTTAACAAAGTGAATGTATTTCCCTTTGCATGCATTCAGTTTAGGTTGAGTACTATTCTCAGTTGGTCTGCAATCCTTATCACTAAATTCGAGACCAGTTTTGTCTCCTATTGATTTTTGTGACTCATGCAATTATGTCAACAACTCTGAGGACTTATTCCAAGTTTGAATCAGTACAATCATCTTCAGATTTTCTGACTTCAACTGCTGACTCTCAACTTGTAGCTTGTCATTCTCAGTCTTAAGCTTGGCAATCTCTGCTTCTAGACTGATCTTCTCAACCAAAATATCCCAGTTAGGTTCAGTTGAACAATTTGGCAAGTCATTTTGCTTAGCTATAAATTCTTCGAATGCTAAGCACAATCTCTGATACTCATTATCCATGTCGTGCAATGCTTAAGCTAACTCCTCTTGTGTAAATTTATTAGAGTTAAAATTAAATATTTGTCCACTTGTGGAAGGTTGATCGGATGTTTGTTCCTTACTAAGTGATTGGTCTTCATGAGCCATGAAGCAGTTTTCCTCATCATTCTTTGTAAGTTCATTCGAGCACCAGGGTTCTTTAATAAGTTTAGTTGATGTGCTCCTGTTTTCTTCAGTATCGGTCTCCTCATTGCCTATTTCCACAAACCGTTGCCAAAGATTTCTGGCTATTGAACATGCCTTTGAAGTTTTGGCATTGCAGTTGTCAATAGTTATATTCCAGAATCTTTTGGCCATAATTCCGAATGTGTCTATATTACCGAGTTAAAAAACGAGAAGAAGCCTTGCTCTGATACCACTTGACGGGATCGAGTTCACTTGAGGTAAACTGCTCTCTAGACAATGATAAGAATAATTGTAGCAGTTGACCCATATATCTTCGAATTATAAGTTCAGTCGAGGTTAGTCAATTGAGCTATTTTTTTCTCGTGTGTCGATGTTAATTGGCCAACTATATTAGTGCGTAATGAGGTCAACTAACAGATTGAACTAATAGGCCAAATGGTTAATCGGAGTGGGTTAGTGATAGATTGAAATTAAATTTGCACAGGGATTTGTTTATAGATGTTAGGAGATTTCAAAGATTCCTACGTCATCCCTTAAATCCTAGAAACACTTCAAGAATATAGTTCACGACTGCTTCTTATTACAATGAGGTTTGCAGCACCTCAACTGATAACACTGAAATTACAACACGTGAGTTACATTTTACAACTCAACACTTTGCACAATTTGATCCTCACTGATCGGATATGCTTGTTGCTTGTGCTTGTGTTCTTCGACTCTTGATGGTGAGCTTTAAAGTACTTTTGAATTCCTCGATCTTGGATATATATGGGTAAACTTAAGATGTTTAGTTTACCTCTGATGATTTGAATATATGTATGCGAGAGTTCTTGTGAGTCGGATGCCTTGAAATGCCCCAAAGATGGGTATTTATACTCGACAGGTAACGACTCAATTGAATTCAGATCAATGTCGTTAACTTGTCTTTTTCGCAGACATTCCCTGACACTAAGGTACACTATTGTGTCTCTGCTTTCGGCAATTGGTCTGTATGAAAAATTATATCCACAAGAGTTCCGTTGATTTGGATTGACTCGCTCAGACTCTTGATCAGTTTCAGTCTCAGTTGAGTTAGAGACTGACTGATTCAGTTTAGCTCCGTAAACTGAATCAAGTTGTCTTCATACTTTGAGTTGAGCTCTGCTCAACTTCTCTGATAGTTGAGTGAGACTGATTCCTTATTAACGGAGTTCAGTTTATCTATTCTCCTTTGATATGCTAAGGTCAATGGTCAAATCAGTTGATCTCTTCATTTTGGCTTGAGAGTTTTGGTCAGTTTATGTCCTCTAGGAGCGATGCTTATTGCAATCAGTTTATCTCTGATGTTTAATTGGTTTTGTCAATCATTAAACTGAATCAAGTTGTCTTCATACTTTGAGTTGAGCTCTGCTCAACTTCTCTGATAGTTGAGTGAGACTGATTCCTTATTAACAGAGTTCAGTTTATCTATTCTCCTTTGATATGCTAAGGTCAATGGTCAAATCAGTTGATCTCTTCATTTTGGCTTGAGAGTTTTGGTCAGTTTATGTCCTCTAGGAGCGATGCTTATTGCAATCAGTTTATCTCTGATGTTTAATTGGTTTTGTCAATCATTAAAACATCGAAAGTTTCAACAATGTCTTTGTAAAATCAATTATCATGATAATGCCAAAATTGGCAAACTATGTGCATATTAGATAAAGATCCAGTTTTCTAAAATATTGAAATACCAAAATAATTTGATTTTTATTTACTTGTAGATAAATTGAATAGAATTTTTCAACAAATATTTTAAAGATTTTTTTCCACAAAAATCTTAATTAAGTATTTATCGAGTTTTCTAAAAAATTGAAACAGCAAAATTCTTTAGTTTTTATTTGTTTTTAGAAGGAATGAACATATTCTTTCCACAAAAAATCTTATGTATTTTAATTTGTGTAAGGACATATTGAGTTAAATAATTAAATCATCATAAAACACATGTGAGACGGTCTCACAGGTCAATTTTATGAGACAGATCTCCTATTTGGGTCACCCATTAAAAAAATATTATTTTTTATGCCAAAAATATTACTTTTTATCATAAATATGGGTAAGGTTGATCCGTCTCACAAATAAAGATCCGTGAAACCGTCTCACAAAAGACCTATTCATAAAAAATGAGTTCATAAATATATATTAATAGAAAATTTCATATTTGTAAACGTTATTGATATATTTATATATATATATATATATATATATATATATATATCAAATTACACACCGATGTTGAAATAAATCAATTCAAATCGAGTCAAGTTTTAATCCAAAATAATAAATAAAGAACACACCAACACCACATATCATATAAGTAAAAATTAAAATTATAAAAGTTAACAGTTTTTTCTCCTCATAAAAGCTTAAAACTATGAAAATTATTTTATGAGATGATCTTGTAATTAACGAATGAATATTTTTACAAGAGATTGAGATAGATAAACTGGATATATCTTACTGTAACTTAAAAATACATGTTTTCAAAGTAAATTTTAAAAAAAATTTAAATAAATCTTTACAAAATTATTCATTAGCATTACTCATTAAATTTCCTTATGGCTAATAATAAGAAATCTTTAGCTCAAAACAACGATGTTCGCAAAATTTGTGTATGGACCTATTGAACTAAATAATTAAATAATGAGTTCATAAATATATATTAGAAAATATCATATATGTTAACGATATTAAAATATATATATCTGAATTAAATTATACATCGGTATTTAAATAAACGAATTCACATGGACTCAAGTTTAATCCAAAATACTAAATAAAGAACAAAGAAACACACACACATCATATATGGAAACTTTGAAATTAAAATATGTGACTATTTTTTCCTCCTCATAAAGTTTAAAAATATAAAAATTATTTTATGGGATGATCTTGCAATTAACAAATGAATATTTTTATAAGAGAAGATGGATAAACCTGTTATAGCTTTCCGTAACTTAAAAATACATGTTTTGAAGGTAAATTTTTGTCAATAAATCTTTACAAAAAATATTCATTAAAATTACTCATTACTTCTCCTTATGACTAATAGTAGGAAATTTTCGGCTCAAAACAACGACGTTTGCAAACTCTTCTTGTATATATATATATATAAAGACAACAAATATATGATATGTATATCTTCAGTAGTTTTTAAAAAAACAATAAGATTGATATTATTTCCTTTAATTATTCAAGTTTGTAATCTACTATAGACTAGGCAAAAAAAGTCTTAAAAAATTATGGATGACACATCAAATTAAAGATTTTGAAGAAGATTATCTTGATGAAAATTATCAATCAGATTAATAATCTACAAAAGGTATAATATTATTTATTATTCAATTTATTTTTATCATTTCACGAGTAAGATTTTGAATATTTTATCATTGAAGAAAATTATTTATAAATGACACTTATCAATCAGGATTTAATTTAATCTAACATATATTACATATTAACAAATATAGAAGAAATTATATTACTTCAAGGCATACATCCATGAGATAAAAAAAAAAATAAGTGAAACCATGACAGAAGCATGTAGTAATTGCTCAAGAGATCAACGAAACAATGGAAAATCCGAGCTCTAATAACTGGATAAGCTTCAATATCAATTTTGTGTCAAGGTAAAACTTCATTAAACATTATATCTATAAGCTTACATGAGTTATTGACAAATTTTATCTTAAACTGTTAATGTATATATACACAATGATGACCGTAATGATGAACATTGAAGTTACAAGGGTTATATTGTTTGAAAATACTGCAAATGTTTTTTTATTAGTCACAACATTGAATATTATATTGATTACATCACTAAGACATATAAATAATTCTTTCTTTCAATGAATATATATTATTACCAATTATTAATAAAATCTATTTTATCTGTAGGACGACAACATTTCAATATACTGCAATTTCAATATATTGCAAGCTTTTAGAGACATCAAATAAATAAGAATTTACATTTCTTCTCAAAATGGATTAGACACTTGAAATAAAAGACGGAATATTAGCATTTGTAATTGAACGCATTCAAAATTCAAGGAAAAAACAACGAAATCATTGGAACAATAGATTTCGAACAAAAGAAATTAAAAATAAAAGATAACGTCAATAACATCATTGATCATTAACAAACTACGATATTAACTTACAATTAATAGAAAACAATAACACAATAATGAAGATTGGAGACAATAAAATTATTTATACTATTGCAAAGAAATATTTTCAGCATAAAAAAAGGAAAAAATAAAAAAAGAGACCATCCAACCAAAAAAAAAGAATAAAGATATAAAAATGCAAATAATTGATGAAGACGTCATCATAAGAATTGCTATAACATTTGACGCAATTATTAAATTTAAGGTTTATAATGCATTATCTATATTTTTTCCTCATAATCAATAGAGGTAAAATAAGTTTTCAATACAATGTATATTTTTTCCCCAAATTTTATTTTATTAAATATTTCATTACATCAAATTCTATATTTTTTTCAATGCATGTTGTAACGTTCCAAAACTCGAGGACGCTGCTAAACATACTAACTTATTTAAAAACAAAATTCGTGAAAAATAAAACTTTAATTAAAATAAAATACTGTGCACCAAACATCTTAATAAAATATTTCCCAACAATGTTTCGTCAATATAAAAAATTTAAAAGTAAAAACTTGTTTTTTTTTTCACATAAACTTAAAAGATAAACGACAAAAATGTTCTTCTAACAGCGCGCTAGTGCATCTTCTCCTCGTCGAACCGGCTACTCCACTTCCTGTCCCTCTACATAATCATCAATAATCTCATTCGCATCATCAATATTTGCACCATTCAAGTACAGTGAGTCTAAAGACTCAACAAGAGTATACATATCTTAAACATAACAAAACATAATGCATTGGCGTGTCTAAACATAACATATCATGTAATAAAAACATATATAATTAATAAAATTCTCCATTTGGGGTGATGTATTATGTGTAAATGTGACAAACATTAGTGCTCTTGGGTCCCGTGATCACGGTCGTTGTACAACAAACATATAATTTGGTACAACCTATACCATCCTTGTGTCAATATGTGTACCATCCCATACCGACCATCGACGATATGCACATTAACTTTCGTTCTTTTGGAAAAGCCCTCTCCGAAGCTCATCCTGGGGCACCAATCTCATACCGCCACCACAAGTCCACACAAGACATCAAAGGTTTTCATGCACATAAAACAACATAAACATCATGCTTCATCATTCACTTTCATAAATATCTTAAACTTCATAAACTTTCATCATAAAACTTTTTTTCGTGTCATACTCTTTAAATCTTTCGTGCTCAAAATCATGCATGCTAAGATGAAATAAAAATAATCACGCCTCTAACATTTCGTAAAATTTCATGTCTTTCATAAAAACATAGCTTTCATGAAGAAGTATAGCATATAGGTGCATTACATAACTAAACCGATCCACGTAAGTCGTTCTTTACGTTCTTAACATCAAAACTTGAAACTTTTTGCATAGGAACTCTTAAAAATACTTCAAATATCTTAAAAGATCATAAACATGAATTTAGGACCCAAAATATGATTTTTTTTAAAAAAAAAATGCTGCCCAACCCACGCAGGGGGCAGCGTGCGCATGGGTTGCCCAGAAATTTCTACCCTACGCGAAAACTGATTCTGCACGCACCGAGTTCTTCCAAATGCGCTCCAATCGACATCCAACAATAAAAAACCTTGAAAAACACTTCAAGTGACTCTTTTAAACAATCACCTCCCAAGATTTAACCCAAAAACACATCGAAAACCTCAATCATCTACCACAATCAAACTTGGACTCTTTGAAACACTTAAAAGATGCAAACTCTCAAAACATGATCAAGAACTCGTCGAGAGCAACCTGCGTTTCATGAAAATAAACAATCAAACATCATGCTCTTCAAAACTCTTCAAAATTCATGCAATATACAGAACATATACGACAATATGCAAATTTCTACTACCAAAATACCTATATTCTTGCATGATGGTTTCAAAAATCATTTAAAACTTTTCCGATCGTTGTAGGTTGGAGATAATCGGTACTCTTCTAGCAATTCTAGCCTCGAACGAACAAGATGAGGTTCCTGCTAGCTCTTGGTGGGATTTTGAACGTGAAAGGTAGGAGGCTTGTGATGAGAAGAGAAAAGTTTGAGAGAAGAGATTACACGCTCAAAAATTTGTAACTAATGGGCTTGAAATTCGGCCCATTAGTTGAAAACGTACACAAACTTTTAAAATTAACTCTCTCAACTATTAAAATAACGCTGCGCCAATTTTAAACTTAAAATAAACATGAAATATTTTTCTTAACTCGTTAGAAGATTAGTATCGTTTCTCAGTCCATAATTACTCTCAACCTTAAAACATTAAATTAATTTGCAACATTAAAACATCAGGCCCGCATAAACATTTCATAATTGTTAAATTCCATAAATAAAATACATAAAATCATTAAAAATATCATTTTAAAAATATCGTGAGTGAATTAGTGGACTTCTGGACCTTACACATGTCTAATTTATACAAAATTATAATATTTATTACAACTATGGTTTCCAACAACTATAAATTCAATCAGATTTGTAACACATAAATTTTTTTAACAAAATATTATTCAAAGCATGATAATGTACCTAATAATAAATTCATCTTCTGCATGATATCAAGAGTAAAAGATGTATTTCTAAAATATTAACCTACAATACATGAAAATATAGTTAGAAAACATTAGATATTAATAGTTAATTGATAGTGTTATTTTATCATGCATCAAACACTTACGAGAACATGGATATATTACACTAAATAGAAAAACGATTGTATGCTTTATAAAATTCAGAAAAGCAATAGCAGGTGAAAATATAGATCAAATTATTGATTTTCGTCTCAAATTTAAGTTACTAGAAAATTAAAGATAATACAAATAACATAACAATTTCTTATTTTAGACCAATGAACAACAAAAATTGTAGAAAAAACTTTAGTTAGGCTGCGTTTACTTGCCTTGATAAATGAAAAATTACATAATTAATGCCGACTAATCCTATGTTTACTTGCAAAATTGAAAATGGGTATAAATCTTTCGGCCAATTAATGATAGGATTCACAGATGATTTTTAGTCCTAAATTTTTCATGGGATTATAAATCTTTACAAGGTGAGAGAGTGAAAAAAATTTTAATCACATATTATTATTTATCCATAACCACTGTATATCCTATCAAATTATCTTATTAATTATACTTTAATATATCTTTGCTCAATCCCGTCATTTAAAGTAAACACAGCCTTATAGTAAAAAACTATCTTTACTAGACTCTACAAGAAGAAGAGGAATAAGAGAAGTTAAGAGTGATTAACAATCAGTTAATACATAAAAAAAAAAATATTATTGAAGGATGATTTTTCAATGAGCAGGAGGTAATATGACATGAATTGATATTGAGAATTCAATAATTACTTTCTCCAATATGAACAAATATTTATAAATATAAAATTTCATAATTCTATAAAATATATCTCGTGATTATATTCATATCTACAAAACTTGTGACCTTTAATTTGGTTTATCGGTATTGTACAATTGAACCAATGTTTATAACCATAGTTTTGTGGAAAAGTGAGATGTAAGTGATGTAACAAAGTTTATTACTGGTGTGATATCGTGCTAAATCACTCTTTTTGAAATAATATGAATTAGATAGTGATGTCGAAGAATATTTGAGATTCATACGTTTTACAACATATAAAGAACATATATCATTATTTAAAAGCAATTGTATATAAAGTAGATAATAGAAAGAATAAGTGATATAAATAAACACATTAATAATTTGAAATCAATTACTGAAATAGAATAATCAACATATTAATGTCAAAATAAGGAAAACTCAGAGATCGTTGGTGACTAGCACATCATAGGCATCGAACTTGAAGATAATGAAAGTACAGATATGTCAGCAACATCACCGAGAAAAAAAAATGCAAATAAACAATAAGAAAGGTCAAGAATTGTAAGTCATAAATATTTTTTTTAAAAAAAAAATGAATTTATGGATATTGTTAGCCGTATTTGTCTTACTATTATCTCATTTAATAACTAATATGATGCACGCAAAGTGCTTCCACATGTGAAGCATGTGTTCCTTAATAGTATTTTAAAAACTAGTGAAACTACATACTTGTTGCCTGTGTAATATAGTATATAAATTTTAATATAACACGTTACTTTTTTAATGATTACTAATAATCGAGCTACACACGATGTAAATAAAAGTTACGTAAATAAAAAATTGAGAAAGATAAAAATTAAAAAAAATGTGGAGTGGAAAGAAGTTGATAAGAGGTTCATTTAAATTTTGAGATGACAATAAATAGTAGAAATAGTAAATTCTGATATCGACATATTTTTCTTTTATTAATAAAAAATGAATGAGTGTTTTTATGGGATAAATATGTAATTTGATGTTACTGAAACATTGACGGACCAAATCAATTACTGTAGATATTTTAAACTTTATATATATATGAATTTAGTTTTTTTTTAAATAAAAAACCTCAAGAACTAATTATGCAAGAATACAATATTGATGTTTTTGTATGTAATGAAAAGATTGTTGTTTGGATGTGCACTTTAAAAATATTTTTAGTATTTTATAAGTGAAAAAAAATTTAAAGTATGTGTTTGGATAAGATTTTTATACATGTTTTTGAAAAATATTTTTTTAAAAATGTTTTTCAAGTATATTTTTTAAATAACAATTGAGATGTTTTTTTAGATGTTTTAAGAATGGAACTATGGAAGACAAGAATGAACAACATTATTTTTGAAATGTTAAAATATTTTTATAGAATATTTTGTCTAAACACATATTTATTCATAAAACAACTTTTAAAATTTTTTATAATTTTTTTAAAAAAAGCATTGTTATAAAAATATTTTATAAGTATTTGTCCAAACAGAGTTTTAAATTTCAAGAAAAAATAAAAAAAAACATTAGAATCATATTTTACTAAATTTTTTTAGTTATGTGTATAATTTTAGAGAATTATTAGTTTATGATGGGAACATAGATGCATATCATATCATAATCTTGCAGAAAATTATTATTTTATCAAAATTATTAATCTAACAAGCTATCCCAAGTGAGATACAAGAAAAAAAATTATTTTAATTTACAAAAATTTTACCCGATGATAAAAAAAAATTCCAAGTGGATTTAATTAAATAGGTTTAATGTTATAACGGTGATAAAATTATAAATGTCCAAATTGGAGATGTGAATAAATGTTTGGAAGTGTCTTCCTCTTATTATTATCAATTTTTTTCAATCAATGTTCTACCTCGACAATTAACTCAGTCTTGCTTAATGCACCTTGCATCGATCATCATGAAAATGACTCGGTCTTGCGTAATGCACTTTGAATTGATCATTATTAACGGATGAATGAACGTTAGTTACGTGACGTACGTTCCATAGTGCATCACGTAGAAATACACATTATTTTTTCTCTTTGTAACTAATAACTAGGAAATCAAATTCTGCAAAACTTCTTTTCCCTTTTTGGAATTAAAAACCAAATATTCCGAGAGGAATGGTCTGCAATAGGATATATATTCCTAATAAGTACGGTCCGTGAATAAATCACAACGAGACACGATGAGACTCAACGACAACCTTCACTCGCAGAACCAACTAAAAATGGTATATCAACTTCAGACTTACAACATCCGTACCTAGTTTTAACATCAAACCCACAGGAAATGGCAGGGAAAGTGCCATGTAAAGGAAGACTGCATAAGGCACTTCATCTTCTTCGCTTTTTTCCAGCCTTAGTTTCACTTTCTTGAGACTTCACATTATCTGGCGATTTCCCTTTGACGGATTCTTGTGATTTTGCCAAGTCGGTGGTCTTTCCCTTAATGTGATCAGTTTCTTTGAACTTTGACGAACTAGATTTTGCTATCCCTGTTCCGTTGACACTGCTGGATCTGCCACTTTGTGGAGTCTTACCTTTAGAATTGGCAATTCGGTGGCGGTCTGGTTTCGAGTGGCTTGAAGTTTTCGCAACATCATCTCTAGATCTACCAGATGTCTTGGCAGAATCCTCATGAGGTTTGCCCCTGAGTTTCTGAGGAGGGGTTTTATCCTTGACAGAACCTGCTACAGATTTCCCACTGGATTTTGAGTTACTTTTGGACTTCAACTCTGCTTTGCCATCATCCTTAAATTTGCTTCCAGATTTCCCACCAGACTTTACATCTTTCAGTTTACCAGAAGAAGTGGACTTGCTACAAGCCATTGATTATTAGTATAATTTGACCTTTAAATTTTTAAAAAAAAATGTACAGGGAAACTGAGAATCATAAGAACCACCTTTTAAGTGAACCATCCATCTTCCTCTGCTTGCTTGACAATTCAGAAATGGCATAACCTTTCTTCTTCCTTCGCCTGGTAAAAGGAAAGAAATAATCAGCATAACCATACACAAAATGGGTCCAAGAGAATTTCTTGTCCATCAAAATTCTCCCCACTAAGGAAGTTTCCTGGTTGAATTTCACAAATTTTACCAAGGTTTCACTGCAAATCTAGGAATTTGTTTTGGTATTGGATAATCGGTTTAAAGATCCGCCACTATATGATTTTGAAGGTTTTATATCATTTTCCCTTCTTTCAAGATTTGAAAAATCCAAGTTGACGGAAATGTTTCCATACCCCATTCCATCTCAAGATGGACATACAAAAGTTCACTGTAACAATTAGTTCTCCTTTGCCGAAAAGATTCAACAAAACATAAAACAATAGAAACCAAAATTACTCCTGCATTACATATTACCATACTATGTACACAAGCAGCAGTGTCCTGCTGGATTTACCTTTTAATTCTAACATCCCACATACTATTTAGCCACATCGTTAAGATTGATGAAGGGAGAAACATAAAATAATAATATATTGATCTATGGACTGACGCTGACAGATGAAACTGGTTACGGGATGAAGAACATAATTCCAACAGGAAAATGCAGATGATCCAGGGATCTTCCCATTGATCCTGCACTAAAAATTTAAATCTCATCCCTAGATCCCAGACAAAAGACAGTTCAAGGATGGATACCCAGCTAAAATAATTTTGACACAGTAGATATAGCTGCAAGTCTCCAAAATCGAAGATAAATGCCTTATTCCTCATGAAGGGATACTAGGAAGTAACAAAACACGGAAGATGTAGCAAATGGAGAATAAACTTACATCTCTGAGGATGCATCATGACTTGACTGCTCAATAGATTTGCCCTAGTCACACACATTGTAAAATATAACATATAAATTGAGAACGTTTTAATAGGAATTAGAAACCAGTAAATTTCCAATTCTAACCATGTCAGCAAATGAATCATCTCCAACCAATTCCCATCGCTCCCTTACTAGATTTAGTACTTCTTCGTCGCCATCAATATACGACACCTATTTTTCAGATGGAAGCCAATTTACAAAGAATCAAGTTTTAAATGCATAACAAACAAAACAATGAAAGGAAGAAAGATATTTTTTCCTCACCATATGCTTCTTCTTGACAGGATCAAAAGAAGAAATAGCACCTTCATAAAACCTGACAGCAACGGAAGCATCATAAAAAAGTAATTTCCTTCATAAACAATTTTAACAAAGTGGAATGTAGGATGACTTACATATGATCTTTTGGCCACCAGACCTTAACTTTTGAACCAACCAGCTCCTCCCCGTACTCTTTAGTCTCGGATGCCTGACACAAAATAACAATAAACTAATCTGAATCAACTAAATATTAGATTGTTGAAAGTTTGGTCGTGCAGCTTCTCTGAATGCCAGTGCAACAAAGCAGTCTTCCATGTGTTTCAACAGTACATTTCAAGCACAAAAACAATACTCAGATGCGGTGCATCCGTTTTTTCAAAGGAAAAATAAGAAAACAAACTATCCAAAAAAGGGAGATAGACATCCACCAATACTTGATGGGGAAACTAACCAATTTTCTCATTATCCAAAACCTCGGGCATTTTTTGACATTTTTTTAAAAAGAAGCAACTGGAAATCTCTCCCACCAAGCATAAATAAGAGAGATAATAATGTCCTTGATTTGTCCAATATCCAAAACTAGACTCAAGGAATACAGGTGCAAGGAACATCAGGCTTTAAAGTATGATATGAAATTCGAATGGTACAAAAAGAAATGTCATGATACGCACTTTATCTGTGCCTGGAGATCGTTTTCTCTTATTACTCATCCTTTTAATTTCTTCCACACTGTCCTCATTTTTCGATGGTTTTAAAGGAGTCCTTGGTGAGGCAACCATGTCCTAGAGATGACAAATAGAACATGTGTTAAAACAAATATATATATATATATATATATATATATATCAGGAAAAGTAACTGAAAAAAAAGAACTAAAGAACTAAAAAAATCCATAGAAAACTTGATTACCTGTCCATGATCATCTTTGGAAGAAAATTTCAAAACATCAGGTTTCTTTTGTCCACCCTTTTTCCCTTCTTCTTTCTTGGACAAAGAGGATCCATCCTCCACCTTGTTACTAGCATCTCCCAACTTTTCGGTTGGATCTAGTGATCTTGCCTCTGAATCACTGCTCATACGATCATTCTTGGATGAAACTTCTTCAGCCAAAACTTTATCCTTGTCATATTTCTTTTTCAATGAGCGGCGCTGCTGCTTTGCTTTTAAAATATCCGTTCCTTCAAGTGCCTTCTTAGATGCACAATCATCATATGCTGTCTCTTCTGTATCCAAGTTCTCCTTCCTTTTTGCTCGACCAGCTTTCTTAGATTCACTATCGGCAGGCATGCCAGGGCTTTGAGTTGAAGATGCTAAATTTACATCCCCTTTCTCGATTGCTTTTAATTGTGGAGAATGAATATTAATATCATTAACATTGTCCAAAGATATGTCAGCTTCAACAGCGGGAATCTCATCAGGTGAAACATCTTTAGCAGCAATGTCTTGGTGACACGGCACTTGCTCAGCTGGTGTCTGATCATCATGAAGATCTGAAGAGACAGCTAAATTTTTCTTAGGTTTAAACTGTCTTCCCTTTCTCTTAGCATTGGTTTCCACTTTAAGCCCCAATATCTCTGGTTTTCCAGCACCCAAATCATCAGATACAGTTTTGGGCATTGATTTGTCATCGATATGTTGGCTAGAATCTGCCATGTTTGAATAATGTGCATCGGGAATTGTTTCTTCAGTCACGGTCTCATTAATACTGCTGATTGACTTGGGTGATTTTGTCGCAGAGGTATCTTTATCCAGCACAGGGGTCTCAGCCGAACCCTCTTTAGCCACCTGTTCAAAACCAATAAGATCAAACAATCACTTTTATAACAAAGGAGAATGATGCCTTTTCCGACAGAGAGCGTAGCTGGTGAATATTCACAATCCACCAACTTGATTAGTCGTATGTGATCCTACTGCCCCTTTGGTGAAAAGAAATTCCGATTAACAAAAATATTTTCGAATTGAGGCTACCCATGGTCTGTGTCCCCAGAATTATCGATAATTCATTTGTTTCATTGGTACATTTTTTGGTGTGAAAGAAAAAGTTCCTGTGTAAACAATGGCTAGCAAAGCTCATCATGGTTACCATGAATAATAATTAAAAAAAAAAGAGAGAGAATAACATGCAAGTTATGCTTGCAAGATTTTAACCCTTATTAGGCTTCACAATAGCGCTCATGAGAACTTTATTTCAGAATGGCCAGGGAGAAATAAACAAGTATGGCATGCGAATAAATCACAAGACATGACGGCAACCATCAATTGCAGATCAACTAAGCATGGCATTTCAACTTCAAACTTACAACATCCATGCCTAGTTTTGTCCTCAAAACCCACAGGAAAAGTGACCATTTCATCATTCAGCGCCACAAATAAGGAATCCACGGATTGATAGCTGAACGATAAAACTAGCTTATCTTATTAAAGACAAGTTAACAGAAGCAATACATGTAAGCTTTTAAAAAATAGAGGCAATACACGTATTGAAAGGAAGCCAAAAAACAGAATCTTACAGTTACAAACCAATTAACTAAATGCCTACTAAAACCTAAATGACAACAAAACCACAAAAATGCAACAACACTACATATAAACATACTACTTCTCTAAATATTTAAATTCGGAAGAAAGTAGAAGTGACATCACAAGTAGAGTCTGGGGCCTACCAAACCAGAAAGCAAGAACTCGTAGATAAGATGATTTGCAATAGAACAGAAACCATACCTTCTGGTATTTGGAGATGTTTTCATTATTGTGTCCAACAGTACTAGCATTTGGCTCGCATGTGGAAGCTACAACTTCGCTATAATCATCAAAATTGGTATCTGAAGTTTTTAATGCTTGCGTTAAATAAGGTCTAAGCTTCTGTGCACAATTCTGAAAAACTTTCTCAGCTAATTTCTTTGCAATTGGAAGAACCTCCTGTCAAGCATCTATTAATTAGCAAAAAAAGAAAGGAGGGTTCAAAAGTTTGAATAAATGTCTAAAAATTAACCTTATTGTTCCTTTTCAAGGTATCTAAAATGGGATTGAGTAAGTCTGAAGAGATATCTTCACTTTCTTCTATAACAAGAGTCATAACGGTCTCCATGGAGGCAAAAATGATTTCTGAATGGTGAACTCTGGAAGTATCACATTAACAATACTTAGCAGTTCAGACTGAACACTGTCATAAAATAGCACAGCTTTCATGTTTGATCCTCATACAATCCAAAATCAAATATGCATTAATTCCCATCCCTTTTCAACTATGCTGCAGTATCGTGTTTAACAGTTATGTGGATGACCCACCTAAAACTCCGAAATTCGAAGGCATCAGCTTTTCCTAAAGATTCTCAAAATTCATTTGCTAGTAAATTCTTTCAACAAATCCAAAATCAAGTTCCCTTCATCAACACACTACGTAAATATTAATCTCAGTTTCAATTCTTCAATTGAAATTCTCATCGATTTAATAGGGTATCTCATGACTAATAATGCTCGATGTCACCAGAAAAGGATTTAGGTTCAAGGTACAAACCACAACGCGTGGGCAGCAAAAACTCAACAGTGTGCCATATCTAAGAAATGCGCCAAAAACAAACATACAATTTGAATTCAGGTAGGTTGGCCAATATCATCTAATAATTTTCTACTTTTGAATAATTGAAGAGGAAAACTTTCATAAGATTTTGATCAAAATTTTGAAATATTTATCAAAAGATTTCATATACTTACAGAACTCAATTTTGCACCTACAATGACAAGGAAAAATCAGTGGGAAGTTGGCTAATATGGGCTTGAAGGAATGTGAACCAAATAAAACCTTATTAAATAACTGACAACACTCAATCAGTAGGAAGTTGGCTAATATGGGATTGAAGGAATGTGAAGCAAATAAAACCTTATCAAAGGCTAGACATTAAACAACTGACAACACTCAATCAACACATGCCAATCTGTACCTTATAGCTTTAAGAAAGTGCTGAAACATCTCAACGATCATCTGATCACATTCTAAATCCAACATGATAACACAAGACCTGACTTTAGCCACCGTTTCAAGAATAGAGGCCCTCTTATGATGAGATCTGCTAGATGTGTCCGACAAATCCTCAAAAGATGATACAATCAAGTGAAAAACATCCTGTATCATGCCCATACGAAACGTTATGAAAACATCCGAGGGGAAAACACCCATGTAGAGAGAGATGGGGTAAAGAAAGATAATCACCTTCATTTTGTCATCATCATATGGTGCATCTGGGGCAGTAATTCTGGTGATCTCACTGATGCAAGAAGCCACACCTACTTTGACATCAACATCAGGATGCTTTAGAAAATCTTCTGTAATCAATGCATCCATTAGCGGTGAAAGGGCATTTAGCATGGATTTGGCAGGTGACTGCTCCACTTTTGATAGAAGTTCCTCAATTCGCTTAAATCAAATCAAACGGACAAAAATATAAGAGGCAGTATACCGAGGATTAATTAGCAAGCACAAAAAAATTGGAAGTGATTTTTTTAATCTCAATGAATTTAAGGATTGTTACCCCAATTAAAACAAAGAAATATGATGGGTGTGCTACATGCTTACCATCACAGAAACTCTGCAAAATAATGCCTAAACAAGTTTCAAAGATAAATCGAAAGCTCAAATTTTAGTTGATCCACGGCGACACTTATCCCCCATGAAATAAAAAAAGTATTTGGTCGCTAATGAATCTTCTTTTGTATTCTTCAGTGACAAAAACAATGATCACGTGGCTCCAACAGAAAATATATGTACATAATTACACGAATAACAATGGTTGATTTCTGGCAAAAAAATAAAGGTAATTATTAAAAAGCACCTTGTGATGTTTATGATTTTTCTATCACCCAAATTACAGAGAATCCTTTTAGAAGGTTAAACTACAACAAACTCCAAACAATGGTTCCAGTAACCGAGTGTCACGCCTTCCAATGTTGGGCAAGAGTTCAACAAAATTTGCAATAAAGCATAATTAAAATTTGCAATAAAATATCGATTATAGCAAGAAAACGTTTTTTCTGAAAAAAAATCACACGAGAAACAGATTTCAAGAGATTAATTGGGTGGGAAAGATATAGCTTACATCGAGGAGACGTAGGAGCTCATCGAGAGAAGAGGGGGGCTGAGAAAGACCGTTCCCAGCTGCGGTGAGCCGTTCTTCCAGCTCCATATCTGAAAGCGGCCGCATAATTTTCTAGCAATCTATCAAACAGATCGTTCTACACAAATAAACAAATTGCAGCTCTTTTTGACAGCATCGAATAACGTGGACTCGGGAACCCTAAGAACGACGGGTAGGGAGAAATTTTAGTTATTTCTTTTCTATGCAATATATTGGCTAATTGCATTCACACCCTCTGCGAAAAGTCTAAAAGATATAAAATTTTTTAAGAAATATTAATACCACCTCTGCAAAAAGTCTAAAAGATATAAAATTCCCTAAGAAATATTAATAGGCTAATGCATCCCTCAGTTTTTTAAAATGTAGCACATTTTACCCCTATGTTATACAAACTCGGGCACATTTATATCCTCTCATAGGGGTTTTTATGCTAATTTTTTTAAAACATAAGGTCTAACATGCTATTAATTTTACACATGGTGTTTTATGTCTTTTAGACTTTTCACGGGGGGTGTGAATGCAATTAGCCCGCAATATATATAATAGGGTTAGTCTATGCTACATCGGGAGTGTTTCTCCTCCTATTTCAATATCATTAGATCACGTGGATCCATATATTTTTATGAAAATTGAAATATGTATTGATGATCTAATGATTGATATTTGACCACATCATGAGGGAGAAAAACTTCAGGTGTAGCATAGAATAATCCATATATAATATATGAAAATTGAAGGAGAATGTGTAAAATCTATTGTATTTTAAAAAAAGATCGGATCTTTAATTTACTTATATATATATCCTTACGTTTAACTAATAAAAAATAAAAGATATTTATTAAATTTTAAACTTAAAGTCATTCTTTTCCATAATTTTTAAGCTTAGATCAACCCAAACAAACTTGCTTGGGTCTACCCAAGTTTCTCCATGTTTGGGTTGACCTAAGTAAGGCTCTTGGGTCGACCCAGAGCAATTTTGGGTCAACCCAAGCATATTATGTTTGGGTCGACTCAAGCTTGTGTTGCGGAAAGAAGCATTGTGCGCCGCAGAAAAAAATCATGTTTCATTTAATTCGAGATGTGAAACATAAGGAATTGGGATGACTATCAATTCCATAATACAGGTTTGTTTGTAACGCATTTATTTGTATTTTTAACATATCTGTTTGTCAAGAAAAATTAAGCAGTTAAATAATTTTTTCGCTGCTAATTTCACAAGTTTGATCAATATTTACATAATTTTGACCCGTAATTACATAAATTTGACATATAATCGCATATATTGCAACATATTGATCCACTAATTTCACAGTTTGTTCTATAATCGTACACATTTTAACATATGAATCCATTAATTTCACAAGTTTGACCGATAATTACATAATTTTGACACGTAATTATACACTTTTGTCCAATGTTCATTGATAATTGTATATTTTTTAAACAATTTATCCACTAATTTCATGAGTATGTTTTATATTCGTACATGTTAACGTATTAATCCGCGAATTTCACATGTATGTTTTATCCACTAATGTTGACCGATAATCGTACATGTTTTAACATATGAATCCACTAATTTTACAAGTATGTTCTATAATCGTACATGTTTTAACTTACGATACGCTAATTTCACAAGTTTGACCCATAATTACATAATTGTGACCCGTAATTACACAATTTTGACCGATAATCGTATATGTTTTAACATATGAATCCACTAATTTGACAAATATGTTCTATAATCGTACATATTTTAACATATGAATCCACTTATTTCACGAGTATGTTGATCTATAATCGTTCATGTTTTAGCATATGAATCCGATAATTTCACAAGTATGTTGACCTATAATCATACATATTTGAACATATGAATTCACTAATTTCACAAATATGTTATATAATCGTACATGTTTTAACATATGGATCAGTTAATTTCACAAGTGTATTATATAATGATATATGTTTTAACATATGAATACACTAATTTGACAATTACAGCTAATTGTTGACCCAGCTTGGTCAGACCCAAGCATGTGCTTGGGTCGACCCAAGATGGGTCTGACCAAGCAAGTGCTTGGGTCAACCCAAGCACATGCTTGCTTGAGTCTGACCATGCTTGGCCAGACAAGCAAGACCAAGCATGCACTTGGGTCGATGGTAGAACCCAAGCACTTGGGTCTGACCAAGCTTGGTCAGACCCAAGTAAGTGCTTGGGAGTGCTTGGGTCGACCCAAGCACGCTAGCAAGGGCGCCTAGGCGCCATGCATGACACGCGCCTAGGCGCCACCTTTGGAGCCTAGGCGCCGACCAGGAATAGCGCCTAGGCGCCTCGGATGGCGCCTAGGCGCTAGGCCTGTCTAGCGCCTATGCGCTTCCTGTGGCGACTAGGCGCCTAGTTTTTTTTTTTTTCCTTTTAAAAATAATTTTTTGACATTCGAAGGGTATTTTTATGATCTTTTAAGCTATTTTTATATTTTGAAAATATTTTATATTTTCAATTTTGACATCAAGAACGGAAGTAACAACTCACGTGGATCGGTTTAGTTATCAATTACATATATATGTTATTATTTCTTCACAAAAGTTATTTTTTATGAAAGTCATTAAAACTTTATGAAATGATAAGAGCGTTGTTGATTTTATTTCATTTTTTTTGCGTTCTTATTTTTTACGCTTCTTGTTTTACGCTAAGTTTTTTTTTTTTAGTCTTACAAACCCGGTTCAACTATATTTTAAAATATTATATATTCCAATTAACCCAAAGGGTCCTAGTACACCTCCTAAAATATGACATTCTTAATACGTTCTATTATAATTATCTTTTATCGTAGTTGAAAATCCAAAATCTCAAAATGATGGTACTTTCGCATCGAAAGCTAATTTATTTAGACTTGCTCATTCAATTGAAAATGGTAGAGTTTACTCTTATGCTAAAATATCATTGTTTTTTCATAATATAATTTGCTAGAAGGAAATCAAAATTCTATCACTACTTGAAAATTTCAAAGTGGAACTGAACACTACATGAAATCATAAAACACAAGATAATGCCCAAAAATAAAATATTACTTATAAAAACAAAATATCAATTTAGTGGTGAGGTAAAAACTTTTATTAACCTTTCAACGTAATCAATCATTAATCGCATAATATTTATTTGGCTACATTCTATATTCAATTTCTATAATAGTAAATCAAAAACCGATTTCACAAACTTATCTCAAGCTTCCATATATTGTTCTTGTTTAAAACTAGAAATAATTCGTCACTTATCAAACCAATTTTCATCTTGTCGAAATCTTAGGTTAATTCATAACTTACATGAACACTTCCATATATAAAATGTTTTCAAGACTTAGTTGTATAAAGATACCAATCCAAAAAATTCAAGAAGCAAATCAAAGATAAATATGATATTTCTCTCCTAACTGATGTCTTTTTACGTTGTTTTTTTTACACACACATACAAATAAACCTGATAGAAAATATATAAATATATATACCCAATGCAAAAGCCTCAACCCGTCATCTTTTCAATACAACAATTGTATAGTGGGAAGCGAGAAGGTGACAGGTTGAGGATTAGGCATTGGGTATATTTTTTGTTTTCTATCAAGTGTATTTATGCGTGAGAAAAAAATTAAGGTGAAAATATATCACTTCAAAAAAATGTTGTCGTAGAACTAAAATACATGCACATACGAAAATGGTTTTAAACGGCCCAAAAACACGCAAATAGCCAATGGTTAATTAAAATTGTTGTCTTAGTTTGAAAACCGTTGTATTTGACACATATAAAGACAACATTTTTTTAAAAAACCGTTGTCTTTTTTCATTGAAATAGGACAAACAACAACGGTTTTAGTGAAAACTCTTTTCAACGGGTAAAAAACAACGGTTTTTAACAACAAACTTGAAAATATTTGGATAAAATATCTTTAAAATACTAAAAACACCTTAATATTGCATAAAAATTCCATTCGACGTCAAAAAAGTGGTTTAAAAAACAGAAGAAGCGCCTATGCGCTAGCATGGGCGCCTAGCGCCTAGGCGCCGTCCAGGAATAGCGCCTAGGCGCCTAGACACACAAGCGCTTAGGCGCCTCTTTTGACGCCTAGGCGCTAGTCCTGTCTAGCGCCTATGCGCTTCCTGTGGCACCTGAAAGAGTGGGTGCCCGGTTAGCCAACTTTTGGCTAAGGGCTTTTATGACTCTATGTATAAACAATCTTTGTTTAATATAATTTACATTCATTAATGGCATTTTCTTTATCTTTCTTCATATTGTTATATTGTGATATACTATTGTTGTTTTGATAAAGACCTTGAATATACTATAGTGTAAGTAAGATGAGATAGTGAATAAAGAGAGATCACTATTATGAAACACATCTTATAGTCACTGTATATTCTAAATAGTTCCTAGTCAATTGAACCGTCCGCTAATAAGGATAAGGATCGCTCGAGATTGAGACTAGCATTTGTGATGCCAAGTACCACGTTTCATTGGTAATGAACATGGAGATGTTCAAAGCATGCAAATGGATATTCATATGATGAATGATTGAACTACCCTATTCGGACTTTCCAAGTGGTTATTATTATTTGAGTGGATAAGTCCGCGGTTTTGGTTGTACACCATTAGTCCTTACTACTTGAAACATCATTAAGACTCTATATGCTAGTACTGTACTTTGACTCGTTTACCGACTCTATGGGGTCATCAGGTGTCGGGATTGGGTACAGTTACGATACATATAGGAGTCGATGCTTTGTTGTCAAGGATTCACCACACGCTTGCGAGTGTGGATATCCTATGCGATCTGAGGAGATATTAGTGTGACAATTCTCTGGCCAGAGTACTCGATGTGATTTAGGTTACTTGGTTTTCTAGTAGCACATGCGATGTCACTATTTGATCTTCAAGATGCGTTGCATAGTTATCGAATCTCAAACGACTCTCGATGTACCAATGGTTGTTGATTCAATCGGGATATATGGATGAAGGGACTGTACTGTATGCTAACCAAAACTTACTGGTTCTTGCAGGCACTATCAGTGATACCTAGGGAATCATGGGGCGATGTTGCTAGTGAAAGAGTGGGTGCCCGGTGAGCCAACTTGTGGCTAAGGGCTTTGATGACTCTATATATAAACAATCTTTTGTTTAATATAATTTACACTTTTATAATGGCGTTTACTTTATCTTTTATCATATTATTATGTTGTGACATACTATAAGATTTTTAGATGAAGACCTTGAATATACTATAGTGTATGTAAGATGTGGTGGCACATGGGGATGGCTATCATGAAACACATCTTATAGTCACTGTATATTCTAAACAGTTTCTAGTCGATTGAGCCGTCCGTTAATAGGGATAAGGATCGCTCGAGATTGAGACTAGCATTTGCGATGCCGAGTACCACGTTTCATTGGTATGGAACATAGAGATATTCAAAGCATGCAAATGGATATTCATACGATGAATGATCGAACTACCCTATCCGGACTTTCCAAGTGGTTATCACTTATCGAGTGGATAAAGTCCGCGGTTTTGGTTGTACACCATTAGTCCTTACTACTTGAAACATCATTGAGACTCTATATGCTAGTACTGTACTTTGACTCGTTTACCGACTCTATTGGGGTCATCAGGTGTCGGGATTGGGTACAGTTACGACACATATAGGAGTCGATGCTTTGTTGTCAAGGATTCACCACATACTTAATAGTGTGGATATCCTATGCAATCTGAGGAGATATTAGTGTGACGAATCTCTGGCCATAGTACATGATGTGTTTTAAGAAATGGTTTCTTAGTAGCACATGCGATGTCACTATTTGATCTTCAAGATGCATTGCATAGTTATCGAATCTCGAACGACTCTCGATTTACCAATGGTTGTTGATTCGATCGGGATATATGGATGAAGGGACCGTACTGTACGCTAACCAAAATATATTGGTTCTTGCAGGCACTATCAGTGATACCTAGGGAATCATGGGGCGATGTTGCTAGGCGCTCTTACCATGATTCGATGTGCAAGTCGGAAATTGTTGTTCCGAGTCACAAGGAGTTGTGAGCCCACGGCTAGCTGTATCCCTGAACCATTGAGGGTCACACAAGTAATGGATTTTTAATCCCCGTTGAGATAATTAAATTTAAAGAGTTAAATTTAGTGAATAAAGAAGTGGGACTTCTTATATCAGAGTAGAGGAGTAAGATTTCCTAAAATGACATAGGGATGGCATTTTTGGAAATCACTGAATTCGGATTCAGAAAATTTATCTTGACTTTAAAAGATGCAGAAATGATTTCTGTGCACATTGGTGAAATTGGTTCATCAATCTGAGTCACGATGAATTTTATATTAATTTCTGAACATGCGGGCTTTGCTTGTCAGGCTTGAACTTATGACTAATGGGCCCTAAGCTGTTAGCAGCCCATATTATAAATAAGTTATTGCAGTACAGAAATTATACAACAGAGGTCACAATTTTTGAAATTAACTAGGGTTTTTGAGACCTAGTGGCCGCCGCCCCCTCTCCCTCTCTGCTCGGAAAATTCCAGCCTGTGAATTTTGAATTTGCAGTCTGGTTTAACGGATCAAATTCGTTAATTCTCTTCGTAGAAACTTCTAATAGATTTTCTAGTGCAATCTATCAGAGGGATTAAACTTCTGTTCGTGGACCTGATTGAAGAATTGTTCGTCCATCAGTTCCTGGGATATACAACAAGAGCAGAGTAATCTGTTGGTGTCCATAATCTCGTTTCGAGATTCAAGGTAAAAATTTAATTGTTATTTAATTTTTACACGCACAATTTAATCGTAAAGTTTTGATACCCATTATGGAATCGTTCCATATAAAATTTTTAAACTTCCGCTGCACCGGGTATCAATTCTGATTGATCTGATCACCGTTTTCCAACAGCTAGACGCTCTTACCATGATTCATTGAGTAAGTCGGAAATCGTTGTTCCGAGTCACAAGGAGTTGTGAGCCCACGACTAGCTGTATCCCTGAACCATTGAGGGTCACACAAGTAATGGATTACTAATTTCCGTTGAGATAGTTAAATTTAAAGAGTTAAATTTAATGAATGAGAAGTTGGACTTCTTAACTAAAGGGAGTGGAATTTCCTAAAATGACATAGGGATGGGCATTTTCGGAAATCACTGAATTCGGATTCAGAAAAATTATCTTGACTTTAAAAGGTGCAGAAATGGTTTCTGTGCACATTGGTAAAATCGGTTTATCAATCAGAGTCATGATGAATTTTATATTAATTTCTATAATAACAGGCTTGGCTTGTTGGGCTTAAGTTATGGACTATGGGCCCTAAGGAGTTAGTGTCCCAATAGAGTTATAACTTAATCCAGTCTAGAAATTATATATATATATGTGTGTGGGTTTCGAAAATCACAACTTTTTCATCAAGCAATTTTCGAAAATCACACTTTATATTATAAGGGGAATTTCGAATTCTCCTCTTCCCCTTTTGAGAAAATTCGGTCTGTGATTTTTCTGAAAAGTCACTTTCTGAATTGACAGATCAAATATGTTTATTCTCTACGATAAACATCTGATTGATTTCTAGTGCAATCAATCAGAGGGTTTCTGTTTTCTATTCGTGGACCTGATTCCGGAGATTGATCGAGCGAGTCATCGGTTCTCGAGATTTACAACAAGAGCAGATTAAATCTGTTGGATTCCACTCATCAAGCCATTGCTTGAAGAGGTAAAAAATATTTAATTGTGATTTTTATTTTTACTGGCAAGATTTTAATCGTTTGGATTTGATATCCACGATATGGAATCGTTCCATATCGAAAAATAAAATTTTTAAACTTCCGCTGCTCCGGGTATCACATCCGTGTGATCAGAGAACGCGTGTTCCAACAGCGCCTAGGCGCCTAGTTTTTTTTTTCCTTTTAAAAATCATTTTTTGACATTCTAAGGGTATTTTTATTATCTTTTAAGCTATTTTTATATTTTAAATATTTTATGAAAATATTTTCAATTTTGACATCAAGAACGGAAGTAACAACTAACGTGGATCGGTTTAGTTATCAATTACATATATGTTATTATTTCTTCACAAAAGCTATTTTTTATGAAAGTCATTAAAATTTTATGAAATGATAAGGGCGTTGATGATTTTATTTCATTTTTTTTTGCGTTCTTATTTTACGCTTCTTTTTTTACTCTAAGTTTTTTATATCTTTTTTTTTAATCTTACAAACCCGGTTCAACAATATTTTAAAGTATTATATATTCCAATAACCCAAAGGGTCCTAGTACACCTCCTAAAATATGACATTCTTAATGCGTTCTATTATAATTATCTTTTATCGTAGTTGAAAATCCAAAATCTCAAAATAACGGTACTTTGGATTCGAAAGCTAATTTATTTAAACTTGCTTATTCAATTGAAAATGGTTGAGTTTACTCTTATGATAAAATATCATTGTTTTCTCATAATATAATTTGCTAAAAGGAAATCAAAATTCTATCACTACTTGAAAATCTCAAAGTGGAACTGAACACTATAAAGATACCAATCCAAGAAATAGGTCAAGAACAGGGCTTGCTCTAGGTAGAAAAAATCATAAAAATAGCAATTCATTGCTCAAATCGAAGCTACGGGCGTAAGAAAAAAAAAACTCAACTCGTTTGAAGTTTTGACGCCGGATGAAGGATATAAAAGCCAAATACTACAGTTTTATAGTGGGAAGCGAGAAAGTGACGTGTTGAGGCTTAGACATTGGGTATATTTTTTTGTTTTAAATTAAGTGTATTTATGTGTGGGAAAAAAATGTAATAATACATTAGTTAGAAAAAAACGTTATCATAGAGCTAAAATATACACAAATACGAAAATGATCGTAAACCCCTAAAAAACATGCACATACATAACGGTTAACTAAAACCGTTATCGTAGATCATTAAAGCCCGTCATAGAGAAAAATTTAAAAACTGTTGTCTTTTTTCATTTAAATATGACAAACAACAACGGTTTTAGTAAAAAACAGTTGTCAAATGAAAAAAAAAAACAATTGTTTTGTACTACTAACTTGAAAATATTTTATAAAATATCTTTGTAATATTAAAAACACCTTAAAATATCATAAAAATACCTTTCGGACGTCAAAAGAGTGGTTTTTGAAAAAAAAAAAAAGCCCAAGAGCCTAGGCGCTAACTTAAGGCGCCTAGGCGCTGAACCTCCACAGCGCCTTAGCGCCGAAATTGGAGCTTAGGCGCCGTGCCAGTCCAGCGCCTAGGCGCCGTGCCAGTCCAGCGCCTAGGCGCCGTATTTGACGCCTAGGTGCCAGGACTGTTTTGCGCCTAGGCGCCTGAATTGGCGCCTAGTCGCTAGGCTTGTGTAGCGCCTAGTATATTCTATTTCTCTTTTAAAAACTATTTTTGACGTTCATACGTTATTTTTATGATCTTTAAAGGTGTTTTTGATATTTTTAATATATTTTATGAATATATTTTCAATTTTGACGTCAAGAACATATCTAATGACTCTCGTGGATCGGTTTAAATATTTATTACATTTATATGTTATTATTTTTTTAACAAAAAACTATGTTTTTATGAAAGCCATGAAATTTTATGAAATGATAAGTGCGTGGTTGATTTTATTTCATTTTATTTTCTATTTATGATTTCTTTTTTACACTTTTCTGCTTTTTTTTTTACTCTAAGTTTTATATTTCTTTTTTTTTCGTCTTACAAACCCGGTCCAATAATATTTTAAAATATTCTATATTTCAATAACCTAAGGGGTGCTAGTTCACTCCCTAAAATATGATATTTTTAATACGTTCAATTATAATTACCTTCTATCGTAGTAGCAAACCCAAAATCTCACAATGATGGTACTTAGGCATCGAAAGCTAATTTACCCAGGCTTGCTCATTCAATTGAAAATGTTGAGTTCACTCTTATGCTAAGATATAATTGTTTCCTCATAATGTAATATAATAGAAGAAAATCATAATTCTATCATTGCTTGAAATTGTCAAAGTGAAACTTAAAACTACATGAAACTTTAAAACTCAAGATAATGCTCAATAATAAAACATTATTATAAAAATAAAATCTCAATTCATTGTTTAGTAAAAAAAAAATTTATCCACCTTTCAACGTAATCATTAATGGCATAATATTTATTAGGCTATATTTTATATTTAATTTCTATACAAGTAAATCAAAAATCGATTTCATAAATTTATCTCAAGCTTTCCATATATTGGTCAATGTCCAAAACTAGAAATAATTTTCCATTCATCAAATCAAATTTCATCTTAAGTGGAAATATTAGGTTAATTCGTAACTTACATGAACACTTCCATATATAAAATGCTTTCAAGCTTAGTTTTATAAAGATACCAATCCAAGAAATAGGTCAAGAACAGGGTTTTCTCTAGGCAGAAAAAATCATAAAGAATAGCAATTCATTGCTCAAATCGAAGCTTCGGGAGTAAAAAAGAAAACAACTCAAATCGTTTGAAGTTTTGACGCTGGATGAAGGAGATAAAATCCAATTACTACAGTTTTATAGTGGGAAGCGAGAAAGTGACGTGTTGAGGCTTAGACATTGGGTATATTATTTTGTTTTATATTAAGTGTATTTATTTGTGTGGAAATAAATGTAATAATACATTAGTTAGAAAAAAAACGTTATCGTAGATCTAAAATATACGCAAATACGAAAATGATCGTAAACCCCTAAAAAAACACGCACATACATAAGGGTTAACTAAAACCGTTATCGTAGATCATTAAAGCCCGCCATAGACAAAAATTTAAAAATTGTTGTCTTTTTATTGAAATATGACAAACAACAACGGTTTTAGTAAAAACAGTTGTCAAATGAAAAAAAAACAATTGTTTTTTACTAAAAAATTGAAAATATTTTATAAAATGTCTTTAAAATATTAAAAACACCTTAAAATATCATAAAAATACCTTTTGGACGTCAAAAGAGTGGTTTTTGAATGAAAATAAAAACCCCCTGGTGCCTAGGCGCTACCTAGGTGCCAGGCTTGTTTAGCGCCTAGGCGCTAGACCTCCACATCGCCTAGGCGCCATGCCTGTTCAGCGCCTAGGCGCTCCCTGTGGCGCCTAGGCGCCTAGTATACTGTATTTTAAAAGGTGTTTTTGATATTTTTAATATATTTTATGAAAATATTTTTAATTTTGACGTAAAAAACAGATCTAATGACTCTCGTGGATCGGTTAAATATTTATTACATTTATATGTTATTATTTTTTTTGCAAAAACTATGTTTTTATGAAAGCCATGAAATTTTATGAAATGATAAGTGCGTGGTTGATTTTATTTCATTTTCATTTCTATTAATGATTTCTCTTTTAAACATTTCTTCTATTTTTATTAAGCTAAGTTTTATATTTATTTTTTTTCGTCTTACAAACCCGGTCTAACAATATTTTAAAATATTCTATATTTCAATAACCCAAGGGATTCTAGTTCACTCCCTAAAATATGATATTTTTAATACTTTCAATTATAATTACCTTCTATCGTAGTAGCAAACCCAAAATCTCACAATAATTAAACTTAGGCATCGAAAGCTAATTTACTCAGGCTTGCTCATTCAATTGAAAATGTTGAGTTCACTCTTATGCTAAGATATAATTATTTCCTCATAATGTACTTTGCTAGAAGAAAATCATAATTCTACCATTGCTTGAAATTGTTTAAGTGGAACTTAACACTATATGAAACTTTAAAACTCAAGATAATGCCCAATAATAAAACATTACTATAAAAATAAAATCTTAATTTAGTGGTTAGTAAAAAAAACATTTATCCACCTTTCAATGTAATCATTAATCGCATAATATTTATTAGGCTACATTTTATCTTTAATTTTTATATAAGTAAATCAAAAATCGATTTCATAAATTTATCTCAAGCTTTCCATATATTGGTCAATGTCCAAAACTAGAAATAATTTTCCATTCATCAAATCAATTTTCATCTTAAGTTGAAATATAAGGTTAATTCATAACTTACATGAACACTTCCATATATAAAATGCTTTCACCTTAGTTTTATAAAGATAACAATCCAAGAAATAGGTCAAGAACAGGGTTTTCTCTAGGTAAAAAAAATCATAAAAATAGCAATTCATTGCTCAAATCGAAGCTACGGGCGTAAGAAAGAAAACAACTCAAACCGTTTGAAGTTTTGACGCCGGATGAAGAAGATAAAAGCCAAATACTACAGTTTTATAGTGGGAAGCGAGAAAGTGACGTGTTGAGGCTTAGACATTGGGTAAATTTTTTTGTTTTATATTAAGTGTATATATGTGTGGGGAAAAAATGTAATAATACATTAGTTAGAAAAAAACGTTATCGTAGAGCTAAAATATACACAAATACGAAAATGATCGCAAACCCCTAAAAAACACGCACATGCATAACGGATAACTAAAATCGTTATCGTAGATCATTAAAGCCCGTCATAGACAAATATTTAAAAATCGTTGTCTTTTTTCATTGAAATATGACAAACAACAACGGTTTTAGTAAAAAACAGTTGTCAAATGAAAAAAAAAAACAATTTTTTTGTACTACAAACTTGAAAATATTTTATAAAATATCTTTGAGATATTAAAAACACTTTAAAATATCAAAAAAATACCTTTCGAACGTCAAAAGAGTGGTTTTTGAAAAAAAAAAAAAATCCAAGCGCTTAGGCGCTAGTTTAAGGCGCCTAGGCGCCATGCTTGCTAAGCGACTAGGCGCCTCATTCCGGCGCCTAGGCGCTTTACCTCTACAGTGCCTAGGCTCCGGAATTGGAGTCTAGGTGCCGTGCCAGTTCAGCGCCTAGGCGCCTAAATTAGCGCCTAGGCGCTAGGCTTGTGTAGCGCCTAGGCGCCTAGTATATTCTATTTATCTTTTAAAAACTATTTTTTGACTTTCATACGTTATTTTTATGATCTTTAAAGTTGTTTTTGATATTTTTAATATATTTTATGAATATATTTTCAATTTTGATGTCAAGAACAGATCTAATGACTCTCGTGCATCGGTTTAACTATTTATTACATTTATATGTTATTATTTTTTTTCACAAAAACTATGTTTTTATGAAAGCAATGAAATTTTATGTAATGATAAGTGCATGATTGATTTTATTTCGTTTTATTTTCTATTTATGATTTCTTTTTTAAACTTTTCTTCTCTTTTTTTTACTCTAAGTTTTATATTTCTTTTTTTTTCGTCTTACAAACCCGATCCAACAATATTTTAAAATATTCTATATTTCAATAACCCAAGGGGCGCTAGTTCACTCCCTAAAATATGATATTTTTAATACGTTCAATTATAATTACCTTCTATCGTAGTAGCAAACCCAAAATCTCACAATGATGGTACTTAGGCATCGAAAGCTAATTTACCCAGGCTTGCTCATTCAATTAAAAATGTTGAGTTCACTCTTATGCTAAGATATAATTGTTTCCTCATAATGTAATTTGCTAGAAGAAAATCATAATTCTTTCATTGCTTGAAATTGTCAAAGTGAAACTTAACACTACATGAAACTTTAAAACTCAAGATAATGCCCAATAATAAAACATTACTATAAAATAAAATCTCAATTCATTGTTTAGTAAAAAAAACTTTTATCCACCTTTCAACGTAATCATTAATGGCATAATATTTATTAGGCTATATTTTATATTTAATTTTTATACAAGTAAATCAAAAATCGATTTCATAAATTTATCTCAAGCTTTCCATATATTGGTCAATGTCCAAAACTAGAAATAATTTTTCATTCATCAAATCAAATTTCATCTTTAGTCGAAATATTAGGTTAATTCATAACTTACATGAACACTTTCATATATAAGATGCTTTCAAGCTTAGTTTTATAAAGATACCAATCCAAGAAATAGGTCAAGAACAGGGTTTTCTCTAGGCAGAAAAAATCATAAAAAATAAAAATTCATTGCTCAAATCGAAGCTACGGGCGTAAAAAAAAAAAACAACTCAAATCGTTTGAAGTTTTGACGCCGGATGAAGGAGATAAAAGCCAAATACTACATTTTTATAGTGGGAATCGAGAAAGTGACGTGTTGAGACTTAGACATTGGGTATATTTTTTTGTTTTATATTAAGTGTATTTATGTGTGGTGAAAAAAATGTAATAATACATTTGTTAGAAAAAAAAAGTTATCGTAGATCTAAAATATGCTCAAATATGAAAAATGATCGTAAAACCCTAAAAAACACGCACATACATAAAGGTTGAGTTTTAAAGTTTCACTCTTATGCTAAGATATAATTGTTTCCTCATAATGTAATTTGCTAGAAGAAAATCATAATTCTATCATTGCTTGAAATTGTCAAAGTGGAACTTAACACTACATGAAACTTTAAAACTTAAGATAATGCCCAATAATAAAACATTACTATAAAAATAAAATATTAATTCAGTGGTTAGTAAAAAAAACTTTTATCCATCTTTCAACGTAATCATTAATCACATAATATTTATTAGGCTACATTTTATATTTAATTTCTATATAAGTAAATCAAAAATCAATTTCATAAATCTATCTCAAGCTTTCCATATATTGGTCAATGTCCAAAACTAGAAATAATTTTCCATTCATCAAATTAATTTTCATCTTAAGTCGAAATATTAGTTTAATTCATAACTTACATGAACACTTCCATATATAAAATGCTTTTAAGCTTAGTTTTATAAAGATACCAATCCAAGAAATAGGTCAAGAACAGGGTTTGCTCTAGGTACAAAAAATCATAAAAAAATAGCAATTCATTGCTCAAATCGAAGCTACGGGCGTAAGAAAGAAAACAACTCAAACCGTTTGAATTTTTGACGCCGGATGAAGGAGATAGAAGCCAAATACTACAGTTTTATAGTGGGAAGCGAGAAAGTGACGTGTTGAGGCTTAGACATTGGGTATATTTTTTTGTTTTATATTAAGTGTATTTATGTGTGGGAAAAAAAATGTAATAATACATTAGTTAGAAAAAAAATGTTATCGTAGAGCTAAAATATACGCAAATATGAAAATGATCGTAAACCCCTAAAAAACATGCACATACATAACGGTTAACTAAAACCGTTATCGTAGATCATTAAAGCCCGTCATAGACAAAAATTTAAAAACCGTTGTCTTTTTCCATTGAAATATGACAAACAACAACGGTTTTAGTAAAAAAACAGTTGTCAAATGAAAAAAAAACAATTGTTTTGTACTAAAAACTTTAAAATATTTTATAAAATATCTTTGAAAAATTAAAAACACCTTAAAATATCATAAAAATACCTTTCGAACGTCAAAAGAATGGTTTTTGAAAAAAAAATAAAAAAAGCCCAAGAGCCTAGGCGCTGTACCTCCACAGCGCCTAGGCGCCGAAATTGGAGCCTATGCGCCGTGCCAGTCCAGCGCCGGATTTGGCGCCTATGTGCCAGGACTGTTTTGCGCCTTGGCGCCTGAATTGGCGCCTAGCCGCTAGGCTTTTGTAGCACCTAGGCGCTTCCTGTGGCGCCTAGGCGCCTAGTATATTCTATTTTTCTTTTAAAAACTATTTTTTGACGTTCATACGTTATTTTTATGATCTTTAAAGGTGTTTTTGATATTTTTTAATATATTTTATGATTATATTTTCAATTTTGACGTCAAGAACAGATCTAATGACTCTCGTGGATCGGTTTAACTATTTATTACATTTATATGTTATTGTTTTTTTCACAAAAACTATCACTACAAGAAATTTGGTAATAGACTACACAAGAAAGACTACGGTTTTTAATAAAACCGTAGTATTTTAACATTTAACTACGGTTTTTATAGAAATCGTAGTTAATGAACGTTTTTTTAAAATATACCTCTACAGTTTTGAAAAAACCGTGGTTTATGAGCGTGTTTTTTATAAATAGACTACCGTTATTCTGAACCGTAGTCTATGAGCGTGTTTTTTTATAAATAGACTATGGTTATTTTGAACCATAGTCTATGAGCGTGTTTTTTTATCAATAGAATACGGTAAATTTATACCGTAGTCACAAGGAGTTGTGGGCCCACGGCTAGCTGTATCCCTGAACCATTGAGGGTTACACAAGTAATAGATTTCTAATCTCCGTTGAGATAATTAAATTTAATGAGTTAAATTTAGCAAATGAGAAGTAGGATTTCTTATTAAAGAGTAGAGGGAGTGAGATTTCCTAAAATGACATAGGGATGCCATTTTTGGAAATCACTGCATGCGGATTCAGAAAATTTATCTTGACTTTAAAATATGCATAAAAGGTTTCTGTACACATTGGTGAAATTGGTTTATCAATTTGAGTCACGATGAATTTTATATTAATTTCTGAACATGCGGGCTTTGCTTGTCAGGCTTGAACTTATGACTAATGGGCACTAAGCTGTTAGCAGCCCACATTATAAATAAGTTATTGCAGTACAGAAATTAGACACAACAACTCATAATTTTCGAAACCTAGAGAGCTTTCTCTCCCTAGGGTTCGGCCGCCCCTTCCTCTTCTGTGTTCGAAAATCCAGTCTGCAATTTTCGAAAATTGCAGTCTGGTTTAACAGATCAGATCTGTTAAATTCTCTTCGTAGAAACTTCTGATAGACTTTCTAGTGCAGTCTATCAGAGGGATTAAGAATTCTGTTCGTGGACCTGATTCAGGAGTTGATCGATCGATTCATCAGTTCCTGGGATATACAAGAAGAGCAGAATTTTTTGTTGGAGTCCATAACCTCAAGTTGAGACTTGAGAGGTAAAATTTAATTTTGTTTTATTTTAATTATTTGTTTTAATCGTTAGGATTTGATACCCATGATCTGGAATCATTCCAGATCAGAAAATAAAAAATTTTAAACTTCCGCTGCTACGGGTATCACATCTGACTGATCCGAGAACGTGTTCCAACAATTTTTGTGTTGTTTTTCATTCATTCATATGTTTTTGTTGTTTTTTTATTTAGCTTTAGTATGATTAATGCATTTGTCTGCATAATACTCTTCCTGGTCCATTTTGTATGGAAACTCGGCAAAATCCCGATTTTTGGACAGAGTTGCACTCGCTCGAGCGAGGCCGTGAGAACAGAAATTTTCCAGAAGTATTCTCGCTCGAGCGAGGGGCTATGCTCACTTGAGCGAGAGAAGAGATATCATCGAGGCAGAAAGTTTCTCGCTCGAGCGAGAGAGGCGAGCCAAGAAATTTCCAAAACAGAGTTTCTCGCTCGAGCGAGATACCTATGCTCGCTCGAGCGATCGAAGCGTACAAAATTTTTAAAATAGGAAACTCCTACTCGGGAATGATACTATCTTTTGAAGACCCTTGTGCATATAAATACGAATCTAATCATCTGAATGAGGGTGAAAAAACATTTTTGAAGGCAAGAGGCGGCGGATTATCATCTCTAATTCTACTCTTCTTCTTTTCTTTTTATTTTTTATTTTTGATTGATGTTTTGGATTAAAAACTTTTGTTCTTGAATTATGTTTAACTTTGAGTAGTTTTTCTCTTTCGATCAAGGCAACGTGATTGGGCCAGACAATTTATGTAGAAAACTTGGATGTTTATTTGAGAATTTTCAGACTTGATCTTATTTTATTGATTGTTGAATTTATATTTGTCTTGTGAATTACCTGGCCATTTATTTACTTGCATGTTAATCGATTCTAAGTTGAAAGAGGAGGTTTCGATTTCGATCACTTTGATAATCAACATAGTGTAAAACCGACTAGAAATAGAATTCGGTTTCATTATGCGGTTTGGGTGTAAATTAAATTTTCACCGTTCGTCATGCATTCAAATTTGATTAGAACTATGAAAGATTAATCCATCAATATTTGAATAGGTTTGATTGTTCTAGAAATAGTCCTTTGAACAAATTAGGAGAATTCCCATGAATTAAGATTAATTCTGAGTCTTGAATCAACTACTTGTTACATAATTTATCTGTACCTACGTGAGTCCTTGATCGAGCTTTTTTTTTCTATCGATTTTAATCCAAGATCTCTGCTGTGCTTATATTGAGTTGAAATTTATTTGCTATTTATGTTTTAGTTAAAATCTGAAATCACTCTTTTTGATTAGTCTAGATTAAGTAGGAATAATCATATTCTGATAGTCATATTTATACAGTCCCTGTGGGTTCAACATCTAATTTTATTCACTATCTATAACTTGACCTGGTACGCTTGTCAGTTGATTTTAATCACACCGATTTTAGCGGTCAAGACTTTCAGGATATCATTGGAAATATAGTCCCCCATGTCTAGCATTGATCACAGTTTACGTCTCCTAGTATAAGTCATCTCAGTGTCCTGTTGTAAACTTTTCTTTACTTGACAATACAACAATCAAATTTCAATTATTACAAAGAAATTTATCTAAGTAAATTCATCACTTAGAATTCCCATTCATTAATCAAGATCCTGGTTAATAACTACATCCCTGATAGAATCAGATAATACTGGTAAAAACTCTTGGTTCTCCCCCAATAGCACGTACAAAAAACTATCCGTCCAGAATATACACTTGTCAAGGAATCCTTTCCAAGACTATTTTATCCACATAATCAATATATGTATCTCTGACGAAGTCAGACGATAACTCATCACATTCCTTGGCATTAATTCCAGCACCAATAATAGTTCTAGAAGACTCAAATAAATTCTGAATATTTTCCTGATAGTTATACCAATTGCTATGACAGTTCATACATCGAGAATGAGGTAAGTCTTCCTATAATGCCATACTGGAACAGAAAATCCTTCCAGAGTACACTGGCATAAGGTCACACTTACTATACCGTCTCAAAGCCC